>NC_090322.1:172002775-173202775 GCF_040869045.1 Eurosta solidaginis | reverse complement strand
CTTTACATTCTATTTTGTATATCACGTTGTTTTGTTGTTGCTTGTCTATTGGAGTCTTTGTTTTTGTGTATATTTTGGACAGTGTATTGTTGGACATAATCGAACTGATCGCAAAAATACAACTAAAGATCAATCATTATGTTTACACATATGTACGTACACGCAGCGGAGAAGAGACACACAAACACATGCATATATCTTATCTGAGATGCTCCCAAAAGTATGCAATTATAATTGTGGAAGTGTCGCTCACAAATAAACGCGCATATGAGAAGCTATACACGTGCATCTGTAGTTATAATTTTATAGCAGTAAATAAGTAAATTCTGGAAGCGCCTAGAAGATGCAACGAGGAAATCACAGAGTATAAAAGGCAGCAACAGTAGATTTAAGCAAGCTATTGGTTGTGAAATATCAGTGTTATTGTGAAGTAATTTAATAAAGGCCATTTTGCATTATTGAATATTGGAGTTATTTATTCAATAGTTTAGCGATACGAACGTTAGCAGAAGATTTAGAATAAGCGGAATTGCAGTAAATTCGTTACAATATAGACTTCCATATATCAAAATCATCAGTATCGAAAAAAAATTTGATGAAGCCAATATCCGTCCGTCTGTCCGTCCGTCCGTCTGTCCGTCCGTCCGTCTGTCCGTTAACACGATAACTTGAGTAAATATTGAGATATATTCACCAAATTTGGTACACGAGCTTATCTGGACCCGGAATAGTTTGGTATTGAAAATGAAATCGGATGATAACCACGCCCACTTTTTATATATATAACATTTTGGAACCACACAAAAAACCTGACTATTTAGTAAATAACATACCTAGAATGTTGAAATTTGACGTGTGGACTGATATTGAGACTCTTGATAAAAATTTGAAAAAACTTTTTAAAATGGGCGTGGCACCGCCCACTTGCGATAACATCAATTTTACCAATATTATTAGTCATACATCAAAAATCGTTAAACCTACCGTAACGAAATTCGGCAGAGCGTTTCCTTTACTATAAGGAATGCTTTGAAGAAAAATTTACGAAATCGGTTAAGGACCACGCCTACTTTTATATAAAAGATTTTTAAATTACCATATCGGAATGAAATTGTGTACACATATTTTCCTTATAGCAGAAAATATTTCTAGTAAAAATGGACGGGATCGGTTAAAGACCACGCCAAACAATTTTAAAAGGGTCGTAGACTAGAATAATAAGCTATAACTTAGCAAAAAATAGTTTTGAATCAATGATATTTCACTTATCAAGTTTTACTGTAAAAGGAAATGTGGAGACATTTTTATTTTAAACGGGCGGTGCCACGTGTTATGTAGAAAAGTAATTTATCTGAAATGAAATGTACAATTGAAGTTCACGCTGAGTATATAATGTTCGGTTACACCCGAACTTAGACACCTTTACTTGTTTTTGCTTAATTTTCGTGCCATATTTTAGTTTGTATTATTGTAAAGCATGAATTGGGTTTGGATGCCCATTTTTTACTTTTGCAGACACAGAAGTAGCAGAGCTTTATCAAACTCAACGTAATGCTCAAACTTGGACTTTTTCAAAATATCTGTTACAATAGTATTGACTTTCACTTCTTGAAATTCGTACTGCACTAACGACATCTTTTTATACCCAGCAGATATTCTTTATGTTAAATGGAATCAGTGTATATTAGATATCCCTCATTATAGCAGGTACCTTGTCGTGGATTTAAGGGCTTAGCCGAACTCTATGGCGCCCGGCTTTGTGGGCTAAGTGGACTGAGTGAACTCTAAAACTAAGGAAGGAAATGCAATAGCATCGCAAGCCGGATAGAGCAAATCGCTATCAGCGATGATTAGGACGCGGATAGAGATGATAGTGTGCAGTCAGTGCGCTCGGTAAAGAACGCGTTGCCAACCCGGACAAAGAACTAACGTTAGGACGGGAAAGAGAAAGGGAGTTTAAGAGAAGCCTCACACAATAGCAGGCAGCATTAATAACTATGCAGCGCTTGGGATCAGTGGTCGACCAAACCGACCGCGAAGGAGTGAAGTCTAAATACTGCAAAGCCATGCATCTCTTAATAATCTAAACGAAAGTAAATATCAGACTCCAGCTTACTCGGTGATACTAACGCTGATACTCCAGTTCTTCGGAAATGATCTAAGTTGCCGAAGCAGTTCGTGACTGTGATATTAATATATTGCAGCAACCCCTGGGCTGATGTCTACCAATAGGTGGAAATCCGTAAAAGGGGAGTTGGTTAGTATCATGATAAAAATGAACCAAATAAAGAATTAGCAGTTTTCGAAACCGCTTGCTGGTACAATGGAGTTAAACTGATAATCTTGAAGGACGATTTTAGAATGGCTGCAGAGAGTTGCTAGAGACCTGCAAAGGCAGAAGGTGCAAGGTTGAAGGTGGCGCCGTGAACCTTGTGAACTCTACTTTTCGCTTATAGAGTCCTTTTTATGTACTGAATAGTTCTTAGATACTGAGTACTTTTGAGTACCGAGTACACTTTGGCTATTGAGTATATTTAAATACTTGAATTGATACTTCAAAAAAATCGAACTGTCAATACGTTTGAGAATAAAGTACTAACTATGTACGTTTTGTATCAATACTACCCAGCACTTGTTATAAAACCTCCATTGGGTATAAAACGTTTATAAAATTCGCCTCAACAATAGCTTGCTTGTTACGCCCCGACTCTGAGCGTTACCGGTAAAATAGTACCCAGAACATTATGTAACCGAATATCGTTACCAGTTCTTTTATCCGCGATTCTGTCCCAAGTGGTAACGCTGTCATCGCTGAAAAACTCACCAGTGCCTGTGGAGAAATTTGAAAGGTAGTTTTCTTCGCTTTCACGGTTGCAACTTTTGTTCATTTGCACCAAAAATGGTCCCTTCCAACCCCTTTTGGTCCGCTGGTCCCTTTTCTCCAATATTGGTCCTTTTTAGGCAGTAGCCACAACTGGTACTTTTCTTTCTTTTTTACTCAGGTAAAAATTCACAATATTGCACAAAAATTCGCCACACTTTCGTTAGCCCCCATATAATTTTGAGTTTACTTCAATGGAACTCCCACCATAAAAAATTGCTCAGTCAATAAAATGTACCAGAACAATAACACTTCACCTAGGATATAATTTATGCCAGGCATTAAAAAGAAAAGTGTTGCCAAACACATTGTCGTTAATTGTTGATGAAATAACCGACTAATCAAAAAAAACTTTTGTTTTATAATGATATTAATAAAGGCTAGATATTTTGATCGGTTATACAACACTATGTAAAATATATGAAAATAAAAATTGTTTCTGCCTAGCATAGCTTATAGCGAGCACTCTGCCGCGAGCCTAACACTTTCAAAACTTATACAAACAAGTAAGGAAGGTTAAGTTCGGGTGTAACCGAACATTACATACTCAGTTGAGAGCTATGGTGACAACATAAGGGAAAATAACCATGTAGGAAAATGAACCGAGGGAAACCCTGGAATGTGTTTATATGACATGTGTATCAAATGGAAGGTATTAAGGAGTACTTTAAAAGGGAGTCGGCCATAGTTCTATAGGTGGACGCCATTTAGGGCTATAGCCATAAAGGTGGATCAGGGTTGACTCTAGAATGCGTTTGTACGATATGGGTATCAAATGAAAGGTTTTAATGAGTATTTCAAAAGGGAGTAATCCTTAGTTCCATAGGTGGACACCGTTTCGAGATATTGCCACAAAGGTGGACCAGGGGTGACCCTAGAATTTGTTTGTACAATATGGGCATCAAACGAATGGTGTTAATGAGTATTTTAAAAGGGAGTGGGCCTTAGTTCTATAGGTGGATGCCGTTTCGAAATATCGCCATAAAGGTGGACCAGGGGTGACTCTAGAATGTGTTTGAACGATATGGGTATCAAATGAAAGGTGTTAATGAGTATTCTAAAAGGGAGTAATCATTAGTTCCATAGGTGGACGCCGTTTCGAGATATCGCCATAAAGGTGGACCAGGGGTGACCCTAGAATTTGTTTGTACAATATGGGCATCAAAAGAAAGGTGTTAATGAGTATTTTAAAAGGGAGTAATCCTTAGTTCTATAGGTGGATGCCGTTTCGAAATATCGCCATAAAGGTGGACCAGGGGTTACTCTAGAATGTGTTTGTACGATATGGGTATCAAATTAAAGGTATTAATGAGGGTTTTAAAAGGGAGTGGTGGTTGTTGTATAGGTGGTCGCCTTTTCGAGATATCGCCATAAAGGTGGACCAGGGGTGACTCTAGAATGCGTTTGAACGATATGGGTATCAAATGAAAGGTGTTAATGAGTATTCTAAAAGGGAGTAATCATTAGTTCCATAGGTGGACGCCGTTTCGAGATATCGCCATAAAGGTGGACCAGGGGTGACCCTAGAATTTGTTTGTACAATATGGGGATCAAAAGAAAGGTGTTAATGAGTATTTTAAAAGGGAGTAATCCTTAGTTCTATAGGTGGTTGCCGTTTCGAAATATCGCCATAAAGGTGGACCAGGGTTACTCTAGAATGTGTTTGTACGATATGGGTATCAAATTAAAGGTATTAATGAGGGTTTTCAAAAGGAGTGGTGGTTGCTGTATAGGTGGTCGCCTTTTCGAGATATCGCCATAAAGGTGGACCAGGGTTGACTCCAGAATGCGTTTGTACGATATGGGTATCAAATGAAAGGTGTTAATGAGTATTCTAAAAGGGAGTAATCATTAGTTCCATAGGTGGTCGCCTTTTCGAGATATCGCTATAAAGGTGGACCAGGGGTGACTCTAGAATGCGTTTGTACGATATGGGTATCAAATGAAAGGTGTTAATGAGTATTCTAAAAGGGAGTAATCATTAGTTCCATAGGTGGACGCCGTTTCGAGATATCGCCATAAAGGTGGACCAGGGGTGACCCTAGAATTTGTTTGTACAATATGGGCATCAAATGAAAGGTGTTAATGGGTATTTTAAAAGGGAGTGATCCTTAGTTCTATAGATGGATGCCTTTTCGAGATATCGCCATAAAGGTGGACCAGGGGTAACTCTGGAATTTGTTTGTACGACATGGGTATCAAATGAAAGGTGTTAATGAGTATTTTAAAAGGGAGTGGGCCTTAGTTCTATAGGTGGATGCCGTTTCGAAATATCGCCATAAAGGTGGACCAGGGGTGACTCTAGAATGTGTTTGTACGATATGGGTATCAAATTAAAGGTATTAATGAGGGTTTTAAAAGGGAGTGGTGGTTGTTGTATAGGTGGTCGCCTTTTCGAGATATCGCCATAAAGGTGGACCAGGGGTGACTCTAGAATGCGTTTGTACGATATGGGTATCAAATGAAAGGTGTTAATGAGTATTTTAAAAGGGAGTGGGCCTTAGTTCTATAGGTGGATGCCGTTTCGAAATATCGCCATAAAGGTGGACCAGGGGTGACTCTAGAATGTCTTTGTACGATATGGGTATCAAATTAAAGGTATTAATGAGGGTTTTAAAAGGGAGTGGTGGTTGTTGTATAGGTGGTCGCCTTTTCGAGATATCACCATAAAGGTGGACCAGGGGTGACTCTAGAATGAGTTTGTACGATATGGGTATCAAATTAAAGGTTTTAATGAGAGTTTTAAAAGGGAGTGGTGGTAGTTGTATATGTGAAGGCGATTTCCAGATATCGACCAAAATGTGGACCAGGGTGACCCAGAACATCATCTGTTGGATACCGCTAATTTATTTATATATGTAATATCTGCCAAGATTTTAAGGGTTTTTTATTTCGCCCTGCAGAACTTTTTCATTTTCTTCTACTTAATATGGTAGGTGTTACAACCATTTTATAAAGTTTTTTCTAAAGTTATATTTCGCGTCAATAAAACAATCCAATTACCTTACCATGTTTCATCCTTTTTTCGTATTTGGTATAGAATTATGGCATTTTTTTCATTTTTCGTAATTTTCGATATCGAAAAAGTGGGCGTGGTCATAGTCAGATTTCGTTCATTTTTCATACCAAGAGAAAGTGAGTTCAAGTAAGCACGTGAACTAAGTTCATTACAGATATGTCGATTTTTGCTCAAGTTATCGTGTTAACGGCCATGCGGAAGGACAGACGGACGACTGTGTATAAAAACTGGGCATGGCATCAACCGATTTCGCCCGTTTTCACAGAAAACAGTTAACGTCATAAAAGCTATGCCCCCACCAAATTTCAAAAGGATGGGTTAATTTTTGTTCGACTTATGGCGTTAAAAGTATCCTAGACAAATTAAATGAAAAAGGGCGGAGCCACACCCATTTTGAAATTTTCTTTTATTTTTGTATTTTGTTGCACCATATCATTACTGGAGTTAAATGTTTACATAATTTACTTATATACTGTAAAGATATTAAATTTTTTGTTAAAATTTTACTTTAAAAAACATTTTTTTTAAAAGTGGGCGTGGTCCTTCTCCGATTTTGCTAATTTTTATTAAGCCTATATATAGTAATAGGGGTAACGATCCTGCCAAATTTCATCATGATATCTTCAACGACTGCCAAATTACAGCTTGCAAAAATTTTAAATTACCTTCTTTTAAAAGTGGGCGGTGCCACGCTCATTGTTCAAAATTTTACTAACTTTCTTTTCTGCGTCATAAGTTCAACCCATCTACCAAGTTTCGTCGCTTTATCTGTCTTTTGTAATGAATTATCGCACTTTTTCGGTTTTTCGAAATTTTCGATATCGAAAAAGTGAGCGTGGTTATAGTCCGATATCGTTCATTTTAAATAGCGATCTGAGATGAGTGCTCAGGAACCTAAATACCAAATTTCATCAAGATACCTCAAAATTTACTCAAGTTATCGTGTTAACGGACGGACGGACGGACGGACATGGCTCAATCAAATTTTTTTTCGATCCTGATTATTTTGATATATGGAAGTCTATATCTATCTCGATTCCTTTATATATGTACAACCAACCCAAATTATTAAATAAATTATAAAATTAAAAAATTGCTTCAAATAAATGTTTTCATACATTTGAAAAAGCAATATGGGCAATCCCCGATTATTAAAATCATACAACCGTTATCCAATCAAACTTAATATACTCTGTGAGCTCTGCTCAACTGAGTATAAAAAATTCTATGCATTACGTCTCGTTTGGCACGTTGATATTTAAATCTTTCTCACCCAGCTCAATGAGTTCAAGAAATTCCAGGACTATTGTGGTGTTAAGCCACGCAAGGTAATTGAAAACTAAGTATCTTGGCACAAGAAATATTTTAACTGGAAGACAGAAGGAAGCAAATGCAAAAGAGATTTGATTTCGGAAAATATGTTTTGTATAAAATTATTTCCGCAGCTGCTAGCAGAACCCCTGAGGCCTGGGATCAAAACTCACACTTGCTGAATCTAGGCTCTGATATGAAATTTAAACCTTAAGGGAAAAAGTAAGCATATATAAAAATAGCACTAACAAAATTGCCTAGTTTCATTTATGATGTACTGAGTTTTCCACATACATAGTTCGGCAACACCAGAACGCAAATTTTTAACCGTTTCTTACTAAAACCTAACTGCACTTGTAAACAGCATTATATACTTGTACAAGAAAAACTTTGTAATTTTCAGGATATCGTATATCATTTTGTTTTTCTTTTATCAATTTTGAGGAGTGAAAAATTAAATAGAAAAATATATATTGTACATTGAAGTCGTTAGAATAATTTATTACAATAAAACTTTCAATACAACCAAAATAATAATTTTATACACTATACATTTTATTTCATTGCAATCAACAACATAATGCTAGAACCAAGAGCTTTGTTCGCGTTTGGTTGGTGGAAGACATAGACTTATCCTATGTCAAAATAAAGTAACATTTTTGGTTGCATTCACATATATTTGTTTGTTCAGCTTGAATTAAAGGAAAGTCTTAACTATGTTTAGTAAAATTTTATATGGAAACATCCTAAAATTTTGTATTTTTTACTAATAAAATAAAACAAAAATTTTGTCCTTTTCTTCGATGAATTTGGTCCTAAATGAAAACACGGTGTGGCAACCGTGTTCGCTTTACCGAAAATGTTTCACTTGTAGATACGAAGTTAACGAATAAACGGGACGATGTGTATATGCATATTATGCACGATAAGTTTCTACATAGGTATATTGTAATTTATTCTGTGAAAGTACATAATGTAAACAAATATGTATAGCAAGAGGCAACACTTTTTTACTATTATCTTTACTTATTTGCGCTTACAAATCTTAATTTTTCAGTTTTGCCTTTTTCTAAACAACAGCTATTGTGTGGTTATTTCGATGTAACCACCTACTTTTGTGGGTAAAAATTTATCCAGCTACTTTCGCGGGTAGAATACCAAAAGGGTGTAAAAGTTGCCACATGATTTCGTTACCGTGGTGAAGAATGTTGTTACCACACTAGAATCAGGGCGTTAATGTTAAAAAAGCTTATCTAGCGGCAATTTTTGAACACTCGCGCCAGTGGTTAAATAACTCGCTACAAAACGGGTTCTGCTTTATAGCGGAGTCACGCACCTCTGTTGGTCAGTGTATAGTGTATAATCATAGCTGAATCGGCTGCGATGAATCGTGGGAACACACATTTTTCATTCATAGAAGTGGGGAATAGTGTAGAGATAAAATAGAGACACATTTCAGTTGCAGCTGGGTTTAATGCATACTGAAATTTAGCAGTACTAATTTTTTGCGCACCTAGCAGTACATATATAGTTTAAGTGGATATGTATATACATGTAAAAAAAGAGCTATTGTTTTTAATTTGAGTATAATTTTGCTTCTGAAATGCTTTGAAAATTGAGATCAAGCAAAAATACTTTCCTGGATGTTTGTAATGGAAAATATTCTTCAATAATTTTCACCTTGCTCTCAAGTTTTTTAAAATTTCGGAGAATTTTTTGTGTGGTGTTTTGTGAGCATTTACAGAATACCAATGTAAAAGTACGGAATATTTGATGAGAAAAGGGAATTAAAACTTTGTGAAATACTGGTAGCTATCAAAGTTCGTATTGACTATTCGACCTTCACTTGTGCTCCTGTGAGTATTTGAATTTTGTATTGCATTGTCTGGATATATGTTTAACAACAATTTTTGACAAGGAGAAAGTTTACTGTTATACTTCATTATATTACTGATTTGTCTAAAAAATATGCAAAAGAGATTGCATTAAAGAAAACTAAAACAAAATAAAATTCCCTGACTGAAAGAAACTGAAAAGTAACGAACATAAAATTTAATGCTTTATATGTTTATTCAAGTCTTGAACTTTGACAATGAAAATAAGGAAACACATTTGTGAAATATAAGTTCGAGCATTTAAAGCAAATCTCAACATACACAAATGGGCTAATCAGAGTTCGATGGCAAAATTTACATCTGGTATCTTTATCCAGGTAATAAAATCTTCTGTTAGCACCGTTTAGTTTGCCAACATCTTCTAATTATAAATTTTGTTTTCATTTTAAGAAATAAATTAATTCTTTTGAAAGAAAAGAAAAGAAAAAATTATATTTCTGTATGTGCCCAAAATTTAATCAGCTTAAAGCGCAGAGTCCAAATCGTGAGAAAACGCTCAAGAAAAAATTCGTATATAGTTCTTGTGTGAAAAATAATAACAGCCAAGTAATTTTGCATTTACTTTTATCTCTCTGTTCTCTATGAAGCGGCGCGACACGACAGTCAGATTCAGCAATGCATTAGAAGAAAATTTGTTAAAATTAACATATTCGAATTGAAAATGCACATACATATGTTCAAGAAAATACACTCAACGAGAGAAAAAGTACAGTTGTGCTCATATGGAATGCAAATTCCATTCAAATAACTCACATATGCAGTCACTGTTATCCCTGGTATTTAACCGACTGTGTTCTTACAGGGTCGTTGCCCAAGAAATTATGAGACGCAAATATATATATAAAGTTTGGCAGATGAGCCCGAAAATCGTTAATATAGATTTCAATAGCAGCAGTTAAGGATAGTTTCAAATGAAATACGTTTAAATTATCTCAACGCCTATAAAGTGATCAAAAACCCATTTCTTTTATTTTGAACAGTCTAATGCCCTTATAGCGTAAAAAGAATACAAGTCGACAATTTAACACGTTACTTTCTGATACCATATAACACTTGGCTGAGATAAAAAAGGTTTGAGTATGTTTTCATTTTATATAAGATTCATAGTAAAACGTTAGAAGTCAGATAGAAGGGGATATAGCTGAGTGGTAGAGCATTCGACTGCAGATCGAGAGGTCCCCGGTTCAAACACGAATGCCCCCTAATTCTGTATTTTATGCGCTTTATCAACATATTTTCAATTTACGTAATCATCAGTGTTCAATTGCCACATATGTATATGGGGTATTCCATCCCATTTCGACCAATTTTGAACCCGACCCCTTTAGAATTGGCTGAAAGTTTTTCTTCTTTTTCTAGCTTACGAAAGACGTTTTTCAGAAGTTTTTCAAATTTTTTCATCCAACTCAAAAAAAGTTATGAATTTTTAAAAAAACAGCGTTTTTGTTTTCAAAATGCTATAACTTTTTCAAAAATTGACCGTTTGGGATCTTTTTTTTAAATTTGTTTTTAAATGTACTTTTCGGAAAAAATTCAAAAAATTTTTTAATGTTTTTTTTTTTTTTTGTAATTTTTCAGTTTTTCGAGATTTTTCGAATTTCCCCCTTTTTTTCTCATAAAAAACTTCAATCAATTCTGCAATCATCCCCACTAATCCCGAGATTTTTTTTTATTTTTTATTTAATTGAAAAAAAAACTTTAAAAATTTTTTTGTATTTTTTCCGAAAAGTACATTTAAAAACATATTTAAAACAAAATGATCCCAAACGGTAAGTTTTTGAAAAAGTTATAGCATTTTGAAAAAAATACCGTTTTTTTTCAAAATATTTAAAACTTATTTTAAGTTGGAAAACGACGCCTTTTTTCAAAATGCTATAACTTTTTCAAAAATTTATCATTTTTTTTTTTAATATGTTTTTAAATGTACTTTTCGGAAAAAATACAAAAAAAATTGTAAAGTTTTTTTTTTCGATTAAATAAAAAAAAAATTCTCGGCCCACTCCAGGATTAGTGGGGATGATTGCAGAATTGATTAAAGTTTTTTATGAGAAAAAAGGGCGAAATTCGAAAAATCTCGAAAAACTGAAAAATTACAAAAAAAAACTTTAAAAATTTGTTTGAATTTTTTCCGAAAAGTACATTTAAAAACAAATTAAAAATAAAAAAAAAAGATCCCAAACGGTCAATTTTTGAAATGTTATAGCATTTTGAAAACAAAAACGGTGTTTTTTTAAAAATTCATAACTTTTTTTGAGTTGGATGAAAAAATTTGAAAAACTTCTGAAAAACGTCTTTCGTAAGCTAGAAAAAGAAGAAAAACTTTCAGCCAATTCTAAAGGGGTCGGGTTCAAAATTGGTCGAAATGCAATGGAATACCCCATATATATAACAACATTTAAGGATAAATCGTGTGAAACATTGATCTTCAGATACGATCGAATTGTCTATGGGTGGTCGCCATGGCAGTGATTTTGCAAGCAGCGCCTTTTTTTAAATAGGAGCTAGGAGTTTATTCCGAAATTTTAGATCTAAATGCGAAAAAATTGCCAGATAGTTACAAAGGCACCAAAATGGAAACACTGATTCTAATTAAAGATGATTCACGTACCCTTTTACAAAAAAAAAAAAATCGAGAGCCTTATGCCGGATTTACATAAACGCTTTGGTCGCACTGCTTCAACGAATTTTCTGCGCAGTAAAATACCAATGAAACGCCTTTCCACTTTCTTCGCTTTGAAACGACGAAAGCTTCTATGTAAATCCGGCCTAACTGATTCGAAAGTTTGTGATTACATCTCATGAAGACGAAAGTTTAAGTTAACATCCCATAGTTTGCGACCTCGTCTACATATAAGCAGTTTGTATTAGGAAACTATTTAAACATTTTTTTTTAAATAGGCCTCCTTTGAATACTATATTGAATTGTATATCGTATTTAAATACATCCGTAGGAAGGGTAATCTGTAAAAAGCTTTACGAATATTTATCAGTTTCTGGGTGTTATTTAGAATTTTTTTACGATCTCTTTTTAAAAATAAAAAAAATTGTTTAGCAATAACTTAGCACTAAGGCATCGAGTGCCGAAATGTCTTTTGTAATCCCGGGATTGTCATTCAAATCCCGGAATTTTCGGGATCACTCAAAGACTGTTACACTCGGGCTTTGATTCAAAAATAATTATAGGAAAAGAGAAAATATTGTGGTTTGAAATGGAAATAAAAAAAAAAACTAGTTAAAGATGTTTCAATTTGCAGTATGATATGCCGAAGATCTCGGAAAATCCCGGGATTTTCAAAATGTAATCGTGCGCTCGGTAGGCACGGAGTTCGGGATCGTCAATCCCGGGACTCGATGCCTTACTTAGCACACCTATAGCGCAATTCATTAACTTTTGCTGTTTATGAAATCGAAATTTCTACCGTAGTCAATTATTGGCTGCATTGTTGATTGAGAGATTCACTAACTGGGCTTTACCAACACTTTTTAAGTATTTATTCAATTTGAGGAAAAGTTGTATTTCTCGTAATAACCTGTCAAAATTTATGAAAAGGTTAAAGAGGGATTCAGCAAATTTAAGTATTTTTGATAATATTTGTATTTAAACATTTACTGCCCTTTTTTATATTTTTTTCTGACTTACGTCCATCAGTAAGTTCCACAACTCTTACTTTTTTGCAAATGCATTCCGCGAGAAACTATGCATCACAAACACAAATGCTTAAAAAAGTCACAAGTTTAACTTCAAAATAATAATTTGGATATTTAAGTCAGTAAAAAAAATTAGTGAATTACGCTACTGATATATGTACATAAGCTGCTGAATTTCATTTTTTTTTATTTTTAAAACAGCAACAAAGCATACATAAGCGTTAAAAAATCACACCACATAAGACGTATAAGAGACTTTGTGAATAGACTATTTCTGTCAAAATTTCAAAGCTTATGAAAGTAACAGATATATTCTATGATAAAATTATAGACCACAAAATTGTCCAAACTAAACAATCGCACGCTGCATTTGTTTTAAACTGCAAAGCAGATTTGTTTGCAATTACTTAAACGGTATATTTATAGCACATTTATTTAACGACAGAGCATAAACTTATCAAATATTAAAAAGAAATATTTTACATGAATGGGCAAGGCAAAATAAACTTCAGATGTCAAGTCTGAAGTTATTTTATATTTACAAACGTAATATCTTCTGTGATTGTGGCGATGTTACTGGCATGCATAAGAAAACAAAACGCTTACAAAAATATGATTAAAGAAAATTACAATTTATTTAATATTGAAAGCGTTTATAAGTACTTTTGTTTATTATATACATACACTTTATTTTCAAAAATATTTACAACAATGCTTGTTGGGTACAGTTATGAACTCTCATCAAAAACACCACACATTTGCTAGTATTTTAGCAATTTGGTGAGAAATTCAACATGGCAAGAAAACCAAAAAAATTCACCAAAATCAGTAAAGCGAATGAAAATTATTCACCAATTGAGGTCGTTTAAAAGTACGTGATTTGCCAAACAAATGTAACGTGGGGATATAGCTCAGTGGTAGAGCATTCGACTGCAGATCGAGAGGTCCCCGGTTCAAACCCGGGTGTCCCCTACATACTTTTAAGTTATATTTTTCATTTGTTGTAATTATAACTTTTTTAGTATCAAATGAATTTACAAAATAGAAGAATGCTATCGAAATATCCTACGACATTAGACCGTTGCAAAAAAAAATATTCTTATATATGTACATATTTCGAATTTGTTTGGATTGTATGTATAATCAAAATGTTATGTGCCACAAAGTAGGTTCATAGGAAACTTGTATTACATTTTTCGAACTTTAATCACTGCAGCAGTACTAACAAATAGGGAGTATATATCAGAATATGACTTTAGTTCCATCCCATTTAGAAATAAAATCAAAATCTAAATGTGTGGAGTCAACTTGTGCAGCAAGTTATAAGAAACCTAAATCGGTACAAAATTGGCGGGTTTTTTGTTTTTTTTTTTTTTTTTTGCATTAAAATTGGAAAAGATCAGTTGATTTGAAACAAATTTTTAAAAATGGTCTTTAGCTGGACTTGTTATGGAACATTATTTATATGTGCTCATAAAGTATAAACTTTGGATTGAAATAGTAAAAAAAACTTATTATTACACCAAAACAAAAAAATACTTATTATAAAAATATATGGAAAATTTTATTGAATCACATTTTAAAAATAATATCTTATACATTTAAATCATAGGGTGAGTTATATATATTTACTGAATGCATTGCTTTTATAAGATCAATAGATATTATAAAGTTTCATTTAAGACCATACCTTAAAATTTTTTACATTAGAAAATTACGAATAGCTTGAAATGGTAGAATTCTGTAAAAAAAAATGTGGAAATTATAAAACAAGAATACAAACTTTAGCTAAATCAATAATAAAACTGGCAAAAAATATATAATAGCTTAATGCGAATTACTGTAGCTAAAAATTTGCTAAAATAGCAACGCTAGTAGCGATATGGACACGGCCCATTTTTTAGCTACCTTTAAATCAGTTAATGACTAATGTGTAACTATCTTTGGATGGCCTAGCGCGTGAGTATACGGTAGAGGCTGCAATAACAAAACGAGATAAAAGTGGTACGTACAACATTTATTTGTTTCCATCGCACTTGAAGCGCATTTAGAACGCGGTGTGCAACATTCGCCCCGATGGGGATATAGCTCAGTGGTAGAGCATTCGACTGGAGATCGAGAGGTCCACGGTTCAAACCCGGATGTCCCCTGAATTAAGTTTTTTACCGAATGCTTTTAGTAATAAGAAAGCAGCTTTTTTGGTATGTGCATATTCGCCAAAAAATTCAACACCCTAATGTATGAGGATGCAAATTGGTATTTTTGTGTTAAAACTGGATAAACTCTTTTATTTATTATTTGGTTATTTAATTGAAAAAAAAAATTTTATAAAAAGCATGTGGGCTCAACCGGGATTTGAACCCGGGACCTCTCGCACCCAAAGCGAGAATTATACCCCTAGACCATTGAGCCGCTTCCACTCCGGGTGAAAAAGTCGGTTGTTATATTGTGTTATACTGCGCAATATATGGTAATTTATTGTGTGAGAGTTTCAACATAACAGGGTTGCCATATGCTTAAACATTATACCTAATCTATATATAAGCAGGTACGTGCATATAATAGGCATCAAACATGTTATTGGTAAAAAAATCAGTAGGTACATACATATTTTTAAAATTTCAGCAATTTTTTTTTTTATTCACAAATAAGTTATTGAAATTTTCGCTTTCTCCATTCTAACTGAATTTTCGCGTCTCAGTTTAGTTCAAGGAAAAACGTGCAAACAAAATCAGCTGTTTGGTTTGTTTTCGTGTATTCTCAATAAATATTCCAACTTTGGTCTACAAAATATTCACAATTATCAATTTTACCTGGGGTGGCACATGCGATTCCACTATCGCTGATTTATTCCATAAGTTAATTTAGAGCATGAACCAATGAGACATTTTTAGTTTAGGGGTTTAACAGCTGGCTTTTGTTTACACTTTTGCCTTGGACTTTATTGTGACGCAAAGCTTCAGTTAGAATGGAGAAAACGAAAATTTCAAAAAAACTTTCGTCTAATCCATCTTTTCTTTTTTTATTTAAAAAAAAGCAAAAGCCAATGATTTTATTGGTGTGAAAAGAGCAACTTCTTTTTGTTGTTTTGTTGATATTCCGACAGGGTGGATAAATGATGTATATTGGAACGATTTTCCGTCATCCCTTGTCAGATTTAGTTTTGAGACAAACCGGTTTCGGCGCTGTGCCATCATCAGTGTCGTTCTCCGAAAATCGACACTGATGATGGCACAACGCCGAAACCTGTTTGTCTCAAAACCAAATTTGACAAGGGATGACGGAAAATCGTTCCAATATACATCAGCAATTTCTTTGTTATCTTTGAGTAAAAAAACGTTAAGAAAATTACAAACTGTATGTGGTTTTAGAATTTCTTCACCGCTTTTTATAATGTACAAAACAAAATTTTTACACAAAATATGATCAAATTTTGGGTGAAAACGCAAAAAGGCCAAAAAGAGGTTTTTTTTCTTTATGCAATCTATTTAATTCGCTTGAAATTTTTTACAAAAATGACCTGTATGCAGCTAAAAGGCAATTGCTCAAAAAGTTTTTATAAATAGATTCCATGCTTGGGGCAAGCATTTTTGAACTTTGGCGATATAGTAGAAGAATTCTTATTAGTCTTGATAAACTTTAACTCTATTACTTAATAATCAAAATATTACTTTTTTATTCAAGAAAATTTCATGGTAAACCCAGAATTCCCGTGTGGTATTTCTCTTTACAAAATTCTTGTAGAAAATACCTTTTTGAGAGCTGAGACTGAAAAAATATTTTGGCAGACGAAGTTTTTTTGAGCATTGCCTGGTTGTTATTTTAAATGGACTTTTTGGATGGGTTTCTTTCTTTCTAATGTGAGTAAGGCCGAGTTTGTTAGAAAGAGTTTAAACTACAATTAAAGTTGACAAAAATTTAACCCTACCACTTCGGCCGCTAAGCTGAAATGAATAGCAAAATTTTATGTTATCGAATAAAGTGGCAATGTTAAACTCTAATCAACTTTAACTAGAGTTTAAAACTCGCACTGAAAAAACAGGCATAACTGTAACGTTTTAGTTTTGACATACCTATTTATCCTAAAATTTTCGTAGTCAACAACTTCCTGAAGAATAGTTTTTTTGTTATTTGTCCGGGAGATTTATTTTACTGTTATTTTTATTACAAGAAAATATTCTTGTTTTATTTCTTTATTGTCGCTGAAGTTTATTTTGATGTTGCTTTTCATTCGTGTAATTTAACGACACATTTTTCGAAGGAATAAGAAAAATATTTACTTTTCGATGACATTCCTTAATTCCTTCGTTATATTATGAAATTTTATATTATATTAATTTACTAGCCTTTACCCGCGGCCCCGTCCGCAAGGAGAAAATTAAATATATGGGCTATTCACGTTAGCCTGCTTATCAAGTTATCTGTTTAAACAAATTTTTCTGTCTAATGCATTTTATTTTTGTAATTGAGTAAAAAAAAAAGAACAAAATGAGCTGATAACCTGATAGGATCCCCAAATAATCCCGAAATTATTCAGAAAAATTCACGAAATGACCCCGACGCTATCGCGGACGGATCCCGAAAACCATCTAGAAATGCCACAGAAGGGCCTCCAAAAGTTCCCGGAATATTCCCAAAAAACCCGAAATGACAACGACGCGATTCTAGGCTTATCCAAAGAACCACAAATAAATGATGCCTGAAGGGTGCCAAAATGATCCCGAAATAGTCCCGAAAAAGTCCTGAAATGACCCCGAGGGGATCCACGACGGATTGCGAAAACCATACAGAAATGATTCCGGAAGGGTCCTAAAATGATCTCGTATTAGTCCCGAAAAAATCCCGAAATGACCCCGACTGGATGCCGGACGGATCCCGAAATGATGCCGGAAGATACCCCAAATGATGCAGTATTAGTCGAGAAAAGTCCCAAAATGACCCTGACGGGATCCCAGCCGGATCCCAAAAAAAAAATCCAAAAATGATGCCGAAAGCGTCCCCAAATGATCTCGAAATAGTCCCGAAATGACCCCGACGGGATCCCGGATGGATCCCGAAAACCATCCAGACATAATGCCGGAAGGGTCCCCAAATGATCCCGTATTAGTCGAGAAAAAGTCCCGAAATGACCCCTACGGGATCCCGGACGGATCAAAAAAACCATCTAGAAATGATGCCGGAAGCACCCCAAATGATCCCGAAATAGTCCCGAAATGACCCGACATGACCCGACGGGATCCCGGACGGATCCCGAAAACCATCCAGATATGATGCCGAAAGGGTCCCCAAATGATCCCATATTAGTCGAGAAAAGTCCCGAAATGACCCCGACGGGATCCCGAAATGATGCCGGAAGGTACCTCAAATGATCCAGTATTAGTCGAGAAAAAGTCCCAAAATGACCCTGACGTGATCCCCGACGGATCCCGAAAACCATCCAGAAATGATGCCGAAAGGGTCCCCAAATGATCCCGTATTAGTCGAGAAAAAGTCCCGAAATGACCCCTACGGGATCCTGGACGGATCAAGAAAACCATCTAGAAATGATGCCGGAAGCACCCCAAATGATCCCGAAATAGTCCCGAAATGACCCGACGGGATCCCGGACGGATCCCGAAAACCATCCAGATATGATGCCGAAAGGGTCCCCAAATGATCCCATATTAGTCGATAAAAGTCCCGAAATGACCAAGACGGGATCCCGAAATGATGCCGGAAGTACCGCAGATGATCCAGTATTAGTCGAGAAAAAGTCCCAAAATGACCCTGACGTGATCCCCGACGGATCCCGAAAACCATCCAGAAATGATGCCGAAAGGGTCCCCAAATGATCCCGAAATATTTCCGAAATGACCCCGCTGGGATCCCGGACGGATCCCGAAAGCCATCCAGACATAATGCCGGAAGGGTCCCCAAATGATCCCGTATTAGTCGAGAAAAAGTCCCGAAATGACCCCTACGGGATCCTGGACGGATCAAGAAAACCATCTAGAAATGATGCCGGAAGGTACCCCAAATGATCCCGAAATAGTTCCGAAATGACCCCGACGGGATACCGGACGGACCCCGAAAACCATCCAGAAATGATGCCGAAATCGTCCCCAAATGATCCCGTATTAGTTCAGAAAAATTCCCGAAATGACCCCGACGGTATCCCGGACGGATCCCGAAAACCATTGGGAAGTGATGCCAAAAGGGTCCCCAAATGATCCCGTATTAGAAGAGAAAGGGCCCCGAAATGACCCTGAAGGGATCCGGACGGAACCCGAAAACCATCCAGAAATGATGCCGAAAGGGTCCTCAAATGATCCCGTATCAGTCGAGAAAAAGTCCAGAAATGACCCCGACGGGATCCCGGATGGATCCCGAAAACCGTCCAGAAATGATGCCGGAAGGGTCCCCAAATGATCGCGAAATAGTCCCGAAATGATACCGGAATAGTCCCGAAAATGTCCCAAAATAATCCCGACGGAATCCCGCACGGATCCCGAAAACTATACACAAATGATCCCGGAAGGGTCCCAAAATAATCCCGGAATAGTCCCGAAAAAGTCCAGAAATGACCCGGCGGGATCGCGGAAAGATCCCGAAAACCATCCAGAAATGATCCCGGAAGGGTCTCGATATGACCCAAACGGGATTACAAATAGGGTGAAGATAATTATAAAACCATGTTAATAAGGCAACAGGCGCGTTGGAGCGAATGAAGAGTTACAAAGAAACATACAGGTAAAGCTAATAAAAGCGGGCTAATAAAAACAATTGAAGGAGGGCGGATAGCGGGAGGAGGAGAGTACCACTGATCGTTTTTCCAAAAATGTTTAGATCTCGATCTGTATGAGCCAGATACCAAAAATTATTGATTTTAGGACAAAATTTACATTGAGTTATAACAATTTATAGATTTTGCACGAGAGGGGAAAGGAGGGGGGGGGGGGTATCACTGCTCACTTTGTAAGCCCTCGACTTATTTCACCCATTGAGTTTGTAATATTGGTGAAGGTCAGTATACGTAAAGTTATAATGTGTAAAAATTGTTAAAAAGTAATTATTCGAAGGGGTCGTGGGACCCCCTTCCCCCTTTCCATGTTCGAAAAAAATTTCGCCAGTAGCCTATTATCTCTGTCCCAAATTTCATAAAAATCCGTGAAGCCGTTCTGGCGTGATTCAGTCGCAAAGACAAAAAAATATAATAATTAAATTATAACTGTTCATAGGGGGCGGAGACCACGCCCCTTTTGAAAAATATATAGCTAGTAGATCCTTCTAGACTATTGGCTATATGCATGCCAAATTTCATACTAATCCGTCCAGCCGTTCTTGCGTGATTGAGTCACAAAGCGTCTGGACAAACATCCAAACATCCAAACATCTTCACATCCAAACTTTGCCATTTATAATATACTAGCCTTTACCCGCGGCCCCGTCCGCAAGGAGAAAATTAAATATATGGGCTATTCACGTTAGCCTGCTTATCAAGTTATCTGTTTAAACAAATTTTTCTGTCTAATGCATTTTATTTTTGTAATTGAGTAAAAAAAAAGAACAAAATGAGCTGATAACCTGATAGGATCCCCAAATAATCCCGAAATTATTCAGAAAAATTCACGAAATGACCCCGACGCTATCGCGGACGGATCCCGAAAACCATCTAGAAATGCCACAGAAGGGCCTCCAAAAGTTCCCGGAATATTCCCAAAAAACCCGAAATGACAACGACGCGATTCTAGGCTTATCCAAAGAACCACAAATAAATGATGCCTGAAGGGTGCCAAAATGATCCCGAAATAGTCCCGAAAAAGTCCTGAAATGACCCCGAGGGGATCCACGACGGATTGCGAAAACCATACAGAAATGATTCCGGAAGGGTCCTAAAATGATCTCGTATTAGTCCCGAAAAAATCCCGAAATGACCCCGACTGGATGCCGGACGGATCCCGAAATGATGCCGGAAGATACCCCAAATGATGCAGTATTAGTCGAGAAAAGTCCCAAAATGACCCTGAGGGGATCCCAGCCGGATCCCAAAAAAAAAATCCAAAAATGATGCCGAAAGCGTCCCCAAATGATCCCGAAATAGTCCCGAAATGACCCCAACGGGATCCCGGATGGATCCCGAAAACCATCCAGACATAATGCCGGAAGGGTCCCCAAATGATCCCGTATTAGTCGAGAAAAAGTCCCGAAATGACCCCTACGGGATCCCGGACGGATCAAGAAAACCATCTAGAAATGATGCCGGAAGCACCCCAAATGATCCCGAAATAGTCTCGAAATGACTCGACGGGATCCCGGACGGATCCCGAAAACCATCCAGATATGATGCCGAAAGGGTCCCCAAATGATCCCATATTAGTCGAGAAAAAGTCCCGAAATAACCAAGACGGGATCCCGAAATGATGCCGGAAGTACCGCAAATGATCCAGTATTAGTCGAGAAAAAGTCCCAAAATGACCCTGGCGTGATCCCCGACGGATCCCGAAAACCATCCAGAAATGATGCCGAAAGGGTCCCCAAATGATCCCGAAATATTTCCGAAATGACCCCGCTGGGATCCCGGACGGATCCCGAAAGCCATCCAGACATAATGCCGGAAGGGTCCCCAAATGATCCCGTATTAGTCGAGAAAAAGTCCCGAAATGACCCCTACGGGATCCTGGACGGATCAAGAAAACCATCTAGAAATGATGCCGGAAGCACCCCAAATGATCCCGAAATAGTCCCGAAATGACCCGACGGGATCCCGGACGGATCCCGAAAACCATCCAGATATGATGGCGAAAGGGCCCCAAATGATCCCGTATTAGTCGAGAAAAAGTCCCGAAATGACCCCTACGGGATCCCGGACGGATCAAGAAAACCATCTAGAAATGATGCCGGAAGGCACCCCAAATGATCCCGAAATAGTCCCGAAATGACCCCGACCGGATCCCGGACGGAACCCGAAAACCATCCAGAAATGATGCCGAAAGGGCCCCCAAATGATCCCGAATTAGTCTAGAAAAAGTCCAGAAATGACCCCGACGGGATCCCGGACGGATCCCGAAAACCATCCAGAAATGATGCCGAAAGCGTCCCCAAATGATCCCGTATTAGTCGGGAAAAGTCCCGAAATGACCCCGACGGGATCCCGAAATGATGCCGGAAGGTACCTCAAATGATCCAGTATTAGTCGAGAAAAAGTCCCAAAATGACCCTGACTTGATCCTGGACGGATCCCGAAAACCATCCAGAAATGATGCCGAAAGGGTCACAAATGATCCCGAAATAGTCCCGATATGACCCCGCTGGGATCCCGGACGGATCCCGAAAGCCATCCAGACATAATGCCGGAAGGGTCCCCAAACGATCCCATATTAGTCGAGAAAAAGTAGCGAAATGACCCCTACGGGATCCCGGACGGATCCAGAAAACCATCTAGTAATGATGCGGGAAGGTATCCCAAATGATCCCGTATTAGTCGAGAAAAAGTACCGAAATGACCCCGATGGGATCCCGGACGGATAAGAAAATCATCTAGAAATGATGCCGGAAGGTACCCCAAATGATCCCAAAATGACCCCGACGGGATCCCGGACGAATCCCGAAAACCATCCAGAAATGATGCCGAAAGGGTTCCCAAATGATCCCGTATTAGTCGGGAAAAAGTTCCGGAAAGACCCCGAAATAGTCCCGAAAAAGTCCCGAAATGACCCAGGCGAATCGCGAACGGATCCCGAAAACCATGCAGAAATGACGCCGGAAGGGACCCCAAATGATCCCGAAAAAGTCCCGAAATTATCTCGATGGGATCCAGGACGGATCCCGAAAACCATCCAGGAAATATCCAGGAAGGATCTTTAGGGGATCCACGACGGATCGTGAAAACCATACAGAAATGATTCCGGAAGGGTCCCAAAATGATCCCGTATTAGTCCCGCAAAGTCCTGAAATGACCCAGACGGGATCCCAGACGAATTCCGAAAACTATCCAGAAATGATGGCGGAAAGGTCCTCAAATGATCCCCTAATAGTCCCGAAATGACCCTGACGGGATTTCGAACGGACTCCTAAATGACCCTGACGGGATCCCGGACAGATCTCGAAATCCATCCAGAAATAATCTTGGAAGGGCCCAAAATAATCCCGAAACAATCTCCGAAAAGTTCAGAAATTACCCTGACGGGATCCCGCACGGATCCCAAAAACTATCCAGAAATGATGCCGAAATGTCCTGAAATGATCCCCTAATAGTCCCGAAATTACCGAAAACCATCCAGAAATTATGCCGGAAGGGACCCCAAATGATCCCGAATACCATGCAGAAATGATGCCGGAAAATACCCCAAATGATCCCGAAATAGTCCCGAAAAAGTTCCGAAATGACCCTGACGGGCTCCCGGATGGTTCTCAAAAACCATCCAGAAAATATCCAGGAAGGGTCCTTAGGGGATCCACGACGGATCGCGAAAACCATACAGAAATGATTCCGGAAGGGTCCCAAAATGATCCCGTATTAGTCCCGAAAAGTCCTGAAATGACCCCGACGGGATCCCAGACGGATTCCGAAAACTATCCAGAAATGATGCCGGAATGTCCTCAAATGATCCCCTAATAGTCCCGAAATTACCGAAAACCATCCAGAAATTTATGCCGAAAGGGTCCCCAAATGATCCGATACCAGTCGATAAAAAGTCCCGAAATAACCCCGACGGGATCCCGGACGGATCCTCAAAATCATATAGAAATGATGCCGGAAGGTACCTCGAATGATCCCGAAATAGTCCCGAAATTACCCTGGCAGGATCCCGTACGGATCCCGAAAACCATCCAGATATGATGCCGAAAGGGTCCCCAAATCATCCCGTATTAGTCGAGAAAAAGTCCTGAATTGACCCCGTCGGGATCCCGGATGGATCCTCAAAACCATATAGAAATGATGCCGGAAGGTACCCCAAATGATCCCGAAATATTCCCGAAATGACCCTGGCAGAATCCCGTACGAATCCCGAAAACCATCCAGAAATAATGCCGAAAGGGTCCCCAAATCATCCCGTATTAGTCGAGAAAAAGTCCTGAATTGACCCCGTCGGGATCCCGGATGGATCCCGAAAACTATCCAGAAATGATGCCGGAAGGTATCCCGAAATGGTCCCGAAATTACCCTGACGGGATCCCGGACGGATCCCTAAAACCATCTAGAAATGGTGCCGGAAGGTACCTCAAATGATACCGAAATAGTACCGAAATGACCCCGACGGGATCCCGGACGGATCCCGAAAACCATCTAGAAATGATGCCGGAAGGTACCCCAAATGACCCCGACGGGATCCGGGACGGATCCCGAAAACCATCTAGAAATGATGCCGAAAGCGTCCCCAAATGATCCCGTATTAGTCGAGAAAAAGTCCCGAAATGACCCCGACGGGTTCCCGGACGGATCCCGAAAAGCATCCAGATATGATGCCGAAAGGGTCCCCAAATGATCCCGTATAAGTCGAGAAAAAGTCCCGAAATGACCAAGACGGGATCCCGGACGGATCCCGAAAAACATCTAGCAATGATGACGTAAGCTACCTTAAATGATCCTGTATTAGTCGAGAAAAAGTCCCGAAATTACCACGACGGGATCCCGGACGGATCCAGAAAACCATCTAGAAATGAAGCCGGAAGGTACCCCAAATGATACCGAAATAGTCCCGAAATGAACCTGCCGGGATCCCGGACGGATCCCGAAAACCATCTAGAAATGAAGCCGGTAGGTACCCCAAATGATCCCGAAATAGTAACGAAATGACCCTGACGGGATCCCGGACGGATCCCGAAAACCATCTAGCAATGATGCCGGAAGCTACCCCAAATGATCCCGTATTAGTCGAGAAAAAGTCTCGCAATTACCCCGACGGGATCCCGGACGGATCCAGAAAACCGTCTAGAAATGAAGCAGGAAGGTACCCCAATGATCCCGAAATAGTCCCGAAATGACCCTGATTGGATCCTGGACGGATCCCGAAAACCATATAGCAATGATGCCGGAAGGTACCTCAAATGAACCCGTATTAGTCGAGAAAAAGTCCCAAAATTACCCTGAAGGGATCCCGAAAACCATACAGAAATGATGCCGAAAAGGTCCCGAAATGATCCCGTATAAGTCGAGAAAAAGTCCCGAAATGACCAAGACGGGATCCCGGACGGATCCCGAAAACCATCCAGAAATGATGCCGAAAGCGTCCCCCAAATGATCCCGTATTAGTCGAGAAAAATTCCCGAAATGACCCCGACGGGATCCCGGACGGATCCTCAAAACCATATAGAAATGATGCCGGAAGATACCCCAAAGGATCCCGAAATAGTTCCGTAATGAACCTGACGGGATCCCGAACGGATCCCATATACCATCTAGAAATGGTGCCGGAAGGTATCTCAAATGATCCCGAAATAGTACCGAAATGACCCTGACGGGATCCCGCACGGATCCCGAAAACCATCTAGAAATGAAGCCGGAAGGTACCCCAAATGATCCCGAAATATTCCCGAAATGACCCCGACGGGATCCCGGACGGATCCCGAAAACCATCCAGATATGATGCCGAAAGGGTCCCCAAATGATCCCGTATAAGTCGAGAAAAAGTCCCGAAATGACCAAGACGGGATCCCGGACGGATCCCGAAAACCATCCAGAAATGATGCCGAAAGCGTCCCCAAATGATCACGTATTAGTCGAGAAAAAGTCCCGAAATGACCCCGACGGGTTCCCGGACGGATCCCGAAAAGCATCCAGATATGATGCCGAAAGGGTCCCCAAATGATCCCGTATAAGTCGAGAAAAAGTCCCGAAATGACCAAGACGGGATCCCGGACGGATCCCGAAAACCATCCAGAAATGATGCCGAAAGCGTCCCCAAATGATCCCGTATTAGTCGAGAAAAAGTCCCGAAATGACCCTGACGGGTTCCCGGACGGATCCCGAAAAGCATCCAGATATGATGCCGAAAGGGTCCCGAAATGATCCCGTATAAGTCGAGAAAAAGTCCCGAAATGACCAAGACGGGATCCCGGACGGATCCCGAAAACCATACAGAAATGATGCCGAAAAGGTCCCGAAATGATCCCGTATAAGTCGAGAAAAAGTCGCGAAATGACCAAGACGGGATCCCGGACGGATCCCGAAAACCATCTAGCAATGATGACGGAAGCTACCCTAAATGATCCTGTATTAGTCGAGAAGAAGTCCCGAAATTACCACGACGGGATCCCGGACGGATCCCGAAAACCATCTATAAATGATGCCGGAAGGTACCCCAAATGATCGCGAAATAGTCCCGAAATGAGCCCGACGGGATCCCGGACGGATCCCGAAAACCATCCAGAAATGATGCCGAAAGCGTCCCCAAATGATCCCGTATTAGTCGAGAAAAAGTCCCGAAATGACCCCGACGGGTTCCCGGACGGATCCCGAAAAGCATCCAGATATGATGCCGAAAGGGTCCCCAAATGATCCCGTATAAGTCGAGAAAAAGTCACGAAATGACCAAGACGGGATCCCGGACGGATCCCGAAAAATATCTAGCAATGATGACGTAAGCTACCTTAAATGATCCTGTATTAGTCGAGAAAAAGTCCCGAAATTACCACGACGGGATCCCGGACGGATCCAGAAAACCATCTAGAAATGAAGCCGGAAGGTACCCCAAATGATACCGAAATAGTCCCGAAATGAACCTGCCGGGATCCCGGACGGATCCCGAAAACCATCTAGAAATGAAGCCGGTAGGTACCCCAAATGATCCCGAAATAGTAACGAAATGACCCTGACGGGATCCCGGACGGATCCCGAAAACCATCTAGCAATGATGCCGGAAGCTACCCCAAATGATCCCGTATTAGTCGAGAAAAAGTCTCGCAATTACCCCGACGGGATCCCGGACGGATCCAGAAAACCGTCTAGAAATGAAGCAGGAAGGTACCCCAATGATCCCGAAATAGTCCCGAAATGACCCTGATTGGATCCTGGACGGATCCCGAAAACCATATAGCAATGATGCCGGAAGGTACCTCAAATGAACCCGTATTAGTCGAGAAAAAGTCCCAAAATTACCCTGAAGGGATCCCGAAAACCATACAGAAATGATGCCGAAAAGGTCCCGAAATGATCCCGTATAAGTCGAGAAAAAGTCCCGAAATGACCAAGACGGGATCCCGGACGGATCCCGAAAACCATCCAGAAATGATGCCGAAAGCGTCCCCAAATGATCCCGTATTAGTCGAGAAAAATTCCCGAAATGACCCCGACGGGATCCCGGACGGATCCTCAAAACCATATAGAAATGATGCCGGAAGATACCCCAAAGGATCCCGAAATAGTTCCGTAATGAACCTGACGGGATCCCGAACGGATCCCATATACCATCTAGAAATGGTGCCGGAAGGTATCTCAAATGATCCCGAAATAGTACCGAAATGACCCTGACGGGATCCCGCACGGATCCCGAAAACCATCTAGAAATGAAGCCGGAAGGTACCCCAAATGATCCCGAAATATTCCCGAAATGACCCCGACGGGATCCCGGACGGATCCCGAAAACCATCCAGATATGATGCCGAAAGGGTCCCCAAATGATCCCGTATAAGTCGAGAAAAAGTCCCGAAATGACCAAGACGGGATCCCGGACGGATCCCGAAAACCATCCAGAAATGATGCCGAAAGCGTCCCCAAATGATCACGTATTAGTCGAGAAAAAGTCCCGAAATGACCCCGACGGGTTCCCGGACGGATCCCGAAAAGCATCCAGATATGATGCCGAAAGGGTCCCCAAATGATCCCGTATAAGTCGAGAAAAAGTCCCGAAATGACCAAGACGGGATCCCGGACGGATCCCGAAAACCATCCAGAAATGATGCCGAAAGCGTCCCCAAATGATCCCGTATTAGTCGAGAAAAAGTCCCGAAATGACCCTGACGGGTTCCCGGACGGATCCCGAAAAGCATCCAGATATGATGCCGAAAGGGTCCCGAAATGATCCCGTATAAGTCGAGAAAAAGTCCCGAAATGACCAAGACGGGATCCCGGACGGATCCCGAAAACCATACAGAAATGATGCCGAAAAGGTCCCGAAATGATCCCGTATAAGTCGAGAAAAAGTCGCGAAATGACCAAGACGGGATCCCGGACGGATCCCGAAAACCATCTAGCAATGATGACGGAAGCTACCCTAAATGATCCTGTATTAGTCGAGAAGAAGTCCCAAAATTACCACGACGGGATCCCGGACGGATCCCGAAAACCATCTATAAATGATGCCGGAAGGTACCCCAAATGATCGCGAAATAGTCCCGAAATGAGCCCGACGGGATCCCGGACGGATCCCGAAAACCATCCAGAAATGATGCCGAAAGCGTCCCCAAATGATCCCGTATTAGTCGAGAAAAAGTCCCGAAATGACCCCGACGGGTTCCCGGACGGATCCCGAAAAGCATCCAGATATGATGCCGAAAGGGTCCCCAAATGATCCCGTATAAGTCGAGAAAAAGTCCCGAAATGACCAAGACGGGATCCCGGACGGATCCCGAAAATCATCCAGAAATGATGCCGAAAGCGTCCCCAAATGATCCCGTATTAGTCGAGAAAAAGTCCCGAAATGACCCCGACGGGATCCCGGACGGATCCCGAAAACCATCTAGAAATGATGCCGGAAGGTACCCCAAATGATCCCGAAATGGTCCCGAAATGACCCCGACGGGATCCCGGACGGATCCCGAAAACCATCCAGAAATGATGCCGAAAGCGTCCCCAAATGACCCCGTATTAGCCGAGAAAAACTCCCGAAATGACCCCGACGGGTTCCCGGACGGATCCCGAAGACCATCCAGAAATGATGCCTAAAGGGACCCAAAATAACCCCGAAAAAGTCCCGTAATGATCCCGGCAACCATCAAGAATTTATCTCTCGAAGGTACGCAAATGATCCCGAAAGTACCCCGACGGGATCCCGGACGGATGCCGAAAACCATCCAGAAATGATGCCGGAAGGGTCCCCAAATGATCGCGAAATAATCCCGAAATGATTCCGGAATAGTCCCGAAAATGTCCCAAAATAACCCCGACGGGATCCCGGACGGATCCCGAAAACTATACAGAACTGATCCCGGAAGGGTCCTAAAATGATACCGAAATAGTCCCGAAAAAGTCCCGAAATTACCCCGGCGGGATCCCGGACCGATCCCGAAAACCATCCGGAAATGAACCCGGAACCTCGATATGACCCTTACGGGATTACAAATAAGGTGAAACTAATTATAAAACCATGTTAATAAGGCAGCAGTCGCATTGGAGCGAATGAAAAGTTACATAGAAACATACTGGTAAAGCTAATAAAAGCGTGCTAATAAAAACAATTGAAGGAGGGCGGATGGCGGGTGTAGAAGGAGAGGACTACTGATCGTTCCTCCAAAACTGTCTAGATCTCGATCTGTATGTGTCAGATACCAAAAACTATTGATTTAGGAGAAAATTTATATTGAGTTATAACAATTTATAGATTTTACATCAGAGGCAGATAAAGGGGGAGGGGGGCGGCGGAGTGTTTCACTGCTTACTTTGTAAGCCCTCGACTTATTTGACCCCTTGAGTCTGTGATATTGGTGAAGGCCAGTATACGTAGTTATAATGAGTAAAAATTATTAAAAAGTAATTGCTCGAAGGGGTCGTGGAACCCCCACCCCTCTTTCCATGTTCGAAAAAAATTTCGCTAGTAGACTACTGTCTGTGTCCCAAATTTCATCAAAATCCGTGTAGCCATTCGGGCGTGATTCAGTCGCAAAGACGAAAAAATATAATAATTAAATTATAACTGTTCCTAGGGGGCGGAGACCACGCCCATTTTGAAAAATATATAGCTAGTAGATCCTTCTAGACTATTGGCTATATGTGTGCAAAATTTCATCCAAATCGGTCCAGCCGTTCTTGCGTTATTGAGTCACAAAGACAAACGTCTGGACAAACATCCAAACATCCAAACATCTAAACATCCAAACATCCAAACATCTTAACATCCAAACTTTCCCATTTATAATATATATTAGATTAGATATTAGATATTAGATTAGATTAGATACTGATCGTTCCTCCAAAATTGTCTAGATCTCGATCTGTATGTGCCAGATACCAAAAACTATTGAAGTAGGAGAAAATTTATATTGAGTTATAACAATTTATAGATTTTACACCAGAGGGGTGATAAAGGGGGGAGGGGGCGGCGGAGTGTTTCACTGCTTACTTTGTAAGCCCTCGACTTATTTGACCCCTTGAGTCTGTGATATTGGTGAAGGCCAGTATACGTAAAGTTATAATGTGTAAAAATTATTAAAAAGTAATTGCTCGAAAGGGTCGTGGGACCCCCACCCCTCTTTCCATGCTCGAAAAAAATTTCGCTAGTAGACTACTGTCTGTGTCCCAAATTTCATCAAAATCCGTGTAGCCATTCTGGCGTGATTCACTCGAAAAGACGAAAAAATATAATAATTAAATTATAACTGTTCCTAGGGGGCGGGGACCACGCCCCTTTTGAAAAATATATAGCTAGTAGATCCTTCTAGACTATTGGCTATATGTGTGCAAAATTTCATCCAAATCGGTCCAGCCGTTCTTGCGTTATTGAGTCACAAAGACAAACATCTGGACAAACATCCAAACATCCAAACTTTCCCATTTATAATATACTAGCCTTTACCCGCGGCCCCGTCCGCAAGGAGAAAATGAAATATGTGGGCTATTCACGTTAGCCTGCTTATAAAGTTATCTGTTTAAAATTTTTTTTCTGTCTAATGCATTTTATTTTTGTAATTGAGTAAAAAAAAGAACTTTTTGAGCTGATAACCTGATAGGATCCCAAAATGATAACGAAATTATCCAGAAAAAGCCACGAAATGACCCCGACGCTATCGCGGACGGATCCCGAAAACCATCCAGAAACGCCCCGGAAGTGTTTCCAAAAGTTCCCGAAGTAGTCCCAAAAAACCCGAAATGACAACGACACGATTCTAGACTTATCCAGATAACCACACAGAAATGATGCCTGAAGGGTACCAAATTGATCCCGAAATAGTCCCGAAAAAGTTCCGAAATTACCCTGACGGGCTCCCGGACGGATCTCAGAAACCATCCAGAAAATATCCAGGAAGGGTCCCTAAATTATCCCGACTAACTCCAGAAAAAGTTCCGAAATGGCTCCGAGGGGATCCACGATGGATCGCGAAAACCATACAGAAATGATTCAGGAAGGATTCCAAAATGATCCCGAAATAGTCCGGAATTGACCCAGATGGGATCCCGCACAGATCCAGAAATGATCCCGGAAGGGTGCAAAAACTATCCCGGAAAAGTAACAAAAAATCCCGAAATGGCTCCTACGGCATCCCGGACGGATCCAGAAATGATCTCGGAAGGGTCCCCAAATGATCCCAAAATGGTCCCGAAATGACCCTGATGGATCCGGCAAACCATCAAGAAATTATGCCGAAAGGGTTCCAAAACGATCCCGACATAATACAGAAAAAGTCTCGAAACGACCCCTAGAGGATCCCCAAATGATCCCGTATTAGCCCCGAAAAGGTCCCGAAATAACCCCGACGGGATCCCGGACAAATCCCGAAAACCATCCAGAAATGATGCCGGAAGGAATCCCAAATGATTCCGTAAAATTCCCGCATTGATTCCGACGGGATCCCGAACGGATACCGAAAATCATCCAGAAGTGATGCCGCAAAGGTCCTCAAATGATCACCTAATAGTCCCGAAATGACCCTTAAGGGGTCATGGACGGATCCCATAAACCATCCAGAAATGATCCCGATATATTCCCGAAGAAGTCCCGAAATGACCCTGACGGGATCTCGAACGCACCCCTAAATGACCCTGACGGGATCCCGGACAGATCCCGAAATCCATCAAGAAATGATCTTGGGAGGGACCCCAAATGATCCCGAAAAAGTCCCGCAATGATTCCGAGGGAATCCTGATCGGATACCGACAACCATCCAGAAGTGATGCCGGAAAGGTCCTCAAATGATCACCTAATACCAAAATGACCCTGACGGCATCCCGGACTGATCCCAAAATCCATCCAGAAATGATCTTGGGAAGGTCCCAAAATTATCCCGAAATAGTCTCGGAAAAGTTCAGAAATTACCCTGACGGGTTCCCGGACGAATCCTGAAAGCCATCTCTAAATGATCCCGAAAAAGTCCCGAAATGACCCTGACTGGACCCCGAAAGGATTCCGAAAACTATCCAGAAATGATGCCGGAAATGTCCTCAAATGAACACCTAATAGTTCCGAAAAGACCCTGACGGGATCCCGAACGGATCCCGACAACTATCTAGAAATGATGCCGAAAGGGCCCGCAAATGATCCCGTATTAGTCGAGAAAAAGTCCCGAAACGAATCCGACGGGATGCCGGACGAATCCCAAAAACCAGCCAGAAATGATGTCGGAAGGGACACCAAATGATCCCGAAAAAGTCCCGCAATAATTCCGACGGGATCCTGAGCGGATACCGAAAACCATCCAGAAGTGATGCCGAAAAAGTCCTCAAATGATCACCTAATAGTCCCAAAATGACCCTGACGGCATCCCGGACAGATCCCGAAATCCATCCAGAAATGATCTTGGGAGGGTCCCAAAATTATCCCGAAATAGTCTGGGAAAAGTCCAGAAATTACCCTGACGGATACCGGACGAATCCTGAAAACCAATCTTAAATGATGCCGAAAAAGTCCCGAAATGACCCTGATGGGACCCGGAAAGGATCCCGAAAACTAACCAGAAATGATGCCGGAAAGGTCCTCAAATGATCTCCCAATAGTTCCGAAAAGACCCTGACGGGATCCCGAACGGATCCCGACAACTATCCAGAAATGATACCGAAAGGGCCCGCAAATGATCCCGTATTAGTCGAGAAAAAGTCCCGAAATGACCCCGACGGGATGCCGGACGAATCCCAAAAACCATCCAGAAATGATTTTGGAAGGGACCCCAATGATCCCGAAAAAGTCCCGCAATTATTCCGACGGGAATCTGAACGGATACCGAAAACCATCCAGAAGTGATGCCGGAACGGTCCTCAAATGTTCACGACGGGATCCCGGACGAATCCCAAAAACCATCCAGAAATGATGCCGGTAGGTATCCCAAATGATCCCGAAATAATCCCGAAATGACCTCGTCGGCATCCCGGATGGATACCGTAAATTATCCAGAAATGATGCCGGAAAGGTCCACAAATGATCCCCTAATAGTCCCGAAATTACCCTGATGGAATCCCGGACGGATCCCGAAAACCATCCAGAAATGATGCCGGAAGAGCCCCCATATGATCCCGAAAAAGTCCCCAAATCACCCCGACGATATCCCGGACGGATCCCGAAAACCATCCAGAAATGATGCCGGAAGAGCCCCCAAATGATCCCGAAAAAGTCCCCAAATGACCCCGACGAGATCCCGCACGGATCCCGAAAACCATCCAGAAATGATGCCGGAAGAGCCCCAAATGATCCCGAAAAAGTCCCCAAATGACCCCGACATACTCCAGAAAAGGTTCCGAAATGGCTCCGAGGGAATCAACGACGGATCGCGAAAACCATACAGAAATGATTCCGGAAGGATCCCAAAATGATCCGGAAATAGTCCGGAAATGACCCAGATGGGATCCCGCACAGATCCAGAAATGATCCCGGAAGGGTCCAAAAACTATCCCGGAAAAGTAACAAAAAATCCCGAAATGGCTCCTACGGCATCCCGGACGGATCCAGAAATGATCTCGGAAGGGTCCCAAAATGATCCCAAAATGGTCCCGAAATGACCCTGATGGATCCGGCAAACCATCAAGAAATTAAGCCGAAAGGGTCTCCAAATGATCCCGAAATAAAACAGAAAAAGTCACGAAACGACCCCTAGAGGATCCCCAAATGATCCCGTATTAGCCCAAAAAAGTCCCAAAATGACCCTGACGGGATCCCGAAAGGATTCCGAAAACAATACAGAAATGATGCCGGAAAGGTCCTCAAATGATCCCCTAATAGTCCCGAAATGACCGTGACGGGATCCCGACAACTATCCAGAAATGATGCCGAAAGGGTCCGCAAATGATCCCGTATTAGTCGAAAAAAAAGTCCCGAAAGGACCACGACGGGATCCCGGACGAATCACAAAAACCATCCAGAAATGATGCCGGTAGGTATCCCAAATGATCCCGAAATAGTCCCGAAATGACCTCGTCGGCATCCCGGACGGATCCCGAAAATTATCCAGAAATGATGCCGGAAAGGTTCCCAAATGATCCCCTAATAGTCCCGAAATTACCCTAATGGGATCCCGGACGGATCCCGAAAACCATCCAGAAATGATGCCGAAAGGGTTCCCAAATGATCCCGTATTAGCCGCGAAAAAGTCCCGAAATGACACCGACGGGATCCCGGACGGATCCCGAAAACCATCCAGAAATGATGCCGGATGAGCCCCAAAATGATCCCGAAAAAGTCCCCAAATGACCCCGACGAGATCCCGGACGGATCCCGAAAACCATCCAGAAATGATGCCGGAAGAGCCCCGAAATGATCCCGAAAAAGTCCCCAAATGACCCCGACGATATCCCGGACGGATGCCGAAAACCATCCAGAAATGATGTTGGAAGAGCCCTCAAATGATCCCGAAAAAGTCCCCATATGACCCCGACGAGATCCCGCACGGATCCCGAAAACCATCCAGAAATGATGCCGGAAGGGTCCCCAAATGATCGCGAAATAGTCCCGAAATGATTCCGGAATAGTACCGAAAATGTTCCAAAATAACCCCGACGGGATCCCGGACGGATCCCGTAAACTATACAGAAATGATCCCGGAAGGGTCCCAAAATGATCCCGAAATAGTCCCGAAAAAGTCCCGAAATTACCCCGGCGTAATCCCGGACCGATCCCGAAAACCATCCAGAAATGATCCCGGAAGGGTCTCGATATGACCCTTACGGGATTACAAATAAGGTGAAGCTAATTATAAAACCATGTTAATAAGGCAGCAGGCGCATTGGAGCGAATAAAAATTTAGATAGAAACATACAGGTAAAGCTAATAAAAGCGTGCTAATAAAAACAATTGATGGAGGGCGGATGGCGGGAGTAGAGGAGAGGACCACTGATCGTTCCTCCAAAATTGTCTAGATCTCGTTCTGTATGTACCAGATACCAAAAACTATTGATTTAGGAGAAAATTTAGATTGAGTTATAACAATTTATGGATTTTACACCAGAGGGGGAGATAAAGGGGGGCGGTCGGGGCGTGTCACTGCTTACTTTGTAAGCCCTCGACTTATTTGACCCCTTGAGTCTGTGATATTGGTGAAGGCCAGTATACGTAAAGTTATAATTTGTAAAAATTATGAAAAATAATTTCTCGAAGGGTCGTGGGACCCCCACTCCTCTTTCAATGTTCGAAAAAAATTTCGCTAGTAGACTACTGTCTGTGTCCCAAATTTCATCAAAATCCGTGTAGCCATTCTGGCGTGATTCAGTCGCAAAGACGAAAAAATATAATAATTAAATTATAACTGTTCCTAGGGGGCGGGGACCACGCCCCTTTTGAAAAATATATAGCTAGTAGATCCTTCTAGACTATTGGCTATATGTGTGCAAAATTTCATCCAAATCGGTCCAGCCGTTCTTGCGTTATTGAGTCACAAAGACAAACGTCTGGACAAACATCCAAACATCCAAACATCCAAACATCCAAACATCCAAACATCCAAACATCTTAACATCCAAACTTTCCCATTTATAATATATATTAGATATTAGATTAGACTAGCCTTTACCCGCGGCCCCGTCCGCAAGGAAAATTTTAAATATATGGGCTATTCGCGTTAGCCTGCTTATTATCTGTTTAAGATTTTGTTTTCTGTCTAATGCATTTTATTTTTGTAATTGAGTAAAAAAAAGAACTAAATGAGCTGATAACCTGATAGGATCCCAAATGATCCCGAAATTATCCAGAAAAAGCTACGAAATGACCCCAACGCTATCGCGGACGGATCCCGAAAACCATCCAGAAATGCCCCGAAAGGGTCTCCAAAAGTTCCCCTAATAGTCCCAAAAAAACCCGAAATGAGAGCGACACGATTCTAGACGTATCCAGAGAACCACACAGAAATGATCCCTGAAGGTGTTCCAAAATGATCCCGAAAAGGTTCCGAAATGACCCTGACGGGCTCCCGGGCGGATCTCAAAAACCATCCAGAAAATATCCAGGAAGGGTCGCTAAATTATCCCGACTAACTCCAGAAAAAGTTCCGAAATGGCTCCGAGGGGATCCACGATGGATCGCGAAAACCATACAGAAATGATTCCGGAAGGATTCCAAAATGATCCCGAAATAGTCCGGAATTGACCCAGATGGGATCCCGCACAGATCCAGAAATGATCCCGGAAGGGTGCAAAAACTATCCCGGAAAAGTAACAAAAAATCCCGAAATGGCTCCTACGGCATCCCGGACGGATCCAGAAATGATCTCGGAAGGGTCCCCAAATGATCCCAAAATGGTCGCGAAATGACCCTGATGGATCCGGCAAACCATCAAGAAATTATGCCGAAAGGGTCCCAAAATGATCCCGAAATAATACAGAAAAAGTCACGAAACGACCCCTAGAGGATCCCCAAATGATCCCGTATTAGCCCCGAAAAGGTCCCGAAATAACCCCGACGGGATCCCGGACAAATCCCGAAAATCATCCAGAAATGATGCCGGAAGGAATCCCAAATGATTCCGTAAAAGTCCCGCATTGATTCCGACGGGATCCCGAACGGATACCGAAAATCATCCAGAAGTGATGCCGGAAAGGTCCTCAAATAATCACCTAATAGTCCCGAAATGACCCTTAAGGGGTCATGGACGGATCCCATAAACCATCCAGAAATGATCCCGATATAGTCCCGAAGAAGTCCCGAAATGACCCTGACGGGATCTCGAACGCACCCCTAAATGACCCTGACGGGATCCCTGACAGATCCCGAAATCCATCCAGAAATGATCTTGGGAGGGACCCCAAATGATCCCGAAAAAGTCCCGCAATTATTCCGAGGGGATCCTGATCGGATACCGAAAACCATCTAGAAGTGATGCCGGAAAGGTCCTCAAATGATCACCTAATACCAAAATGACCCTGACGGCATCCCGGACTGATCCCAAAATCCATCCAGAAATTATCTTGGGAAGGTCCCAAAATTATCCCGAAATAGTCTCGGAAAAGTTCAGAAATTATCCTGACGGGTTCCCGGACGAATCCTGAAAGCCATCTCTAAATGATCCCGAAAAAGTCCCGAAATGACCCTGACGGGATCCCGAAAGGATTCCAAAAACTATCCAGAAATGATGCCGGAAAGGTCCTCAAATGATCTCCCAATAGTTCCGAAAAGACCCTGACGGGATCCCGAACGGATACCGAAAATCATCCAGAAGTGATGCCGGAAAGGTCCTCAAATGATCACCTAATAGTCCCGAAATGACCCTTAAGGGGTCATGGACGGATCCCATAAACCATCCAGAAATGATCCCGATATATTCCCGAAAAAGTCCCCAAATGACCCCGACGACATCCCGCACGGATCCCGAAAACCATCCAGAAATTATGCCGGAAGAGCCGGAAATGATCCCGAAAAAGTACCCAAATGACCCCGACATACTCCAGAAAAGGTTCCGAAATGGCTCCGAGGGAATCAACGACGGATCGCGAAAACCATACAGAAATGATTCCGGAAGGATCCCAAAATGATCCCGAAATAGTCCGGAAATGACCCAGATGGGATCCCGCACAGATCCAGAAATGATACCGGAAGGGTCCAAAAACTATCTCGGAAAAGTAACAAAAAATCCCGAAATGGCTCCTACGGCATCCCGGACGGACCCAGAAATGATCTCGGAAGGGTCCCGAAATGATCCCAAAATGGTCCCGAAATGACCCTGATGGATCCGGCAAACCATCAAGAAATTATGCCGGAAGGGTCCCCAAATGATCCCGAAATAAAACAGAAAAAGTTACGAAACGACCCCTAGAGGATCCCCAAATGATCCCGCATTAGCCCCGAAAAAGTCCCAAAATGACCATGACGGGATCCCGAAAGGATTCCGAAAACAATACAGAAATGATGCCGGAAAGGTCCTCAAATGATCCCCTAATAGTCCCGAAATGACCGTGACGGGATCCCGACAACTATCCAGAAATGATGCCGAAAGGGTCCGAAAATGATCCCGTATTAGTCGAAAAAAAGTCCCGAAAGGACCACGACGGGATCCCGGACGAATCCCAAAAAACATCCAGAAATGATGCCGGTAGGTATCCCAAATGATCCCGAAATAGTCCCGAAATGACCTCGTCGGCATCCCGGACGGATCCCGAAAATTATCCAGAAATGATGCCGGAAAGGTTCCCAAATGATCCCCTAATAGTCCCGAAATTACCCTAATGGGATCCCGGACGGATCCCGAAAACCATCCAGAAATGATGCCGAAAGGGTTCCCAAATGATCCCGTATTAGTCGCGAAAAAGTCCCGAAATGACCCCGACGGGATCCCGGACGGATCCCGAAAACCATCCAGAAATGATGCCGAAATGGTTCCCAAATGATCGCGTATTAGTCGCGAAAAAGTACCGAAATGACCCCGACGGGATCCCGGACTGATCCCGAAAACCATCCAGAAATGATGCCGGATGAGCCCCAAAATGATCCCGAAAAAGTCCCCAAATGACCCCGACGAGATCCCGGACGGATCCCGAAAACCATCCAGAAATGATGCCGGAAGAGCCCCCAAATGATCCCGAAAAAGTCCCCAAATGACCCCGACGATATCCCGGACGGATCCCGAAAACCATCCAGAAATGATGCTGGAAGAGCCCCCAAATGATCCCGAAAAAGTCCCCATATGACCCCGACGAGATCCCGCACGGATCCCGAAAACCATCCAGAAATGATGCCGGAAGGGTCCCCAAATGAACGCGAAATAGTCCCGAAATGATTCCGGAATAGTCCCGAAAATGTTCCAAAATAACCACGACGGGATCCCGGACGGATCCCGAAAATCATCCAGAAATGATGCCGAAAGGGTTCCCAAATGATCCCGTATTAGTCGCGAAAAAGTCCCGAAATGACCACGACGGGATCCCGGACGAATCCCAAAAACCATCCAGAAATGATGCCGGTAGGTAACCCAAATGATCCCGAAATAGTCCCGAAATGACCTCGTCGGCATCCCGGACGGATCCCGAAAATTATCCAGAAATGATGCCGGAAAGGTTCCCAAATGATCCCCTAATAGTCCCGAAATTACCCTAATGGGATCCCGGACGGATCCCGAAAACCATCCAGAAATGATGCCAAAAGGGTCCGAAAATGATCCCGTATTAGTCGAAAAAAAGTCCCGAAAGGACCACGACGGGATCCCGGACGAATCCCAAAAACCATCCAGAAATGATGCCGGTAGGTATCCCAAATGATCCCGAAATAGTCCCGAAATGACCGCGACGAGATTCCGGACGGATCCCGAAAACCATCCAGAAATGATGCCGGAAGAGCCCCCAAATGATCCCGAAAAAGTCCCCAAATGACCCCGACGATATCCCGGACGGATCCCGAAAACCATCCAGAAATGATGCCGGAAGAGCCCCCAAATGATCCCGAAAAAGTCCCCATATGACCCCGACGAGATCCCACACGGATCCGGCAAACCATCAAGAAATTATGCCGGAAGGGTCCCAAAATGACCCCGAAATAGTCCCGAAAAAGTCCCGAAATTACCCCGGCGTAATCCCGGACCGATCCCGAAAACCATCCAGAAATGATCCCGGAAGGGTCTCGATATGACCCTTACGGGATTACAAATAAGGTAAAGCTAATTATAAAACCATGTTAATAAGGCAGCAGGCGCATTGGAGCGAATAAAAAGTTAGATAGAAACATACAGGTAAAGCTAATAAAAGCGTGCTAATAAAAACAATTGATGGAGGGCGGATGGCGGGAGTAGAGGAGAGGACCACTGATCGTTCCTCCAAAATTGTCTAGATCTCGTTCTATATGTACCAGATACCAAAAACTATTGATTTAGGAGAAAATTTAGATTGAGTTATAACAATTTATGGATTTTACACCAGAGGGGGAGATAAAGGGGGGCGGGCGGAGGGTGTCACTGCTTACTTTGTAAGCCCTCGACTTATTTGACCCCTTGAGTCTGTGATATTGGTGAAGGCCAGTATACGTAAAGTTATAATGTGTAAAAATTATGAAAAATAATTCCTCGAAGGGGTCGTGGGACCCCCACCCCTCTTTCCATGTTCGAAAAAAATTTCGCTAGTAGACTACTGTCTGTGTCCCAAATTTCATCAAAATCCGTGTAGCCATTCTGGCGTGATTCAGTCGCAAAGACGAAAAAATATAATAATTAAATTATAACTGTTCCTAGGGGGCGGGGACCACGCCCCTTTTGAAAAATATATAGCTAGTAGATCCTTCTAGACTATTGGCTATATGTGTGCAAAATTTCATCCAAATCGGTCCAGCCGTTCTTGCGTTATTGAGTCACAAAGACAAACGTCTGGACAAACATCCAAACATCCAAACATCCAAACATCTTAACATCCAATCTTTCCCATGTATAATATATACTAGCCTTTACCCGCGGCCCCGTCCGCAAGGAGAAAATAAAATATATGTGCTATTCACGTTAGCCTGCTTATCAAGTTGTCTGTTTAAAAATTTTTTCTGTCAATGTATTTTATTTTTTAATACATTAAAAAAAAGAACTAACTGAGCTGATGGGCATGCTTACATGAATAGTACAATACACTTTTTTCGAATTAAAAAAAATACATTTTGTTTCTAAGTTAAATTAATTGATATGACAGGGGTGAAAGAATTACTACTCATAGAACAAAGGAGTGAAACTGCAATTAGCTAAAACCAAAAAGAAGTTTTTAAATGAAAGCAGTGTTGCCTTTTCGGGTATTTAGTTGGTTAAAATATTACAAAAATTTTAATTATAGTTGTAATAGTTCGTTACAGGATTCATTTAAAAATAGAACGAAAAAGCTGTAATATATTAAAGATAAAACATCCCGAATTTTAATTACGAATAATTTGCGGTAAATCCACGGCCATGTGTGCTGAATTACCGGTTTCGAAGAGACCTAAAATGATCCCGGAAGTGTCCCTAAATCACACCAAATAGTCACGAAATGATGCCGACGGGATCCTGGACAAATCTCGAAAACTATCCAGAAATGATGCCGGCAGGGTCCCAAAATAATCCCGAAGTAGTCACGAAAAGTCCCGAAATGACGCTGACGGGATCCCGGACGGATCCCGAAAACCATCCAGATTTTATTCCTGAACGGTCCGCAAATGATCCCGATATAGTCCGAAAAAGTCCCGAAAAAACTCTGACGGGATCCCGGACAAATCCCGAAAATCGCCCAGAAATTATCCCGGAGGAGTCCCAAAATGATTCCGAAATAGTAGTCACGAAAAATGCCCGAAATGACCCTGACGGGATCCCGAAAACCATACAGAAATGACTCTGGAGGGATCCCCAAATGATCCCGGAAAAGTCCACAAACCATCCAGAATTGATCTCTGAAGGTTCCGCAAATGATCCCGAAATAGTCCCGAAAGTCACGAAAAACTCAGACCCATCCCGAAAATCATGAAGGAATTATCCTGGAAGGGTCCCAAAATGATCCCGAAATAGTCCCGAAAAGGCGCGAAATAACCCCGACGGGATCCCGGACGGATCCAGAAAACCACCCAGAAATGATCTTTAAGGGCAACTGACCCCGAAATAGTCGTGAAAAAGTCCCGAAATTACCCCGACGGGATCCCTAAAGCCATCCAGAAATTATCCCTGAAGGATCCCCAAATGATCCAAGAACAGTCTCGAAATTCCCTGACATTTTCCCGAAAAAGTAAAAAAATAAACCCGACGGGATCTCGGACGGATCCCGAAAACGATCCAGAAATGATGCCCGAAGGGACCCCAAATGATCCCGAAAAATTCCCGAAATTCCCCCGATGGGATCCCGGACGGATCCCGGATCATCCAGAAATGATGCCGGTTGGTACCCCAAAATGATCCCGAAATAGGCCAGAAATGACCCCGTCGGGATCCCGGACGGATCCCCAAAAGTATACAGAAATGATGCTGGAAGGTGAAATGATCCCCTTAAAGAAAGATGAAAAATGAAATGATCCCATTATAGTTCCGAAATGATCCTGACGGGATTCCCGACGGATCCCGGAAACTATCCAGAAATGATGCCGGAAAGGTTCCCAAGTTATCCCCAAATAGTCCCGAAATTACCCTGACGGTATCCCGGACGGATCACGAAAACCATCCGGAAATGATGGCAAAAGGGTCCCCAAATGATCCCGCATTAGTCGCGGGTTCCGAAATGACCCTGACGGGATCCCCGAAGGATCCCGGAAACTATCCAGAAATGATGCCGGAAAGGTTCCCAAGTTATCCCCAAATAGTCCCGAAATTACCCTGACGGTATCCCGGACGGATACCGAAAACCATCTAGAAAAGTGGAAGATACCCCAAATGATCCCGAAAAAGTCCTGAAATGATCCAGACGGGATCCCGGACGAATCCCGAAAACTATCCATCTAGGTACCCCAAATGATTCCGAAATAGTCCCGAAATGACCCCGCCGGGATCACGGGCGGATCCCGAAAAAGTCCTGAAATGACTCCGACGGGATCCCGTACGGATTCCGAAAACCAACCAGAAATGATGAAGGTAGGTACCCAAATGATCCCGAAATAGTCCCGAAATGATCCCGACGGGATCCCGGACGGATCCCGAAAACCAACCAGAAATGATGCCGGTAGGTACCCCAAATGGTCCCGATATGACCCCGTCGGGATCCCGAACGGATCCCTAAAACTATCCAGAAATGATGCCGGAAAGGTCCCCAAATAACCCCCTAATAGTCCCGAAATTACGCCGACGGAATCCCGGACGGATCCGGAAACCATCCAGAAATGATGCCGGACGAGACCCCAAATGATCCCGCTAAAGTCCCAAAATGACCCCGACAGGGTCCCGGACGGATCCCGTAAACCATCCAGAAATGATGCCGGTAGGTACCCCAAATGGTCCCGATATGACCCCGTCGGGATCCCGAACGGATCCCTAAAACTATCCAGAAATGATGCCGAAAGGGTCCACAAATGATCCTGTATTAGTCGAGAAAAAGTTCCGAAATGACTCCGACGGGATCCCGGACGGATCCCGAAAACCATCTAGAATTGATACCGGAAGGTACCCCAAATGATGCCGAAATAGTCCCGAAATGACATCGACGGGATCCCGGACGGATCCCGAAAACCATCTAGAAATGATGCCGGAAGAGACCCCAAAACATCCCGCAAAGGTCCCAAAATGACCCCGACAGGATCCCGGACGGATCCCGAAAACCATCCAGAAATGATGCCGGAGGAGACCCCAAATGATCCCGCTAAAGTCCCAAAATTACCCCGACAGGGTCCCGGACGGATCCCGTAAGACATCCAGAAATGATGCCGGAAGAGACCCCAAATGATCCCGCAAAAGTCCCGAAATGACCCCGACAGGATCCCGGACGGATCCCGTAAACCATCCAGAAATGATGCCGGAAGAGACCCCAAATGATCCCGCAAAAGTCCCAAAATGACCCCGACAGGGTCCCGAACGGATCCCGAAAACCATCCAGAAATGATGCCGGAAGAGACCCCAAATGATCCCGCAAAGGTCCCAAAATGACCCCGACAGGATCCCGGACGGATCCCGTAAACCATCCAGAAATGATGCCGGAAGAGACCCCAAATGATCCCGCAAAAGTCCCAAAATGACCCCGACAGGATCCCGGACGGATCCCGTAAACCATCCAGAAATGATGCCGGAAGAGACCCCAAATGATCCCGCAAAAGTCCCAAAATGACCCCGACAGGATCCCGGACGGATCCCGTAAACCATCCAGAAATGATGCCGGAGGAGACCCCAAATGATCCCGCAAAAGTCTCAAAATGACCCCGACAGGATCCCGGACGGATCACGAAAACCATCCAGAAATGATGCTGGAAGAGACCCCAAATGATCCCGCAAAAATCCCAAAATGACCCCGACAGGATCCCGGACGGATCCCGTAAACCATCCAGAAATGATGCCGGAAGAGACCCCAAATGATCCCGCAAAAGTCCCAAAATGACGCCGACGGGATCCCGGACGGATCCCGTAAACCATCCAGAAATGATGCCGAAAGGTTCCCCAAATGATCCTGTATTAGTCGAGAAAAAGTTCCGAAATGACCCCGAAGGGATCCCGGATGGATCCCGAAAACCATCTAGAAATGATGCCGGAATGTACTCCAAATGATGCCGTAATAGTCCCGAAATGACATCGACGGGATCCCGGACGGATCCCGTAAACCATCCAGAAATGATGCTGGAAGAGAACCCAAATGATCCCGCAAAAATCCCAAAATGACCCCGACAGGATCCCGGACGGATCCCGTAAACCATCCAGAAATGATGCCGAAAGGTTCCCCAAATGATCCTGTATTAGTCGAGAAAAAGTTCCGAAATGACCCCGAAGGGATCCCGGATGGATCCCGAAAACCATCTAGAAATGATGCCGGAAGGTACTCCAAATGATGCCGTAATAGTCCTGAAATGACATCGACGGGATCCCGGACGGATCCCGTAAACCATCCAGAAATGATGCTGGAAGAGACCCCAAATGATCCCGCAAAACTCCCAAAATGACCCCGACAGGATCCCGGACGGATCCCGTAAACCATCCAGAAATGATGCTGGAAGAGACCCCAAATGATCCCGCAAAAATCCCAAAATGACCCCGACAGGATCCCGGACGGATCCCGTAAACCATCCAGAAATGATGCCGAAAGGTTCCCCAAATGATCCTGTATTAGTCGAGAAAAAGTTTCGAAATGACCCCGAAGGGATCCCGGATGGATCCCGAAAACCATCTAGAAATGATGCCGGAAGGTACTCCAAATGATGCCGTAATAGTCCCGAAATGACATCGACGGGATCCCGGACGGATCCCGTAAACCATCCAGAAATGATGCTGGAAGAGACCCCAAATGATCCCGCAAAAATCCCAAAATGACCCCGACAGGATCCCGGACGGATCCCGTCTACCATCCAGAAATGATGCCGGAGGAGACCCCAAATGATCCCGCTAAAGTCCCAAAATGACCCCGACAGGGTCCCGGACGGATCCCGTAAACCATCCAGAAATGATGCCGGAAGAGACCCCAAATGATCCCGCAAAAGTCCCAAAATGACCCCGACAGGATCCCGGACGGATCCCGTAAACCATCCAGAAATGATGCCGGAAGAGACCCCAAATGATCCCGCAAAAGTCCCAAAATGACCCCGACAGGGTCCCGAACGGATCCCGAAAACCATCCAGAAATGATGCCGGAAGAGACCCCAAATGATCCCGCAAAAGTTCCAAAATGACCCCGACAGGATCCCGGACGGATCCCGAAAACCATCCAGAAATGATACCGGAATGGACCCCAAATGGTCCCGAAATGACACCGACGGGATCCCGTACGGATACCGAAAACCATCCAGAAATGATGCAGGCAGGTACCCCAAATTATCCCGAAATAGTCCCGAAATGACCCTGACGGGATCGCGGACGGATCTCGAAAACCATGCAGAAATGATGCCGGAAGATACCCCTAATGATCCCGAAATAGCCCCGAAATGGTCCCGACGGGATCCCGGACGGATCCCTAAAACCATCCAGGAATGATTACGGAAAGGACCCAAACTGACCCCGAAAAAGTCCCGTAATGATCCCGGAAACCATCAAGAATTTATCTCTTGAAGGTACGGAAATGATCCCGAAAGTACCCCGACGGGATCCCGGACGGATCCCGAAAACCATCCAGAAATGATGCCGGAAGGGTCCCCAAATGATCGCGAAATAGTCCCGAAATGATTCCGGAATAGTCCCGAAAATGTCCCAAAATAACCCCGACGGGATCCCGGACGGATCCCGAAAACTATACAGAAATGATCCCGGAAGGGTCCCAAAATGATCCCGAAATAGTCCCGAAAAAGTCCCGAAATTACCCCGGCGTAATCCCGGACCGATCCCGAAAACCATCCAGAAATGATCCCGGAGGGTCTCGATATGACCCTTACGGGATTACAAATAAGGTGAAGCTAATTATAAAACCATGTTAATAAGGCAGCAGGCGCATTGGAGCGAATAAAAAGTTACATAGAAACATACAGGTAAAGCTAATAAAAGCGTGCTAATAAAAACAATTGATGGAGGTCGGTTGGCGGGAGTAGAGGAGAGGACCACTGATCGTTCCTCCAAAATTTTCTAGATCTCGTTCTGTATGTACCAGATACCAAAAACTATTGATTTAGGAGAAAATTTATATTCAGTTATAACAATTTATAGATTTTACACCAGAGGGGTGACAAAGGAAGGGGGGCGGGCGGAGGGTGTCACTGCTTACTTTGTAAGCCCTCGACTTATTTGACCCCTTGAGTCTGTGATATTGGTGAAGGCCAGTATACGTAAAGTTATAATGTGTAAAAATTATTGAAAAATAATTTCTCGAAGGGGTCGTGGGACTCCCACCCCTCTTTCCATGTTCGAAAAAAATTTCGCAAGTATACTACTGTCTGTGTCACAAATTTCATCAAAATCCGTGTAGCCATTCTGGCGTGATTCAGTCGCAAAGACGAAAAAATATAATAATTAAATTATAACTGTTCCTAGGGGGCGGGGACCACGCCCCTTTTCAAAAATATATAGTTAGTAGATCCTTCTAGACTATTGGCTATATGTGTGCAAAATTTCATCCAAATCGGTCCAGCAGTTCTTGCGTGATTGAGTCACAAAGACAAACGTCTGGACAAACATCCAAACATTCAAACATCCAAACATCCAAACATCTTCACATCCAAACTTTGCCATTTATAATATATATATTAGATTAGATTAGATTAGATATTAGATACTAGTATCGCCTGTGGTCGAAATTCGACCAACTTGTATTTTTTTCAACTCAGTGTATGCATCCAGTGTTGGGGGTAGTGCAATAATGCGTTAATAGTTAAGCAGTGAGTGGAAATATAGCAAACTGGTCTAACATACTTAAATTTTTCATTAAGACTTTGTAATTTTTGATTGTATTTTCTTAAATTTTCTACAAAATTTTCAAATGTAATTATAACGTTTTGATATGGAACTCCTTAAACAAAAATATAAAAAATATGTAAAATCAAAAGAAATTGACATAGAATTATGGTGAAATTACTTGAAATTAAATTGAAAAATAGATTTTTCCACACCACCCGGGAGGTCCCCGTTAGAGGTTTACGCCGATCACTTTATCGGCGGCGGCGGCGTAGGCGGCGCGCCGGCGTACGCCGGTGTTCTTACTTTAAAAGCTTGAGTTTTCTATTTAAAAAAATAATATCCAGGAAAGGTTTTGTTTATATGTATTTAAGGAAATCAACGTGTTGGCCATTTCGGAAAGATCCGGGGTTTTTGCATCAAAATCTCGCAGACCGTTAAAAAATTTTCAGGAGTAGCTCCTTGCGAAGGGATTGTCCCTCGTTCGCATGCTCCAGATAGGCTTCGAACCTACCCCCGGTCTTTGGAATTGGTACTGCTGCGTCTGCTGAAAAGAAATAGAGATACATAAAAGAGTCACACTTTTGCCTGTATATCTCGTGCAAAGCGTGGTTTCACCTAGGGTTAACTCCTAATAATCGTCGCGAACACAATTTCTTTAAATCATTTGTCGCTCCTTGGCGGTCACGCATAAAGGCGACTTAGGGTTGCTATGAATGATCTATTAATACTCATGACTATCGTGGCACAGTGCGCCTCCAGTTTTTTCGGCTGTTTTTAAGAGCTAAAATTTCCGATGTGCGAACAGTAGGAATCCCTACCACCAGTCGCTACCACGCCTCCTGCCCTCATGCCATATGCTAGCACAGAAGCTATAGGACTGCGACTTCGAACACATACCTTCGTCGACGTCACTTTCCTAGAAGCTCTAGGTGTAGCTCCGAAGACTTTCCAATGGATGCTTTTTTCGCGCTATGCTGCCGAGCTACACTTTGAAACGTTAGGGAGTGACTATTCGGCCGAAGATGCCGCCCTCGAAATCATAAGTAGTCTAAGTGGATGTAATTGCGTCATGGGTGGAAATCCGTATAATCCTCGGCGCATCTACACAATTAAAATTTTACAAGGACCCTGGATAAAATTTTTAAAATGTAGACCAAAGAATGCAGACGTTTGTGTTCACAACATTGATTTCAATAGTCTTCGTTAAATCAAATTTAGAATGAAAGTCGACGCATTTTAAGTTGAAAGTTGTTAACTACTGTTTTCCGGCCTTACGATATAGGAGCTCATTATGGATGACCGCGTAGCTTAAGTTTTCAGACAAGTTCGACTGTCCACTACGTTAGGGTAGTATCACACACGGTCATTAGTTCCACTGTCTTGGGAAAGCTTTTGCTTCACCACTTTGAGTGTTCTTGCGAAGGACAAAGCCTCATCTGGTAGATATATGTGCCTACGTATTCACAATTGTAAAAGGAGCCGTAACGTGTAGGTGATATTTAAACTTGGTTGATAGGCTAATCAATGTGATTCACTCCAAGGGACTAGTTTTGGATAGGGCCGCCAACTTTAGGAAATGTCAAACCGGGAGACTTGGGTGTTGAAGGATGAAGTGTGAAAATGAAGATTAACATTTCAGACGCTAATGTATAGTTCCGTAAATAAACAACAGATGTTTGAGTGAAAGCCCAAGTGATTTTTCAAACTTCTCTCATACGTACATATATCCTCAACTTAAGTGTGAGGTAAGAATCATTTCAAAGGAGTGTTTATTTCCCTAGAACCTACTAAAGGATTTTGCATCAATGATTTCGCTTATTCTTGAGGACATTTTAAAAACATGTCCGCCTTGGGTCATTTTATTTGAATTAATTGTTCACTATTAATTTTTTCAAAAATGCAAAGTGAGCATATAAATTTATTATATAACTTTTCTTTTAGTATTTTGTTTTAATAACTTGCTGAATTGTGTGATGCAAAATCCGTGTTAAGCTGACATCGAAAGCGCCTGTTTTTTCAAATAACTTTTGAATAGTTATAAAGAGTTAAATTTCGCAATTAGTTTCTTATAACTGGCAGTGATGCGCATCCGTTGATACCACTTTCGACCATATCCGACCAATTTTCGACATGAAAAATAAATGGCCTAAACAGTCTTAAACGAGTAGAAAATATAGTAACGCGCCGGACGCCGCGCCGCCACGCCGATATTTTTGACATTCGGCGGCGGCGTGCGAAAAACGACCAAAATCGGCGGCGGCGGCGGCGTTTATCGGCGGCGTATATCTCTAGTCCCCGTTGGGGCGCTACCGAAGTTAGTTTTGTGTGCTCGGTTCCCCAGTAGGCCTATATCACCCATATACATATATCGCCCATTTACTTCAATAGTGTCATAATTCAAAAAACACGAACTTTTAGGTAAAAACGAAGAAATGTGCTAAAGGAATTTAGCCTATTTCACGCCACCCGTTAGGTATGCAATTGGCTCTTTACCGAGTTTAACTTTGTATAAATACATATGTAGTATGTACATAAGTGTGACAAAAAACGAAAATTTCGACTAGAATAGAGGATACCTTCATAAAAAATTAAAATCATTCAAGGTTCGAATCGAGCTCAAGGCCAGAACAATAATTTTTTTCTAATGATAATTATTGTTATTTTTTAATTTTTCTAAATTTGAAAAATTGTATTTTGTTTTTGGAATAGTAAGTAGAAAATTTTTCAGACAAACTGCCATAGCTGCGGAGATAGATCCATTTCGAAGGGTGCTAAGCCTTCATCATCAGTACGCTTTAGGCATGCTGCGCTGACCATTTAGCTATACAGCGGTGGTTTATTTAGAAAATTTAATTTAGAAAAATTAAAAAATAACAATAATTATCATTAGAAAAAAATTATTGTTCTAGCCTTGAGCTCGATTCGAACCTTGAATGATTTATCAATAGGCCGATAAAAACAAAAGCAATTGTTAAAAATAAAAATATAAAAAAATTATGTAATGACAAAGAAGGCAAAGTTTACTAAAAAAATTTAAATGAAAGAACAAAAATTAAGTACTTAAAGTGCGAAAAAAATTAAGTGAAGTGCATAAACAGTTCCATATAAAAACTCAATAAGTGCAATTAGACTTTTTTTTTGGGTTTTAATGTTATCATTGTGGGAATATGAAGGTTCATGTTATGATGTTAGGATATTTAATGTGGAGATTGCAATTCAGATCTATGTACGTAATTAATTTATATTAAATTTGTAAACACTCCATTTCATAAATATCTACCATAAAATATCGTCTGTGAACGATATAATACTAAGATTAACAAAGCAGAATAAATTAGAAAGAAAAGAAAAACAAACAAAAACATTGAAATTATTCACGCAAACATATTTACTAAAATAAAATTGATTTCATAACTTTAAGCGACATAAACAAATTAGGATTATGGGATCTAAGCATCCGATTAATGGGCATATAATCCAACAAAGTTAGCCTAATAATAAATATAGTAGGTAATATACTGCCTATGCAATATTTCGAGCTAAAATCGAAAACGTTTTTGGGTCATTTTTTTCGTTTAATATACAACGTGCAATCAAGTTGCATTTAAATAATAATAAATTAAGTTGAAATATAAGATAATATAATAAAATTAGAAATATAAAAATAAATTAGCATAAAAGACAATATACAAATTTTACGTTATATCTTTGTAGCAAATTTATTTATTTTTTGTTCAGTATAAGACGAACTATATATAAAATGAGCATAAAATCTGGAAATGCAAAAAACATTTTGGGTCATATTTGCAGTTAATTGTTATAAATAAGTAAATTTAGTGAGTTTGAACAAAAGTTGACTCATTATTTGTGATTTCATGTTTTTTTGAAAGCAACTAAAATAAAAACCAAAGAATCTGTTAAATGAAGACCTATACATTTACGTGTAAGTAAAACGTGTCCAAAAAAATAGGCCCGTTAAGTTATTACTTCTCTTTAAAGTTTTTTTATGCGCTAACAATTAGTTTAGAACAGTTTTTTTAAAGATTTTGGTACAGACCAATATAGGTAAGTGGCAACAATGGGAAACAATATTTTATTTGAACTGAAAATGAGAGAGGCAGTAGTTCTCTCACCATTTGGCCGATACGAATATGTACATATGCGTATTATTATATGGATAGTAGGGTAATAAACGGCAATGCAATATTTCGACCTAAAATCGAAAACGTTTTTGGGTCGTTTTTTTCGTTTAATATACAACGTGAAATTTTCCGATACAATCAAGTTGCATTTAAATAATAATAAACTAAAATGAAATAAAAGATAATATAATAAAATAAAATAAGAAATATCAATATAAATTAGCATAAAAGACAATATACAAATTTTAATGTAATATCTTTGTAGCAAATTTATTTATTTTTTGTTCAGTACATTTTGGGTCAAATTTGCAATTAATTGTTATAAATAAATAAACTTAGTGAGTTTGAACAAAAGTTGACTCATTAACTCAAACAAAGAATCTGTTAAATAAAGACCTATACATTTACGTGTAAGTAAAATGTGTCCAAAAAAATAGGCCGGTTAAGTTATTACTTGTCTTTAAAGTTTTTTTGTGCACTAAAAATTATTTTAGAAACATTTTTTAAGGATTTTTGTACAGACCAATATAGGTAAGTGGCAACAATGGGAAACAATATTTTATTTGAACTGAAAATGAGTGAAGCAGTAGTTCTCTCACCGTTTGCCGCGTACGAATGTGTACATATGTATATGAAACATTTGAGCAACGCGACAATGCAACTTTTGGAATTTCGAATTCAGGGGGATTTGTGAACATAATGGGTCCTACAGATGGCAATTTCGATATTTGCACAGATTTTTTCTATTAATTATAAACAAATAGAGTAATATTTGTTAACAAAAATAGGCCTATGCACTGCGTATGATCCATACGAATCGATTCATATAACTTTTATATGATTTTACGTACGCTAACTATGCGAAACAGCCTGTCAATTGATTGTATGGAAATTTTGTTAGCGTATTAATATATAGATTATAAAATCAATATTTGCTATATAGAAATAAAAAATAAAGTTTTTGTACAAAAAAATTTGCCTGGAGATGCGGGCCATTGATCCCCGTACCTCTCACATGCTAAGCGAGCGCTCTACCATTTGAGCTACACCCCCACGTGAACAATTAGTGTCAAATGCGTAATAACACATAAGACAGCATATTCAACTGCTGTGAATACCTTCACGTGCACAATTCATACTTTATGTGCTGTATATATACAGGAGTATTTAGCAAATTACCTATGTACATAAATATAGTTAATAACTATTCATTCATCGGTATAGTTTCAACCGGGCCAAATGCGATTAAAGCGAGCTTACTCTTGGTATTTCATTCGACTAATACTAGTTTTGACGAATTTCTGTGGCATACATATATCCCGTTTGTTTAAGTTTCTTGTAGGACAAGGAAAGCTACGTTTCACATACATATAAGAACGGATATAAAGTGGGACTAGTCGCCTCTATCCAACACTCGTTTGGCGTATTCCGAACCATGGTTTCCACTTATCCCATTTCAGCCAGAACTGGTTTATTTTTTTTTTTCAGGTTTGATCCAGTGATCCACTTTTGTTCGGATTTGTTCCTCAAGGGAGATATATTACTGAACATTTTAGTGAAAATAAACAAAAGTTAACATAGTAAATCGGTCATGATGGGCATATAATAACTGGACACTGGTGTCACATATATATGAAATAAGGCCTGGTCAGTAGCAGCATATGTAGGAAGTCCGGATTGCATGAAGAAAAGGTGGAGCACGTGTTGTGCTGGTGCCCTGCTCTCTCGAGTTCAAGGTCCTTGCTACTAGAGGCAGCAGCGCCTCTAGTAATAAATTCTGGTAACACCACTGACACATTCAATCAAAGTGAGGTATTTATTGACCGGTCAGTTCAACCTAACTAACCCAGTAGTTCACATTATGCTATTAAATTTGCTTAGTGAAAGATGTAAAATGCAAGCGCACGTTGTACTTTTATTTACTTACTTTTTATTTTTGAATTTCTAATTTAATAGCAAAATTTACCGCACGCAAATAGTGGTATATTTACATAGAACAATTTGCGTCTTTTTGATGTATGATCCATTTATTCTGATTTTATTTAAAACGTTTGTCGTTCTCAGGCGTATGAAAAATTCTTCTTTTATTCAATAAATTTCATTGATATATGCCAAAAATTTGTAACTTTAGAAAAGCGTTTTTGTCGTTCAACATTGAATTTATCGTACTATAAAAATAAAATAAAAATGTAAGGCGCGATAGCCTCCGAAGAGATTTTAGGCCGAGCTTCTCTTGTTCGCACTATAGCAAACAAACATTTTCGCAGTTTTGACCATTTTGGTTTATAGGACCATTCGCGAAGCTGTTCCTAAGTTTTCTCTATAACGATGAGATCCCACATTGCGGATTACGATGCTAATAGGTTTCTGAACCAACATATTTTAAAGCAATAACCAACCCTACCTGCTTTTAAAGTAACGCCGATTTTAATGATGAATTTTGGGTACGCATTGGAAAGTTCCAGCTCCAAGAAAAAAGGGGTCAATGCAGACGAAAAGAATGTAGATGAAAGTACAAAAAAAAATAAAATTTTTTTTTACATAAATTTTAATAAAATAAAGCAGAAAATTAAGAAAGGCTATGTAACTGTTTTTGTATACAAAAATAAATAATCCGTTGCCTTTTTATACTCAGTTGAGCAGAGCTCACAGAGTATATTAAGTTTGATTGGATAACGGTTGGTTGTACATATATAAAGGAATCGAGATAGATATAGACTTCCATATATCAAAATAGTCAGGATCCAGAAAAAATTTGATTGAGCCATGTCCGTCCGTCCGTCCGTTAACACGATAACTTGAGTAAATTTTGAGGTATCTTGATGAAATTTGGTATGTAGGTTCCTGAGCACTCATCTCAGATCGCTATTTAAAATGAACGATATCGGACTATAACCACGCCCACTTTTTCGATATCGAAAATTTCGAAAAACCGAAAAAATGCGATAATTCATTGCCAAAGGCGGTTAAAGCGATGAAACTTGGTAGATGGGTTGACGTTATGACGCAGAATAGAAAATTAGTAAGATTTTGGACAATGGGCGTGGCACCGCCCACTTTTACAAGAAGGTAATTTAAAAGTTTTGCAAGCCGTAATTTGGCAGTCGTTGAAGATATCATGATGAAATTTGGCAGGAACGTTACTACTATTACTATATATATGCTAAATAAAAATTAGCAAAATTGGATGAAGAACACGCCCACTTTTTAAAAAAAATTTTTTTTAAATTCAAATTTTAACAAAAAATTTAATATCTTTACTGTATATAAGTAAATTAAGTCAAAATTCAACTCCAGTAATGATATGATGCAACAAAATACGAAAATAAAAGAAAATTTCAAAATGGGCGTGGCTCCGCCCATTTTCATTTAGTGTGTCTAGAATACTTTTAATGCCATAAGTCGAACAAAAATTTACCAATCCTTTTGAAATTTGGTAGGAGCATAGATTCTATGACGTTAACTGTTCTCTGTGAAAATGGGCGAAATCGGTGGAAGCCACGCCCAGTTTTTATACACAGTCCACCGTCTGTCCTTCCGCTCGGCCTTTAACACAATAACTTGAGCAAAAACTGATATATCTTTACTAAACTTAGCCCACGTACTTATCTGAGCTCACTTTATCTTGGTATAAAAAATGGCCGAAATCCGACCATAACCACGCCCACTTTATCGATATCGAAAATTACGAAAAATTAAAAAAATGCCATAATTCTATACCAAATACGAAAAAAGGGATGAAACATGGTAACTGGATTGGTTTATTGACGCAAAATATAACTTTGGAAAAAACTTTGTAAAATGGGTGTGACACCTACCATATTAAGTAGAAGAAAATGAAAAAGTTCTACAAGGCGAAATCAACAGCCCTTGGAATCTTGGCAGGAATACTGTTAGTGTTATTGAATATATAAATAAATTAGCAGTACCCGACAGATGAATTTCTGGATCACCTGATCCAAATTTGGTCGATATCGCGAGAACGCCTTCACATATACATCTAAGGGCCACTCGCTTTTAAAACCCTCATCAATACCTTTAATTTGATATACAAACACATTCTAGAGTCAACCCTGGTCCACCCTAATGGCGATATCTCGAAAAGGCGTGCACCTATAGACCTAATGCCCACTCCCTCTTAAAATGCTCAGTAACACCTTTCGTTTGATACCCATATCGTAAAAACATTCTAGAGTCACCCCTGGCCCACCCTAATGGCGATATCTCGAAAAGGCGTCCACCTATAGACCTAATGTCCACTCCCTCTTAAAATTCTCAGTAACATCTTTCCTTTGATACCCATATCGTACAAACATTCTAGAGTCACCCTTGGCCCACCCTAATGGCGATATCTCGAAAAGGCGTCCACCTATAGACCTAATGCCCACTCCCTCTTAAAATGCTCAGTAACACCTTTCGTTTGATACCCATATCGTACAAACATTCTAGAGTCACCCCTGGCCCACCCTAATGGCGATATCTCGAAAAGGCGTCCACCTATAGACCTAATGCCCACTCCCTCTTAAAATGCTCAGTAACACCTTTCGTTTGATACCCATATCGTACAAACATTCTAGAGTCACCCTTGGTCAACCTTTATGGCGATATCTCGAAAAGGCGTCCACCTATAGAACTGAGGATTACTCCCTTTTAAAATACTCATTACCACCTTTCATTTGATACCCATATCGTACAAACACATTCTAGAGTCACCCTGGCCCACCCTAATGGCGATATCTCGAAAAGGCGCCCACCTATAGACCTAATGCCCACTTTCTCTTAAAATGCTCAGTAACACCTTTCGTTTGATACCCATATCGTACAAACATTCTAGAGTCACCCCTGGCCCACCCTAATGGCGATATCTCGAAAAGGCGTCCACCTATAGACCTAGTGCCCACTCCCTCTTAAAATGCTCAGTAACACCTTTCGTTTGATACCCATATCGTAAAAACATTCTAGAGTCACCCTTGGTCCACCTTTATGGCGATATCTCGAAAAGGCGTCCACCTATAGAACTAATGATTGCTCCCTTTTAAAATACTCATTACCACCTTTCATTTGATACCCATATCGTACAAACACATTCCAGAGTCACCCCTGGCCCACCCTAATGGCGATATCTCGAAAAGGCGTCCACCTATGGACCTAATGCCCACTCCCTCTTAAAATGCTCAGTAACACCTTTCGTTTGATACCCATATCGTACAAACACATTCTAGAGTCACCCCTGGCCCACCCTAATGGCGACATTTCGAAAAGGCGTCCACCTATAGACCTAATGGCCCCTCCCTCGTAAAACGCTCAGTAACACCTTTCATTTGATTCCCATATCGTACAACTAGAGACACCCCTGGTCCACCTTTATGGCGATATCTCGAAACGGCGTCCACCTAGGGAACTAAGGATCACTCCTTTTCAAAATACTCATTAACAGCTTTCATTTGACACCCATATCGTACAAACACATTCTAGAGTCAGCCCTGGTCCACCTTTATGGCGATATCCCTAAATGGCGTCCATCCATAGAACTATGACCTACTCTCTCTTAAAATACTCTTTAATACCTTCCATTTGATACACATGTAATACAACCACATTCCAGGGTTACCCTAGGTTCATTTTCCTACATGGTGATTTTCCTTATTTTGTCTCCATAGCTCTCAACTGAGTATGTAATGTTCGGTTACACCCGAACTTAGCCTTCCTTACTTGTTAATAATTTGTTTGCCTTGCCATTTATAATTTGTTAAACTGATCTGAATAATAATTATTTTTCTTATGATAATAATTGTTTTTTTTTTTTTAATTTTTATATAATTGAAAAATTGATTTTTTTTGGAATAGTAAGTAGAAAAATGTTCATACAATCTGCCATAGCTGCGCTGATAGATCGTTTTCGAAGGGTGCTAAGCCTTCATCAGCAGTACGCTTTAGGCACGCTGCGCTAAAGGCTTGGTTTCCTCGAAAGCGGTGCCGCTATATAGCGGCGTTTCATAGCGATAGAATATGTCGTCAAAAATGTTGCAGTGTAAAAGTAATTATATGTAAACTAAGAAGACGGTGCAGTTCACCGTAACATAACATAGCAGCAGGGCATAAAATATGTGACGAATATTAGTAACACTAAGTGATACTCACATCACTAATCTGATACTAACTAAATAAAGCCACAACAACAATAAAGCTAGCTGCCACACTTGTATGTACGTAAACAAATTAATCATCATGTACACACATACCTACAAGCAGCAGAGAGATACTCACAAACGCATGTCATCATCAGCTACTACTTCGCTCACATATACACACGCATTTGGTTACACACTACAAATACACGCGCGTATGGCTGATGATCAGGTAGGGGATTCTAGAAGAAGAAACGTCTAAACATTTGGGTAGAGAGTATAAAAGCAGCAGAAGCTGAGTAGTCCGTAATCAGTTTGATTTAAGCACGCTATCAGCTGCGAAGTATTTTCAAAGTAGTCTAATAAAGCCCATTTTGCATTATTGAATATTGGAGTTATTTATTCAACAATTTAGCGATACGAACGTTAGTAGAAGGTGTGAAATAAGCGGAGTTTCCCTAAATTCGTTACAATTGGAGTCAGAAGAAGAATTGTTAATAAATTCCTAAAATTTCGAATACAACTTGGATATGGCAAAGTTAAGTGAATTAAGGATCCAGCAACTGAAAAACGAGTTGGAGAACCGTGGATTGAATTACTTACTTACTTAGTTGGCGCTTAAGCGTCTAAACGGTTATGGCTTCATATGGATTGAATACAACTGGCAATAAGATCGAACTTCAAAAGCACTAGTAGATAAGCTCAGAAGGACAAATGGAGAGCCAAAAAGAAATATTGAAAAGGAAAATAATACCTGGACGACTATGACATATACTGGAAAAGCAGCATATAAATTGGCAAACTTCTTTAAAAAATACAACATTAACACAGCATTCAAAACATCGAACAATCTAGGGCGAAAACTAAGAACTAACACTAACTCAGAGGATCCGTTTAGCAGCCACGGCGTATACAAGCTTACCTGCGGATGCCAACATAGTTACATAGGACAAACATGACGACAAATAAGAACGAGGTTCAGAGAATATATTAGAGATTACAACAAAAAACAAGGAATCCAATCATTATACCCGAGTCTAACTTCGCGAATCACATGGTCGAGAATGAATGTTCCCCAGCAAACATCAATAAAACAGTTAGGGTTCTTCACATACAAGCGCCGGCGTCTCAACGTACTCGAAAACATGGAAATCTGCAAACAGAAAACATTCGACGGTAGAATAATAAACGAACAGATAAACACAGTTTCTGACACAATATTCGAGCCTTTAAAACTTGTTTACAAGAATCAAAGTAATCACACAGGTACAACAGATAAACACACAACAAGAAATAAATACAAAAAAATTAACGCACCAACACAACAACCCCACAAAGAAGGTCAATCGACTAAAATTACGGATTTTTACCTGCCCCAGTGAGCCACACAAATCGATCAGTGAAAACCACCCTCGGTTCTTAATGAACACACAGCACATACACATAACTAAATATACACAAGCATCAATTTTGACAATACCTGCTCATGTACCTACGAACTATAAATACAGGACAAACGACAACAACAGATCAGAACGAAAATCGACACTGATGATGGCACAACGCCGAAACCGGTTTCTCTCAAAACCAAATTTGACAAGGGATGACGGAAAATCGTTCCAATATACATCATTTATCCACCCTGTCGGAAAATCAACAAAACAAAATGAGTCATATTGATTTCTATTGTTTTTTTTTTCTTTCAAAAAACTGTTATCGCCAACCTTTTTAGCGGACATTTTTGGGTCGGACAGGGTATACATATGAACATTTTTTTAGTAGGTCAAGAAAAAAACCTTAAAAATCTAAGTCGAAAAAACGTCAAAAAAATTAAATTTCGCAGGTTCGAAAATTATTTTTTTGGGTATGCGTAGTGGAACTTTTTGTTTCCTGAGTCCAAATCCTATCGAAAAATCAATGGCGAGATATCGGTTAACTTTCGTCCATACAAATCGACCCACCCTAATGCACACTGTTCTTATGCATATGCAACAGTTCCTTAGTAAAGCATAACGACTTACATTTCTTCAAGTTTTATGGCATAGCATATAAACAGCACCAGTCAACCAGGCCTTTTAGGTCGGATTGAAGGCATAATCATTACTCTGGTGTATTGATAGGGATCAAGAACTTACCATCATTCGCGTACATTATCGGCTTGGAATGACTCAAGATTCTAGGGAGGTCATTAACTGACGACAAGAATATAATAGGTCCAAGGCGACTTCCTTGGGGTACACCAGACGGAACATCGAAAAAGTTTGAAGCACTTTTCATAAAGATCTCATTTTGTTTTCTTTCACATAAGTAAGGCGATGTCCATTGAGAAAATAAGCGAATAGCCATTTGAAATGTGCTTTTCTGTTTATCTAGAGGTGAGCTTAATGTTGGAGAATCTTTCTCAAACAAATATATTTTAGAGGGGAGTTAAAACCCCTATATTTTTTGATGTACATAAATGTATGGAAAAAACTCAAAACCATATTTTAGGTTAACAACCAATATTGCAGACAACGGTTGGAGTATATAAATGAAATCAAGTCTAAAGTCAGACTCTTGCGAAGATATAGCTCTGGCCGTTCTATGTTTATGTTAAACGCTCGCCATAATAAGGCTACAGCTATAATGAGGGACCCAATAATTTTCAAAACATCACATATGGTAGGTTATTGAAAGCTTCTAGTACTTTAGATGTATTTTATAAATAGAATCGTGATTCTTGATACGGTTTTTTAAGAGCAGAAGTTATTACTCACACATACAAACGCATAGAACTAGATGACATACGTTAGCATTAGATACATAAAGGAGAAATAACTAAGCAGTTGTTCGGGAAAAGTCTAGACGTTAGGAGAAATTTGCGAACAAGGCAACATAAAGTAAACAAGAAGCGCAAGCTGGGGAATTAGTGATCAGTTTCATTTAAACACGATATAAGTGAATACGCGGGTATTGTAATCGGGAAGTACTACTACAACAGTAGTAGAGTTGTATATAAAGAACATTTTTCTATACTGAATATTTCAGTTATCTATTCGACAGTTCAGAGATTCGAACGTTATAAGAAGCTACAAAATAATCAAGAACTCACTTGAAATTCGTTACAATACTTTAATGCTGTCGAGTTGACAAATATCTGTGTAATAGTGATTTTTTAACAGCGACAAAATATCACAGCGATAGCTGCGAAGAAATTTTTTTTAACGAATGCGTCTCGTTCGCAATCACAGTCCTTGTCCTAGCGACAATATGAACCGATGAAACTGCCAATTAAACTCAGTGCATAATTTTTGAAAATTATAACTATTAAATAACAATATATTATATAGATAATAATAATCAATATAAATCTAATTGACTACATTTATTGCCTGCAAAAAGCTTTCACAAACATTAAATAGCCTAGCTATGCGGAATGTTTATATGCGGAATGTTGATATCCATCAATAGCATAATTGGTTTGCCTATGTCAGGGACAATTCGGCTTTTCGTGTTTATATTGTGACGAATATTAGCAACGCTAAGGGATACTATCATCTCTAAGCCAATACTAAGCAGTGACTTGTATGCACATAAACAAGTCAATCATTATGTCTACAGATATGTCCATACATGCAGTGGAGAGCACAAACGCATACATATATCTGAGATGCTCCCAAAAGTAGGCAGTTATCTGTAGAAGTATCACTCACATATACACGCGCATATGAGAAGCTATAACGTGCATCTGTAGTTATGTTATAGCTGGTAATTTTATAGCTGGTAGCATATTCTAGAAATAGAAACGCCTAGAAATATGTCAACGAGGAAACCAAAAAAAGTATAAAAGCAACAGCAGCTGAGACAGGACGATTCAGTTTGATTTAAGTACGCTATCTGCTGAGCAGTAGAAGTGTTATTGTGAAGTACTTAAATAAAGGCCATTTTGCATTATTGAATAGTGGAGTTATTTATTCAAAAGTTTAGTGATTCGAACGTTAGCAGAAGGTTGCAAATTAGCGGAATTGCAATAAATTCGTTACAATATGTACAATAAAGAAATTTTATTTATATGAGATTGATGGAATTTGTAGGATAAAAGCGGACAAGGCTTAAAAAGGAACGATTGGTGAAAAGGTCAGGAAGAGTTTTGAAACGTGCTATAGCTGAGAAGATAGGGAAAACGTTCTAAATCAGAGTTATGAAGAAAGTAACAGAAGTAGAAAAAAGTAGCTGTAAAGGAACTAAAATACAAAAGTTACCAATTTAAAAACAAAAAGATCAAACAAAGCCCTACGACTTTTAGGATACTTTAAGAGTAACTTACGTTTTTGTTGTTGCATATGTGTTTTTATTTATTTTCTCAATAAGATTTCGATTATGTCATGCGCGGTTCCAGAGGGGGGGAGGGGGCGGGGAACTAGGGGAAATGAAGTTTAAACGCATCAATTATATGAGCATAATTCACGAAAAAAGCCACTTATGCAAATAACATTGCTTGTCTGTAGCCCGTGTTAGCCAGCGCGAGTCAAGTGAATGTGCTGCTACAGCAACAACCACTAAGCGTCAGCAATACAATTCAAAATTTGAATTTAAGTTGCAAAGCATGATGTGATAATTTATAGCGGTATTCTACCGAAATCTATTTTTTTGTGAAAGCTAAACCAAGTCAAAGTGTAATTGCGGGTCGTAGAGAGTCATTGTGTTGCGATTTTAATTGCGTTATTGGTTTTGTACTGTGAAAATTAAATATTTAGGAACAATTCCTGTAAACAAAAGACACTGTAATGGTAAGTATAGTTTTTCGTATAACCTAATTTTCTCGAATATTCGCCGATATCTAATTGTGTGACGTTTGGCAATTGATTAAAATAATACGTAATTTATTGATACTTCCCATTTATGTTACTGAAGAAGTTTAACAATTTCCCTAGAGAAAATGAAAAGTATTTAGAGCAAAAGTGCAGTTTGAACGTAAAGTGCTTCGTAATTTTGAGAAGAATATTTATTTTTCTTAAGAAAACTAGTGGCGGGAGTAGAATCCAAATTAGATTATATATGAAATGCCGGGTCATATTCCGCGAAGCCAACGATCGAGTCACCTTACCTTTCAGCAGTTGTTTAAATGGCGTGATGAACCAACCAAGAAAGCTCTTCCTGTTGAGTATGGTTGTAGACCTTTACAATTTAAGTCGATGGTCTTGGTTTCGAAATAAATGCTTAGTATAACTGCACTACTACCGGATTTTAGTATAGTAAGACACTGGACTTGATTTAGTTGTATCAATAGTTGTACAGGTTTATTAGTACGTATAGAAAATTTGCCGGTATATACACAGAATTTGCAAAAACAGTGATGACAAAATGTATGATGAAGTTATATTGACTTATCGATAACATTCATGTGAATATAGAGATTACAAAATGTATATGTTAATATGCAGATGACCAAAGAATGGTGTGTTCCCGTACTGGTCATGTTATGTGGCGTTCGTACTGATCGTTGTGACATCCAACAACTAGAATAGTTTAAACTTATGCAGCTGAAAACAAACATGAACTTACAAGTTATAGTTTGAAATTCCATTTCCAAATGACATTCCCATTAAAATTTCCAATCATAAGAGCTTTATAAACCTATTTATTTTTTTTACGAATAAGGGGTTTAATTTTTGAAGAGGAGTAAAAATATTGTTAGTGCTTTGCCCACGCTTTGGCTGCAACAATTTATAAACTCTTCTTGATAAGCTGTGGAATACACGAACGAAATTCTTATTTAAGTACATACATGCTTTACAGACAGACCGCCAGAAGTCCATTTTGTAGTAATTTCCAACTGCAAAAAAGAGTAAGAAAGATGCCGATAACTCAAATGCTCAACCCGAATTGATGTCTCATGAGAAACCCGCAAGTTCTGTCACTGAAGCAGACAATTCTAGATGTGAAATGGAGAGTTCGCACGCTAGCATACCATCTACCTCAAAAGCTGCACAACTTCAGCAAATTCTTTATGATCCAGTAAAAGTTTCGAACGACGTAGGTGATTATATACGACAAAGAATCGACGATTACACAAAGAAATCTTTGCTTGAAAATCCTTGGGTTCCTCCAGAAAATTATACTTTTCCATTTTCAACGAGAATGGTTTCTGGTAAACATTTAAATGCTTACAAAGAATGGCTTGTACTATCCAATGTGAAAAAGGGAGCTCTCGTAGCTAAGCCATTAACACATTTCAAGAACTTAGTTGGAACCAGAAACGATTTAGAAGTACACGCACAAAATATTTACCACAAAAATGCAATGGCTGCGGGAAAGGACTTCTTGAGAAACCATCATAACCCTCAAAATGAAGTAATAAGTCTTCTCGACAATAATTATCTTAGAGCGAAACAAGAGAATAGAGAAAATCTTGTACGAATAACGAAGGCTATTATTTTTTTAGGAAGGTAGAACATTGCACTCTGTGGTCACAGAGATTATGGGCCGTTGCTATTGGATCAAACTTGTAAGCAGAATGAGGGAAACTTTAGGACAGTGCTCAGGTTGATGGTTGATTCAAGTGACAAACTTCTGGAATCTCATCTCAATAGCACGTCTTCGAGAGCAACATATATAAGTAAAGACACGCAAAATCAGCTAATTGAGTGTTGCAGGGCTGAAATATTACAGACAATTTTGATGAGAGTGACTCGAGCTGAATACTACTCGCTTGTTTTTGATGAATCTCCAGATCTTTCAGGAAAAGCTCAGGTAATACATATTTTTACGTTTAAATTAGAGAAAACCTGTGTCGTAATTTTGAAAAATAATTTGCCGAAATATATTTTTTAAACGAGTAATCGTTTTGCATACATTGCGGTTTATTCAAAACGCTTTTCAAATTTGTCATTAATTCGTTTCATATAGAGTTATTAGGAAGAAATATCCATACCAATTTCACACTGCATTTTCCGTGATAATTTGAATAGTAGCATGATTTGTTTCAGCTAAATTTTTGACATTCCGATGTCCAGTTTAATTTTCTTTTTGAATTTTAAAAAATACTTAATACTTATTAATATATTTTTTTTGGTTTTGGGTGGTTACAGGTTAGTATAGTACTTCGATATGTTGATTTTTCTGAAGAAGGACCCAGCATTAGAGAGGACTTCTGCACGTTTTTGGATGCTTTTGATGAGCTATCCAAGAATACTACTGCAGATGCTTATGACTCTGAAGTGGAAGATGAAAATTCGTCGCCTACGACTGCGAAAGAAGACAACCAAACTGACAGAGAATTATCTTTAACGGGAGTCGGTCTCGGGCAAATGGTTTTGAAGGAAATGAAGAAAATGGGAATTAACATTAAATTGTGTGCATCAATAGGAACCGATGCGTGTGCCGTCATGCTCTCAGATTGCGGAGCCGTCAACGAAAACCGAAAAGAAGCAGAAAATGCTGTAGTAAGTCCCTGTTTCTCTCATAAACTCAACAGCAGCATATCCAAATCTGTAAAAGTACGAGTAATCGAGATGGTTTGCAGTACCATACGAGAGGTCGACAAGTTCTTTAAAAAGTCGTATCCTAAGCGTGCCACAGCGTTATATAATTTACTTGGGGAACAACTTGTTCAATTATGTGAAACACGATGGGTGCAACGTCATAATGCAGTGATTCAGTTTGCTGCGAAAATGCCACTGATTGTAGATGCTTTGACAAAAATAAGTGAGTGGAGGAACAGAGAAACAGCTGGTAAAGCAACGGCTCTTATTGCAGCTGTGTGCAAATTTGAATTCATTGTCGGGCTCTTTTGTCTGTGTGATGTATTGTCGCTCACTCATTCACTCAGCGTCATACTCCAAAAGGAGGATATCGATTTGGCTAAAGCATCGACGATGATTGATATGCTGCTCGTGTCGTTTCAAAATCGCAGAAAGACAGCAGATCAAACCTTCAAGATTATTTATTCAGATGCAAAAAAATTGGCGGAAGGACTAGATGTCAACGAGGGAAAACCAAAAACATTTAGCAGACAAACAGGACGCAACAATTACAGCATGCCAACTTGTGAAGATTACTACAGGGTCTCCGTGTATATTCCTCTGTTGGACAGTATCAGTGGAGATTTGAAAACTCGTTTTTCAAAAGAAGTTTTGGATGGATTCCAGTTATGTTCTCTGCTTCCTGAGAAAGTGTGTACTCTTAAGGCAAATGAAATTGAAAATCTGATCAGCTGCTTGATTACAAGATTCAACGGTCTTCTGAATTATGACAACGTCGTTCAACGTTTAAGGCTTAAGGGCGAGTTGAATCAGTGGCAAATTCATTGGCAGCTCCAGCAAAATTTGAAAACAAATAAGTTGCCGACCTCTGCATGGGAAACGTTAAAGCAATGCGATGTCGATATATACCCAATAATTCACGTTTTTCTTCGCATATTCTGCACATTTCCTGTGACAAACGCGAGCTCTGAACGCTCTTTTTCCACCCTTCGCCGTTTGACAACATGGCTCAGAACTACTATGCTACAAGAAATATTGATCGGTTTGGCACTACTACATACGCATTTCGACATTGAAGTAACACCTGAGAATGTCATTGACAGATTTGCGAAAATAGGACCACATCGTCTTGTTTTATGATTTAATTTTTTCAACAATTGTATCATGTACAGAGTAAATATTGACTGTAATGAAATATTAATCTACATAGTAGTTTCTTATCACAAAACGGTTTTTTAGTAATTTCTAATTTTTCTTGCTTGGTCTACTATTTTACGTTATCACTATATGTACTTAAAAAAGTTATAATTGTGAAAGTGTCGCTCACAAATACACGCGAATATGAGAAGCTATACACGTGCATCTGTAGTTATAATTTTATAGTTGATAACTAACTAGTAAGTTCTGGAAATGGAAGCGCCTAGAAATATGTGAACGAGGAAACCGAACAGTATAAAAGCAGCAACAGTAGAGGCGCGACAATCAGTTTGATTTAAGACGTTATCTGGCGAGCAATAGTAGTGTTATTTTGAAAGTACTTTAATAAAGGCCATTTTGCATTATTGAAAAGTGGAGTTATTTATTCAACAGTTTAGTGATTCAAATGTTAGCAGAAGGTTGCAAATGAGAGGAATTGCAGTAAATTCGTTACAGTATTTATTGCTCTTGTAGCGTTAATATGTAGTACCTTCCAATCAGGTACAATCTCAGAAAACAAGTTAGCAAGAAAATTAATCAATTCATTGTCAGCAAGGAATGAGAGTAATTAAGCGAAAAAAAGAAGCATAGAAACATTAAGAAACGAAAATATTTAGAATAGGGGTATTCTCACTGTCCACAGAAAATGTAGAAAGTTTTTTATTTCACTATCAAAAGCTTTCTATACGCAACAACAAAATACATTTGTGAAAAAATTTCTCCGGTTGTTATGTTTTCATACTCAAACCCATGTATAATTGAATAGAAATTTATAAATTTGACAAAAATATTGAAACTAAATTTTTAGTTAAAAAAAACCAAAAATTTCTATGCGCGGCAGTTTTTTAAACTTTTTGAATGTATAAAATATACGCTTTGTGCTTAAATTTTGCGTTTAATGCAGGTTCATATCGAAAGGATATTAATTGCGTAAGTGGTGCATTCTCTGAGTGTTGTATATTTGGTCTAGAAAAAGGAAAATTGACTACGCTTTCCAGACTGCGAGAATTTTTTGAATTTTTTTGTATGTTTTTTTTTTATTCCTCACAGCTCGACTGGCTTCATTAACAAACGTCTGTCAGCAGCTTTAAAAAAAGATTTTATTTTGTTTTACAAAAAATGGGAAAAATCTAAAGCAGACTTTTCCTCTCTAGCTTTGAAGATAATCAAAATGAAATGCATGCGTAACTACAAGGTTAGAAATTTGAGGATAAAGCAATATTTTAAATTTGTTTGCACTAAATTGTAAACCTCTAATTTATTACTACATTTTTTTATTTTATTCGGTTTAAATTTTAAACTTAATTGAACATTAAGTCTAAAATCTTAAAATAGGTTTAAAACAAAACCAAAAAGTTTAAAACATCTAAACATGGATAACGGTATACAGTTTTGGTTTTGAAAGAAAACTATGAAGTTAAAACTGAAGTTAATAGTTTGAGCCTAAATGTGAAACATTTTGCACTGAGTAACCAAACTCGGTTAAAAATTTGGATAATATAGGCTTTCGGGAAGACGATTATGCAGTCCGTCGTTAGGTTTCAATTTTATGTTTTTGGATTTTTTAAAACTTTTTGGTTTTGTTTTTAAACAGTATTGAGATTTTTGATTAAATATCAGTTAATTTTAACGTATAAACCGAATAAAATTAGAAAACCGAGTATCAAACTGAAATGTTTAAAATGTATGAAAAAAGTTAAACAAAATGTCTTAAACCAATGGATGTTTAAAAATTTAGACTAAAATCTCTAACCGTGCATTTATGAACAATATTCTGAGCAGACCAGTTTTTTATAATTAAAAAAAAAAATTTAAAACTGCTTCGGCCAAGGCGTTCGTCACCACATTTTCAATATTACTCTATTTTGGCGCTAAATTTGAAAGTACACTAAAGTTAGTTTTAATATTACTCCGAAAAGTCTTAACTCTGCGCTTAATTTATTTGTTTACACAGGCATTCACATTCGGTTCATATATGTCTCTCCGCGCGAATCCTGATTCATCACAAGCCGAATGCTGTCACAAATATGAATGTAGGAGAGGGGAGAGAGAGAGGGGGTCGCATAAATTAGAAGTTTCGACATAGACATATCAAGTCATTTTGGAGATACGCCGGCGTGTACCTTCAGGTGGTCCCTAGAGCGCATATAAGTGCAATTAGCCGGTGTAATGTTTTGCCAGTGATGAAGCCTACAATGAAAGGAGCGCGTGTCCCACCTGTGCGACGGGAATTTTTGTCAAAAAACTTAACAGGTTTAGCACATGCTTCAAAGCTACAATAGGTGTTATTCTGATCTTAGCCATTCTTTGTATAGTACTTCCCTTATTGCAGGAAATCTGAACTTCTATTGTAGAGAACACGATCCACTTTGTTTGAGTAAACAGCTCGCACACAAGATTCGGACCATCCAATCGTCATCTCCAAGGTTTCTAATGCTATTGAGAAACTTCCTCCTCACAGGGACGGCCAGGTCATTAGTATAGGCCGCCCCTTGAAATCCCACACATTCAAGGTCCTAGAGAAGATACGATTGCGACGAAGACGAGTGGAAAACTTACATATCCCCCTATTACTCTATCACTAAACAGTCTGTTAGTACATTAATTCATCAATACGCTTTCCAATGTTTTCAGTCTTCTTTGAAAGTTGTCAGTAGGACATAGTTTAGAGCTTTGCGATCTTAAGAAAATAAATAAAAATAAATAAAAAATATCTGATTGCCAACTGCCATGCTTTAGCAGAAGTTTTTCGAAAAGTTCTGATCAGATTTTCAACTTTCTGATTTAGGGACTAATAAATGGCTAACCTAGCATTGACAGCTGGCAGAATGGGGTTGGTTTGTCCTCATTGCCTTGGAAATCTAGGCTGATGTAATTATTGCTGCTAACGCTAGTTTCATAATACATGGTGTCCTTGGTAGTTAATTTCTGTCAAATATGACTTGGCTGCCAAAAACACGAATGCATGTTCGAGGACGACAACAAGTACTTCGTGCCAAGAGGAAGGCTGACCTTTTTTAAATGTTTCATGAGGCCGATGATGCAACACATGGTATTGCCTCGCGTCAAGTGACACTACCGTATAAGCTTTTGGAGAGAACTTGAACTCAGCGATACGCAGTTTTAAAACTTTATTTCCCACACTCATATAAGTACATGTTTATGTATGAATATTTGCTAATACAATTTTTCATAAATTAATTAAAGTTCGTGGCGGAAAATAGAATTGTAGTAAGCGTAAACATTTTTCGAGCTTTCTCATCAAACTTGAACTGATAACAAGCTGTGCTACGAGAATTTTAACATGAGGGATCTGAGTACGTACAAAGAGCAACTATGACAGCAACACTTAAAACGCCTAACACTATACGAAGTTTGATATGAGTAAACAAAGAAAGTAAAAGTTAAGTTTTAATTAAATTAAAGGAGGAATAAAGTTAAAGCAAGAAACTTAAAAAAGCACTAATAAATTTTTTTTTTTGTAAAAGAGTGAGATGCAGGTATACACACATATGTAAACAAACAAGCTTAAGTTGAATTTTACTGCTGCATACTTTAAGGGGTTTACACATACATATGTGTGATAGTCACCCTTGACTGCATAACACGTTTATAATGATAATGAGTGTTTCTTTATGGCGCGTAAGTGAGCGGGAAAATTTCGAGGCTCATTTTGGTTTTATAAACATGACAGCATTAAAAAAAGTTCATGAAAATGCGAAATACATACTTTCAAATTAACTTTTCTCCCACGCCTATCATGAATACTTATATATATGTTCTATCTGAGACGCACACTTGGATATAAATTTTTGTTGAAGCGCTCTACTCACTTTTGTTGTCTTAGCTTTTTATTTTGTTTTTCACTCTTTTTCATCGTTCAAACCCTCAGTTATGAATTCTGTATGTGTTGACTACCGTTGATTTCAGCTCGAAGCTTTCCACTCGTGCTGCTATTTTTTTTTAGTAAGTTTTAACAACCAGGTGGCTGCCTGACGCACATGCTTTTTTCTTATATTAACAAAGTATGGGCATAAATACGTATGCATGTATGACAATAATGACCTTTATAGGCATTGAATCTCTTCGTAAATGTCTGTACATTATGAGACAAGCCTCATTTGCTGTTGCCAAGTTGTCATGCTTGAAATGTTGGTAACGACGAAACTCAAAAATTAGAATATACGCTTGAAGAAAAATATAGAATGTAAAAAAAAAAAATAAAAGCAGGAAGCAAGAGGGCGGAAGGTCAAAAACAACGGCAGTATATCATGTGTAACAAGCGCATACGCGCTTAATAGTTATGTTGTATGTATGTATGTACATTAGATGGGTGCAAAAATGTAACAAAAGTACGCACATCGATTTGAACTTTGGACAATTCTACCCACAAAAAAAGTACACCAATACGAAATAAATAATACGAACTTGAATTGAGTTTTGCTTTTTTATAACAAAGTGATTTTTATAATAAAAACTATCGTACCCGTTTTGGCTTTCCAAGATTTAAAAAGGGGCCTCGCTTCCACTCTTTACTATCTGCCCCATTCTCTTTAATGTTTTTTGCCCCCAATTTTGGTTTTAGTTTATTTATATCATCTTATCTTACCACTTACGATCCCTGGTTTATGTTAAGAGGTTCTCAGAACATAATCTTTTTGAATTTTCCTAAAAACAGCCGAATTTATGATTTAACATCCGATACTTGAAATTAGTACGGTATAACTTTGGTTTTGGGAAGCTCCACTATTTCTTAAAATGGCATTTAGAGCTATTTTTTTTAAGTCTTTTGGGTATAATACACAGGAACATTTATTTATTTATTTTAATAGTCTACAAATTTAACAATTAATCAGACTAAATATAGTTACGGATTACAAATAAATTACAGAAGCATACAAATTGAACAAAATTATATTATGAAATATAAATAAGTTGTCGGGATGGACTGTGATGCCAAGCAACAGGAATTGATTATTAGTGCTGTCGCAATGGACGTGATTTGGAGCAGCTGATGTATATTTGACACACAACAAGTAGGGCTGCGATGTGTGGGAGGTTGGAAAGGACATGATTCCAAGCCACCCGCCCAAAGTTACTGGAGCTGGTGAAAAGAGTGGGAAGTTGGAAAGGACGTGATTCCAAGCCACCCACTCAAATCATTTCGTATTTAATGTAGTCAGCAGATATTTTTTATTACGTCGAGTGAGTCACACATATCAATGTTTTTGCAGTGCTTATTGAAGTCAGTACACAGCCAATGAAGAGGTTCGTGCATTTCAAAATTCGATCTGCATGTGCTTATATGAAGCGGTTGAAAATGTCTAGATGGTCTAAAGGGAACATTAAATAAAATGTCACCAAGCAGAAAAGGGCTATTTAACATCCCTCTAATAAGTTTTACTACAAATAACACAATTACCATCTCCCTACGACTCCGTGGCGTAGGGAGCTGAATAAGTTTTAACCGTCAGGAGTAGGGAGGAAGAATCCTTGAGGGGTCCCATGGTAAGTCCCTTAGAGCAAAAATCAGGAATTGCTTTTGAACCGACTTTAATTTGTCGCAGTGCGTCTGGTAACGAGAGTTCCAGATTATCGAAGCGTATTCTAATATTGGCGGTACCAAAGATATAAGAGTTTTAGTTATATATGGATCATCGAACTCTTTAGACCATCGTTTGACGAACGCCAAAGTCCCTTTGGCTCTGTTCGCGCAAACTTCTATGTGCTCATTTTATAGCACGCCGTGGCACTTTGCATCCCGTTCACCACTACATCATTAGAATTAGCATATCTAAAGATTTTTGGAAAACGCCGTGATTTGTGATTGCGGGGTTTTAGTCGCAGCGATATTAACGCTGACTGTAACGCAAGATTATATGATGTAAATAGTTATAAAATGGGCTTACTCATTATAGATCCAAACAAAACTCTGCGAAAATATAAATCCGAGAATCTGTGGTTTGTGCTACTATCCACTACTGGATCTCGCAGTAAGTTGCGATCTACTGCTGGATATTACAGCATATTATCGCAGTTAGTTGTGTCAGTCACGAGATCTGTGCTTGCCTTTATTGTTCAGCGTGCTTGCACACAGATCGCAGATTTAGTCACAGAGATTGAGAAACCAAAGAGGATAAATATAATAAGGGCCACCAGTCTGCTACGAGTGGCGAGTAACTCGTTGGAAATTAAAAAAATTGATGCCTAATGTTTTCTATGGGGGACATTTTTGAATTGTCACTCATTTATCCATGTGGTTTAGGCACCTTAAGCAACTGTGTTTCTTGTAAAAAGAATTACTTAATTAATTAAAGAGAGTCGGAAAAATAAACACAAATACCTCACGAAAATGTATAGAAGACATTTTATGCACATCTCCCAAAAAAAAAAAAAACAGCGACTACCTCACAGAAAACTCAGCAAGTAATGAGTGGCGTCTCTTATTATATTTATCCTCTTTGGAGAAACGACGATTTCTTCGAAACTGTCACTGCAATCTAATATGTGCTTTCAGTCTCTGTGACATAATCATCACATAAACATTAGTGCTTGCAGATCTTACGACGGGGAAAAAGTGACTCGTCGCATCCCGCGCGTTTTATATAATTTTGGCATAAATGTAGTTTTTCAGATTTCAAAGCATATATTATGCGTATTTATCTGAATATATGTGGATTCTTTATACAGCATTCAACCAGAACATGTAGGGATGATTTCAGTTTTCTGTCACATCATAACAAAATCCACACAAAGATTAATGAGGCAGTCGTATATGAAGTGCGTAGGTAAATTAAATATTTAATGAGTCTCTTGACGGGTTAAATCTTTTACTGTTTAGCAAAAGTAATAAATTATTATAATAATCAGAGTGCTTTGCACACAGGAGTATATTAACTTTGAATGGATAACGGTTGGTTGTACAGGTATAAAGGAATCAATATAGATATAGACTTCCATAGATCAAAATCATCAGTATCGAAAACAAATTTGATTGAGCCATGTCCGTCCGTCTGTCCGTTAACACGATAACTTGAGTAAATATTGAGATATTTTCACCAAATTTGGCACACGAGCTTATCTGGACCCAGAACAGATTGGTATTGAAAATTAGTGAAATCGGATGATAACCACGCCCACTTTTTAAACATATAACATTTTGGAAAACACAAAAAACCTGATTATTTAGTAAATAACACACCTAGAATGTTGAAATTTGACGTGTGCACTGATATTGAGACTCTTGATAAAAATTTGAAAAAAAAATTTTAAATGAGCGTGGCACCGCCCACTTGTGATAAAATCAATTTTACAAATATTATTAATCATAAATCAAAAATCGTGAAACCTATCGTAACAAAATTCGGCAGAGAGGTTGCCTCTACTATAAGGAATACTTTGAAGAAAAATTAACGAAATCGGTTAAGGACCACGCCCACTTTTATATAAAAGATTTTTAAAAGGGCCGTGGACGAATAAAATAAGTTATATCTTTGCAAAAAAGAGCTTTATATCAATGGTATTTCATTTCCCAAGTGGATTTAAAACAATAAAAAAACTTCAAATTTAAAAAAAAATGGGCGTGGCACCGCCCGTTTTATGACTAAGCAATTTTCTATGTTTCGGGAGCCATAACTCGAAGAAAAATTAACGGATCGTAATAAAATCGGGCACATATTTTCCTTATAGCAGAAAATATTTCTAGTAAGAATGGACGAGATCGGTTAAAGACCACGGCAAGTAAGATATAAAATAAGTTTAAAAGTGCCGTAGACTAGAATAATAAGCTATAAATTAGCAAAAAATAGTTTTGAATCAATGATATTTCCCTTATCAAGTTTTATTGTAAGAGGAAATGGGGAGACATTTTTTTTAAATGGGCGATGCCACGTGTTACGTAGAAAAGTAATTTATCTGAAATGAAATGTACAATTGAAACTCACGCTGAGTATATAAAGTTCGGTTACACCCGTTTGTTTTTAAATTAATTTTTGAGATTAATATTGCACTAAAGAGGCAGTTAGTGAAAGGGAAACTGCTGGATAGTTTGCTGGAAAAAGCAAGATGATTTTGGGCCTACGAGAGGAAAAACCTAAATCCATTATTGTACATCTTTAAATATGTAAGATGATGGCCAATTTAAGGTTGTGTATATCAATTTCATTTTAAAAGGACCCAACAAGAAAGCAACTCAGCTCTTCGGGAACGGGGAATTGAATTCTTTATAATATAAATATATCAGTAGGTTCCATGATTGAACCAAATGATTTGAACGGAGCACCGACTAGCCCTACTAGAAACAGCAGCAACTGTTTTCAGGAGAAAGTGCAACATGAGCTACTTGGAATTGGTTCTTTAGTATCAGTGCAGCACAGCAACCAACAAACCATACTTTTAGGCGCAATGAAATTGGTGATTATTGGCATGTGTTTCGCTCGTAGAAATATCAAGAAGTTTCTACTTCTTACTTTCGATTTTTTTTATTTATTTCCCTCTCCCTCCACCTCTGCTTTCATCACTGTATTTATATATTTCTATACCCTTCATGAACATGAAATGGTATATTAACTTTGGCCCGATGTTTGTAACGTTGAGAAATATAGGAGGTATACTCACCATTAAGTATACCAAATTGATCAAGGCAACGAACTGAGTTGATATACTTAGCCATGTCCGTCTGTACGTCCGTCGGTCTGTCTGTTTGAACGTAAACTAGTCCCTCAAATTTTGAGATATCTGAATGAAATTTAGCACAAGGATGTACTTTTGTATTATATTAGACATTTGTCGGATCCGGTAGGATCGGACCACTATAACATATATCTCCCATACAACCGATCGTTCAGATAAGACGATTTTGGTCATTCCTGCCGCAATTTAGAAAGTATAATCGTGAAACTCGGTGATATATATTCTAATATATCATAGAAGATATCCTGAAAAAATCACTTTGATCGGAGCTATATATAGTTATATCCCATACAACCGATCGTTCAGATAGAAAGATTTTTAGCCATTTCTCCCTTAGTTTCCAATATAAAAACGTGAAACTTGGAGATATATATTCTAATATATCATAGAAGATTTGCTGTAAAAATCATTTCGATCGGAGCTATATGTATATAGTATATACCTATCCCATACAACCGATCGTTCAGATAAGGGGGTTTTTTGCCATTTTTTATTTTATATTTATCTTAAAAATCGTTTAGGTATGTACATCTGTTCACTATATATTTCTCAACTTATACATTCGATTATTTGGAGATTACGAACGGGATAAGATTATTGTTCAGCCCCATTCATGAAAGGTATGAAGTCTTCGGCACAGTCGAAGAGAGGCCCGTCCTTACTTGTTTTATCTTTATCCAACTCTATCTCTATCTCCGTTTCTATTACCTCCATTCCTACATCTACCTCTACTCTAGCCCTACTGAAAACAGCAGCAGCTGTTTCCAGGAGACAGTGCATCAAAAGACGTGAACTACTGAAGGTCGGGTATTTTTTTATCCGGACAGAACAGCAACCAACCAAACAAACTTTTAGGCGCAATGAAGTTTTGCGATTTTCGGCACGTATTTCGATCATAAAAAATACCAAACAATTTCTCCTACTTACTATTTATATTTTCAAATCATTTCCCTCTCCCTCCACCTTTACTTTTATCTTGTATTTATATATATATGTATTTCAGTATCTAACTCCATTTTTATTTTTATTTCAATCTCTACCTCAACCGATACCTCGCAAAAAACTGCACATAGCTTCCAAGAATCAAATAAAAATAAAATTTTTTTACAAAACCTTGCATTTTGCCAACCCACATAACAATAAAAAACTCAAGTCATCAACATCACTAACCTTTCGTATTAAAATCCTGAAATAGTTATTCTCTGTTTGCATAAAAGTGAAATGATACTAAAATAACATAAAATTCTTGCACCAAAATATGCAAGATATAATAAAACTTCAAATGTGAGAGTTTAAGGATAAATTCACACACATATTCGAGTGATATATGCAACCACATGTTTTCATGTATATTAATGTGAGATATAAAGCTGAGCAGCAATGTCAGTTTGATGCCACATTATTCGCATTCACTTAGAGTATGTGCCCTTCACGTTAACACCGCACAACGTAAGTAATAAGCACGATTTGCAAATGAAATAGAAAAACACAAATACACAAAAGCAAAAGTGTATTCAAATTCAGCGACTGTGGTGCATTTGAGTTACTTTGGATGCCACATAAATTATAGTTTAGTTATTTACAGAATAAGCAAGTGGAAGAAAGATAGTGAAACGCCTGAAAGTAAGCAACAATAAAACAAGTAAGGACGGCACAGCCGAAGACTTCATACTTTTCACGAATGGGGCTGAACAATAATCTTATCCCATTCGTAATCTCCAAATAATGCGCTGTATAAGATAAGAAATATATAGTGAACAGATGTACATACCTAAACGATTTTAAGATAAATATAAAAAAATGGCAAAAAACCCCCTTATCTGAACGATCGGTGGTATGGCATATATATTATATATAGCTCCGATCGAAATGATTTTTACAGAAAATCTTTGATGATATATTAGAATAAATATCACCAAGTTTAACGTTTTTATATTGGAAATTAAGGGAGAGATGGCCAAAAATCTTTATATCTGAACGATCGGTTGTATGGGATAGGTATATACTATATACATATAGCTCCGATCAAAGTGATTTTTTCAGGAAATCTTCTATGATATATTAGAATAAATATCACCAAGTTTAACGTTTTTATATTGGAAATTAAGGGAGAAATGGCTAAAAATGTTTCTATCCGAACGATCGGTTGTATGGGATATATATTATATATAGCTCCGATCGAAATGATTTTGTCATGAAATCTTCTATGATATATTAGAATAAATATCATCTAGTTTAACGTTTTTTGATTGGAAATGAAGGGAGAAATTGCCAAAAATCTTTCTATCTGAACGATTGGTTGTATGGGATATATACTATATATAGCTCTGATCAAAGCGGTTTTTTCAGAAAATCTTCTATGATATATTAAAATATATATCGCCGTGTTTCACGTTTATACTCTCTAAATTAAGGGAGAAATGGCCAAAAATCTTTCTATCTGAACGATGGGTTGTATGGGAGATATATGTTATAGTGGTCCGATCCTACCGGATCCGACAAATGTCTAATATAATACAAAAATACATCCTTGTGCCAAATTTCATTGAGATATCTCAAAATTTGAGGGACTAGTTTGCGTTCAAACAGACAGACGGACGGACAGACTTTTCACGAATGGGGCTGAACAATAATCATATCCCATTCGTAATCTCCAAATAATGCGCTGTATAAGATAAAAAATATATAGTGAACAGATGTACATACCTAAACGATTTTAAGATAAATATAAAAAAATGGCAAAAAACCCCCTTATCTGAACGATCGGTTGTATGGGATATATATTATATATAGCTCCGATCGAAATGATTTTTACAGAAAATCTTCGATGATATATTAGAATAAATATCACCAAGTTTAACGTTTTTATATTGGAAATTAAGGGAGAAATGGCCAAAAATCTTTCTATCTGAACGATCGGTTGTATGGGATAGGTATATACTATCAGGAAATCTTCTATGATATATTAGAATAAATATCACCAAGTTTAACGTTTTTATATTGGAAATTAAGGGAGAAATGGCTAAAAATGTTTCTATCCGAACGATCGGTTGTATGGGATATATATTATATATAGCTCATATCGAAATGATTTTGTCATGAAATCTTCTATGCCAAAAATCTTTCTATCTGAACGATGGGTTGTATGGGAGATATATGTTATAGTGGTCCGATCCTACCGGATCCGACAAATGTCTAATATAATATAAAAATACATCCTTGTGCTAAATTTCATTCAGATATCTCAAAATTTGATGGACTAGTTTACATTCAAACAGACAGACAGACGGACGGACAGACGGACATGGCTAAGTATATCAACTCAGTTCGTCGCCCTGATTAATTCGGTACACTTAATGGTGAGTCTATCTTCTATATTTCTCAACGTTACAAACATCGGACCAAAGTTAATATACCATTTCATGTTCATGAAAGGTATAAAAAATATACGGAATTGCATTTCATAGTCAGTAAGTAAACAATCTGTTTCCACAATTTTTTTCGACGAATTTCAATCTCAACAAACACCTCACTGCACCTGTAAGTATACTTAAAATTACGCAATTTTATGCTAGTTAACATAAAACAACATAGACGTTAGAAGTTTGTTCTTCCACTCATTGCCTTCGATTTACTTCGCTTCTTCTTCATGTTTTATGGAACTGCAATTTACATATGCAAATATATTTACATCTTCTTACGTAGCTGTATAAGAGCGCCGAAACTGTGCAGGCGAAATAGTTGTTATTGATTTGCAACAGAGTGCACAATATAAAATATTTTTCTGTTTTGCGAAATCACGTAAAATCTTAGTAGTTTAGTGTAAGTAAATAAAAAAAATGCAGCAAGTGTGAGTGCTGGTAAGCAAGTAGGGCGCAAAAGGAGCAGCTAAGGGTATTTGCACTTCAAGTAACTTCAGATAAATAACAACAATTGCCTTTGCCAAGAACTAGAGTTTTATCAAATAGCTAACTATCTGCTCCGTAAGGACCTCTCTTGAAAATTATTTATGAATACTTTCCTCCTTTTTAACTGTCTACAAACAGCACCATCCCAGTTGATCATTAACGTAAAGTGGTGCCATAAACTATGACGCTGGGTCGCCGGGCGCCACTCATTCGACATGTCGCTCGATCGAGGTCGAGCTTTTGCAGATAACTGCGGGTAAGGAACTAAGAATATTCCCTACCTGTAATATGCCTATACGTAGGAAGTGACCAAAGTACATAGGCCAGAAAGTTCGCGCGTTAAAAAAAAAATAAACGTTGTCGAGAGAAACGGTCTGGTACCAGAAGGTGCTAGTATCGGAACGTACCATGGTTGCATATGCGTATTCAATCCGACAAAGGACTGCACACATCCGTAACACTCCCTCAATCTACGGGAAGAGTAACTGTGTGTTATCTGTCCAAAGTAGCGCTTGTTGGCAAAAATTATTCTCAGTTAGATTCCATAGCAGACATTGTTTTTGTTGTTAATGCTGACTCCCTCATATACCGCAAGACCCACTTTTTTGCTTCTTTATCAATTCAGAGTTGGCAGAACTCACAACGTCTTTGATCAGGTCAATAATATCAATATCATGATATGATTGTACTATCACGATTTAGTTCTGCCGCTAGAATTATTTTCAGAAAAGGAGTCGCCTTGTCTTAGGTGTCGCTTGATTTCGAATAGCTCGGGAGAGGTAGTTCCAAGTCTTTACGGAGCTGGTGGTGTTTCTTAACGGCATTTGGCGGAGTCTTGTTAACTTTGTAGGGAACTTAAATTCAGATATAGCAGAATACAAACAACTTGGTGAGTGTCGATTCTCTTGTCGAGAGTCTTTTTTGGCCTCTGCGCATGTGATCGATAGTAGATTTATTAGGTCTGAATGCGCACGAATAAGCTCCAATAAGTTCGTCGACTTTGGACTCCAGTCTTTCGCACAGCATGCTAAATAGAACTTAATATGCGATATTTAGCAAGCTGATTCCGCGCTAATTAGCATGACTTGTAGGATCGACCTTATTGTGGATTTGGCAGAGCACACTTAAATTTCAATCTGGAGGCATGCGACCATTCGATCATGTTTTGCATAGGAGTTGATGCCTGTTCTTCACAAACTCTTCGCCTCTATACCAAGCACCTTGACATTTTTTAGCCCGGTGCCGAACAAGGAGGGGGATCTGACGCTTCTCTCACTCACGCCGCTCTGCCTCGTTTTGTTTCATTCTTAATGCATCTCTCTGCCTTCTTTGCATAACAAAACATTCCAATATATGGCGCGTTTTTTTTCAAAGGCAGTGCGACATTCCTCATCGTAGCAGTTGTTTTTGCGGATTCGCTGAAAGCCTATGGTGTCAGCAGCGGCGGTACGAAATGAAAGAGAAATGTGTCTCGCCACATTTTCAGGCCGAAGATTGCTCTAAGTGAGTAGGTGTGAGAACCGAGTGGAGTAAACATCAGGTGTCTGATTCGTGAGTAGCTTTTCGACGACAAGCTTTCCTTATTTCACTGCGCACACTTTCTTTGCTGCACAAATACGTGTACGTATCTTGGCTCTGAACCCGCGCTTGTTCACTCTAGTAGACGTCACAAGGTCTTATTGTCCTTCTAAAAGAGTCCGGACAGAAGAGGCGGCAGAAATGAGAAGGCAGACGAACTTGCAAGGAGGCGGTCGAGATGCAACGTTCACTTACATCAATCAAGAGGAACATACATATCAGATTCAAGGGGTTAGCGGTCTCCAACTAGTACTCCTCGGACACCTGCAAGATAACCAAGCAAACATGGCCGAGTGACCACAGTAAGAGAACTGTGGACTACTAAATAAGTCAGGGAAAGAAACTTTTATGAACACTGCCACAATCACGGGCCAGTGGCCGCTTGGCCTGCATGCTGAGAGAATGGGGATTAACAGCATTTGCCGGAGCTGCGGCGAGGAGGGCAGCAAAGAAACAGCCGGTTAATACCTTAGTGAATGTGCAGCTCTAGCACACACTAGGTTTCTAACTCTGGGCAGTTATATACCGACAGAACTCAAAGAAATAGCTAAATGCTCTATAAAAGAAATCAGCTGGTTAATTGTCCGCTCCAAATGGGTCGAACGGAGTACCGACCAGCCATACGATATCAATAGCAATTGGTTCCAGGAAATATGTGCATCAAAATGGCACCCCGTGCGCTACTTAGGATTGGATTCTTGTATCCGGGCGGCACAGTAACCAACCTTCCCATAGTTTTTCTAGTTATGGCTTTCGTCTTTAGTTTTCAGCACTTTAGTTCTCAGCAGCTTGCTAAGGCGAAATAAGCCTAGTATAAGGTGAAAATTTGTTGGTGGGCATGCACGTTGAAGTATACAAGTGAACGAGCACACACACACTTCTACATGAAAATCTCACTTTCATGAATAGCTTTGTAGTAAAACAGAATTCGCCAAACGTGTCTAAAGTACTTGACGACATGGCGTATACGCAACTTATTAATAATACTTTGTCAAATCTAGTGGAAACAAGTAAGGAAGGCTAAGTTCGGGTGTAACCGAACATTACATACTCAGTTGAGAGCTATGGAGACAAAATAAGGAAAATCACCATGTAGGAAAATGAACCTAGCGTAACCCTGGAATGTGGTTGTATGACATGTGTATCAAATGGAAGGTATTAAAGAGTATTTTAAGAGAGAGTAGGCCATAGTTCTATGGATGGACGCCATTTAGGGATATCGCCATAAAGGTGGACCAGGGCTGACTCTAGAATGTGTTTGTACGATATGGGTATCAAATGAAGGGTGATAATGAGTATTTTAAAAGGGAATGGGCTTTAGTTCTATAGGTGAACGCCTTTTCGAGAAATCCCCATAAAGGTGGACCAGGGGTGACTCTAGAATATGTTTGTACGATATGGGTATCAAATGAAAGCTGTTAATGAGTATTTTGAAAAGGAGTGATCCTTAGTTCCCTAGGTGGACGCCGTTTCGAGATATCGCCATAAAGGTGGACCAGGGGTGTCTCTAGTTGTACGATATGGGAATCAAATGAAAGGTGTTACTGAGCGTTTTAAGAGGGAGTGGGCATTAGGTCTATAGGTGGACGCCTTTTCGAAATGTCGCCATTAGGGTGGGCCAGGGGTGACTCTAGAATGTGTTTGTACGATATGGGTATCAAACGAAAGGTGTTACTGAGCATTTTAAGAGAGAGTGGGCATTAGGTCCATAGGTGGACGCCTTTTCGAGATATCGCCATTAGGGTGGGCCAGGGGTGACTCTGGAATGTGTTTGTACGATATGGGTATCAAATGAAAGGTGGTAATGAGTATTTTAAAAGGGAGCAATCCTTAGTTCTATAGGTGGACGCCTTTTCGAGATATCGCCATAAAGGTGGACCAAGGGTGACTCTAGAATGTTTTTACGATATGGGTATCAAACGAAAGGTGTTACTGAGCATTTTAAGAGGGAGTGGGCACTAGGTCTATAGGTGGACGCCTTTTCGAGATATCGCCATTAGGGGGGGCCAGGGGTGACTCTAGAATGTTTGTACGATATGGGTATCAAACGAAAGGTGTTACTGAGCATTTTAAGAGAAAGTGGGCATTAGGTCTATAGGTGGGCGCCTTTTCGAGATATCGCCATTAGGGTGGGCCAGGGTGACTCTAGAATGTGTTTGTACGATATGGGTATCAAATGAAAGGTGGTAATGAGTATTTTAAAAGGGAGTAATCCTCAGTTCTATAGGTGGACGCCTTTTCGAGATATCGCCATAAAGGTTGACCAAGGGTGACTCTAGAATGTTTGTACGATATGGGTATCAAACGAAAGGTGTTACTGAGCATTTTAAGAGGGAGTGGGCATTAGGTCTATAGGTGGACGCCTTTTCGAGATATCGCCATTAGGGTGGGCCAGGGGTGACTCTAGAATGTTTGTACGATATGGGTATCAAACGAAAGGTGTTACTGAGCATTTTAAGAGGGAGTGGGCATTAGGTCTATAGGTGGACGCCTTTTCGAGATATCGCCATTAGGGTGGGCCAGGGGTGACTCTAGAATGTTTGTACGATATGGGTATCAAAGGAAAGGTGTTACTGAGCATTTTAAGAGGGAGTGGGCATTAGGTCTATAGGTGCACGCCTTTTCGAGATATCGCCATTAGGGTGGACCAGGGTTGACTCTAGAATGTGTTTGTACGATATGGATATCAAATTAAAGGTATTGATGAGGGTTTTAAAAGCGAGTGGCCCTTAGATGTATATGTGAAGGCGTTCTCGCGATATCGACCAAATGTGGATCAGGTGATCCAGAAAATCATCTGTCGGGTACTGCTAATTTATTTATATATTCAATAACACTAACAGTATTCCTGCCAAGATTCCAAGGGCTGTTGATTTCGCCTTGTAGAACTTTTTCATTTTCTTCTACTTAATATGGTAGGTGTCACACCCATTTTACAAAGTTTTTTCCAAAGTTATATTTTGCGTCAATAAACCAATCCAGTTACCATGCTTCATCCCTTTTTTCGTATTTGGTATAGAATTATGGCATTTTTTTAATTTTTCGTAATTTTCGATATCGATAAAGTGGGCGTGGTTATGGTCGGATTTCGGCCATTTTTTATACCAAGATAAAGTGAGTTCAGATAAGTACGTGGGCTAAGTTTAGTAAATATATATCGGTTTTTGCTCAAGTTATTGTGTTAACGGCCGAGCGGAAGGACAGACGGAGGACTGTGTATAAAAACTGGGCGTGGCTTCCACCGATTTCGCCCATTTTCACAGAGAACAGTTAACGTCATAGAATCTATGCTCCTACCAAATTTCAAAAGGATTGGTAAATTTTTGTTCGACTTATGGCATTAAAAGTATTCTAGACACACTAAATGAAAATGGGCGGAGCCACGCCCATTTTGAAATTTTCTTTTATTTTTGTATTTTGTTGCATCATATCATTACTGGAGTTGAATTTTGACTTAATTTACTTATATACAGTAAAGATATTAAATTTTTTGTTAAAATTTGAATTAAAAAAAAATTTTTTTTAAAAAGTGGGCGTGTTCTTCATCCAATTTTGCTAATTTTTATTTAGCACATATAAAGTAATAGTAGTAACGTTCCTGCCAAATTTCATCATGATATCTTCAACGACTGCCAAATTACAGCTTGCAAAACTTTTAAATTACCTTCTTGTAAAAGTGGGCGGTGCCACGCCCATTGCCCAAAATCTTACTAATTTTCTATTCTGCGTCATAACGTCAACCCATCTACCAAGTTTCATCGCTTTAACCGCCTTTGGCAATGAATTATCGCATTTTTTCGGTTTTTCGAAATTTTCGATATCGAAAAAGTGGGCGTGGTTATAGTCCGATATCGTCATTTTAAATAGCGATCTGAGATGAGTGCTCAGAAACCTACATACCAAATTTCATCAAGATACCTCAAAATTTACTCAAGTTATCGTGTTAACGGACGGACGGACGGACGGACGGACGGACGGACGGACATGGCTCAATCAAATTTTTTCTGGATCCTGATTATTTTGATATATGGAAGTCTATATCTATCTCGATTCCTTTATATATGTACAACCAACCGTTATCCAATCAAACTTAATATACTATGTGAGCTCTGCTCAACTGAGTATAAAAATGATGTGCTAAGAATATATTTTCTCACAAGCATGTACTATGTGTACATATGTAAATACATGCTAGTATGGGCGTACATATTTACATTACATACATATGTAGAATAAGCAATCAGCAAGTGTACTGCATAATTTCAACAACAACTAAATACATAAATAGAAAATAAGCGCAATTTGTCTTAACCTAAGGGTTTTATATTACAAATAAAAAACCTACAAAAAATTTTGACAACAAAAGTCGTGATGAAAAATATTTGTTTCATGTTTTCGTGAAAGAAAACCACACAAAATATTTTTTTTGCAGTTATAATTTACTAAAAAGGTTTATATGCTATCAAAATACAATCGGAATTGTGACCCTTTTCAAATAATTTGATATGAAAAATTAACAGACTAGAAGATAAATAAATATGTATTTGCTTTGTATTATGAATGAAGAAAAAAGTTTTGTGCTTTTGTAAATATCTGAACTTGTGAACAGCAAAATAAAATTGTTTCTAGAGAGATATCAGAGGTTTTAAAAAACAAGCCCAAAGGAATAACATTCGCGCGTTGTAAGCAATTGTTCTTTCATTTTGTATACTAATGAAATTGCAGCTATCCCTACTGATTGCAAAAGCGGTGTTTGATAGCTAAAATATAAATTTTTTTCGTTTAAAAGATTCTTTTGATGAATGTTGTTGTTATTAATGTAGAAGCGCTTCGTCCCTCACCATATTGTCGACTACTCACAAATTGACATGAATAGTTAGAGGAACGGGATTCCAAGGAAACGTTAGAAGCGTTGGTTCCACATTGCAATTGAAAAGATGATTGGTGTCATGTGGGGACACGTTGTAAGCAGGGCATACATACATTATGTACGGCGGTGTTGATTCTGGGTAGGTAAGAGTTTAAACAGTTACAGTATCTAGATCGAAATTGATATAGAGTGACACCCGTCTCCCTGGGGCTGGTGCTTGCCTCTACTGCGAGTTGAGGGCATTTGACTTTAAGAACGGTGTTCGAAATATAATTCGTGGCTTCAAAAAGTCTTGAGACTATACTTGTTGGAAGCAGGAAACGAGACATGTTCGGTAATATTGATATTACCGAACATTCGTCATTATAACTATCCTTAGCTGTTTCAGGACTCCGCTTAATTAATAAATACTGATTGTGTCAGTTTAATTCATATTTAATTTCAGTAACATTATTATTTAACTGTTAATTAATATTTGTTTATGATTTTTTTAGATTAATATAATTGATTGATTATTTCCAATAATTGTCTGATTACTTCAATTAACAACTTGATTATTACAGTGACATGCCTATTTAATTGTTAATTATTATTAATTAATTTTTTTTTAAATTAATATAATGGATTGCCTATTTCGAATAATTTGAAATTTTGGTTCACTTATCTCATTAATTAGATTAACTGTTTAATATTCGATGATTTTCATTAACATGATTATTTCAGTAGCGTGATTCTTTAAATGTTAGTTGTTATTTATTTTTAACATTTTTTTTTTAATTAAAATAATGGATTGATTATTTCGAGTAACTCAAAATTTATGTTCACTTGTCTGATTAAATCGATTAAATGATTAATTTCGATATTTTTCAGTAAGATGCTTATTTCAGTAACATGACTATTTACTTGTTGATCATTATTAATTCTAGATTTTTTAAATTAATGAAACGAATTGATTATTTCGAATGATTACAAATTTTTGTTCACTTGTCTGATTAATTCGATCCCTTGCCTAATTAATTCGATTAACTGATTAATTTCGATGATTTTCAGTGGCATGAGTCTTTAAACCGTTAATTATTATTTAGTTTTGATTATTATTTTTTAATTAATATAATTGATTGATTATTTCGAGTAACTCAAAATGTATGTTTACTTTTCTGATTAATCCGATTAACTGAATAATTTTCGATGATATTCAGTAACATGACTATTTAAATGTTAATTATTTTTTATAACTTTTTTTTAATTTAATATAATGGATTGATTTTTTTTTGTTTTCTTTTTTTATGTAAAACATTTATTATATGATTGAGACCTGACCATAGGAAAAGATCAAAAAGGCTTGCATAACTTTCTTTGATATTCAATTAACCAATTTATTTACCTAAGACTGCCTCATATTTATACAACTTTAATAAGAGTTATGTATCAAATAATTTAAACTAATCTAATCATTAACTATGGTCCAATAATTAAAAATAATCATAGGACTAATATGCTACTTGATTATTTTAATTATCCTATTATATTAACTACTTAATTGTGAAATTCATTATGACTGCATAGCCTGTTATGATTTTTTTAAATAATTTAAAATCAGCTGCTGTTTTATTTAAACCAAACTAACTAATCATTAAAAAAAAAAAAAAAAAAAAAAACAAAGTACTAGTATTACAGTCATTTGCAACGTAATGACTCTGATTTGTAAATGTTTACACTGACAGACACTTAATAATCCTATACTTAAATATATGTCAAATGACTTAAGTATTCGAAGGCTCAATAATCTATTTGCGATTGTTTTTTGTTTACCAATTGTCCTAGACAGCAAATTACGCGTTAAGTGAACTTAGCTATTACCACCGTCCATTAAAATTGTGAGCGCTTAGCACATTATCAACTACATTCGCCCTCATCAAATAGTATCGCTTCTTTACATTTGATTATTAGCTGCAATTAACAGTAATTAGGGAAGATTAAGTTTTACTGACAGCAAACAAGACAAACATTTCGTTAATGAAGTAATTGGGTACTGATTTATAATCACTGTGCATTAGTTAATAGCATATTAAGAACGTGAAATTTGAAATGTTTGAGAGTATGATGTATGCTTGGTTTACTGATTATAAATTTTTATTGACACTATTACTTTTATTTGAATGATTGACTTTATAATAATTGTTGATAGCAATCATGTCTAAGTAATTTTTTTGACGATTTATTGTTGGGCCTTTTTAAATGAATATAAAGTGCTTATAACACAATCATTTTTGAGCGATGTCTTCAATTGATTGCAGATTATACACTTTAGATTTACGACGAAAGCAATCAAGTTTGATTGCAATCAAATAAAGACTTCAACCATTGAATGCTTAACAGCATTTATACAATTTTAAAAATGTTGTTTATTTAGAGAAAACTCAGTAATGTGATAAAAAACATAATTAACGCCCATGCAATCAATTAAGACTTTAAATCTTCGAAATAAACATCAAGTCCTAAATTTTGTGGCAGAGCTAACACCCATTTTTTATTGTTTTTTTCAGAAGAAATGTTATGCTTATTTAATATAATTTCAATCATACTTGCTTGCTTTTTGAATAATTTCAAAAATACAATAGAATAGAGCAATAGATTCTTGATTATCGATTGTAAACCATTTTAATGTAAGCACTTTAAGCGCATCAAATACAAATAGCTAACGACAATGCAATCAATTTAAAAGCAAAATATTGTAAATAAACATCAAGTCTTAATAGCTTGGATTTTAGCAGAGCTGACATCTTTTTTTATCCTTTGGCTCAGAAAAAAATATTGCTTTTCTTAAATGATTGCAATCCAATTTGCTATATATTAAAATCATTTAAAAAATTCAAGTCAGCAATGGATATTGTATATATCGATTATATATATATATATATATATATATATATATATATATATATATATATATATATATATTTGTAAGTATCGAATTAAAACAATTATGACGTAAGCACCTCAAATGTTTAAATTTTTATAAAATTTAAATCATACATTACAATCAATGATTATTAAGTTAATAGTTGCCAGTTTACACATACAAGCAATCATTTATTTCCAAACGATTCTTAATTTTATTTTTACAATAGAAATATTTAGTAATAAACCTTCAATGCAAATTAAAGTTTAATGCAATATCTTATATGCAATCAATTTTTTTGCGCACCGAAATTGAACAAAATTTTTTCCAATTTTAATATGCGCAACCACGAATCAATTAACATCGATTTGTGTTAATTAGCCATGAATACCATTCGGACTGTATACTTAATTATAGAATGATGAATGATAACAATTTCTCAATGCAATTGTGCTGTAATGGAAATCATTAATCTTCATAAATTTTACTAAATAAAAAGAGCAAGCATGTCGTATTAGCATGACCAGCGACCAGTGTCACTTTTACTGGATTTTATGCTCTACTTATCAAAGCCCTACCATTTCCACCCCAAGTAAACCACTAAGGTAAATTCCCATTGCTAGGTAAAGTGCGAAAATGAATAAAAAGTAATGTAAATAATGCGTTACGCTATGGAATTTGTATTAATTTGAATTGCGTAAGATGTGGGGAGTGTAGGAAGTGGTAACGGTTGAATTACTGAGTGGTTTTTATGTTAAATCATTAGAAATGAATAATGTCAGCTGTTTAAGGTAAAATAAGTTGATACGATTATGAGAAGAAATATTTAGATAAATGGCAAATTAAATAAACAACACAGCCGAAAAAGCAGGAGGCAAATAATGTTAAATATTAGGTCTATCACGTTTGGTCTGAATTCATGTCTAAGAGTAAAAAGTGAGCTTTTATTGTATACTTTGACTTGCGTCATAATCCAGCAACCTACCGTTTGCTTATAAACATTCCTGCTGAATTTTGGCTGCACATTATTTGAAAAGTATTTTTTATCGGAACCCGCCTATGAAAGCAGAGGAAGCGGGCGGTTACCACTACGCTGGAAGGATTAGGTGAAACACGATTTAAATTCCCTTTCTGTGACCAACTGATGCCAGTTAACCCAGCAAAGAAGCGACTTGCGCGCCTTGTTGAACGGCCATTAACATTTAGGCGTTTAAATGATAATTACAACTTTAAACTTTAAAATTACACTTCTTTTAATGATGACCCTTGCGTACCAAAGATATATATATACAATACATATTGTGGCGAATGTTAACATCACTAGGCTGTTAGTAAATAATCACGCAACAACAAAATCATTAAATCGAGCCATACTGGTGTACATGAATACATCAATCATAATTTATACACATACATACACGGCGACGAAGAGATAACTTTCAAACACATGTAATCATCAACCGAAATAGTTGCTCACACATACACGCATATGGCTATAAACTACAAATATGCGTGTACTCATATAACTAATTACCAAGTAGGAGATACAACTATTCTAGAAGGCGAAACGTCTAGTCCTTACGAGAAATATGCAGACGAGTTAACAGAGAGTATAAAAGCAGCGCAAGCTGAGGCATGACTAATCAGTTTGATTTAAGCACGCTATTGGTTGTGAAGTATAAGTGTTATTGTGAAGTACGTGATATTGAAGCATAATTGTACTACTCCCAAGTAGACTAATGGCAATACTGAATATTGGAGTGATTTATTCAACAATTTAGGGATTCGAACGTTAGCAGAAAGTTTAGAATACGCGGAATTTCCCAAAATTCCTTACAACATGAATGAAATGAAAGACTCACGAATTCAAATTGGCCACGGTCTCAAGTGCATTTTTCTTAAAAAGCACAAAAGTTAAAAGTTTTTCCTACAACAAGTCAATTTACATCTAACTAAGTGCAAGGCCTGCAGCCTTCATCAAAGGAACTCAACAATGAAGTACAAAAAAAAAAAATGCCGCACATACGAATTTCAATTATATATTTTGGCTGCAGCAACTTTCAGTTCCAATCAAAAGTTTCTTACACAATTTTTTTAAGCAAATGTGCAGTAGTAGATAATAAAACTAAGTAAGCTAGCAAAAACTAGAAGCAAAAGATTCAAAAGAAGCACTAAATGAATATATATGTGACCTGGCCTATGAAAAGGTGGCTTATGACTCCAAAAATAAATTGCGAGAAACAGCTGTTAAAGATAAACAATGCATTTATTCAGTTTCTTAGTAGTTTCCTTTTTTTGTATGAGTCGTCAGCCACCTTTTCATGGGCCGGGTCACATATATATATGTGTAAATTAGTTTTGAGCACAAAGAAACGAATGGATTCGAGGAACCAGGTATTAAGCTGAAACCAAAATCGGACGGCGTGTTATCCAAGGGTTACATACTTGCTTTCGATAACAAAAGTGATCGATGAGTTAACGATTTTTTACGACGAGTTATCGTGTTGTTATCAAAAAGCTTTGAACTATTTGTAGAAAAGTTATTGAGATGTTATCCAAAAATTATCGACTTGTTATCGAGAAGCTATTGATTTTTTTAACGGGGTGTTACCAATTTGTTATCGGAGTCTTATAGATTTGTTTCGAAAATTTATCGATTGATTCTCAAAAAACTAAAAATAATTTATCGAAAAGTTATCGATTTGTCATTTATTTGTGGCTGCAAGCGCGAGGCTGTAAAGTGTCGAAGATGATGTGTAGGTCTTACAACCTCAGACTAACAAAAAGAGAGGACTGTAGACTCATGACTGATATTCTGACTGAACACTGCCTTCTGGCGTCACATGCCTTTAAATTAGGCTTGGTCAGTAAAAGCAGATGTAGGAAGTGCGGGTTGGAGGAGGAAACGATCGAGCATGCCTGGCTAAGACTCTAGCTAATAGGAGTATTCTAGCTGTCGGATATAGAAGAACAAGTGGCATAGGTCCTGGTTGATAGGGATTTTCAGTTTGGTTGTTAAACAAACTTTTGGTAACACTACGGACTCACTCAGTCTATGTTAGGTCCTAATGGACCAGCCAGTTCAACAAAACCTAAAAAATAGAAAATTTAACGATTGCTATTGGTGATTTACCAATTTGTTATCGACTATTTTTTATCCAACAGCTATAGATTTTTTATTGTTTTGTTATCAAAAAGCGATCGATTTTTTGTCGAAAATTATCTATCTGTCGCTTACAAGATGATAATAAACCAACCAGATTACACAGCGATAACAAGCCAATAGTGAGCCGTTAACTGGACGATAATTTCGGTTTCGATAAAAAGCCTTTATGTTTACACTTCGAAATTCAAGAGTACTTGGTAGTCATGGTTTTTTGTACTACATATCGACTGCTGTGTGGAATATCACCCTAGCTCGGCTGCCGTTTCGAAAACGCCCTATCTTCATCAGCTAGCTTTTCGGGTGCTGAGGTATGAGCTCAAGTACACGAGCATTCATACTGGTGATAAGGCAGATGGCTCTATCCCCTTAGCCATTTGATTTCCCGCTACTTGCTTTTTGGTTTTGTTTTAAAACAATTTTGAGATTTTAGATCTATTGTTCAGTTCAGTTTAAAATTTAAACCTATTTAAAATAGAAAACATAATAATGAATTGAGCTTTTAAATTTAGGTCAAAAAAGTATGAAAAATTGCTGAAGCCGAATTTGGCTCAAATTTTTAACAGTGTACCTGAACTGTTGTTCTGACTCATTATATATGTACTCGGAACATACGTCACTAGCATACGTCATAACAACAAAAGTTTGAACAAAAACTGTATGAAAATATTCACAAACAATTTTTGGTTTTCACACACAAATTTCATTAGACAAATGCATAAGTAAAGGAATAAAGTTTATATTATAACTTATGAGGCAACAAAAATATTTACAAACCTTAAGGGAAAGTTAGAAAAGTTGAGTTGCTTTTGGTTGTGTTTGTTGTTAACATATAAAATGACTTCTTTACCGCAAAGCAGTTTAATATGTGTGCTATATTTGTTGGTGATAAACCACACAAAATTAAATTTGTATGCCCAGTAAACATAGAGAGTCAAATATGACTCATAAAGTAGTTCAAACTTGTAGCATCATAAGCCTTTTTTTAGTGTAATAAACTTATGTATCGCTTTCCTTAGTTAAGTAAAACATAACGAGTCACATATGAGTCATAAAATAGTTCATGGCTAAGTAAAAGTGTTTTCAAAGAATTTGAGCTAGAAGTTATCACAAATGTTTGCTGGGCTATATTTATGTATGTAGGAAAATGTTTTGCTTAACATTTGCAACTAGGCAAACATACAGTTTTTCACTGTAAAAACCATACATAGAAATCCTAAAAAATTTAGCTTTTTGTTGGTATGTAAATATCAACATTGACAGGCGGAATTGTTTGTACTCTCTGTGGACTCTGTGGATCGTAGTTTTATTTACCTGCCCTGCGTGTGTGTATATAAAGACTAGCAGCTGTATATATGGTTGATGAAAAACTAGTAGAAGGGCAAAAAATAAATTATTGTTGGAATGAGTCGTTGTTGAGATATGAATTGTGTTTTGTTTGTACTGTAGAATTCAAATTTTGACTTGGCTAACTTTTTACTATGGGGATTTGCTTGCGTATATGTAAAGTTTCTGCTGTACGGAACATATTAATTAAATATAATAAATGCGTCCAAAATATGTTTTACATGTAAATATTCACATAACTATTTATATATTCCCACCTTAAGTACCATAAGGGATGGCATAATACTTAATATTTTAGTAAAATTTAAGCTATCGAATTGAATTAGGAAAGATGTAAGTGGGGTGTTCAGGCCAATCTTGTTCGTTTAACATAGGGAAGGCGATTTTTCTTTAAGGGAGTATTAACATGCTACTCAAGGGCTGATTTTCTTGTTGTAGTACTGATTCAATCAATGTCTAGTCGAACGATATGCTGCCATTTAACTCCTACTATTAGTTTCTTGCCTATCTTTAATGAAAAAGTTTATTTTAAAACATACCTAATTATCATAGAACCACAATAAAGTTGACACATTTTTCCAAAAATTAAATTGATGGCAAAAATACAAGCCAATGGGCTTCATATTCGCCAAACACTGTCCAACTGGTAGTTGAGTTCAACTGGCCGGCCAATAAAGACCTCACATAGACCGAATGTGTCCTTAGTGTCGAACTGGTAGTACTTTCGTAAACAGGAAAACAATAAAGCAGAGCAAAAACAATATAGCAGGCCAGAAAAAGCAGAAAGCTTCAGCTTTCGGTACCGGCAAACATGGTAAAGCCAATGGATCTATGCGTAACGCTCGTATAGCTCATGATTGAAACTAATGATGATTGGCGTGGCAATAAAGAAGGCAGCTCATGCAGAATTGAAAAATGAAGCTCACAATGAATTGATTCAAAGGTTCACTTTAATTTGCCATTACCCTTATTCTAACATAATTCTTTAAATCCATTATCATCCCGATATAAAATACCAGTTTAAAGAGCTATACCAATTCTTTCATAATAAAGTACTTCCTTCCAAATGTGATGACTGATGCAACTTGTTGTTGTTGTTGTACCGATAAGGATACTCCCCGAAGGCTTTGGGTAGTCTTATCGATGTGATGGTCCTTTGCCGGATACATATCCGGTACGCTCCGGTAAACAGCACCATTAAGCTGATAGCCCGACCATCTCAAGAACGATTTTTATGGCCAGATTAAACCTTCAGGCCATCCCTCCTTCCCCATCCCCAAGTTCCATGAAGATTCGCCACGGATAGGTGAGGTTGAAAATTGGGTATGGAGAAGCTATATATTGCGCTGGCAACCTATAAAGGTTGCGCTACACAGTCCCCTTGAATCTGGTATTTTAGTCGCCTCTTACGACAGGCATACCTACCGCGGGTATATTCTGACCCCCTAATCCGCTGGAGTACTGATCCAACTTCCCATTGAGTTATAGACTTGAAATGTGGTGTAGGGGTCGGAGCTCAATGACAATGCAAAACCCATGACCGGCGCATGGATCTATATGTTAAGGAAACTCCAGCAAAATTGGAAATCTTGCCATTAGTTTTTTAGTAACATCTCGATGAGCTATATTTTTTTTAAGCTGGATCATAGTCAACTGACAATGACAAATGTTTAGGGGAAAATCACGCTAGGTGGCACAGAGGCCAAAATACTTAGAAAACTCGCTATAACCGACAGAATCTTTGGATCCAATTTTAAGTAGCTTCTGTGTAAGCTAGATAACAGAAACTTAAAGCCCTGTTCATAGCTGCATTACGTGGCCGCATGAGATGAAAAATAATTTTCTTAAAGTATCTTGAATGAACTAGTTTTAAGAGCTAAATAGTTCACCAACTGAAATCCCGCCGCAGTTCTGAGCGCATTATTTTAGAAGATAAAAATTTCTGGATATTTGAGGTTCGGTAGCGTGATGCCACTTACGCAGATGTCTTGTAGTTATATCAAAGTTGTTTCTGCGATGCGGTTGAAGTGTTAAAGGTTTGGTCAGTGACAATATTAAATTACGTGAAACTGAAAAGAGAGCTCTAGCTCCTTGGCTTTAAGATGTTAAGCAAATGAGCTGCCTATTCGGATGTGAAAAAGCAACTGGGCTTTTGTGATCTGTTTGAAGCGAAGGTTGGGTTAGGTGGCCGGTCCACGAGGACCTCACATAGACTGATTGAGTACGTAGTGTTACCAGAAGTTTGTTTTAACGACCAAACTGAAAAACCCTATCAAAAATCAGGACCTATATTATAAAATAACTCCGTCCTCTTGGCAAACACTAGAAGCTTCCTAGGACTTAAGCCACTTTCTGCTTCTAGATTTGACAGCTGTATGACTCCTAATAGCTGGAGGCTTAGCCTGGTAAGTGCAAGGCACGAGCACAGAACGTGCTCGATCGTTTCCTCCTCCAACCCGCATTTCCTACATATGCTATCACTGACCAAGCCTAATTAAAACGCATGTGACGCCAGAAGGCAGTGTCCAGTCAGAATACCCGTCATGTGTCTACAGTCCTCTCTTTTTGTTAGTCTAAGGTTGTAAGATCTACACATCATCTTCTACACTTTACTGCCTCGCGCTTGGAGCCACGCCTTCCCGCTTGATCGATCATGTATACCTCTCGTCCTCTCTTAATGAATAAATAAATGCGAAATGGCAAAAGCTTGTAATTCGACCCATTTCTAATAAGATACAGTTAAGGAAGTAATCGAATTTTAAAGCTTTTTAAAAGATTTTGTAAGGGCTTCTTACTTCTGCAGCTGAACGGCGCTGCAACGCAGATGAATTTTAACTGAGAAGCTTTTCATAGTTGAACTCCAATCGGGGTGTTTGTCAACCACTTTCGAGGGGTAACTATGCTCAGAAAACGTTTTTTTTTTTTTAACTGAAAATCTTGCTTTGCTCTGGACTTGAACTCAGGACCTTACGTGTGTGGTAGGCTTTGCACATGATCTTAGCTTTGTACGTCAATTTCCACCAGAAATACACTACAATAATCAGGCAGCCTGTAGGCTGTACTTGTTTTTGGATCGACGCAGTGAACAGCAGACCAGACCACTTCCGTTAATTTGAGCCCATTGGTATATGAGTGTATATTTCCATACATACTTTTGCGCTAACCCTCTGGCTTAACTGTAGCATCAAGATATCTTTGGAATATCAGGAACGGGACTATGTAGCTCGTTCGAACTATATTATGGCGTTTTCTTTTCTGAAAGCAGTGTTGCCCCGTTGGTTTTCCTGAGCTCTTTCGTGGCCTAGTTCAAAAGTTAGAATTTAAGAGGTTACATTTTACTAAGAAAAGAAAACGTTATTAGATGGCGCTATACTGCTTAGCCATACGACCTGCACTCAAGCTGCCCCGTGGCCTTAAGTCTTGTTGCAGTTGCTAACGCTATATTTTTCGCCATTAGGCCTGCAGGCGGGATGTACAGATTGGCATGCAATGTAGGGTTACCCATTACGCCGGGTCGATTTGTAGGGAGGCAAACAAATCGCCCATTGCTCTGTGAAAATCATATTCTAGGGATCAAAATAAGAAACTTTGCCGAAGGAACCATACCTCCAAAACGAATTCTGATGTCCCCCCCCTTTGGCTCGTATGGGGCAAATTTTGAGAAATACCACTTTGAAATGCCTATGTTTTTATACTCAGTTGAGCAGAGCTCACAGAATATATTAAGTTTGATTGGATAACGGTTGGTTGTACATATATAAAGGAATTGAGATAGATATAGACTTCCATATATCAAAATAATCAGGATCGAAAAAAAATTTGATTGAGCCATGTCCGTCCGTCCGTCCGTTAACCCGATAACTTGAGTAAATTTTGAGGTATCTTGATGAAATTTGGTATGTAGGTTCCTGAGCACTCATCTCAGATCGCTATTTAAAATGAACGATATCGGACTATAACCACGCCCACTTTTTCGATATCGAAAATTTCGAAAAACGGAAAAAGTGCGACAATTCATTACCAAATACAGATAAATGGACGAAACTTCGTAAATGAGTTGAATTTATGACGCAGAATAGAAAATTAGTAAAATTTTGGACAACGGGCGTGGCACCGCCCACTTTTAAAAGAAGTTAATTTAAAATTTTGCAAGCTGTAATTTGTCAGTCGTTGAAGATATCATGATGAAATTTGGCAGGGACGTTACTCCTATTACTATATGTACGCCTAATAAAAATTAGCAAAATCGGAGAAGGACCACGCCCACTTTTAAAAAAAATTTTTTTAAAGTAAAATTTTAACAAAAAATTTAATATCTTTACAGTATATAAGTAAATTATGTCAACATTCAACTACAGTAACGATATGGTGCAACAAAATACAAAAATAAAAGAAAATTTCAAAATGGGCGTGGATCCGCCCTTTTTCATTTAATTTGTCTAGGATACTTTTAACGCCATAAGTCGAACAAAAATTAACCAATCCTTTTGAAATTTGGTAGGGGCATAGATTTTATGATGATAACTGGTTTCTGTGAAAACGGGCGAAATCGGTTGATGCCACGCCCAGTTTTTATACACAGTCGTTCGTCTGTCCTTCCGCATGACCGTTAACACGATAACTTGAGCAAGAATAGACATATCTTTAATGAACTTAGTTCACGTACTTACTTGAACTCACTTTATCTTGGTATGAAAAATGAACGAAATCCGACAATGACCACGCCCATTTTTTCGATATCGAAAATTACGAAACATGAAAAAATGCCATAATTCTATACCAAATACGAAAAAAGGGATGAAACATGGTGAGGTAATTGGATTGGTTTATTGACGCGAAATATAACTTTGGAAAAAACTTTATAAAATGTTTGTGACACCTACCATATTAAGTAGAAGAAAATGAAAAAGTTCTGCAGGGCGAAATAAAAAACCCTTAAAATCTTGACAGGTATTACATATATAAATAAATTAGCGGTATCCAACAGATGATGTTCTGGGTCACCCTGGTCCACATTTTGGTCGATATCTGGAAAACGCCTTCACATATACAACTACCACCACTCCCTTTTAAAAATCTCATTAATAACTTTAATTTGATACCCATATCGTACAAACACATTCTAGAGTCACCCCTGGTCCACCTTTATGGTGATATCTCGAAAAGGCGTCCACCTATAGAACTAAGCCCCACGCCCTTTTAAAATACTCATTAACACCTTTCATTTGATACCCATATCGTACAAACATATTCTAAAGTCACCCCTGGTCCACCTTTATGGCGATATCTCGAAAAGGCGAACACTTATAGAACGAAGGCCCACTCCCTTTTAAAAATACTCATTAACACCTTTCATTTGATACCCATATCGTACAAACAAAGTCTAGAGTCACCCCTGGTCCACCTTTATTGCGGTATCTCGAAACGGCGTCCACCTATGGAACTAAGGATTACTCCCTTTTAAAATACTCATTAACACCTTTCGTTTGATACCCATATTGCACAAACGAATTCTAGAGTCACCCCTGGTCCACCTTTATGGCGGTATCTCGAAACGGCGTCCACCTATGGAACTAAGGATTACTCCCTTTTAAAATACTCATTAACACCTTTCTTTTGACACCCATATTGTACAAACAAATTCTAGGGTCACCCCTGCTCCACCTTTATGACGATATCTCGAAACGGCGTCCACCTATGGAACTAGGGATTACTCCCTTTTAAAATACTCATTAACACCTTTCTTTTGATACCCATATTGTACAAACAAATTCTAGGGTCACCCCTGGTCCACCTTTATGGCGATATCTCGAAAATGCGACCACCTATTCAACAACCACCACTCCCTTTTAAAACCCTAATTAATACCTTTAATTTGATACCCATATCATACAAACACATTCTAGAGTCACCCCTGGTCCACCTTTATGGCGATATTTCGAAACGGCGTCCACCTATAGTACTAAGGCCCACTCCCTTTTAAAATACTCATTAACACCTTTCGTTTGATGCCCATATTGTACAAACAAATTCTGGGGTCACCCCTGGTCCACCTTTATGCCGATATCTCGAAACGGTGTCCACCTATGGAACTAAAGATTACTCGCTTTTAAAATACTCATTAACACCTTTCATTTGATACCCATATCGTACAAGCGCATTCTAGAGTCACCCCTGGTCCACCTTTATGGCGATATCTCGAAAAGGCGACCACCTATACAACAACCACCACTCCCTTTTAAAACCCTCATTAATACCTTTAATTTGATACCCATATCGTACAAACACATTCTAGAGTCACCCCTGGTCCACCTTTATGGCCATATTTCGAAACGGCAACCACCTATACAACTAAGGCCCACTCCCTTTTAAAATACTCATTAACACTATTCGTTTGATGCCCATATTGTACAGACAAATTCTAGGGTCACCCCTGGTCCACCTTTGTGGCGATATCTCGAAACGGCGTCCACCTATGGAACTAAGGATTACTCCCTTTTAAAATACTCATTAACACCTTTCATTTGATACCCATATCGTACAAACGCATTCTAGAGTCAACCCTGATCCACCTTTATGGCTATATCCCTAAATGGCGTCCACCTATAGAACTATGGCCCACTCCCTCATAAAATACTCTTTAATGCCTTTCATTTGATACACATGTCACACAAACACATTCCAGGGTTTCCCTCGATTCATTTTCCTACATGGTTATTTTCCCTTATGTTGTCACCATAGCTCTCAACTGAGTATGTAATGTTCGGTTACACCCGAACTTAACCTTCCTTACTTTTTTCTTTTTGGAGTTTATTTTTCTCTTTAGAAATTTATTTAGTCAGAACATATGTAAATGAAAAAATGAATTTAACTAGTAATAGAAAAGAAATTAAAAAAAATTATTAGAAATTAGCGTTTTTACAACCCCCTTTTAAAACCAAGGCATCACTGTGATGCATTTGCATGTCGTAAACATAGTTGTGTGGGTTTTTTATTCAACCGTTTTAAAAAATGAAGGTATCACTGTGACACAATTGCATATCGTAAAATTGCTTGTGTTGTTTTTTTCTAAGCCACCACAAGACACAGCAGGTAGAATTGAAATTGCCCCTACCCAAAAGTTCGACCCAATGGGAGGGGGGGGGGGGACATCAGAATTCGTTTTAGAGGTATGGTTCCTTCGGAAAAGTTTCTTATTTTGATCCCTAGAATACGATTTTCACAGAGCAATGAGCGATTTTTAAATCGACCCGCCCTATTACCCATCCAAGCTTAAGCATAGTCCAATAAGGGACATTCTATTTTCTATTAAATAATACTTAGATATTGTTTTTTCCGCATTGGCGGTTAACTCGACTTCAGATACCCAACTCTTAAGTGAGTGACTTTCCGTTAAAAAAAAATAAAAATAATTAAATACAAGGCGCTCTACACCTCTGAAGAAATTTAGGTGAAGCTTCTCTTCCAATTTGTGTCATGCTTCATTTTAATTCTTCCTATAAATTGGCGGGACGGAACCTATGTACATGTTTTATGCCAAATCCGAAAGGCAGATGAGTTTTCACTGAGAGGGTTTACATGGCAGAAATAACTGGGAGTATTTGCCAAATCATTGCCGAGTTACGATCCCGCTTAAAAAATTTTTCTAATTCAAAATTTTTGATGTCGCTTTGCCCCGGGATTGAACACATGATCTTCGGTGTAGTAGGCGGAGCACGCTACCACCACACGATGACGGCCGCCTACTACTTTTCGATATTCCCTAAAATAATCAGGAGCTTGTCAGCGTTTTTTTTTGAAATTTTGATAATTTTTGTATGCAAAGGAACATATGTGCACAAAAGAACGACGGCCATGCTCACTTCGTAGTTGGCTTCATACTGATTTTTTTTAACTTTTCGTTATTACTAAAATTTGCAATTTCTTCTTTAACACATGCGAGAGTTTCGATACCCGAGAGATTCTCGAAAGTACAAGTAAATCTCGCAAGCTGATCGACATTCAATTAAGTCGCTGTATTAGTTGTATTCCATTTTTGCTTGTGCTCCAGAAGAAATCGTAAGCTCTATATAAAACTGCCAGTGCAGTGATTAAATTGAATGTCGTGTAGTTCGTGAAAACAGTTATCTCAAAAGATTTGGAAATCTTCATTCTTGAATCAGAAACAGTTTAAAATATTCCCAAGTGCCTTTATTCATAAAAAAGTAATCGCTTCGACGAAGTAAATGCACATGAAATTTGATGTGTCAAAGCGCCTTAACAGGCAAACCTAATAAAAATGCTTTCCGTTTGCTTAAAGCACGAACGTTAACGACTTTTTTTGGGTTAACCGGAATAAGTATGCATTGCGACAATGTAAAACATGTAAACAAATGTCACGCAGAACAAAAATTGGAAATCGAGTTAGCTTTTTACGCAGTAAATACAATTTCGGTTGATCTCATACAATTTGTAAGTGCGTGAGACATTTTTGACAGAAATCTGCCGGAATGCGTTTATATTAGGTTAGAATTTAACACAGAAAATAGAGCAAAACGGTACCATAATCGGAGAGGGACAAAGTTTTTGCAATATATGTGGCTGACTTAAAAAAAAAAAACACAAAAATACATTCAGGCAAATTATTATTCGTTTCTGTCTCGCTAACGACTGATTGATGAAGAGTAAGGGCCGAGACTCGATGAAGTTTTTTCTACAAATGCGTTCAACCCAATCTTATGCTTGCCAGTAACATCACAACCAGCGTTGACAGATTGACGACGCCGTCGTCATTTTGACGATTTTCAACTAGAATGACGCTTGGACGATTTTGAAATGAAAAATTACGATTTGAGCCTGCCTCTATGTAAGATGTATTTTAAATATTCAAACACCAAGAAATTACATATATTTAAAATTGAGATACAAGCTTTGTTGAACATTGTATACCTTATACAAAAAATATGCTAGCTTTTGCTGCAGACGGAGCCAATAACATGGCCGGCTCGAAGCATTCGGTCGCCCGAATTTTTGAAAAAGGAATTCATAACTTAATTATTTTTAAATGTATAGGTAATTCTTTGCACTTTTGCTCTTCGTATGCCTGCTTAAAGCTACCCAGCAGTGTAGAAACGTTGGTGCGCAATATGTATATTTACGTTTCCAATAGTTTTCAGAGAATTACCTACTCAATTGAAAAATATAATAGCGCCAAAAAAGATGCTACATCCATGTCAAACTCGCTGGCTATCCTTAGAGGTAGTAGTATACAGAGTATTAGAACTTTATGAGCCATTAAAAATATTTTTTAACTTCGCTGTTAATGTTGACAAAATAGAAAGTGCAAAAACCATTATAGATAACTTGGAGGTATATCCTTCAAAATATTAATAAAGTTAATAAAATTTTCCAGAGTGAGGGGGGGGGGGGGGGAGGGGACTTTATTTAAGTATATTGTATAATTTTGTAAAGCCGGAATGTATTACATTAGACAGCATAGAAATTATAGATAATAAAAACATTTCAAATATATTGCAAAGTGATCAGATTTATACAGTAGTTTATGCGATGGATAAGCTTATTGCCTCCAACATTTCCGAGCAGGAAGAAGTCAAATTCAAACAATATTGTATATTTTTTTATATTGAACTGTGTGATCAAATTAGAAAGTGTTTTGATTGTAACACTGTTGTTATACAAAACTTAAGTTTCATGGATTCCAAAGAAGTTGCTGGAAAAAAATTGATTCTTTGCATATGGTCTTGCAACATTTTTCGCACACAATCGATCAGAAAATTGTGCAGGATATTGATAGTGAGTATAGGGAATTAAAGTTTTTAGAATTTAAGACATATTTTGAAGACATTTCTAAGGTTCCTCCAGAAGTTGTTTGGAAAACTATTTCTACTATCAAAAGAGCTGACTCTATATACACTATTTCTAATTTATGTGTATTCGTTGCAGATCTAATGTGCTTGCCATACTCTTCAGCGAACGTAGAAAGGATTTTTTCCAAAATAAATTTAAACAAAACAAAAATCCGAAACCGTCTGGAAACTGATACATTAATAGGAATATGCTAGCATGTGATTATTTAAAATTGAATAACTTTTCTGTCATAATATTGAACCGCAAATAAATATGCTAAAAAAAAATGAACGCGGAAATGTATAACTAAGAAACTAAAATGATATAGGAGTTTATGCGAGGTTCGATTCGAGCTCAAATAAAACAAAAGAAAATAATTGTTAAAATGACTGAAAACAAGTACTTTTGTATGTAATACAAAATTTATCTTTTAAGACGTTTTTGTTATTTATAAAAAAAAAGTAATTAAAAATGATTTTATATGTTGTATGTGGCAACAAGAAATAATAATCAAAGACAGCTTTCAGAAAAGCGCTTTTAAAGTTAATATTGTTGAATGAAATCCGGCGATCTCATTTTGGTTTCCGGAGAATACAATCGTACGTCCTCTGGTAATAACCCAACTTCGTCCCAACTCAACTTTGGTTGTTGCCATAGATATGACGATTTCTGTCGATTTTTTGGGCGGCGTCTGACGACTTGAAAAAAAATATATGGCAACGCTGATCACAACAATCAAGCAAGATGTTGCGCATAGATGAACGGATTTGCAACTCTTTGTTTCGAGAGAGCGCTGTCAAAATGCACATTTTTGTTAATGATGCCACTCCAAACAAAAATGAACAGATCTGAATATGGGATTTTTGATATTCATTTCGGCGATTTTACAGTTTCAATCATTGAATTAAGTGATAGTCGAAAAATATTAGTTTATTTAAACTTATTTTACAATATTACGACTAGTTAGAGTTAAATATAAACAAATCTAAATAAAATTTACATTTTGATTAAATTAATTAGTCAAATATTGTAACGCATTTAACTCATAGTGAAAATCAAATATTCTTTTAAAATTTGAGTAAATCGGACCTAGGATATAATAGTTAAGTTTATTTAGTGGATAGGGCTTAGCTAACATGTTTGACGTTCCAGGTTCTGTGATCAAAATTGACTGTTTGCATCGGGACTTCATATTTACAAAACCTGTTTTAGTGATACCTTTTGAATGGGAAATAATATTTACCCTCCGCCTTCGAACTAATAATATTTACACTAAAATAATTATTTTTATCTTTTTTCCCATAATTTTTGAACGCATTTCTACAGTTGTAGGTCAAACTAAAGTTTACCGAAAATTTTGGCCCGTTTTAGCTGGCACATTTTTTGGTCTGGTACCCGCTTCAGCTGGCGCGAGGGATTTATCTGTGATTGCTGCCAGCACAAATTTGAGATAAATCCCTCGTGAGAGCGAAAAAAAATGAGAGAATTTCGTATCAAGTCATCTTTGATGGAAGGAACTTCAGACTTGGCAATTGAAGTTTATTTCACTTTGTTCACTCAAAATACGAATCACTGTTATAAACATTCTCACTGTACAAGAAATATACTCGCCAACATATTTTGTGTCCTATTGATTTGTTACATTGCAGTTTTTAACTGTGAAAAATGTTAGAAAAGTTACCAACGAGTGGGAAAAATAGTTTCACTTGCAAAGTGTGAAAGCACCCTTAGCCAAAGCAAATCTCAAATTCTTCTTCTTATGCTTTGCTTGCAACAAACGTTGGGAGCTGGCTGCTTTTTCATATCGCCAGTATCGCTGAATCTGCCATTTTCCATAAAAATACGTGCAATCTACTCATAATGCATAAGCATCTATATTTGGTAAGATGTGTCTATCGCAAATACAATGTTTAATAGGATTTAATAAAGAAATTAAAGTTATTAAATGATCTTGCATACATAACAGTAACAAAACAACAAACACATAAAAAAGTTTACATTTGCATATCGTCGACTGGATAAAATAATGTCGTATGATACATGTAAGTACATATAACATACGACAATAATTTATCAGAGTGACGCTATCAGAAAACTGTCGCAACACATTGTTAGTGGCAGAAAGTGGCAGCTGATATTAACACTTTAGAATCTTAGAACTTTGACTAATAAAAAGATATAACTCCCAACGTGAGGATCGGTGAGGAACCCAACTAAAACTTTAGCTGAATTTGAAATATTTGTGCAAACAAACACTAATAAAGGCACTGGTGAAGTTTTAAATGACACACGAAAAAACACAACAAGCTAAAGACACTAAAATTATTTCAAAATGAAGTAAATACGTTTGACTGCAATATTAATTTTCATTTACATATTTCAATACAATGATATTTTATGTATTTTTAAATAGCTTAAACCTACACTTTATTATAAACTTTTATTTACTTTCACTTGGCTGTTGTTTGTAATCAAATATTGCAAGTTAAATTTGATACACTTCCCGGTGTCCGATTGAGCTGACAATGCAATATTACTTTGCGAGAATTCGATAAATTAATCGATAACAGAGTTATCGGTAAGGATTTGTGTTCACAAGGGAATAAAAGCCTAAGTCCTTTGTTTAGAGGGATGGTGACACTACAGCGGCTCAAGAACGAAGTAACTTCGCTTTGTTTGTATATACAACGAACGTAGAAGTTAGGCTGTTATCGCTCAATGTTGCATACTTTTCTGCGCACTAGATTTTGTTTTACAGATTTAACCCACAGAGCAGAGATCTGCAATAAGTAGTTGTATACAGGACGCGACATAGGCAAAGTCACAATAAAATATGATTTTAAGTTAGTTAGCACTGTTTGACACAATTTTATATGTGCTCTCTGTCAAAAATGCTTCAACTAACTTAGTCACATTTTATTTCGATTATGAATATGCCCCAATATATTCGCGACATGATATAACATGATACTCATACTCAGTCAGGGTTATTTAAACGTAGCGATTCGTATCAGTAATTTGGTTGAGAGTCTTTTTCATCCTGACACCGCGTTAGCGTTGAACGCGAAAGATCTGACAACCGAAGATGCTGATATCCGAATTGTAGCCACTTTTGGCAAACACATACGATATGTTTTCTTGAAAATCTGTATATTCATATGTATGTATGTATGTATTTAACGTTTTGTTGTTGCAAGACCACGTGAACATGTGTATGCACATTTATACAAATTCATTTGAATTAGTTGAGCAAAGCATGGGGCGCATTCCAAAAGCTCAACTGCTGGCGAGGTTGATTAGCGATAACTTCTTGGAACGTACAGTTGCAACTTTACGACAAATTAGTGAGCATAAAAATTTTCCACTCTATAAAAGCGTTGAGTTATCGATTGGTTGATGACAGTTGGCTCAATGTATCGTTTCGAAAGCACAATTTCTTTCGCTCAGCTGATAACTGATTATTAGCAAGATCAATTAATTGATGGAACAAAAAACAATGACCGGATTGAAGTTAATAATATAATACACTCAGACATTAACAAAACAGGAGGTCTTCCAAAAGAATTAGAATATTTGTTGGTGCTAAAGTTATGTTGAGATCTAACGTTGACGTTGCTAAGGGACTTGCAGATGGAACAATAGGTCACATCACTGAAATTATATGGCCATATTATAGACGTGCTCAACTACACCATAACGATATACCATCGGTTCGCGTAGACTTTGGTAACGATGGCGTTCACATAATACAGCCTAAATCAGTTCCGTTTTCTTCTAAATTTAATCGCGGCACAGCTGAAAGAAGAATGCTCCAGATTGCCTTGTCGTGGGCTTCAACTGTGCACAAAATGCAGGGAACTACTGTAGATCATTCTGTTATTTATCTAGGCTGCAAATTATTTGCTGCTGGTCAAGTTTATGTGGCTTTAAGACGTGTTAGGTCTTTAGCAGGTGTTCGAATTGAAGAACTTGACCGTTCAAAGTTGACTTCGAAGAAACCTTGTAATGTTGATGCATTAAAAGAAATGGATAGGATGAGAAAGGTTACAAATAACTAACTAAAGATTACATAACTAATTTAAAAGATATTTTACCCTACTAAACATTAAAAAAAAAAATCATATTTAAATTAAATTTAAGAAAAAAGCTTTTCTAAGAACAAGCTTCTATTACTTGTTAATAAAACGAACTAAACAGTAAAAATAAAATTAAAGAAATAAAATAAATAAGCTTTTATTATTGGTTAAAAAAATTAACTAAAAAGTAAAAAATAAAATTAAAGAAAAAAAAAACTTGTTTAAAAATAAGCTTTTATTATTGGTTAATAAAATTAACTAAAAAGTAAAAAATAAATTGACTGTAAAGAAATATAACACTTTATAAGTTCATTGTAACCTTTAACAGTCCTAATTGTTCTAATAAAATTTTGATGGTATAATTAAGAACATTTAGGACCTCCTTTTCTTGCTATCACAATCTAACACGCTTTTATTAGAACAATTAGGACTGTGATATAAACTGTAAGATTTAATAATTTAGGTGTGAAGTTTTAATGTTAAAAATATATAATTATGTACAATATGGAATTTTTTTTGTCGCAGACGAAGAAGCCTAATTATCGTTAAAGGTTACAATGAACTTATAAAGTGCTATATTTCTTTACAGTCAATTTATTTTTTACTTTTTAGCTAATTTTATTCACAAATAATAAAATCTTATTTTTAAAGAAGTTTTTTTTTCTTTAATTTTATGTTTAACTTGCTCTTCTTAAAGAGTAAAGTTCGAATACAACAAAAACAGATATACCTTTTAAAAAGCTGTTCTAATAAGAGATACTAACGACACATTTGGTGATAAACTTTTCACTTCAATTCATTTATTTTTGCACATGGAACCGACCACTGTGCTATGTAGTATTAACTATTTTATTACGCTTTACCCTATCGCACTACTGAAAGTGATCCGAATTTAAGGATTTTGTAACCCCTCTGAAGACAACTTTTACGTAACAGCACATTTTTACTTTTACTGGGGTGGGTAGACGTGGTGTATCTAAATCGTATTCGATTTATCAATGCTTACCGAAAAAGGTTCGCTATTTGTGGATAAAATTTATAGTACCCCAAAGCTCAGGAGAAGAATGTGCTTTATTGACACACACAGGGGCGGATCCAGCACGATTTGGGAGGCGGTCGATTTAAGTCAACTTTCTAAGTAAGATAAAGTGACTTTAAAATTTTTCATACAAACACATATACATATCTACACTCACCTACAAAAGTCATCATCACGCAGATTTTTCCAGTTTTTACTAAGTTTTGCTTCGACCTTCATTATTTTCGATATTTTTATAAAAATATGTATTATTATATAGCGCCAACAGTCCAAATATACCCTTAAGATTTTTAGAAAATTCGGGAAAATTCGCGAATTTTCATGGAAATTTTTAGCTTTCAGTAAGAATTTTTAGAATTTATCTCTCAGAAAAATTCTAAAAATTCTTACCGAAAAGCTGAAAATTTGCATGAGAATTCGCGGAATTTTCCTGAATTTTCTAAAAAGTTTTAAGTTTATATTTGGATTTTTGGTGTTATATAACAATACATATTTTTATAAAAATATCGAAAATAATGAAGGTCGAAGCAAAACTTTGTAAAAACTGGAAAAATCTGAGTGATAATGACTTTTGTAGATAAGTGTAGATATGTATGTACCTATGCACTTACATCAGGCTTATTGAAATTTTTGTTTTTATTTTGTATCTGCTTTTATGCGTATTTCATATTTTAAAATTAAGCATACGCTACCACTACACCACGGCGCCGCCAGAGTCTTGAACCAGCAAAAGCAATAAGTTAAGCTTAAATTCCGTTTAAATAATTATAAGATGAAAATAACAAGTGTTCACTTTGTTTTGGAAAAAACCTCATTTTTATTGATCTTGATGAGAAAGCTTATGTTTCATGAAAAATTTATTGTGAACCCTAAACAACCTGTTGGAAAGGATATCTAAGTATTCGGTTTTTTCGGGTCGTGTATTGAAAGCTCTTATACAGGTTTTGAAACATTATAAATGTGTCAATTAGGCTAACTCAAGACAATTTTTATTAGTTATCTTAGCTAAAAAATACTAAAAGTTTATCCATATTTAAGCAATTTTTGTCCAGAAAAATGTGTGGTGTGGCAACCTTGATCATGAAATAGTGACCAAGGCTGCCAAATTTCAGCGAAAATTACGCAGTTCTTTCTTCAAATACCAGAATGGTTCTGTGCTGATTTTACACACAGCGAAACAAAAGGAAATTGGAAATGAATATATAGCTAAACTATTCATTTCATAAAATATTTTAACCGAAATATTATAAATTGAAAATCTTGGGAGGGGGAGCGATTCGGACGATCTTATAGATTATACATATATAAAAGCTAAACATTTTAAAATTGTATATGTAATTAAAGCAAACTTTTATAATTTTCATAAGTTCCAGAACCCCCCCCCCCTCCCCCCCCCCCCCGGGATCCACCACTGGACACACACAGATATGATAGTACAGAAAACAAGCTAATATTTTGAAAAATTGCAAACAATTTAATAAAAGACGCAAAAGAACAAACAAAAAAAGTGACACAGAAATTTTAGAAATGGAAAATTGAATAGAAGAAGTGAAATATGAAGAACTGCGCTATCTCACAGTAATATAAACACAAATATTTATAAAAAAGAAATAAGTTATGAACAAATTTCAAAATGTCGCAACAAATCATGCCAAGGAATGTAAAAATCTACAAACCGGAAGAAATATGCAATTACACAAGCATATAAATATAAACAAGTAAGGAAGGTTAAGTTCGGGTGTAACCGAACATTACATACTCAGTTGAGAGCTATGGTGACAACATAAGGGAAAATAACCATGTAGGAAAATGAACCGAGGGAAACCCTGGAATACGTTTGTATGACATGTGTATCAAATGAAAGGCATTAAAGAGTATTTTATGAGGGAGTGCGCCATAGTTCTATAGGTGGACGCCATTTAGGGATATAGCCATAAAGGTGGATCAGGGTTGACTCTAGAATGCGTTTGTACGATATGGGTATCAAATGAAAGGTATTAATGAGTATTTTAAAAGGGCGTGGACCTAAGTTCTATAGATGGACGCCTTTTCGAGATATCGCCGTAAAGATGGACCAGGGGTGACTCTAGAATGCGTTTGCACAATATGGGCATCAAACGAAAGGTGTTAATGAGTATTTTAAAAGGGAGTGGGCCTTAGTTCTATAGGTGGACGCCGTTTCGAGATATCGTCATAAAGGTGGACCAGGGGTGACTCTAGAATGCGTTTGTACGATATGGGTATCAAATGAAAGGTGTTAATGAGTATTTTAAAAGGGAGTAATCCTTAGTTCCATAGGTGGACGCCGTTTCAAGATATCGCCATAAAGGTGGACCAGGGGTGACCCGAGAATTTGTTTGTACAATATGGGCATCAAACGAATGGTGTTAATGAGTATTTTAAAAGGGAGTGGGCCTTAGTTCTATAGGTGGATGCCGTTTCGAAATATCGCCATAAAAGTGGACCAGGGGTGACCCTAGAATGTGTTTGTACGATATGGATATCAAATTAAAGGTGGCGGCGGCCACCGTGGTGTGATGGTAGCGTGCTCCGCCTATCACACCGTATGCCCTGGGTTCAACTCCCGGGCAAAGCAACATCAAAATTTTAGAAATAAGATTTTTCAATTAGAAGAAAATTTTTCTAAGCGGGGTCGTCCCTCGGCAGTGTCTGGCAAGCGCTCCGGGTGTATTTCTGCCATGAAAAAGCTCTCAGTGAAAACTCATCTGCCTTGCAGATGCCGTTCGGAGTCGGCATAAAACATGTAGGTCCCGTCCGGCCAATTTGTAGGGACAAATCAAGAGGAGCACGACGCAAATTGGAAGAGAAGCTCGGCCTTAGATCTCTTCGGAGGTTATCGCGCCTTACATTTATTTTTTTTATAATGAGGATTTTAAAAGGGAGTGGTGGTTGTTGTATAGGTGGTCGCCTTTTCGAAATATCGCCATAAAGGTGGACCAGGGGTGACTCTAGAATGCGTTTGTACAATATGGGTATCAAAAGAAAGGTGTTAATGAGTATTTTAAAAGGGAGTAATCCTTAGTTCCATAGGTGGACGCCGTTTCGAGATATCGCCATAAAGGTGGACCAGGGGTGACCCTAGAATTTGTTTATACAATATGGGTATCAAAAGAAAGCTATTAATGAATATTTTAAAAGGGAGTAATCCTTAGTTCCATAGGTGGACGCCGTTTCGAGATATCGCCATAAAGGTGGACCAGGGGTGACCCTAGAATTTGTTTGTACAATATGGGTATCAAAAGAAAGGTGTTAATGAGTATTTTAAAAGGGTGTGGGGCTTAGCTCTATAGGTGGACACCTTTTCGGAATATCGCCACAAAGGTGGACCAGGGGTGACTCTAGAATGTGTTTGTACGATATGGGTATCAAATTAAAGGTATTAATGAGGGTTTTAAAAGGGAGTGGTGGTTGTTGTATAGGTGGTCGCATTTTCGAGATATCGCCATAAAGGTGGACCAGGGGTGACCCTAGAATTTGTTTGTACAATATGGGCATCAAAAGAAAGGTGATAATGAGTATTTTAAAAGGGAGTATTCCTTAGTTCCATAGGTGGACGCCGTTTCGAGATATCGCCATAAAGGTGAAGCAGGGGTGACCCTAGAATTTGTTTGCACAATATGGGTATCAAAAGAAAGGTGTTAATGAGTATTTTAAAAGGGTGTGGGGCTTAGTTCTATAGGTGGACGCCTTTTCGAGATATCGCCATAAAGGTGGACCAGGGGTGACTCTAGAATGAGTTTGTACGATATGGGTATCAAATTAAAGGTATTAATGAGAGTTTTAAAAGGGAGTGGTGGTAGTTGTATATGTGAAGGCGTTTTCCAGATATCGACCAAAATGTGGACTAGAGTGACCCAGAACATTATCGGTTGGATACCGCTAATTTATTTATATATGTAATACCTGGCAAGATTTTAAGGGTGTTTTATTTCGCCCTGCAGAACTTTTTCATTTTCTTCTACTTAATATGGTGGGTGTCACAACCATTTTATAAAGTTTTTTCTAAAGTTATATTTCGCGTCAGTAAAACAATCCAATTACCTTACCATGTTTCATCCCTTTTTTCGTATTTGGTATAGAATTATGGCATTTTTTTCATTTTTCGCAATTTTCGATATCGAAAAAGTGGGCGTGGTCATAGTCGGATTTCGTTCATTTTTCATACCAAGGTAAAGTGGGTTCAGATAAGTACGTGAACTGAGTTTAGTAAAGATATATCGATTTTTGCTCAAGTTATCGTGTTAACGGCCATGCGGAAGGACAGACGGACGACTGTGTATAAAAACTGGGCGTGGCATCAACCGATTTCGCCCATTTTCACAGAAAACAGTTAACGCCATAAAATCTATGCCCCTACCAAATTTCAAAAGGATTGGTTAATTTTTGTTCGATTTATGGCATTAAAAGTATCCTAGACAAATTAAATGAAAAAGCGCGGAGCCACGCCCATTTTTAAATTTTCTTTTATTTTTGTATTTTGTTGCACCATATCATTACTGGAGTTGAATCTTGACATAATTTACTTATATACTGTAAAGATATTAAATTTTTTGTTAAAATTTTACTTAAAAAAAAAAATTTTTTTAAAAGTGGGCGTGGTCCTTCTCCGATTTTGCTAATTTTTATTAAGCGTACATACAGTAATAAGAGTAACGTTCCTGCCAAATTTCATCATGATATCTTCAACGACTGCCAAATTACAGCTTGCAAAAGTTTTAAATTACTTTCTTTAAAAAGTGGGCGGTGCCACGCCCATTGTCCAAAATTTTACTAATTTTATATTTTGCGTTATAAGTTCAACTCATCTACCAAGTTTCGTCGCTTTATCGGTCTTTTGTAATGAATTATCGCACTTTTTCGGTTTTACGAAATTTTCGATATCGAAAAAGTGGGCGTGGTTATAGTCCGATATCGTTCATTTTAAATAGCGATCTGAGATGAGTGCTCAGTAACCTACATACCAAATTTCATCAAGATACCTCAAAATTTACTCAAGTTATCGTGTTAACGGACGGACGGACGGACGGACGGACGGACGGACATGGCTCAATCAAATTTTTTTTCGATCCTGATTATTTTGATATATGGAAGTCTATATCTATCTCGATTCCTTTATATATGTACAACCAACCGTTATCCAATCAAACTTAATATACTCTGTGAGCTCTGCTCAACTGAGTATAATAAAAATACATACTTATTTACTTCTTTTTCATTCCCACAGGAAAATGATTTGCAAAATTAAGAATAAAAAATTTCGCTTCTAGAAGATGAGACGAAAAGTAAAAAAAAATTATAAAAACTGTAACACAGACAAATATTGTTGCAGAAATTGTACGCAAACAACCATGACACAACAAGAACAAATAATAATGTAAGCCACAAGTTGTTGGGCGCCAAGCGACAATACAAAAGCAATAGAAAATAGCATAATAAAAATGCAAGCATGCGACAGAAAGGACATTTGCTTGTTGATAACAACAGAAGCGCAGTGGTGGCAAAAGGAAGCGTAACAAAGACACAGCATATGCTGCTCTTATTTTTATTTTTATTACTTTTATTACACTCGAGCACTATAAAAAGAAATTATTTTTGCCGGTTTTCAATTTTCAAGCCGCACATTTGCACTTACATATTTCGCATTAGCGGTCAGGAAATGTGCGCTAGGATGATATGATGTATTGTATTTGTAGTTTAGATATATAAAGTTAGAAGTGCTTACAAAAGGGTCTAGCATTATATGTGCGATTGCAGCAGTCCTATAAGGGTAATTCCATCACAAACTTATTATGGGTAAGAACTGAACCTCTTCAAGCTGGTTGAACTTAGCTGAGAATTTCTTTCAATTTAAATTCCATAAATCAAAGAAAGAAACACATTTTATAGGGAACTTTCGAATATACGTTAGCTTATGAGCTGCTAGATTAATTGGCCGTCCAAGATATAAGCAACTATGCAATCATTATTTTGGAGTCATTTTGGGGCCATTTCAAGATGGTTTTTTGACTAGATATTTCCCTATCACTTTCCTATTTTCAAGTCACTCCGCGGTCATTTGGAAATAGTTTAAGCCACTTTTTCGGGATAATTTCAGTGTCATTTCGGGATGTTTTTAAGAACTATTTCCGAGTCCTTTCGGCGTCACTTTGGTATTATTTTGGAATGGTTTTAGGGAATGTTGCGGTTAATTTCGGGATTACCCTGAAATCATCCGAAATAGTCCCTAGAACCATTCCTAAACCAACCCGAAATGACGCTGATATATTCCCTAACAATATCCATTAACCCCAATAACCCAAAATGACCCCGAAATAGTGCCTAAAGCTTTCTCGAACGACAGTGGAATGTTGCCGTAATTATACCGACATTTTAGGGAAATTTTAAGGTATTTTTGGGGTGATTTCGGGATGTTTTTAGGGAATATTTCGGCGTCATTTCTGGATGGATCTAGCGACTATTTTAGGGTAATTTTCGGGTTGTTTCGAGGTCATATCGGGATGATTGAATGCCACTTCGGGTAGTTTAAGCGTCGTTTGGGCTTAATTTCGGAATAGTTTTAGGGAATATTTCAGGATTATTTTGGGATTGTTTCTAGGCGATTTCGGGATGCTTAAGGTGCCCATTTGGGTAATTATAGGGTAATTTTGAGGTTATTGGGGTAGTTTCGGAATGTTTTTAGGGAATATTTCGGAGTTTTTTTAAATTAATTTCGGTATAGTTCTCGGAACTATTTGAAATCATTCTATGTTAATTTTTTGTGTTCATTCGAAGCCATTTCAAGACGATTTTAGGGACTATTTCAGGGTTATTAGCGATAGTTTAGGTGTTATTTCGGTATGGTTTTAAACACGATTTCGGGGTCACTTTCTGGTCATTTGGGGATTATTTCAGGTTTTGGGGGCAGTTTCGGGATCACTTGTATAACTTTAGTAATTTCAGTATAACTTTAGTGACGATTTCTGGGTAAATTTTAAGTACTATTTCAGGATCATTATAATGTAATTTCGGCGTAGTTTCGGGATCATTTTGGGGCTATTTCGGGACCAATACGTAGTCATTTCGGAATAATTTCAGGGTGGTTTCAGGATGATTTCAGGGTAACTTTGGGGTTCTTTCGGTGTCATTTCGATATGGATTTAAACTGCATAATGCGGCATTTTATATTTTGGTTTGATTCTCGACTCCAAATTAATCTGAAAGGAATGTTAAGGGGAGATCGAAAATCGCTGTAGATGAGCATTATATCTGCACAAGGTCTTAGGGACTGTTCGCGTATAAATCCATGGTATATACAACACAGTAATTCGATCGTAACTAACGTAGTGCATATTAGTCTGATGAAAGTAGCTAGACTAAAAACGTAATTAACTGAAAGCAGGTAATTTTCAAAATTTAGTATGTCAGAAATATCAGCCATATTGAGCAGGACACAGTCACGTTTCATCCCGATGCTTCTGCATGTATTTCTTTAGGACTCTTGGGAGAAGCCAACACATGGAAATCAGCCGATTAAAGGAACGCAACGATATTATATTGATATGCCATGGGGACGATTAAAGGAGTTCCAGGGCATGAAGCATAAGGCAGAGAGGAATGCGAGTAGGGCCTAGACAGGGGACCTACAGTCTACGTAGACTGGTGCTGAGACTCGGTTATATTCGAACCCTCTCTGGGTAAAATATTGTAACCGGCTTCCTAACACTTGAGGTGTTTTCCAGGCAGAGGTCTATGTTATAGAAAAAACTACTTGGCCGCTCCGGTATAATAGAGTCTCAGTTATGAAATGATCTTTTTTGACAGCCAGACTATTTTAAAGGCATTATAACCCATTACTAAAGTTCGATACAATAAGGAGATATCTAGCCTCGCTGGCGTTTATAGAACATCTCAGTGACTTTTTCGCTGAATAACCAGACACAGCAATACTAAAGTGAATAGGTTTGCTGATGAGCTGACCAGGAAAGGTTTCACAATTGATATATACAACCACTGGTTTACCTACTAAGAATAATCTAGGAATACACTATTGAGGAAACGGACTTTCTGCAGACCCACGGGCATGAATGTGAGATATTAAAATTCTTGGTGATCCATCAGGGAAAAGAAGATTTATCACTTTCCCTGCCAATGTCAAGGCTGCAGACAAGACAACTCAGATATCTGGAGCATCATTTTTCGACAAATGGATCTTTCGATGCTACTTAAATGTATATTGAAAAGAAAGTGGTTTTTCTAAGACTAATTAGGAAGTATCTTCCACCCACTCGGTCGACTTGTAAGTATCATCATTCTCAGTATTCCAAAAATATCAAAACCGCTTAAACTATTCGAGTCAAAAGGTAAATAAAAACCAATAAATAAATCAAATAAGAAGAATTGACAATAATGCCCATAAAATTTGGATTAACTAATATGAGATGAAATCTAGTCCACTAGTCATTTTATGGTGGAATGAGTCATATGTATATCATTCTCTCAGTTTTTGCATTTTTTACGAATTTCCTTGAAAATTATTTTCTTCGTTCAATTTTTCTATAATTTCCGCTAGTTTGTGAATGGCTTGAGTTACATTAAGCGTAGAGGCGTTAATGCCGGAAGCTAAGCTAAAATGTTCACACATTGGTGGCTAAAGGACGCGGCACAATGCAATTTTTTATATAGATGCATTTAACACAAGCTTATGCATTCCAGTAACATCGCCACAATCAACGATGTTGCGTTTATAAATATGAAGGAACTTCAGACTTGGCAATTGATCTTTGTTTCTCCTTGCCCATTCACAAACAAAATTTCGCGAAGCACTGCTATAAACATTCTGCCTATACAACAAAAATATTTGTTAACATATTTTGTGTCGTATTCAACTGCGAAAAATGTTAGAAAAGTAACCAATTTCAATTGAAAAGTGTGCCAGCACCCTTAGCCAAAGCAAATGTCAAATTCTTCTTCTTATGCTTTGCTTGCAACAAAAGTTGCTCAATCTACCGTTCCCATCAAAATACATGCTTTCATAATGCATAAGATTGAGTTAAACGCATCTACACGAAAAACTGCTTATGTGGCGCGGCTTTAACATAAAGCATACCTAGACTAACATTATGCAGCGCCCTTAACACTCTTATAAGCATGCAAAGATGTATTTTTGTAAACCCTAATAGCTTCGCCTAGCGCATGGAGTGGACAAATGACCCTAATACATAATATTGTTACGAATTTTGGGAATTCCGCTTACTTGCAACCTTCTGCTAACATTCGAATCACTAAACTGTTGAATAAATAACTCCAATATTCAATAATGCAAAATGGTCTTTATTACACTACTTCACAATAACACTTTTACTTCTCGACAGATAGCGTGCTTAAATCAAACTGATTCGTCGTGCCTCAGCTGCTGCTTTTATACTCTTTGGTTTCCTTGTTGACATATTTCTAGGCGTTTCTATTTCTAGAATTTGCTATTTGTTTACCAGCTATAAATTTCACAGCTATAACTACAGATGCACGATTTTTATAGCTTCTCTCATAGCCCACGATTGCCTACATTTGGGAGTATCTCAGATAAGATATATACATGTGTCTCTCCGCTGCGTATACGTACATATGTGTAGACATAATGATTGATTCGTTTATGTAGATACAAGTGACTGCCTGCTTTATTGTTGTTGTGGCTTCATTTACTTAGCATCAGACTAGTGATGTGAGTATCACTTAGTGTCACTAATATTCTTCACAATATATACAAGTGATCAGCGCTTGGTTTGCTTACTCGAAGACCATTCAGAAGCAGCGAGCAAGTGACCAGCACAATTCTAAGCATTCCACTATGAGACACTTACAGTTTGCTAGTGCTTGCTCGGGGGAAGAGATGACACTGCTAGTTGCGAGTTATATCCTTATATCCTGGCACATAGACAACTTTTTGTTCGAATATTCTTTTTCTGGTCAATTTCGCTGCAAATTTAAGACAAATCTTTAAACGTATTTCTGTTTTTTTTTTTTTTTTGCAAGCAGACAAAGTTTAGGGTAAATAGAAATTCTTTTGGAAGTTTTTAACAAAATTGTTGGGGTAATAAGATTTTGCTTATAAAACTGTACTGGCGAATTTCAATGATTTTGAAAATAAATTTGTGATAGAAGAACATTTCTCAGGCAAACTTCATAATTTAGGATGAATAGGAATGCGCTTCAGTTTTGAATGAAATTCAGATTAACATTTTTCTTCACTCATTTTAAATGAGTTCCAAAAAACTTATATACCAAATTTCAAAAGTATATCTCAATATTTACTCAAGTTATCATGATCACAGACAGACAGAGGAGCAAACGAACGGACGGACGAACGGACATGGCTGAATCAATTCGTTTATGCCGTTACGATCAACGGTTATGTTACCAAGGTAATATAATACTGAAACATATCGAAAGCTTCAAGTTTTAGATATGTTTCCATAAAATGAAGATTTGCAAATCAATATGTAAAATAAACAGCAATTACACCCGAACTTAGAATACCTTACTTTTCTTGGGAATAGTTTGTGTTTAAAATATGCCTCAGTATCTAGGATTACAAAAGTAATATATGTGAAATGAACTATACATTTGAAACTCGCGCTGAGTATATAATGTTCGGTTACAACCGAAATTAGACACCCTTTGTTGTTCTGGTTGAGTTGATCCCAATGTCGTTAAAAACTATCCAAATGTTGCTCATTTTACTTTATCGCTGGAGTTCTTTTATCGCTAAAGTTCTGCAAAATTTTGTCTCATCCATCGGAATGTGGATGATTTAGTCCTAAGCATAGGAGATTATCAAATAACTTCAAAGCCTTTCTTGAAATATCTAGGAGTAAATATTGACGTAAAACTAACTTTTAAGGAGCATTTCAGGGCGGCGGTGGAGAAAGTTTCTAGAGTTATTAGAGCCCAAACGCGAACATCGGCGGCCCAGGCGATGCTACCCGTCAGCTATTATCCAACGTAACCAGCTCTATAATATTATATGCAGCACCAGTATGGCATGGATCTAAAATGGTCTACCAAAAAGATATACTAGCAGCCTACCGCGTTACTGCTATATGAATGGCATGTGCTTATCGGACGGTGTCCGACGACGCGATCCATGTTTTATCCCGAAAAATCCCAGTAGATCTAATTTCAAGGGAAATGGCCGATCTGTATAGCATTGGAATTAGCCGACCATCTGAAGATGCTAAGAAAACCGCAAGGTCACGAACAGTTAGGCGGCAAGAACGGGGGGAATAATGGACCGTCATGCCAGTTCGGAATATAACGGAATGGTACGAGCGAAAACACGGCAAACACACAGATATTGAGCGGCCATGGCGGCTTCAAGGAATATCTTCGTAAGCGTGGGATAGAGGAGGATCCTTTCTGTCCACACTGTCCCTCCGAATTGAAAAGCGCAGCACACGTAATGCTTGACTGCTTCACGGCGAAAAACTCTCCGTACACAGAGTTTTTGGAGAGGAGCCTTATATTAGGAATTTAGTTCCGTGAATGTGCAGACAAATAGTTTTTTGGACTGCTGTGAGCAAGATGGCCTTAAAGTTATGACGCAATTGATGCATGCTGAAAGGGAGCGCAGAGAAATGAGCATGCGGTATAGTGTCGACTAAATCGCCTTTCCCCCACGTGACGTTATGCCTAACGGCGATCCTGCGGGATGTGGACACATCAACAGGATTAGCCTAGATTCGTTGGCCATTTGAGGGTAGTGCGTTACCCCAACGTCCAATAAAATCAAGAACCTGCATATATAGCTAAGAAATAGAAGTACATTTAAACGATATAGGGTATAGAAAAGCAAGTTGTCACCTAAGTTTAGTTATAGCCCCGTAAACATCTTTGTCCAAGGTAGAAAGGAGGCCAGTGGCTAAGGTAGTGTACATAAACCAAACCAAAAAATGTTGGTAATTAGAAAATATGGAAAAAAGGATTAGAAAGGCGGAAAGGAAAGAAAAATTTATAAAATGGAAGAGGCTGAGTAAATAAAATAGAAAATACCGATAGAAATATTGATGATAATTATTTGGCAGATGATACCAATGATAATGATGATGACGTTAACGATGAAGAAAACTCGTAGATGAACACAAAGATGAAGAGGACTAAGCGAAGAAAGACCTAAATTAAAACAATTTGCACTAGGTTCCTTTATAAGTACAGCTACAGGCTGGAAATGGCTCGGTTCATTACTCCTGCGGTCGGAGATATCATTACAGATTACATCTACAATGCTGAATCTGAACCCGGTTGATATCGTTTAATTTTCGCTTTCGGATTCTAAAAACGGAGGTCCAAACGCGTCTTTTGATACCACCTTTGACACTGCCTTTTTTCCAAACTAGTAATCAGTTGTCAGAATTTAATGTCTTGGACAACTACACCAACACAAGGTTGTAAACGGAAATGCCACAAAAAGTTGCTTAGTCTAGCAAATGCAACCGACATTGTTTTTTACATTTTGAGTTGTAATCTGTAATACCAAGTTGCAGAATTCCAACTGAAAGAGAGTTGAGTTGTAAACCGTAATAGGGGCATTAATGCCTTTACCAGAGGATGTGCAACTTATTTGTAGCTTTACAGCTGCCACGCAGTGACTAGTTAAATAATTGGACCCCATTTTCACCGTTAGAGTATGTGGTACCACAACGGTTCAACATAAAAGTTTACAACAACTAAGGCAAGACGTGGCTGAATGTGTTTGTAACAATTCAACCATCATAGGAGTGCGGGTTCAAATCCCACTCCCGGGAGAAAAGGCTTTGAAGAGATTTACAAGGTATAATCGAAACAGCTGTCGCCTTGTCCATCCTGATGTCACGTTGTTTAAATTTTTCACAAATTATTAAATAAATTATAAATTAAAAATTTCTTAAAATTAATGTTTTTATACATTTAAAAGCAATAAGGGTACTTACTTACTTAATTGGGGCTTAACCGTCTAAACGGTTATGGCCGTCCAACAAGGCGCGCCAGTCGCTCTTTCGCTCCGCCAACCGGCGCCAATTGGTCACACCAAGAGAGTTTAAATCGTTTTCCACTTGGTCCTTCCAACGGAGTGGGGGCCGCTCTCTACCTCTGCTTCCATAGGCGGGTTCCGATAGAAACACTTTCTTGGCCGGAGCATCATCTTTCATTCGCATAACATGGCCTAGCCAGCGCAGCCGCTGCGTTTTAATTCGCTGGACTATGTTGATGTCTGCGTAGAGCTCGTATCATTAAATCTTCTTCGGTACTCGCCATCGCCAACGCGTATAGGTTCATAAATCTTTCGAAGAACTTTTCTCTCGAACACTCATAAAGCCGCTTCATCTGCTGTTCTCATGGTCCATGCTTCTGCCCCATATAGCAGGACGGGTACGATAAGTGACTTGTAGAGTATGATTTTCGTTCGCCGAGAGAGGACTTTACTTTTCAAGTGCCTACCTAGTCCAAAGTAGCATTTATTGGCAAGATTAATTCTTCGCTGGATTTCAGTGCTGATGCTAGTGTTGATGCTGGTTCCCAAATAAATGAAGTCTTTTACTATTTGGGTAACCCCCGCTTAATTAATACAAGTAAAATTATCCAAATGAGCTGTGCAATCTGCCACGCAACCCGACCTAACCAACTTCTAAAGTTACGGCTGTGGTTATATGTAGTTCTATGAAGTTACGGTTACGATTACTTCGAATTAGGCTTCGGCCATGGTTACGGTTGCGTTTATTGTTACGAAAATGCTCACTTCCACAATAAGTGGTAGGGCTTATAATTACGGCAAAGTTAGCGTCTGGGTGTACGGATCCGATTAATACTACTCCCACTTCCACTCCCATTCCCAGTTCATTCACATTCCGACTCTCACTCAAACGCCCACTTTCACTCATATTCCCACTAAAACTACAACTACCACTACGATTACTCCCACTCCCTTTTCCTCTCCCACTCCATCTCATTCCCATGTTCCCTCTCCTACTTCCATTCCCACTGTTACCGCCGTTTTTACACCCACTCTCTCTCCCTCTACTTCCTCCACCCCATCTCCCTCTTATTTCATGTTTGTTGAAGTAGTGACAGTGCTATGTGAGGCTTTTACTCACAATAAGTTCCTTTTTATCCTGAGTCCTATTTTCGGCTCAATAATCGCTCATGCCTAAGTAAGCACTTGCAAATAATTTTTTCGTATTCGTTATTAAACCTTACGTTAAAACAAATATACATCTAAGATCTCCATTTGTAGTTTTTGTTAAATACAAACTTGTCGCAGCAGGTGCTCACATTGTTTTAGTTGCACGTACACATATACATTAGAGTGGTCCTATGTGCATCTGACCCATTCAGTCCTTTGTTAGACTGGCCAAATAGGGAATTTAACAATCAGCACAGTGAGTGACGAGAACGTGCCCTTTATATGGTCAAAAAATTTTAAAGAAAGCCAAAGTCTGCAAAATCCCTCGCATATCCGTAGTGTCTAGGCTGATGCAGCGACAATTGTCCTAAAGAAAAATTAGTTCTAACAAATTTATATCAAACTTCTTTTTGCATTCTTATTTTTCCGAAAAATTAAAACAGGCGGCCACAGGAGAGACATATCGACCGGTATTTTTTCTCTCTTTGCAGCGATAATGCTAAAAGCCATGTTGCTCGCTCATTAACCCGCTCTTTTTAAAAACAATCAAAAAAACAGTTTTCTTCAAGTTGGTACTGAACATCCCAAAACCAATAAGGTATGGTGGTCCTTACATATTTACAAAGATAGAAACACTTCCACTGCCCTCGATATTCAATGTTTTTCATTGTTATCGTTTCTCGCCACTTTTCTCATTTCCTATGTTCTTGTATTATATTTTATTGTAAGCTCACTCTACCGTAAATTTATGAATGAATGTTTTTCATGTGTCAATATCGCATTTCATTTTAGCAAATCTACGCTTTCAATCAAGTACTTAACCACTTATTTGTTAACAATGTAGTTTTATAGTTGTTTAATACATCCATTAGGTTTGAATTTGTTTTTATAACCAACTACGAGTCCAGGCAGACGTTGTTCTGCCCTAACTTTGGCCTATCTGCAAGCATTTTAATAAGCTCTTTCCGTCTGACTCGGCCCTCCCCCCTCTCACTTTTTCCTAATCCTTTTATTCACTCCTCCTTGCGTCTTTTTCGCTTCATCTATCTTCATCTTCGTCTCATGCTTTCTCTTTCTCAATATCCTTCTCTCTTTTCTCTTCTCTCAATTTCTTCTCATTCTTCTACATCCCTTATTGCCTGTCCCAGAGGGTGGTATGTATTTTATTCCAGTCCCAGTCCCACTCCGAGTCTCAGTCCCAGTCCTAGTCCTAGTCCCAGTCCCAGTCCGTCTCTGGATAATATATTACTCTGTACTAAAGCACTCATCAACAGCTTTCATTTGGTATCCATATTGTATAAACACTGTCTAGGCATTCACTGGGCCACGTTTCGGCCTATATCTCGAGACCCTGTACGTCGATCGCAACCAAACCTATGTAGTAACCACCGCATGAGGTTTACGCAACTTGTGTGAACAAAATCAACCGACACATCTCTTCAAACACCGGCGACCAACTAACGCACATTTTAGCCTTTTATATATATAGATTTTTATTTTTCACACTTCACCCCCCCTCCCGCTCAAAAAAATTAACAAAAACTGATAGAAATACAAGAAGTGACATACTTCAAACTTATTAGTGCAAGTTATAGTATATAGGAACGTTTAAGAAAATGTAAATACTAAAAATACTAAATGTTGAATAAAGACAGTTTTCTTTTATGTTTCCTACTGAAGATGTCCAGTACCTCATTAGGGTCCATTTTCCCGCAATATCGTCATGAATGTGCGTTAAAGCCAATCCATTCAAACGATCTTCTGTCATCGTGTTACGAAGATATGATTTCAATCGCCGTAATGTGGAGAAGGAGCGCTCGGCAGTGCTAGTAGTCGCTGGAAACGTACACAGTTATTGGCAAAGTGTTCTTATATTTGGCAGCATTGCTGAATGTTTGAAAGCATCTACTGGAGATAGTGAAATATCTTTTCTTACCTACTGCCAAACTTTTAATTCTCCCTTTAAAGCTATAAAACAAGGAAGGTCTTCCTTATACATTTCCGCGCCTTGTAATACACGAACTGCATCTTCGTCGCTGAAGTTATGGGACAACAACTTTTGCAAATTTCCTATTCCTTGCAATGGCACACTAGGGATCCTGGATTTCATTTCACTTAGCATATAGTCTAGAAACGGGATGTATACTGAAAGTCGGTAATAATCTTCAACTGACTCAGTCTGAATGTTTGGCCGATTTCCTTGACGCCTTGTTATTCTGCAGACTGTGATTGCTGTACCAATTTAATTTGTGATGCCCTCAGCCTGATTGAAAAGTTGCCTCTGCAAACTCGCTGTGGTCATATCGACAAGCTGAATTGCAGAAAGTATATCAATTTCTTTCTGTTGTAATGATCGGGATAAGGATAGCGTGATTCCCAAAATATCAGAGAGGATTACCAAGCTTATCAGAAATTCCGATGAGGTTATAGACTGGAGCAACGAGAATGGAGGTGTAGCAGTTTTTATGTTTCCTTCATCCGACATTTTTTGCAATATTGCAGAAAGCCATGTCCTTAGGTCTAAAAATGTTAAAACTGCTTCATATCTGCTACATTTCTTATGCCCGGTACGGTGCAGGCTGTACTAATAGCTAAGTTGAGTCGGTGGCTTGCGCAGTGGGTAAAAAAGGCTAAAGGTTGAATGTTGCATATACGTGCCTGGACACCTTTTATTTTACCGCTCATGGTGATTTCAATTTGCCCTCGGTAAATTGGATTAGCTTGAGCGACTTAAACAATTTGACTCCCACCTGTCAGCATGATTTTTTTAACAATATTTTAGATACATCACTCCTACAGATCAACAATGTTTTAAATTGTAAAAGCAAGATTATTGACCTGGTATTTGTGAATGAATCAGTGGGTATTGCTCTCAATCGTATTTCTCCTTTGTGCCTCCCAAGGTGCTGTGCTGTACAAAATTAAAATCTCGATCCCGCTCAAGATCTTTTTATAAAGCGGACTTTATAAAGTTCAACGAATTGATTGCTACTCATGACTGGTCGGATCTTTATTCGTGTAACGACGTCGTCTCAACGACTTCATTATTCTACGGCATTCTTGATGGCTTCTTTGAAAGCTGTGTACTAGAGCTTTACGCCGATCACTTAATCGGCGGCGGCGGCGGCTGCGTGTGCGGCGCGCCGGCGTACGCCGGTGTTCTTACTTTAAAAAGCTTGATTTTTCGATTTAAAAAAATAGTATTTATGAAAGGGTTTCCTTGTATGTATTTAAGGAAATCAACGTGTTGGCCATTTCGGAAAGATCCGAGGTTTTTGCCTCAAGATCTCGCAGACTGTTCAAACATTTTCAGGAGTAGCTCCTTGCGGAGCGATTGTCCCTCGTTCACTTGCTCCAGAGAGGCTTCGAACCTAGCCACGGTCTTTGGAACTGGAACTGCTGCGTCTGCAGATACATAGAGATACATAAAATAGCCACACTTTTGTCTGCATATCGAGTGCAAAGCGTAGTTTCACCTAGGGTTAACTCCTAATAATCGTCGCGAACACAAATTCTTTAAATCATTTGTGGCTCCTTGGCGGCCACGCACAAATTTGACTTACGGTTGCTATTAATGGTATATTAATACCCATGAAACTCGTGGCACAGTGCGCCTCCAGTTTTTTCGGCTGTTTTTAAGAGCTACATTTTCCGATGTGCGAACAGTAGCAAATCCCTTCTGACCCTCACACCATATGCCAGCACAGAAGCTATAGGACTACGACTTCGAACTCATACCTTCATCGACGTCTTCCTAGAAGCTCTAGGTGTAGCTGCAAAGACTTTCCAATGGATGCTTTTGCCGAGCTACACCAGAGAAACAAATTAAAACGTTAGGGAGTTCGGCCAAGGATGCCGTCATTGCGTAATGGGTGAAAATCGTATAAACCTGGGCGCATCTATATATTTAAAATTTTACAAGGACCCTGGATAAAATTTTTAGAATGTAGACCAGAGTTTGTAGACGTTTGTGTTCACATCATTGATTTCAATAGCCTTCGTTAAATCAAAACGATATTTTAGAATGAAAGTCGATTTTAAGTTGAATGATGTTTACTGCTGTTTTCCGGCCTAATGATATAAGAGCTCATTATGGATGACCGCGTAGCATCAGTTTTCAGACTAGTTCGACTGTCCACTTCGTTAGGTAGTAGCACACACGGTCATTTTTTCCACTGTCTTGGGAAAGCTTTTGCTTCACCACTTTGAGTGTTCTTGCGAAGGACAAAGCCTCACCTGCTAAATACATATATGTGCATACGTATTCACATTTGTTAAAGGAGCCGTAACGTGTAGGTGATATTTAAACTTGGTTGATAGGCTATAATCAACGTAATTAACTCCAAGGGAATAGTTTTGAATAGGGCCGCCAACTTTATGTCAAACCGGGAGACTTGGATGTTGAAGTGTGAAAATCAAAATTAACATTTCAGACGCTTTGTATAGTTTCGCAAATAAACAACAGATGTTTGAATGTAAGCCCAAGTGATTTTTCAAACCCTTCTCATACGTACATATATTCTCAACTTAAGTATGAAGTAAAAAACATTTCAAAGGAGTGTTTATGCCTCTAGAACCTACAAAAGGATTTTGCATCACTGATTTCGCTTATTCTTTCAGCCAATCGCAATATAAAATTTAAAAAAAAATCGGCACTTTTTTTGCTTTTTTTAACAACTTGAAAATAATTTGAAACTCCTTGGGTAATTTTTTTTTTTTTTTTTTTTTGGAAAAAGTATGCAAAGTGATTATATAAATTTATTATATAACGTTTCTTTTAGTGTTTTGTTTTAATAACTTGGTGAATTGGGTGATGCAAAGTCCGTGTTATGCTGACATCGAAAACACCTGTTTTTTAAATAACTTTTGAACAGTGAGAAAGAGTTAAATTTCGCAATTAGTTTCTTATAACTGGCAGTGATGCGCATCCGTTGATACCACTTACGACCATATCCGACCAATTTTCGACGTGAACAATAAATGGCCTAAACAGTCTTAAACGAGTAGAAAATATAGTACCGCGCCGAACGCCACCGCCGCCGCGCCGATATATTTGACATTCGGCGGCGGCGTGCGAAAACGACCCTAATCGGCGGCGGCGGCGGCGTTTATCGGCGGCGTATATCTCTACTGTGTACCCTTCTATGTGTTAGTGCTCGAACAAGTAAACCACCTTGGTTCACAAGACAACTTAGACTCAATAATATAAAATCTAGGCTTTATAAACGTTTCAAGAGAACAGGATCTTCTTCCGATTTTTCTAAATATTCAGTTGCTCGTTGCAACTTTCATTGTCTAAACCAACAATTTTACATGTTGTACTTAAGCAGTTGCAAATTTCAAATTTTCAACAATCCGAAAAGATTTTACAGTTTTGTTAATGCTAAGAGGAAAACAGCTGGTTTTCCAGCTACCTTTTCTTTTGGTTGCAAGAATGCCGGTTCTCATAATGACATTGCGGAATTATTTGCAGAATTCTTCAAGTCGACCTACTCATCCAAACGTTTTCAACCCGATCAATACTCGTACAACTTGGAAAGTTTCAATTGCATTCCTAATCCAGTAATTGATAAGAATACTGTTCATCATATGCTTGTCCGCGGCACAATGTTATGTCCAGGTTAAGTTTTTCCAAACCTTTAAAATATGGTGAGCAATGTTTTCCCCAGTAATTTCAACAGAATACATATTTTGAAAATTTTAATTTGAAATTGTAATAATAACTATGGTGGAAAATTGTTGCAAATTAAAGCTATTTGGGAAATCCTAAAAACTTTTACTTTTTTGGATACTCGGGTTTTACACACGGGCAAAAAACTTAAGGCCAGAAAAAAGTACAAGGACATTAAGTTTGACCTTTTGACTATCCGATCTGATGATTTTAAAAATCTAGAAAGTTGGTAGTAAGTTTTTGCAGAACTTCGATTTTTACACTTCTTCAAGCGTTATCCTTGTTTTTTTTTTTTTTTTTTAATTTTTTCTATAAAATTTTGAGGCATCGCTGAAACGCTATGTAATTTAAACCGAATATTGGTTTTGAGACGGAGATTCTGAAAATATGAGCAAAATTAATGTGCCCCTCCAATACTCAAAACTATCATCAATCAAAATAGCGATACTTTTTTGTTTTGTCATTTTCAATATTGACAATTTTGTGCTTATAGCTTTTTGAGGCAACTGAGTATTGAAATTTGGATTATGCACGATAATAGCCTATCAGGGACTGAAAATTCCTGGCGCTTCAAATTCGATGTGCCCCTTTCAGTTTTGAAGTTAGAGGCGGAAAAGTGGAAGCATTTGGTTGCGTAAATTTTTTACAGAAGCATGTTTTTTTGTGGGCACAGCTACAATTTTACTTTTATCACTTCATACCCGTTTGTTAATTTTTTCTCTACACCACAGTAGTATACCATCAATTGCCTCATCTTGGAATATTCACGCAAGGAAAGTTATTGATGTTTGTACATGGGGCAAATATACGAAATTTCCGACAAAAATTGGCAATCGTCAAAAGTGTAGACATTTGTTTTTTTTAAACCAGGTTTTATTTAAAAGTAAATAAAAAGAAACACAAATTTGGTACAAAAATTAAAAAAAAAATGTTCTATACTTTTCGACGATTGCCAATTTTTGGCGAAAATTTCGTATATTTGCCCCATGTACAAAAATCAATAACTTTCCTTGCGTGAATATTCCAAGATGAGGCAATTGATGGTATACTACTGTGGTGTAGAGAAAAAATTAACAAACGGGTATGAAATATTTGACGGTTACCCGGTTTCATATTTTTGCCGATATCTCTAAAACCGGGTTTCAGGTATCAACAAAATTTTACCTAAATATACCCCACATAGATATGTACATCCTGATAAAATTTCAACACAATCGCTTAAGAAGTGTTTAAATAAGTAAAAAAATTTAAGGTTTTCCGGGTTTATATTTTTATAAATATCTCCAAAACCGGATCACGGGTATTAAAATCTGTTTACCTAGACATACTTCGTTCACATATCTATATGTTTTTAAAGTTTCAAAAGAATCGGTAGAAAGGTGTTAAAATAAATGTGTTGCAAACTTTGTAGTAAAAAATATTTGGCGGTTATTCGGTTTTATATTTTTACCGATATCTACTAAACCGGGTCTCGTGTATCAAACAAATTTTACATTGCTAACAGCTGCATGAACATATCTCCATATTTTGTTAAAATTTCGATATAATCGGTACAGAAGCGTTGAAATATATGTATATTTAACATTTCGACCTCAATTTATATATATTTTGCTCGATCTTTTGACTATACCTTTTTGAGACATTATGTAAGACGGTGGGTGCCACCGATCCACTGTGCCCCCCCCACCCCTCCGGGATCCGCCTATGCGTGGAGGTGCGAAACAAAACTGACGTTATGGCCACTTTAGAAAAAAAGAGTTGACTTTGTGACCATTACAGAGAAGCAGTATGGTCATTGTAACCATTTAAATTTCACGATATGACTATTTTATATGTTCATAACTTTGTTGGTGACCATCTGTCACCCCTTCGTTATAAATATCCCCCTGCACACTCTAAAAAATCTTGTTTCTTTGCTACACTGTCCATGACCGTATCTATAAAGACTTACAGAACTAGAACCTTACTTATGTTTCGTATGTTTTTACTTTATATTCTCTCTTACTCTTGCTCTCTTTCATCACCTGACTCACTGTCCCTTCCCTCCTTAAATAAACATAAAAACAAGGTGATACCGTGCTGATACTTGCCCCAGGCACATTTGCTTCTTTGTATAAGCCTTTTAAAACTTATTTTCAATTTGTATAGATCGTATATACTTTATCTTCCAATAGTTTTGAAAGACAGCAAAATACGCAATAAGCTTTTCTGCGTTGTTACATACAAAACATCAGAAAGCGTACACATAAGAGAGTGCGTGTACTATTAACATTGAAATAATAAAATATTTGTAAAAATTCAAAACGCAAAAATCCAGGAATTAAATGCACTACTATAGAAACTAGAATCTATCGAAGTTATTCATTCATTTGTCTGTAAATATTTCAATAAACAAATTTGAAATTTCTTGTAGTGCTCTTTTCATCTCAGTTCATTTGCAAAGCTTTCGTTGCCGTTCTCTATATATGTCATGCTCAAATATATTTCAAAAGTCAAAGCATTCGCTGCTTGTCCTTGGGGAAAGAGACCAACTGAGAAAAAATGTAATATGCTTCATAAATTTTAAATGAAATGATTTCGACTTAACAAAAACAAATATTGAACTTTTTCATTAGTACTCTTGCTGGATGTTCCACATTTGCAGAAAGTATTCACTTTAGTTTTTATTTTATTTAGATACTATTGATCCAGCATCAGCTGCGATGTTAAACGTAAGGAAGATATACATATGTACTAGAGCGGGTCAAATTGTATGGATGGATTTTATTCATCAAGAGTATAGTAATCTACATATGATTCTAAACAGGGCCGTAGAGAGAAAATCCGGGCCCGAGACTAAACAATTTACGGGCTCCGTATTAAAAATTCACTAATACATTTGATTAATTTGAATTAATGACGTCTCATTCATGAATCATTATTGATGGATTACATTAAAAAAAAAGTTTGCCCCATCAACTAAATGGTTTTTGGACTAAGAGCTGAAAATAAAATTAACCCAGAATATTTACTATTTATCATATGTGACCCGGTCTATGAAAAGGTGGCTTATGACTCAAAAAAAAACAGCTGTTTACAGCTGTTTCTCGCAACCACCGCGCGAGGTATACGTAACTTATGTGAAAGTTTGAACAAAATCGACAGGCGCATCTCTTCAAGCACCGGTGACCAAGTAACACACATTTTAGCCTTTCTGTTTGTATATATAGATTTTTGCTTTTGAAATTCGGCTTAAAAATTGCACATGGAACAACTAAAGACTTCCCCCTTTCGTTGGGCCTGATTTTAAACGTGAAGGTGTTATGGCTGTTACAGCAGAAAGTCGTGAAAAACAACCACGAATGAAGAGCAAAAAAGATTTTAAAAAATAATAACATAACATTACTTTTATTTTGAAAAGTACGTTAAAATGGTCAATTCTAAGTAAAAAAATAATTTTTAAAATAAATTACATTAAAATTACAAAAATTGTGTTTTTTGCTTATTACTTGCAAATATAGTTTTTTTTTTCTACTTGGAAGAAAGGAAAACTGTCTGAATGAAAGTTGTTGGAAATGTTCTGAACTTATTTTAGCTGTAAAAAAAAAATGTCCATTAGAAATTTGTTAAAAATGATAATATACTAGTTAAAAATTCATTTTGGGCTAATTTCTCATAATTTAAGCTTGATATCTCTACTAAAATTCAAAAACACTATAGATATTAATACAGATTCTGAAATGTACGTAAAATACCTTTAAAGTAAGCCCAGTATGATTTTTTATACTCAGTTGAGCAGAGCTCACAGAGTATATTAAGTTTGATTGGATAACGGTTGGTTGTACATATATAAAGGAATCGAGATAGATATAGACTTCCATATATCAAAATAATCAGGATCGAAAAAAAATTTGATTGAGCCATGTCCGTCCGTCCGTCCGTCCGTCCGTCCGTTAACACGATAACTTGAGTAAATTTTGAGGTATCTTGATGAAATTTGGTATGTAGGTTACTGAGCACTCATCTCAGCTCGCTATTTAAAATGAACGATATCGGACTATAACCACGCCCACTTTTTCGATATCGAAAATTTCGTAAAACCGAAAAAGTGCGATAATTCATTACAAAAGACCGATAAAGCGACGAAACTTGGTAGATGAGTTGAACTTATAACGCAAAATATAAAATTAGTAAAATTTTGGACAATGGGCGTGGCACCGCCCACTTTTTAAAGAAAGTAATTTAAAACTTTTGCAAGCTGTAATTTGGCAGTCGTTGAAGATATCATGATGAAATTTGGCAGGAACGTTACTCTTATTACTATATGTACGCTTAATAAAAATTAGCAAAATCGGAGAAGGACCACGCCCACTTTTAAAAAAAATTTTTTTTTTAAGTAAAATTTTAACAAAAAATTTAATATCTTTACAGTATATAAGTAAATTATGTCAAGATTCAACTCCAGTAATGATATGGTGCAACAAAATACAAAAATAAAAGAAAATTTAAAAATGGGCGTGGCTCCGCGCTTTTTCATTTAATTTGTCTAGGATACTTTTAATGCCATAAATCGAACAAAAATTAACCAATCCTTTTGAAATTTGGTAGGGGCATAGATTTTATGGCGTTAACTGTTTTCTGTGAAAATGGGCGAAATCGGTTGATGCCACGCCCAGTTTTTATACACAGTCGTCCGTCTGTCCTTCCGCATGGCCGTTAACACGATAACTTGAGCAAAAATCGATATATCTTTACTAAACTCAGTTCACGTACTTATCTGAACCCACTTTACCTTGGTATGAAAAATGAACGAAATCCGACTATGACCACGCCCACTTTTTCGATATCGAAAATTGCGAAAAATGAAAAAAATGCCATAATTCTATACCAAATACGAAAAAAGGGATGAAACATGGTAAGGTAATTGGATTGTTTTACTGACGCGAAATATAACTTTAGAAAAAACTTTATAAAATGGTTGTGACACCCACCATATTAAGTAGAAGAAAATGAAAAAGTTCTGCAGGGCGAAATAAAACACCCTTAAAATCTTGCCAGGTATTACATATATAAATAAATTAGCGGTATCCAACCGATAATGTTCTGGGTCACTCTAGTCCACATTTTGGTCGATATCTGGAAAACGCCTTCACATATACAACTACCACCACTCCCTTTTAAAACTCTCATTAATACCTTTAATTTGATACCCATATCGTACAAACTCATTCTAGAGTCACCCCTGGTCCACCTTTATGGCGATACCTCGAAAAGGCGTCCACCTATAGAACTAAGCCCCACACCCTTTTAAAATACTCATTAACACCTTTCTTTTGATACCCATATTGTGCAAACAAATTCTAGGGTCACCCCTGCTTCACCTTTATGGCGATATCTCGAAACGGCGTCCACCTATGGAACTAAGGAATACTCCCTTTTAAAATACTCATTATCACCTTTCTTTTGATGCCCATATTGTACAAACAAATTCTAGGGTCACCCCTGGTCCACCTTTATGGCGATATCTCGAAAATGCGACCACCTATACAACAACCACCACTCCCTTTTAAAACCCTCATTAATACCTTTAATTTGATACCCATATCGTACAAACACATTCTAGAGTCACCCCTGGTCCACCTTTGTGGCGATATTCCGAAAAGGTGTCCACCTATAGAGCTAAGCCCCACACCCTTTTAAAATACTCATTAACACCTTTCTTTTGATACCCATATTGTACAAACAAATTCTAGGGTCACCCCTGGTCCACCTTTATGGCGATATCTCGAAACGGCGTCCACCTATGGAACTAAGGATTACTCCCTTTTAAAATATTCATTAACAGCTTTCTTTTGATACCCATATTGTATAAACAAATTCTAGGGTCACCCCTGGTCCACCTTTATGGCGATATCTCGAAACGGCGTCCACCTATGGAACTAAGGATTACTCCCTTTTAAAATACTCATTAATACCTTTAATTTGATATCCATATCGTACAAACGCATTCTAGAGTCACCCCTGGTCCACCTTTATGGCGATATTTCGAAAAGGCGACCACCTATACAACAACCACCACTCCCTTTTAAAATCCTCATTATAAAAAAAAATAAATGTAAGGCGCGATAACCTCCGAAGAGATCTAAGGCCGAGCTTCTCTTCCAATTTGCGTCGTGCTCCTCTTGATTTGTCCCTACAAATTGGCCGGACGGGACCTACATGTTTTATGCCGACTCCGAACGGCATCTGCAAGGCAGATGAGTTTTCACTGAGAGCTTTTTCATGGCAGAAATACACCCGGAGCGCTTGCCAGACACTGCCGAGGGACGACCCCGCTTAGAAAAACTATCTTCTAATTGAAAAATCTTATTTCTAAAATTTTGATGTTGCTTTGCCCGGGAGTTGAACCCAGGGCATACGGTGTGATAGGCGGAGCACGCTACCATCACACCACGGTGGCCGCCGCCACCTTTAATTTGATATCCATATCGTACAAACACATTCTAGGGTCACCCCTGGTCCACTTTTATGGCGATATTTCGAAACGGCATCCACCTATAGAACTAAGGCCCACTCCCTTTTAAAATACTCATTAACACCATTCGTTTGATGCCCATATTGTACAAACAAATTCTCGGGTCACCCCTGGTCCACCTTTATGGCGATATCTTGAAACGGCGTCCACCTATGGAACTAAGGATTACTCCCTTTTAAAATACTCATTAACACCTTTCATTTGATACCCATATCGTACAAACGCATTCTAGAGTCACCCCTGGTACACCTTTATGACGATATCTCGAAACGGCGTCCACCTATAGAAATAAGGCCCACTCCCTTTTAAAATACTCATTAACACCTTTCGTTTGATGCCCATATTGTGCAAACGCATTCTAGAGTCACCCCTGGTCCATCTTTACGGCGATATCTCGAAAAGGCGTCCATCTATAGAACTTAGGTCCACGCCCTTTTAAAATACTCATTAATACCTTTCATTTGATACCCATATCGTACAAACGCATTCTAGAGTCAACCCTGATCCACCTTTATGGCTATATCCCTAAATGGCGTCCACCTATAGAACTATGGCGCACTCCCTCATAAAATACTCTTTAATGCCTTTCATTTGATACACATGTCATACAAACGTATTCCAGGGTTTCCCTCGGTTCATTTTCCTACATGGTTATTTTCCCTTATGTTGTCACCATAGCTCTCAACTGAGTATGTAATGTTCGGTTACACCCGAACTTAACCTTCCTTACTTGTTTTTTCTTATAATTCTATCAGAAGCTATGACGATTTTTTGGCCAAACCCTACATTCATATGGCAAAATATCTATTTTGCCAAATTCGGGGACTCGAAATCGGAAGAATCATCTATAGATTACGTTTTTCCTATACTCCTGATGGAAAAAAAATTTGACCCGCTCTAATATGTACATATAATTTTATTCACAGCTCTGGAAGCTTAGAAGGTAGTTATAGCCTCGATAGTTCGTTTCAATTCAGTTTGCGGTCCAAGACAACACCGACGTATTAAACCTCTAGCAAAAGTTTGAGCCACACTCCATTTAAGAGCAGCAGCCTAAAAGATGGCATTTTGTAGCCCCTAGTGAATAGATAAATTTAATTGCAAATAGGAACAACTTTCCGGCATACCATGCTAAATTTGAATACAAACCTGTTTCGGCGTAGTGCCATCTTCAAAGTCATTTTTCGATCTCCAATTATACACCCTGTGAAAGTAAACAGTTTTTGCAGGATTTAGTTTAAGGCTTTTCTCACATGGCGTTCTGCATGTGAATATGTTGCCACAGTTTGGAAAGTAATTCTTTGTAGTTTAGTAAGTAATCTTACCTTCCTACGTACCTAGACCCCTGGCATGGAAGACAGTCATCATGTAATAGTTTATCAATTAAATTAAAGGAAAAAAACGTATATAAGAAAATATTCCGCCTTCCATTTACATACCATCTACCCCTCATGTGCCCTATTAGTATCTTCCATTCCAACTCCTCTCAATGACCACGTTCTTTGACACTGCATTTTAATTGAAGCAAAACTTCTAGAATTAAGTACTTTATATCTACTTAACATTTCTAAGCATCAATGTTCAATCAAAACTGCAGTTACCCAATAAAATTCCATAATGAATTAATGAGTTTGCTAAAATAATATAATTCAATGAGAAAGCCCGCGAGCGAGTGCACGATGCAAGCTTAAAAGCATTGCCTAAGCTTCAACCGATAGTTTGCAATAAAAGTTGAAGAAGTTTTTGAGTGCATTTTTTCTTCACATGCATCAAGTTCATATGAACAAGTAAGAAAATCTAAGTTCGGGTGAAACCGAACATTACATACGCGGCTGTGCATTTGAAACGCTGTTGTTGTTTTCTTTGTGTGGTTAATAGTGTTATAAGACCTTTAGAAAAAGTCGGCGTGGTATTTAACCGATTTTGATTATCTTCGCTCAGTCTATATAACTTGGCAATGACGAGCCGGACCCGTGCGCATCTTGCGCAACCAATATAAAAGTCTCTTATCAAATATCAACAGAAATCAATCTTATCTTATCAATCAATTAAATTGTACAGTTCGCGCTGCCATCTGGCGTATGGGAGCAACTGCCGGTAATGCAGTGCAAATATTCACAATAGTGCCATAATACAAATAGATTTCTTTGTGTGCTCACAATCATTAATTTTTAACAAATTATTTTAATAAAATGTAGCTAAACAAAAGCACTACGACCAAAATTGCCCAAAGCTCGCTAATAGCCCGAATCTCCATCTTTACAACCAAAACTTTATTTATAAATTTGGATTCCATAAAAACAGCAATTAGAAATAATATATATGATGATAGTGACGGCCACCGTGGCGTGATGGTAGCGTGCTCCGCCTACCACACCATATGCCCTGGGTTCGCACCCCGGGCAAAGCACCATCAAAATTTTGGAAATAAGGTTTTTCAATTAGAAGAAAATTTTTCTAAGCGGGGTCGCCCCTCGGCAGTGTTTGGCAAGCGCTCCGGGTGTATTTCTGCCATGAAAAGCTCTCAGTGAAAACTCATCTGCCTTGCAGATGCCGTTCGGAGTCGGCATAAAACATGTAGGTCCCGACCGGCCAATTTGTAGGGAAAATCAAGAGAAGCACGACGCGCCTTACATTTTTTTATTTTTTTATTTTTTATATGATGATAGTGTTTCTGCCTAATTTCAATGTAATATATTAAACGCCTTTTGATTTACCGCTTGTTAAACTTCCAAATTTTCTTCATCTAAATTTGGGTGGTGCCACGTACATATTCCAAAATTTTTTGGAATTTATGTTTTGCATCATAAAACCAATCCACCTTCCAAATTTGTTTCAATTTTCGATATCGAAAAAGTGGGCGTGGTTATCATCCGATCGTCCGCTCATTTTCAATATCAATCTATTCTGGGTACAGATAAGCCTGTATACCGAATTTGGTGAAGATTTTTTTTTCGATACTGATGATTTTTATATATGGAAGTCTATATTTTTCTCGATTCCTTTATACCTGTACAACCAACGGCCATCCAATCAAAGTACAAGTTTGTACAAGTATAGATGGGTATAAAAAGAAATAGCGGTCATTTTAATTATTCTTTTTTTAACTATGGTTGATTCTCGGCTGATTTGATTATTTCATAAATAAATTCGCAGTTCGGTTGCGTTTCTTGCATTCTGAATTAAAAATACCAATGGAGCATATAAAAAGCGCCAGAAAGCAGATGAAAAAAATTGGAATTTTTCAGATGTTGTATAAAGCGATAAAAGGGGGGAAAATTTGCGGCGCCTGAAATTATGCCTTATACATGGTTTGGCCTAATTAAGTCTACGCGTTTTGATGTAGTTAAATTGTAATTGATTTAATCTTTATAAGAAAAGGTTTTAACTCAGTTTGAAAGTAGAACATAAATGATTTATGCAAAACTAAAATTGAAAGGAAAGTCAAGGTATTTCAATCACCCAAGCAGGTACGTTTAACCATAACTTCTATGCGATGAGAAGCTTTTTTACTCTCTGGGCGGATAATACATTTTTTGGAAAATTTTACTAAGCCAATAGAAATATTGAAAGAAAACCGCATGGTAGTATGATATTGGTGCAAACATGCATACATATAAATATGTATCTGCCAGCGTAGGTTGTGCTGATTGGCCAGTGTAAAAGCTCATGCATTGGATTCGTAAAGATATTTGACGTACTCTTGAAAATACAGCTGTTGGTGCTGTTTTGGCCAAAGGAAATGTTATGGCCTTGAGCTTTGCAGAATACCAATTTGAAGCATGCAGTTCCTACTTTTACTTTTACTGCCACGGGATGTATTCTTATGACCGCTGAACACCAGCTGCATAGTGAGACAAAATAGATCAATATGAAAGATCATAATGAAATGCTGTACAGACAGTTTTGAGAAGAAGAAATCAAACTAGCAAGGTAGACGCAATTCAGTCTGGCCCAACTTTGTTCTGGATTCTGTAATAGGTTATAACCTTACTTGGCCAGAATAATCTTTGACTTACATACGTAATGTATGCACTGCATGCGATGTGTCACCACATGACACCAATCAATTTTTCAACTAGAACCTACGCCTCTAGCAGCATCACTATGATTCAATCCTGTGGAAACTGCTAGTTTCCTAGAGGGCTGTGACGACGGTTTGTGAGTGGTCGCAGCTATTGAATGAGGCGAAGCACTATTAACAAAACAACAGTTAACTTAACACCACCAGCAAGACTTTCTTGTAAGAACTGACGCCAGTTAAAACATCAAGTTAGAGCTTTTTCTTTCGTATTGCCCTTCTCAGCGCCATCTTCGTCCTGTTTCTATTGAGACCTTTTCAGGCATCCAAAAACTTTAGTATCACCAAACTCAATAGAACGTTGATACATGGAAACAAGTAAAGGTGTCTAAGTTCGGGTGTAACCGAACATTATATACTCAGCGTGAGCTTCAATTGTACATTTCATTTCAGATAAATTACTTTTCTACATAACACGTTGCACCTCTTACAGTAAAACTTGATAAGTGAAATATCATTGATTCAAAACTATTTTTTGCTAAGTTATAGCTTATTATTTTCGTCTACGACCCTTTTAGAAATCTTTTTTATAAAAGTGGGCGTGATCTTTAACCCATCTCGTCCATTTTTTTGGAAATATTTCCTGCTATAAGGAAAATATGTGTACCCATTGCTACATTGCTACGAAATGTAAATTTTTCTTCGAGTTTTGGCTCCCGAAACATAGAAAATTGCTTAGTCATAAAAGGGCGGTGCCATTCCCATTATTTAAAATTTGGATTTTTTCCTTTCTACTGTTATAAATCCACTTGGGAAATGAAATACCATTCATATAAAGGTCTTTTTTGCAAAGATATAGCTTATTTTATTCGTCCACGACCATTTTAAAAATATTTTATATAAAAGTGGGTGTGATCCTTAGCCGTTAATTTTTCTTCAAAGCATTCCTTATAGTAAAGGCAACCTCTCTGCTGAATTTTGTTACGATAGGTTTAACGATTTTTGATTTATGATTAATAATATTTGTAAAATTGATTTTATATGGGCGGTGCCACGCCCAATTTTTATCAAGAGTCTCAATGTCAGTCCACACTGTAAATTTCAATATTCTAGGTGTATTATTTATTAAATAATCAGGTTTTTTGAGTTTTCCAAAATGTTATATATATAAAAAGAGGGCGATGTTATCATCCGATTTCGCTCATTTTCAATACCAATCTATTCTGGGTACAGATGAGCTCGTGTACCAAATTTGGTGAAGATATCTTAATAATTACTTAAGTTATCGTGTTAACGGACAGACGGACGGACATGGCTCAATTAAATTATTTTTCGATACTGATGATTTTGATATATGGAAGTCTATATCTATCTCGATTCCTTTATACCTGTACAACCAACCGATTTCCAATCAAAGTTAATATATAATCTGTGTGCAAAGCACGATGAGTATAAAAATATTCTAAAATAAGTGAAATATTCCGATGTTACAAAAAATTGTTGAAAAAAAAGCTTCAATCGCATATCTCCACACGCAATGTAACAATAGCGTTTACCGTTTGTTCACCATCATTTTTCAGTTTTATCAAGTTGGGCCTTTTTTATTACAAAACATTTTCTATTGTTATTTCATTCTTCTACACTTTTAAAGGTCAGTTTATATAGAGAATGATTGATGAGGCACTCAATCTGCCAGAGGAGATATATGTATGAACAATAACAATAGCCATTGCCATTACAACTACAACAACAGCAAAGAAATCTACAACACAACAAAGCAATAAATATGTTTAAAGTTTAAATGTATAAAGATCTTTGTTTGTATTTGTGAATGCATATAATTTCGCTTTGAAATTTCACCTGTTAGTAAACTTAAATACATGCACTCAAGTTTATAAACACACACACACACACATGCGCACATGCACAAATATAGTTACTTTTGCAAATTAAAAACAATCACAAAAACTACTGCATAATTACGTGAATTTTTAATAATTACTACAAGAGCAGCAGCAAAAAAGAACGTTAAATCGAAAGTAGAAAATGGAAATGGTATATTGTGCCATTGTATGTGTATGGGTGTGTAATGACATTGTCAGAAGATAGCATTGAAGCGAAATATCCCTGCGAAAATCTTGCGATTAATCCCTAAAGAGATTGGTATCCGATTGATCTCTTTTGTCTACATCTGGGCATAATTGATCCTCTTTAGTCCCTTTCGGGTACAGTTGGGATTAGTCAGTTTGATATCTATGTAGCCAATTTTTTTGTCTTTGGGAATTTCCTGGCGCTGGTTGACCATCATCTACACTAACTGCCTCAGGCTTAACTATATCCCGAAGTCTTGGCACACGGTTAGGGTTTTAACAATGCCTTTTAACAATGTCTTACCGGAGGTAATCGAAAGACCTCTGGTGGGTTTAGGAGTCGAGGCGGCTCTGGTTGAATTTATTAGCAAACTTATATGCGGCAGAATTGTCGCAGCGGAGTGGGGAGGGGCCATAATTAAGAGGAAGGTGTGCAGAGGCACGCCACAGGGGGTTGTCCTATCCCCTATGCTCTGGGTTGTGGTAGTCAACGAGCTTCTTGCGGAGCTGGGCACCCTGCGCAATGTTCTGCAGGGCTACCTGGATACTGTGGCTAGGTGAGCTGAATCATGTGGATTGGCGGTCAACCCGGGAAAAACGGAATTGGTTCTTTTTACAAGGAGATATAAGATGCCCGATTTCAGAACTCCTCGACTGGAGGGGTACCGTTGGTACCTTCTGATAGGGTTAAATATTACGAAACTGTTCTGGAGACCCAATGTGTAAGATCGGGCCAGGAAGGCCGCCGTTGCTTTGTACTACTGCAGAGGGGCTATTGGAAAGAGATGGGGACTCTCGCCAGGAGTAGTACACTGGCTTTATGAAATGGTGGTCAAACCCATTCTGCTATATGGGGTGCTGGTCTGGGGGAAAGCACTGGACACAGCGAGCATCTCCAAAATGTTAATGTCCGTGCAACGGGCGGCGCTGATCGGTATCAGTGGCGCTCTCAGAACAACACCTACCTTGGCACTGAACGTCATGCTGAACATATACCCAGTAGATATTACGGGAAAGGCGGCCGCGGCAAGTCTTTTGTCAAGAGCTTAATGTAAGCCGCAAGTTTAAGTTGGCTGATCACTGCAGTGTATTCCAAGCGGAAGTTGCTGCGATTAAGGATGCGGTGGTCGGAATGAATTCCAGTGCTACTACGGTTAGGGAATTAAATATCTACTCTGATAGCCAAGCGGTTATCAAGGCCTTGAGTTCAAGTACAGTGCGATCGAGTGTGGTCTGGGAGTGCCTGACCTCGTTTGCGATTGCATTGAATTATTTTACAATTAAGATTATCTGGGTTCCGGGAAATAGTGATATCCCGGGTAACTGTCAAGCGGATCTCTTAGCCCGCATCGGTACAACTGAACCGGATGAAGATGGCTGTAGGAATTTCGTGATTCCGCTGGCCACCTGTGGATTACTCCTCCATAGCTGGGCCTCGAGTCAGCTCAGCAAACGTTGGGCGGACACCACGTCTTGCAGGGTAGCAACATCTTTCTGGCCGAAAGTGGATGGCAGGAGGTTTGCCGAAATAATTGGGTTCACTAAGGCTCACCTATCAATGGTCATTGGGGTTTTGACAGGGCACTGTCCCATGGGTATCCATGCGGTTCGTCTCAATATACTGGAAGCTCCATCCTGCTGCAGCTGTATGGAGGATGATGAGGTGGAATCACCAAATCACTTTATGCTTGATTGCGCAGCTTTTGCCAGAACTAGGCGAAAGTACTTCGGTCGCGACTCACTTGGATCTCCAGAGGATTTATCCAATGTTGAGATCGGTATCATTCAGAGCTTTATCGTTGCTAATCAACGATTCTCTAAGTAGCTAGATCTAAGTCACCGTTATTTTTGGTGTATGTGGTATCACAATGGACATTCGTGTTGTCCAAGTGAGCGATCCTTATCAGGGCAGTTACCACCTAACCTAACCTAGCCTATTCTAAGAAATATAAAAAAACTGCAACGAAATAAGTAAAATAAAAAAGATTACAGGTGATAGAATGGAATTATTTAAGAAAAATGCGGAGCACTATAAAAAAAATGTAAGGCGCCATAACCGCTGAAGAGATTTTAGGCCGAGCTTCTCTTCCAATTTGAGTCGTGCTCCTTTTAACTTTTCCTACAAATTAACGGGACGGGGCCTACTTGTTTTATGGCGACTCCGAACGGCATCTGCAAGGCAGATGAGTTTTCACTGAGAGCATTTAATGGCAGAAATACACTCGGAGTGCTTGCCAAACACTGCCGAGGGGCGACCCCGCTTAGAAGAATTTTCTTCTAATTGAAAAACCTTATTTCTAAAATTTTGATGTTTCTTTGCCCGGAGCGTGAACCCAGGATCTTCGGTGTGATAGGCGAAGCACGCTACCATCACACCACGGCGCACTACACCGAATCTAAATTGTTAGGACTAAACGACTACGCCGGAGTTAGGGTTAAATTTTCGAATAATATTTTTTATTCCATTTTGAAAAGCAGGCGGAACAACGTACATCAAGTAGATTTGATAAAAAACTGACTGGACCCTATTTGAGTCCTTATTGAATCGAAAAGGTGCTAGTCTTCTTATGCTCTCATATGGGTACAAAGGGGATTGGTCATATCGATCCCTTTCGGGTATATATGGGTACAATTAGTCTCTTCATAGGACATGCTCAAACAAAAGGAAACAGTTGAACTCATACAAAGGGATCAAAACTGGCATTCGTCGCATACTCCTTTGCGACTCATCCCGGATTCATTCTAGACTAATCGCATTTTTTGCAGGGATTGTATTAAATAGTCGATTGCATATGTGTGTGTGCATTTTCTATTACTCCGGCACTTTTCGGAATTACGAGCGCTAATGCCCAAGAAGTTTGAAAGTAACAAACTAAAAAAAAATTAGACAATACTTTTGCAGCGCGATAGCTGCATTTTCACTACACCGCTAAATGGCGTACAAATATGTACACGAAATATGCCACGCTTGACATGAAGTACCTGCGGGAATTGACAGCAAATTTGGTGATCCCATACATATGCATCGTGTGCATCTTTATTGAATGTACCCATACGAAAATTTTAAAATCTTAAATTTTTTTCTACAGAACTGTGATTTTCCTCCATAAAAAAAAAATTGTCACATTTTTAAAATAAAAATCAATGCGAATTTTGAGAGACTTACAACTAGTATTTGGCTTGACTAAAATTGATTGGGTTAAAAAACTGCATACCGAAAAAAAATTCAGAGAACTCTAAATAAAATATTCGAAATTTTTAAACAAAATTTTTTTAGATTGGTTTGCTTGATTTCGGTTACAAAAATCATGTAAGCTTTTGGTTAGAATATCTATAATGGGACTGGGACTTTGACTTGGACTGATAGAGGGAGTGGGACGGGGACTAGGACTGAGGCTGAGACTTGGACTTGGGCTGGGAGTGTAACTGGGGCTGGGAATATGGGATGGAGAAGAATAAGAAGAACTAAAAGAAGAGAAAAGAGGGAAGATAGAGTGAAAGGATAGAAGGATCGGAAAAGAAGTGATGAAAAATACGGAGAAGGAGAGGCAGAGAAAACGAAAGGCGGAGGGAGAAGTGGATAAAAAGATATGGGTAGTAAGGGTAAAAACTTCTTAAAACTTATCCAGATAGACCAAAGTTAGGGCCGAACAACGTTTGCCGGGTCTGCTAGTCGAAAATAAAAATACGAGAATTTACTTGACGAAATTTGATGATAATTGCCGCTGGTGTTTTTCGGTTTGCTGGTGTACCTCGCTGCGGAAATTATCCAAGCTATATGGAACAGAGCTATTGATTTTTTTTTTGAAGGGAGAAGGAGAGACGAACGATTCGTTGCACGCCTACTGTATATGTTGTACACTGTGGGAAAAATGATGGCAAGCCCTCTTAAACAACACTTCTTGGCAACTATAGAAGATTAGGGAGAACTATAAAGCCGGTGATTTTGCGGAGATCACTCGACAATAGATGCAAACCCAGAAAATACAGATTCTGTCAAGACGATGAAAATTATCGTACGTAAGGTAAGAGGCAGTGGAACGCACAAATAAGAGGCCGATAAAGTTTTACATAGTTTCTGGAGTAGTCCAGTGATCATTTCTGTATCCTCGTCACTCTAATACTACTTACAATAACATCATTCGATTGCACATGCTGGAACGTACGCTTAGGCTGATCTACTTTATACGCGAACATGGTAGCTTCCTTGAATATGTTCACAGAATGGGAAACTCCGAGATGCGAATACTGTGGGTACATAGAGAACATCCTTACTTACTTACTTAATTGGCGCTTAATCGTTTTAACGGTTATGGCCGTCCAACCAGTCGCTCATTCTCTCTGCCAACCGGCGCCAATTGGTCACACCAAGGGAGTTTAAACCGTTTTCCACTGGGTCCTTCCAACGGAGTGGGGGCCGCCCTCTACCATAGGCAGGCTCCGATAGCAACACTTTCTTGGCCGGAGTGTCATCGCATAATATGGCCTAGCCAGCCAGTTTTAATTCACTGGACTATATTGATGTCTGCGTATAGCTCGTACAGCTCATCTTTAAATCTTCTTCGGTACTCGCCATCGCCAACGCGTAGGGGTCCATAAATCTTTCGAAGAACTTTTCTCTCGAACACTCCCAGAGCCGTTTCATCTGATGTTGTCATGGTCCATGCTTCTGCACCATATAGCAGGACGGGTACGATAAGTGACTTGTAGAGTATGATTTTCGCTCGCCAAGAGATGACTTTACTTTTCAATTGCCTACCTAATCAAAAGTAGCATTTATTGGAAAGAGTGATTCTTCGCTGGATTTCAGAGCTGATGTTGTTGCTGGTATTGATGCTGGGTCCCAAATAAACGAAGTATTTTACTATTTCGAAATTATGTCTGTCAACAGTAGCGTGGTTGCCAAGGCGCATATGCGCTGACTCTTTGCTCTTTGACAGCAGGTACTTTGTTTTGTCATTCACCATCAAACCCATCTTTACCGCTTCTTTTTCCAGTTTGGAGTAAGCAGAACTAACGGAGCGGGTGATTGGGCCGATCGATAGAGAACATCCGCTACACCTTTTTCCAACGTGATAACTTCACTTAACTAGTGTGATGGAAGATAGTAATAGCGTGAGGGCAGGCAAATACTTCGACAGCGCGTGTCAGTATTTGAGGTAATGCTCAGATCGAAGCTTGGAACATAACTCAAAGCCGGATGACAATATAATATAAATAAGAAAGAGGCTATATACATTATACGTTCATGGTTCATCTTAGGTGCATATGTATTATAGGGATGCGCAGAAAAAACTCCACTAGGATCGCAGTATTTAGGAAATTTTGATTTAACGTTCAATATCGATCATGTTCGACGCACATATATGCCCTAATTAAATAATATTTATAAGCTCGAGTTTGGCTGATATTCGGACATCCAATCTTTTAAATTAGCAGCTGGAAGGGGGTTACAGGCGCTGAATTGGGATGTCACAGAAGCTGGAGTCCTTTAAGTAGAGCAGCTCCATTTTACCAAGTTTATCCCCTGGGTACAAGTATATTTTCAGACAAATGTTAATTGTTGTAGGCCTAAAGCAACTACAAATTCAAACGAAAATATGCTTTGATAAGAGAAATGTCTAAGATCTCTCTTTGGACAACATTTCCGAGTAGGTATGTGCGGGCATGCCATACCTATGTATCACTTTAGTATAGCACATTCCACTTTGCTAGAGTGCGCTCTTGAATTTGTAATGAACTTGAAAAAATGTTAAAAGTGCGAACTAAGAAATGCAACAAAAGTAAAAAACAATTAGTAAGACTGAAGCTGCGTTGAAACGATGCAAACTAACAAACGAAGCAGCAGCAAAGGGTTGCAATTGGGGAGGGAAAGCAACTTGCAGATGAGAACTGATAAAATAGTTGCAATCTTTTGTAACTTGATTGCAATAGAACACTCGACAAGTTGCTGGAATGGTTGAAAGAGAAAAAGAAACTCGCGTAAACAAACGGTGTTTAAGTGCTGCTGTAGAGATTCCAATGATTGATAAGCGCAGTTCATAGCTTCCGCAACCCAATTGTCAACCTTATCTACGCGAGTCGAATCCCGTTACAAATATGCATGTATCATATTAAATCGTTCCTCAGATGGTTGGGCTAGTACTTGGTGCTTGTTATCGCAACGTACCGGATTTATATCCGACAAAGGACCATCAACATCCCAAAATCTTCGGAGAGTGTCATTGTCGCTACAGCAATAACAAGAGCTGCGGTATTAGGGAAGGGGCTATACTTAAACGGTGCCACATGTAGGCGATTTTTTCAGGGGTGTGTACGTGTGAAAAGAATCCTTATACTGCTTACTAGTGCATACACCAATCAAAAGCTCTCCGATTAAGGTTCTTATTATGCAACGTGACGCAACGACTCAATTTTTCTCGCATGAACCAAAATTCGTGTCATTTTAGTGAGTGACAGTAAAACTGAGCGCATATGTGAATGTAAAAGTCAGTGTCTGCGACCGCAAAGTATCACGGCGTCATACGTAATCTGGATCTTAAGTATAGTTTTATCTGGGTCAATACTCTTGAAAACTATCATGCGCCCTCTTTTGGATATTATTTCATGGTATATGTCCCCGCTAAATAATAGAAAATTTATAAGGTAATTTGTTGCAAGGCTTATTAACTTTTTTCAACTTGTTTGAAAAGATTACACCTCGCAATATGTTAAATTAAACAGCGTTAATGATACCCTAGAATGTTTCCATTTTGAGAAATTCGCCCATTCGAGATTCGTGCACCTAAATACCGTTAAACATACAAACGGGGTTTTCTATTTCTTGTAAACTTTTTTCGCTATTAATCTTTTGAATCATCAAAAACCAAAAAAAAAGTAAACATAGTGGGTAAATAAAATGGGGTAAATCGGCAACAACAAAGTAAGTAAATGAACAAATTGTGAGTGTGGAATGATTGCGTAACTAAAACAACTTGTAATTGTTGGAGATTGTGCGTAAGTGGTTAGTGGATTTGAGAGTTAATGGCAGAAGTTTTCTTTGCAATATTTTACTAAGTTGCGAGAAATGTGGCGGATACGAAATTTAGTAAAAGCTGACAGGTAAGCTTTTATTGATATGAACTTAATGGTTGAAGAGAATTTCCATTTAGGAAAGTTTATCATTTAATGGAAAGCTTAAAAGTTAAAGTTATTTAGGCATTGAAATTTTTGCTAAATTTATCTAGTTTAATTTTATAATACCTGGGTGAGCGAGCTAAGCTTATCGCGACTTAAGTTTGAGTCAGCTTAGTGATATACAGTTATAGAAATATATTTAAATGATAGGTGGTAACCCTACTCAGGATTTTTTTTTTTTTTGAAAAACTATGTTAATTACATTTGTTTTCATATCCATATTTATGTATAATTTTTTCAATTTCTGGCAGATGGCAACCTTGTAAATACATCAAAGTTGGCAACATCGAAATATGAAAACTTTGAATGTAATTTATACACAAAACGTCACATAAATTCGTAAAGAATTTTTCAGGATAGCAGCAGATATACAAACTTGATAAATATCATAAAGTTATGTGGCAACCTTAGCTACAAACATTACTTAAAAAACTTTTTATAGAGGGACGAAGTAGGGTACTCATGTTGGCATAACTTACTGAATTTAAATAAATAGGTGGCAGCCTTGTAATATTATTACAGGTGACAACCTTGTACATATATACATCAAAAGTGGCAACACCGATATAAGAAGGCTTAAAATATAGCGCGTTATTTATGCACAAAACTTCTTCCCAATTGATTTAGAATATTTGCATATAGCGGCATTTAACAAAATGTATAAATATTATAAGGTTAGGTGGCAGCCCTAAATGCGAACCTTAGTTGTGCTTTGTTTTCACTACTTAAAATTTTACCACAGACTTGACCATAACATTTTAAACTAATCAAAGCCAAACATCAGAAAAATTTCTATAAAAATATGAGCTGAAATATATTTCGTCTGATACTTAATTTAGCATATGTTATTTAATTTAAAAAAATTTAATATGTGGCAACCTTGCTAAAGTATCCCAATTAAAAATTTCAAGTAAATAACCTACAATGTTGCGGTTTATCCACATGAAAAAGTTCATTCAAATCAATAATCATTTCCGAGAGAGCAGCGGATATACAAATAAATATTTATAATAAGAAGAGGTGGCAACTCCAGGTGGAAAGAGTTTCTAAAAATAGTAAATTTTAAATGTAGCATGAACTACATTTCGTTTTATACTCACATCTAAATTTACTTGGTTTCCGATAGAAACACTTTCTTGACCGGAGCATCATCTTTCATTCGCATAACATGACCTAGCCAGCGCAGCCGCTGCGTTTAAATCGCTGTACTATATGGATGTCTGCGTATAGCTCGTACAGCTCATCATTAAATCTTCTTCGGTACTCGCCATTGCCAACGCGTAGAGGTCCATACATCTTTCGAAGAACTTTTCTGTCGAACACTCCCAAAGCCGCTTCATCTGCTGTTGTCATGGTCCATGCTTCTGCCCCATATAGCAGGACGGGTACGATAAGTGACTTGTAGAGTATGATTTTCGTTCGCCGAGAGAGGACTTTACTTTTCAATTGCCTACTTAGTTCAAAGTAGCATTTATTGGAAAGATTGGTTCTTCGCTGGATTTCAGTGCTGATGTTGTTGCTAGTGTTGATGCTGGTTCCCAAATAAACGAGGTCTTTTACTATTTCAAAATTATGGCTGCCAACAGTAGCGTGGTTACCAAGGCGCGTATGCGCTGACTCTTTGCTCGATGACGGCAGGTACTTCGTTTTGTCTTCATTCACCATCGAACCCATCTTTACCGCTTCTTTTTCCAGTTTGGAGTAAGCATAACTAACAGCGCGGGTGTTTAGGCCGATGATATCAATGTCATCAGCATATGCCAGTAATTGCACGCTTTTATAGAATATTGTTCCAGTGCGGAACTAAACGATGTTTCAGACAGGGTGACCCCCTATCGTGCGATTTCTTTAATTTGATGCTGGAGAAAATTATACTAGGTGCAGAGCTTAAGCACCTAGTATAATTTTCTCCAGCATCAAATTAAAGAAATCGCACGATAGGGGGTCACCCTGTCTGAAACATCGTTTAGTTTCGAGCGGCTCGGAGAGGTCCTTTCCCAATTCTGACTGAGCTGATGGTGCTGCTCAACGTCATTTTGCACAGCCGTATAAGTTTTGCGGGGAAACCAAATTCATATATAGCGGCATATAGGCAGCTCCTTTTCGTGCTGTCGAAGGCGCCTTTAAAGTCGACGAAGAGGTGATGTGTGTCGATTCTCTTTTCACGGGTTTTTTTCCAAGATTTGGCGCATAGTGAAAATCTGGTCGATGGTAGATTTACCGGGTCTGAAGCCGCACTGATAAGGTCCAATCAGCCGGTTCACGGTGGGCTTCAATCTTTCGCACAATACACTTGAAAGGACCTTATATGCGATATTAAGAAGGCTGATTCCACGATAGTTGGTGCATTTTGCAGTATCTCCCTTCTTGTGGGCTGGGCAAAGAACGCTTAGATTCCAATCGTCGGGCATGCACTCGTCCGCCCATATTTTGCTAAGAAGCTGCTGCATGCGCCTTACCAACTCCTCGCCGCCGTACTTGAATAGCTCCGCAGGCAATCTATAACCGCCCACGGCCTTGTTGTTTTTCAACCTGGTTATTGCTATTCTAACTTCGTCATAATCGGGCGGGGGAACATATATTCTATCATCATCGATTGCGGGATCGGCTTCGTCATCCCTGCGCGGTGAATCGCTGCCTCCATTTAGGAGAGCAGAGAAGTGTTCCCTCCATAATCTAAGCACTCTCTGGACATCAGTTACAAGGTCGCCGTTTTCGTTCCTACAGGAGCGAATGTATACAGTAACAAATATAAGAATATTATGTGGCAACCCTAGGTGGCAGCCATACTTTAATAAAAATGAAGAATTTAATGGACGAAATTTTGTGAAAAGTGCCACAGCTATTTTTATGGTAGAAGCTGCAACTCGTTTTCAAACTAATCGGAGTCAAATCGGAACTACACGCCTCAATCAAATGGATGCTTTGACATTTCGGGATCGAAACACAGGTTTTGTAACATTGCCGTCTTAAAGCAACATGACGTTTTTTTTTTTTAAGATTTAAAAATGTATTCATCCGAAATAAATAAGAAGTATGTATTTTTATACAACGGCAAAAAAGAGAGAGGAAAATTTTAAATTTTGTGCTTAACTTTTCGCAAGAAGAAGAACAATCTGTGCTCTAATATTTTCATATACATTTTTCCTTCAGCAAAATTGAGAAACGCAAATATGCATAATTAAAAAACCAACGAATCGTAACCGCACCGACATTACCATACATTCAGAGTTAGTAAAATAACCACAGCAATGAAAGTGCAGACAATCCCACAACAACAACACCATCGGTGGATGTGTCCACCGACAAATTGATTTAGTCGCACAAAAAAATAAATAAAAAAAAATATAATATATTTAAAGTGAAGTCAGCATGCTTAATGAGCTAATATACATGGGTACTAACTAGTAGTGTGTGTGGGAGGGGTGCTAATTGAACTGTCGATAGATAGTATGTCAGTGACTCAGCAACCCAGTCATCCGTGTTGTCTCGAGAGCTTTAGCTGACTAGTGATAAGCTGTAGAGGGAATAAGCACATAGACCGAAATTGAGATGTCACTTAAAGCCGCGTCACATAAGAATTTTGATGCAGCATTAAGCGCTGACAGATGCTTAGATTGCATGTAGGTATTTGCATGGAAAGCGCCAAATAGCGCATCATCAACGCCATCTGACATGCAAAAGTTGACAATTTTCAAGAAGAATTTAACATTTCTTTGGCTATGAGTGCTGTCAGACTTCGAAGGTGAAATTCACAATTAAAAGCTGCATTTTAACAAGTGCATAGAAAACAAAATATGTTAGCAAGTATTTTTTGTAATAGTTCTTCGCGAAATTTTTTAAGTGAATAGGCAATCCGAAATAAGTTTCAACTGCTGAGTCTGACGTCTTTTATATTTACAAAAGCAACACGATTTTGACGGTTTTCGCTATTGCAACAAAATTAGGTCTCTTAAGCTAGCCCAACATTTTCAGCCCAATCAAAAAACGAGACCGTACTAAATTGCACAACATTTATTACTAATTTAGTACCGATTAATTAAATTTATTACCCTTGTATTTTAAAAAATATCGAGGGTTGGGCTAGCTTAAGTTTAAGCCAGCCCAACCCATATGCACAATCAAAAAACGAGACTGTACTAAATTGCACAACATTTATTACTAATTTAGTACCGATTAATTAAATTGATTACCCTTGTATTTTAAAAAATATCGAGGGTTGGGCTAGCTTAAATTTAAGCCAACCCAACCCATATGCACAATCAAAAAACGAGACCGTACTAAACTGCAAAACATTTATTACTAATTTAGTACCGGTTAATTAAATTTATTACCCTTGTATTTTAAAAAATATCGAGGGTTGGGCTAGCTTAAGTTTAAGCCAACCCAACCCATATGCACAATCAAAAAACGAGACCGTACTAAACTGCAAAACATTTATTACCAATTTAGTACCGGTTAATTAAATTTATTACCCTTGTATTTTAAAAATATCGAGGGTTGGGCTAGCTTAAATTTAAGCCAACCCAACCCATATGCACAATCAAAAAACGAGACCGTACTAAACTGCAAAACATTTATTACTAATTTAGTACCGGTTAATGAAATTCATTACTCTTTTATTTTAAAAAATATCGAGGGTTGGGCTAGCTTAAGTTTAAGCCAGCCCAACCCATATGCACAATCAAAAAACGAGACCGTACTAAACTGCAAAACATTTATTACTAATTTAGTACCGGTTAATTAAATTTATTACCCTTGTATTTTAAAAAATATCGAGGGTTGGGCTAGCTTAGGTTTAAGCCAGCCCAACCCATATGCACAATCAAAAAACGAGACCGTACTAAACTGCAAAACATTTATTACCAATTTGTTACCGGTTAATTAAATTTATTACCCTTGTATTTTAAAAAATATCGAGGGTTGGGCTAGCTTAAGTTTAAGCCAACCCAACCCATATGCACAATCAAAAAACGAGACCGTACTAACCTGCAAAACATTTATTACTAATTTAGTACCGGTTAATTAAATTTATTACCCTTGTATTTTAAAAAATATCGAGGGCTGGGCTAGCTTAAATTTAAGCCAACCCAACCCATATGCACAATCAAAAAACGAGACCGTACTAAATTGCACAACATTTATTACTAATTTAGTACCGATTAATTAAATTTATTACCCTTGTATTTTAAAAAATATCGAGGGTTGGGCTAGCTTAAGTTTAAGCCAACCCGACCCATATGCACAATCAAAAAACGAGACCGTACTAAACTGCAAAACATTTATTACTAATTTAGTACCGGTTAATTAAATTTATTACCCTTGTATTTTAAAAAATATCGAGGGTTGGGCTAGCTTAAATTTAAGCCAACCCAACCCATATGCACAATCAAAAAACGAGACCGTACTAAACTGCAAAACATTTATTACTAATTTAGTACCGGTTAATTAAATTTATTACTATTTTATTTTAAAAAATATCGAGGGTTAGACTAGCTTAAGTTTAAGCCAGCCCAACCCATATGCACAATCAAAAAACGAGACCGTACTAAATTGCACAACATTTATTACTAATTTAGTACCGATTAATTAAATTTATTACCCTTGTATTTTAAAAAATATCGAGGGTTGGGCTAGCTTAAGTTTAAGCCAGCCCAACCCATATACACAATCAAAAAACGAGACCGTACTAAACTGCAAAACATTTATTACTAATTTAGTACCGGTTAATTAAATTGAGTACCCTTGTATTTTAAAAAATATCGAAGGTTGGGCTAGCTTAAGTTTAAGCCAGCCCAACCTATATGCACAATCAAAAAACGAGACCGTACTAAACTGCTCAACATTTATTACTAATTTAGTACCGGTTAATTAAATTTATTACCCTTGTATTTTAAAAAATATCGAGGGTTGGGCTAGCTTAAGTTTAAGCCAACCCAACCCATATGCACAATCAAAAAACGAGACCGTACTAAACTGCAAAACATTTATTACTAATTTAGTACCGGTTAATTAAATTTATTACCCTTGTATTTTAAAAAATATCGAGGGTTGGGCTAGCTTAAGTTTAAACCAACCCAACCCATATGCACAATCAAAAAACGAGACCGTACTAAACTGCAAAACATTTATTACTAATTTAGTACCGGTTAATTAAATTTATTACCCTTGTATTTTAAAAAATATCGAGGGTTGGGCTAGCTTAAATTTAAGCCAACCCAACCCATATGCACAATCAAAAAACGAGACCGTACTAAACTGCAAAACATTTATTACTAATTTAGTACCGGTTAATTAAATTTATTACTATTTTATTTTAAAAAATATCGAGGGTTAGACTAGCTTAAGTTTAAGCCAGCCCAACCCATATGCACAATCAAAAAACGAGACTGTACTAAATTGCAAAACATTTATTACTAATTTAGTACCGATTAATTAAATTGATTACCCTTGTATTTTAAAAAATATCGAGGGTTGGGCTAGCTTAAATTTAAGCCAACCCAACCCATATGCACAATCAAAAAACGAGACCGTACTAAACTGCAAAACATTTATTACTAATTTAGTACCGGTTAATGAAATTTATTACTCTTTTATTTCAAAAAATATCGAAGGTTGGGCTAGCTTAAGTTTAAGCCAGCCCAACCCATATGCACAATCAAAAAACGAGACCGTACTAAATTGCACAACATTTATTACTAATATATCGATATAATATACCGATTAATTAAATTTATTATCCTTGTATTTTAAAAAATATCGCGGGTTGAGCTAGCTTAAGTTTAAGTCAGCCCAACCCATATGCGCAATCAAAAAACGAGACCGTACTAAACTGCAAAACATTTATTACTAATTTAGTACCGGTTAATTAAATTTATTACCCTTGTATTTTAAAAAATATCGAGGGTTGGGCTAGCTTAAATTTAAGCCAACCCAACCCATATGCACAATCAAAAAACGAGACCGTACTAAACTGCAAAACATTTATTACTAATTTAGTACCGGTTAATTAAATTTATTACCCTTGTATTTTAAAAAATATCGAGGGTTGGGCTAGCTTAAGTTTAAGCCAGCCCAACCCATATGCACAATCAAAAAACGAGACCGTACTAAACTGCAAAACATTTATTACTAATTTAGTACCGGTTAATTTAATTTATTACCCTTGTATTTTAAAAAATATCGAGGGTTGGGCTAGCTTAAGTTTAAGCCAACCCAACCCATATGCACAATCAAAAAACGAGACCGTACTAAACTGCAAAACATTTATTACTAATTTAGTACCGGTTAATTAAATTTATTACCCTTGTATTTTAAAAAATATCGAGGGTTGGGCTAGCTTAAATTTAAGCCAACCCAACCCACATGCACAATCAAAAAACGAGACCGCTTTTTAGCTTTTACGAATGTTATATATGTATATTCCATTAAAACAAAGGCTAAAAATTTCATTTTATAGAAAAATTGGATGTACATATACAATGTACACCAAGATAATTCGATATAAAACTTTGAAAACAAATACAAAACACCATTCATTTTATTATTTTTATTACTGATATAAAAGAACTTATAAATAAAACTGTGACAAAATAAAAAAAGTTTAAGTATGCTTCTTGCGATCTATACATCAAGTTGTAGGTCTGCCCGAGTATACACAAAGTGCATTTTTATAATTTCCAAAAAATCCCCAAAATTTGGAGTTAGGGACCAAAACCCCCTTTCCGTAGATCGAATCATATACATAAGTTTTGCTTATAACTTTATTACTGTCCGGTCGGCATTTAGCATTAAACGTGATCCCCAACATTCGATATTTTTTAAAATACAAAGGTAATAAATTTAATTAACCGGTACTAAATTAGTAATAAATGTTGTGCAATTTAGTACGGTCTCGTTTTTTGATTGTGCATATGGGTTGGGTTGGCTTAAACTTAAGCTAGCCCAACCCTCGATATTTTTTAAAATAAAAGAGTAATAAATTTCATTAACCGGTACTAAATTAGTAATAAATGTTTTGCAGTTTAGTACGGTCTCGTTTTTTGATTGTGCATCGATATTTTTTAAAATACAAGGGTAATAAATTTAATTAACCGGTACTAAATTAGTAATAAATGTTTTGCAGTTTAGTACGGTCTCGTTTTTTGATTGTGCATATGGGTTGGGTTGGCTTAAATTTAAGCTAGCCCAACCCTCGATATTTTTTAAAATACAAGGGTAATAAATTTAATTAACCGGTACTAAATTAGTAATAAATGTTTTGCAGTTTAGTACGGTCTCGTTTTTTGATTGTGCATATGGGCTGGGTTGGCTTAAACTTAAGCTAGCCCAACCCTCGATATTTTTTAAAATAAAGGAGTAATAAATTTCATTAACCGGTACTAAATTAGTAATAAATGTTTTGCAGTTTAGTACGGTCTCGTTTTTCGATTGTGCATATGGGTTGGGCTGGCTTAAACTTAAGCTAGCCCCACCCTCGATATTTTTTAAATTACAAGGGTAATAAATTTAATTAATCGGTACTAAATTAGTAATAAATGTTGTGCAATTTAGTACGGTCTCGTTTTTTGATTGTGCATATGGGTTGGGCTGGCTTAAACTTAAGCTAGCCCAACCTTCGATATTTTTTAAAATAAAAGAGTAATAAATTTCATTAACCGGTACTAAATTAGTAATAAATGTTTTGCAGTTTAGTACGGTCTCGTTTTTTGATTGTGCATATGGGTTGGGTTGGCTTAAACTTAAGCTAGCCCAACCCTCGATATTTTTTAAAATACAAGGGTAATAAATTTAATTAGCCGGTACTAAATTAGTAATAAATGTTTTGCAGTTTAGTACGGTCTCGTTTTTTGATTGTGCATATGGGTTGGGCTGGCTTAAACTTAAGCTAGCCCAACCTTCGATATTTTTTAAAATAAAAGAGTAATAAATTTCATTAACCGGTACTAAATTAGTAATAAATGTTTTGCAGTTTAGTACGGTCTCGTTTTTTGATTGTGCATATGGGTTGGGTTGGCTTAAACTTAAGCTAGCCCAACCTTCGATATTTTTTAAAATAAAAGAGTAATAAATTTCATTAACCGGTACTAAATTAGTAATAAATGTTTTGCAGTTTAGTACGGTCTCGTTTTTTGATTGTGCATATGGGTTGGGTTGGCTTAAACTTAAGCTAGCCCAACCCTCGATATTTTTTAAAATACAAGGGTAATAAATTTAATTAACCGGTACTAAATTAGTAATAAATGTTTTGCAGTTTAGTACGGTCTCGTTTTTTGATTGTGCATATGGGTTGGGCTGGCTTAAACTTAAGCTAGCCCAACCTTCGATATTTTTTAAAATAAAAGAGTAATAAATTTCATTAACCGGTACTAAATTAGTAATAAATGTTTTGCAGTTTAGTACGGTCTCGTTTTTTGATTGTGCATATGGGTTGGGTTGGCTTAAACTTAAGCTAGCCCAACCCTCGATATTTTTTAAAATACAAGTGTAATAAATTTAATTAACCGGTACTAAATTAGTAATAAATGTTTTGCAGTTTAGTACGGTCTCGTTTTTTGATTGTGCATATGGGTTGGGCTGGCTTAAATTTAAGCTAGCCCAACTCTCGATATTTTTTAAAATACAAGGGTAATCAATTTAATTAATCGGTACTAAATTAGTAATAAATGTTTTGCAGTTTAGTACGGTCTCGTTTTTTGATTGTGTATATGGGTTGGGCTGGCTTAAACTTAAGCTAGCCCAACCCTCGATATTTTTTAAAATACAAGGGTAATAAATTTAATTAACCGGTACTAAATTAGTAATAAATGTTTTGCAGTTTAGTACGGTCTCGTTTTTTGATTGTGCATATGGGTTGGGCTGGCTTAAACTTAAGCTAGTCCAACCCTCGATATTTTTTAAAATAAAATAGTAATAAATTTAATTAACCGGTACTAAATTAGTAATAAATGTTTTGCAGTTTAGTACGGTCTCGTTTTTTGATTGTGTATATGGGTTGGGTTGGCTTAAATTTAAGCTAGCCCAACCCTCGATATTTTTTAAAATACAAGGGTAATAAATTTAATTAACCGGTACTAAATTAGTAATAAATGTTTTGCAGTTTAGTACGGTCTCGTTTTTTGATTGTGCATATGGGCTGGGTTGGCTTAAACTTAAGCTAGCCCAACCCTCGATATTTTTTAAAATAAAGGAGTAATAAATTTCATTAACCGGTACTAAATTAGTAATAAATGTTTTGCAGTTTAGTACGGTCTCGTTTTTCGATTGTGCATATGGGTTGGGCTGGCTTAAACTTAAGCTAGCCCAACCCTCGATATTTTTTAAATTACAAGGGTAATAAATTTAATTAATCGGTACTAAATTAGTAATAAATGTTGTGCAATTTAGTACGGTCTCGTTTTTTGATTGTGCATATGGGTTGGGCTGGCTTAAACTTAAGCTAGCCCAACCTTCGATATTTTTTAAAATAAAAGAGTAATAAATTTCATTAACCGGTACTAAATTAGTAATAAATGTTTTGCAGTTTAGTACGGTCTCGTTTTTTGATTGTGCATATGGGTTGGGTTGGCTTAAACTTAAGCTAGCCCAACCCTCGATATTTTTTAAAATACAAGGGTAATAAATTTAATTAACCGGTACTAAATTAGTAATAAATGTTGAGCAGTTTAGTACGGTTTCGTTTTTTGATTGTGCATATGGGTTGGGCCGGCTTAAACTTAAGCTAGCCTAACTTTCGATATTTTTTAAAATACAAGGGTAATCAATTTAATTAACCGGTACTAAATTAGTAATAAATGTTTTGCAGTTTAGTACGGTCTCGTTTTTTGATTGTGCATATGGGTTGGGCTGGCTTAAACTTAAGCTAGCCCAACCCTCGATATTTTTTAAAATACAAGGGTAATAAATTTAATTAACCGGTACTAAATTAGTAATAAATGTTTTGCAGTTTAGTACGGTCTCGTTTTTTGATTGTGCATATGGGTTGAGTTGGCTTAAACTTAAGCTAGCCCAACCCTCGATATTTTTTAAAATACAAGGGTAATAAATTTAATTAACCGGTACTAAATTAGTAATAAATGTTTTGCAGTTTAGTGCAGTCTCGTTTTTTGATTGTGCATATGGGTTGGGCTGGCTTAAATTTAAGCTAGCCCAACTCTCGATATTTTTTAAAATACAAGGGTAATCAATTTAATTAATCGGTACTAAATTAGTAATAAATGTTGTGCAATTTAGTACGGTCTCGTTTTTTGATTGTGCATATGGGTTGGGCTGGCTTAAATTTAAGCTAGCCCAACTCTCGATATTTTTTAAAATACAAGGGTAATAAATTTAATTAATCGGTACTAAATTAGTAATAAATGTTGTGCAATTTAGCACGGTCTCGTTTTTTGATTGGGCTGAAAAGGTTGGGCTAGCTTAAGAGACCTAACAAAATTGATGAGCATGAGAAAGTTTATTGTGACGCGGTCATTAGACATTTGCCAAAGATTTATTTAAATTTTGTTTATGGAAAATTTTTGTTTATACACTATGTTCAAATCTGATTAAGGCTCACACATTTGCATTACAGGAAGGATCACAAAGTTTTTGGAGAACCTCTCTCTCAATTACTTCAGGGATCATAAAGTATTCTTAAAATTTTTTTGATCGATTATACGTGAGAAATCACTTATTATTGATTTCACTGAACCTTCTACTTTCTGCTAAGCCCAGTGAGACTTAAACTTCACTCATATTTAAAACAAAATTACTTCTCGCATATTGGCAATTTGGATTCCGATAAGCATACATGAAAGACATCTAAGTGAAAACACAGGTGCGGCATATCAATAAGTTGAACGCATTAAATGACATGTCATTGACGACAGACTGAATTGAGTGGCGGAAAAGTTATGGAGCCAACTACGATTGGTGTTAGGAGTTATTTAAATTGCAAAGAAATATATTTATCCGAATTTAAATAGCTGTTGGGATTTGGCAACAGCTGAAGTCAGTTATAATTTATTTCAACTTAACTGAGTGATTTGCATTCAATTAGAAAAGTAGAAAAAAAATGCGTATATAAAAAGTGTATAAGTATGGCAGGAATATGTTATGAATAGACGCTCAGCAAACATTCGAAGTCAGAAAGGAGTCCTAATTCGGATCGTTTACACCCATTAGGAGCTCATTTATGAGTCCGGAATGAATGTATTTCACTTCTTGCGTTTGTCGACTGATATAAGCCTAACTTCGTTCATTATGTGCTCCTAAATAAGAGTCCTATAAGACTCCTAATAGGCTCATAAGCCACCCATAATTTGCTTCTTAAATTACTCCTTTCTGGAGTCATTTATGTGCTTCATATAAGGAATGAGATTGGCTTTATTAGGACGGATTTCGGACGCATGACATTAAAAATGGGAAAGCCTATCAATATTGGTTGAAAAACAGGAATTTCGGAGGAAACCCATATATTTAGCGCATACCGACGCCAGCTCTAATTAAAGACAGACCCCAGAGACGAACCATGGCATACCACTAAGGCAGTTTTGGTCGAAATACTTACATTGTTAAAATCTCAATCATTATGGAGCTTAGTAGATAGAAGCGCACATGCCAATTTAAAAGGGGAACAGACACATTATAAGCTATCGTTTTATTCAAATTGATTATGAAAGAAAATGTTTTCAAAATAAAATATTGTCACGTAACCTCTATCCAACACTAAAAATGCCATTGTAATACGACCCTGATCTAAACTTAAGACAACCCTACATACGCTACAACTGTCGTTGATGTACAAAAACGAAAGGAGAGTCGTGTAGTAGCCGCCGTGAAGAAAAGTTGAACCTTCAGCAATCAACGATCATACATTTTCAATAAACATATATTTGATTAAAATATTATTCATTAAACTCTGTGAATTCTTTTAAACGTTAATTAAAAACGCAAACTAACATTATCCACGCTTACATGCGTAGCCATCCATGAATTCAGTGTTACTTTATTTTAATACGTGAATAGGTATGTGGTAAGGTAAGTGCGAAAACTACTACATGACAATTATTCAGAAGTAGGGATCGAACTCCCCTTCAAACGCAAACGTTTAAGAAAATAAGAAAAAATGCTTTTCGTATAAGTGAAGTGAAGTGCTGTAGTGAAAAGTCCGATAATTGCATATATAAGATTATATGTACAAACGTTAAGCATGTGCGAAATGCTTTAAAACGAATATACATATGTACGTATATACATATGTATTTGTGATTGAGACTCCCATGAACGTTTGCATGTGAGACTTGCAAAAAAAACGTTTCAAATCGTATATTTATGCTGTTGTGGGCATACGCTTTGTCCATCGCGAATGCAGTTTTGTCGTGCGCGATTTGAAATAACGTCGGTATGTATCCGAACTTTTGGAAGTAGCAGCGTTTAAGCTACAAAACGAATTTGGTCAAAGTTAAATCGGTTAATTTAAACAAATTTTCACTACACGCATATTCGTGCATAATAAATAAATGCATGTAAAGAAAAAAGACGACCTTACCACACGTTATACCACACGCTAAAATAAGTTAGAGAAAACAAAATAGTGCTTTTGTACGAATGAACTTAAAGCAAACGACGAAAGTAAAGTAAAAGCTTGCGATCTCTTTTACACTCTCAACAAGTTAAAATAAGTTAGACAGAACATAATAGTGCTTTTGTGCGAACGAAGTTAAAAGCAAACGATAAAACTGAAGTAAAAGCTTGCGATCTCTTTTACATTCTCATATGAAAGACAAAATTCTAATTAGATTTTGTGCGAATAAGAAAAACAAACGAAACAAAACTAAAAAGAGAAATTGATTATCAGAGTAATAGTGTTCACTCTGTTTAATAAGTGCATTAGCTACCACGATTGAAAGGGGTTGATTTTACGTATTATAATAATCAAAACAAAAGTGCAAAATGTCTTTACGAAAAATGAAGGTGCAAGAATTGAAAAACGAATGTAAAAAATTTGGTTTGTCTACGTCCGGACGGAAAAACGAATTGTTAGGACGTTTAATGCAGCATATGAATGGTGAAAATAATGAAAGCGATGAAGAAACGTTAATGCAAAACGATTTCTCGGTAATACAGCGCGTTTCTAATTTAGAAAGGACAATAGCGGAATTGCATTTGCAATTATCAACTCCAAGACCGAACGCCGTGTCAAGAAATTTGGAGCGTATAATATCGTCGACTCCTGTACCAGCAGTGTACACTACCGCGTCAAATTATATACCACCACGTACCTCACAAGCCATTCCTTCGCAATGGGAATCGGCAAATACGGGTTATGCAACAAGTGCTGTGCCAAATCAAAATATACGAAATAATGCAATATATACCAGTGTGCCAGTGTCATACAGCAACGTGCGTAATGCTGTGCCACCACAAAATGTGCCATATGCTTATGGGCATTACACTCCCGGTTTATATAACAATTCGCCTTATCAAAGTCATATTCGTGACATAATTGAGCTGTTGCCAATTTTTGATCCGACTTCAGATAAATCGTTGAATTCGCGACAATTTGTTAAACGTGTAGAACTATTAAAAGAAACGTACCAATGGAATGAAAGTGTTTTACTTTTTGCATTACAACAAAAAATGCGTGGTTCAGCCAAATTGTGGATCGACGCGCAACAATGCGTTTTTGTTTCGTGGCCACAATTTGTGAACAAGTTTTTATTAGATTTTCCGCATATCGACAACGAAGCCGACGTGCATTTAAAAATGTCTCAAACGAAACGTCAAAACGCGGAGACACCGACGGAATATTATTATCGAATGTTGGCGCTCGGTACAAAAGGTGGACTACCGGAGCCCTGTATTGTGCGCCATATTGTTAATGGGATTAACGATATCGATTTAAAGAGAAAAATATCTAACGAATATAAGTGTTGTCAAGACTTACTCCGTGATATAGTAAGCTATTGCATTTATAATGAACCGAAGACAATTGAAAAGAAAACGAAAAACTTTGTGCAACTGGCGCGAAATAATACGAATACGCGTGAATCGAATATAAACGAAAACAAACAAAAGACAACGCCGCGTGTAAAGGTAGCATTGGAAAATGTAAAGTGCTATAATTGTGCAAAATTCGGGCATTATTCTACTAATTGTCCAGAGCCGCAGAAAAAGCCACGTTGTGCTAATTGCAATCGTACGTCGCATACCACCGATAAGTGTCCATCAAAGGCAAAAGATATAAATAAAATTTTAGAAAATACAATGCGGTGTGAAAAATCTGAAAATATCATAAAAATTATTTTAGTAAACGGACAGGAAACGAAATCCATCGTGGATCCGGGTAGTACATGTACTCTAATAAAAAAATCATTCGCCAAAGAAGTAGGAGTGTGTGAAGAATATAACACCAAACTACACGGTTTTGCGGGTGGTGAATACGTTTGCTCGGGAAAAGTAAGAGTTCCTCTTGTGATCGACAACAATAAAATTGTTTCTGACTTACTAATAATTGACGATAATTTAATTAAAGAAAATGTGCTTTTGGGTAAAGATGTTTTATGTCGCGCTGATAAACGATTAGTTATCGAAGGTGACAAATGTACAATTGAACGTATACAATTGATTAACGCGTGCGGCGATTTAAACGAAAATGAACGTAAAACGCTTGATAAACTGATAAAAAATTACGGCGATGTATTCGCGAATAATGTTTCCGAAATTGGAAAATGTGCTATTGCCAAAATGAGTATTAAATTGAATACTGACGTACCTATATGTCTCAAACCGTATCGCGTGCCGTTCGCGAAAAGACCTATAATTACGAAAATAATCTCGGAATTACTCGAAAACGATATTATACGTCAAAGTGAATCGCCATACTCTTCACCGGTCGTGCTCGTTGACAAGAAGAGTGGTGATCATCGGTTATGCATTGATTATAGATGTTTAAATAAAATAACCATTAAACAACCGTTTCCCATGCCGAACATGGAAGAGCAGTTTGCTCAGTTAGCCGGTAATACATATTTCACAACCCTCGATTTAAGAATGGGGTACCACCAGATCGAAATTGAAGAAAATTCAAAAAAATTTACCGCGTTTGTTACTACAGAGGGACATTATGAATTTAATAGAATGCCCTTTGGTCTCGTCAATGCGCCAGCTGTGTTTCAGTGCGTAATGAACAATATAGTGTCGAAAATGCCAGCAAACGAAGTGCTTGTGTATTTAGATGACGTGATAATACCGAGCAAAACGGTTGAAGAAGGACTAAATCGATTGCGAAAATTTTTTATTTTGTTAAGAGAAGCAAATCTCACGTTACGCATCGACAAATGCAAATTTTTAGAAAAGAAAATCGAGCATTTGGGACATGTTATAGATGAAAATGGAATCACACCGGGTAAGACAAAAATTAACGCTATATTAAATTTTCCGAAACCCAAAAATATAACAGAAGTAAGAAGATTCCTTGGCCTTACAGGATTCTTCCGTAAGTTTGTTGAAAACTATTCCCTAATCGCTAAACCTTTAACAAAACTTTTGCACAAAGAAAATGTTGACAATTTTGTCTGGGGGGAAAACCCACAAAACGCGTTCACGACGCTCATTAAAATATTAGCAGCTGAGCCTATCCTCGCATTATACGACATTAATTCTCAACATGAAGTTCATACAGATGCAAGCAGCGTAGGGCTTGCAGGCGTGTTATTGCAGTCGTCAGACGGGAAAAATTGGAAACCAGTTTTTTATTATAGTCGTCATTGTACCGCTAGCGAAAGTAAATGCCACAGCTATGAACTCGAAGTTCTAGCTGTTGTAGAAACTTTAGAGCGATTCCGAATATACCTATTAGGTAAGCGTTTCCGTGTAGTAACAGATTGCTCTGCTATTGCACACGTTAAAGAAAACAAGGAGCTTAAGCCAAAAATTGCTCGATGGTGGCTTAAGCTACTTGAATACGATTTCGAATGTGTTCATCGTCAGGGTTCTCGACTTCAACATGTTGATGCGCTTAGCCGCATGCCAAACGAACCCAGTAGGGAAATTGAACCAGCCGGGTTAGTACTGAAAGTAACCGCAAACGTGGAGGATTGGTTGCTAACGATGCAATTACAGGATGAAAAATTGCACAACATTATATCTGTGTTGAACGGTACAAATAAAGCTGCTGAAGCGAATCATATTAAACTAGAATATCAACTTCAAAATCATCGACTTTACCGAAAACAGCCAGACGGACTTAAGTTTGTAGTGCCAAAAGCTGTACGGTGGCGTATATTACAATACTGTCATGACAAAGTAGGGCACCAAGCAGTAGAAAAAACGTTAGAGCGCCTTAAGCAGGCGTATTGGTTTCCGCAAATGCGAAAATATGTAAAGCAATATATTTCCGCATGTGTCGATTGCTGCTATAAGAAACAACGCTCAGGAAAAACCGAAGGTAGTCTCCATTACAGCGAAGTTAAACCTATTCCTTTTTATCGAATACATATCGACCACATGGGTCCATTTGTGAAAAGTAAACGTGGAAATTGCTACGTACTCGCGATTTCCGATTCATTTAGTAAATTTCTCATAGTTAAAGCTGTTCGAGATACAAAAACGATTCACGTACTTAAAACACTCAACGAAATGACTAGTTACTTTGGACTTCCATCGCAGATCGTATCTGATAGGGGTACGGCGTTCACGTCCAAAGCATTTGAGTCTTATTGCGACAATAACAACATACAACATATAAAAACCGCAGTGCGCACTCCAAGAGCAAACGGTCAGGTGGAGCGCGCCAACCAGCTTATACTTTCATTTATACGAACAACAACAGAAGAGCCTAAAGACTGGGATTTAACGCTCCGAAACCTGCAATGGTCCGTAAATTCCCAGAAAAATTCAACAACGGGTTTTACCCCGAATCAACTTGTATTTGACTTCAACCTTCGAGATGTTATCCAGAATCAAATTATAGCCGCAATTCAGGATGATATAGAAACAAAACCAACAACGACAATCACCGATAAGCACGAACAAGCCGCAATTAATATAAACAACGAACATGAAAAGTGGAAGCAGAGATTTGATCGAAAACATGCAGCACCGAAAATATACGTCGAAAACGATCTCGTCGTCATTGAGAACGAACCATCGTCTGTAGGTGAATCACGAAAACTGGAGCCGAAGTATCGTGGCCCCTATATTATTCGAAAAGTTTTGGGCAACGATAGATACCTCATCGAAGATATACCTGGTTATCAAGTCACGTCAAAGAAATTCTGTTCAGTATACACCGTCGATAAAATCAAACCGTGGTGTAGCACTTGCCCAGAATTAGATATCGACGATTCAAGCGACGAAGACATCGAGGCCGATATCTAGTCAGGAAAGGCCGAGCTGTCACGTAACCTCTATCCAACACTAAAAATGCCATTGTAATACGACCCTGATCTAAACTTAAGACAACCCTACATACGCTACAACTGTCGTTGATGTACAAAAACGAAAGGAGAGTCGTGTAGTAGCCGCCGTGAAGAAAAGTTGAACCTTCAGCAATCAACGATCATACATTTTCAATAAACATATATTTGATTAAAATATTATTCATTAAACTCTGTGAATTCTTTTAAACGTTAATTAAAAACGCAAACTAATATTATCCACGCTTACATGCGTAGCCATCCATGAATTCAGTGTTACTTTATTTTAATACGTGAATAGGTATGTGGTAAGGTAAGTGCGAAAACTACTACATGAGAATATGAATATTTGTAACAAAGTTGCTTTGTTTGCTGACCACTCTTGGCATATAGCTCATAACTTTCATCATATCGGAGTCACATAAGACTCTTATATGATCATATTTCTGAGGCTCATATTTTTCACATATTTCGGATTTGTATCGGTTTCTAAATTATGAGCGCTCCGAGAATGTTTGAGGGGCGATTAGCTGCGATAGGAGTCAAGAGGCCTGGTATTTTTGCTGCGACTAAAAAACGGTCGACGTCGCTCACTAAAAAACAAATTTCGACTTTTGACCATTTTTTATCATTCTCATCGAAACATTCATTTTTCTCGAAACTTGTGACATCTGACTTTTTACGCGGCAAACTACATTCGCGTTAGACCGAGATGTGATGAGTAAAAATCAGCTCACAATAGAACTTTGAGCTCTGAGTTCTCGCAAAATTTGTATGAAACTAAAAAAAATGTTAATATTTTTTGTTCGTCTGAAAGGCAATATTGTATCACCGATGTTGGCGATCTTCTTAAAAAATGTAAAATACAATTTTTATTTTTAATACTCTTACAAAGTTTGATGGTTCTAGATATCTACAGGGGGAGAAATGACGAAAAAGCCCCGAAATTATAGAAAATAATCTTATCTGCGCAATCGGTTGTGTTGAAGGTATATGCTTTAGTACTCCGCTTGGATTGGGTATTATTTTTTTTATTTATGAATGGAAAATAAACTTACACTAATAAAATCTTTAAAAAACCGCTCTCTCAGCAGCTGAATTCTGTCATTCAGTCTCATCTCAAGTCTCTAAATTTGAGATTTTTGTGACTTGAGATGTTTTTGGTATTCAGTAAACGAAAGTCACGAAAAAACTCACCACATCAACAAAATTCACCAAAACGACTATTTATTTATACATTAAACAAATAATATAAAACTGCATTTTGATGGTGTTTTGGCTGAGCTTGCTTAGGCGCCGCTCCCTTTCTGTATAGAAAATCCCGAAGTGCGTAGGTTCCGAGCCTCAACAGGGGCACATTGATTTGGAGTTTTTTTTAATATTATTATTATTATTTTTTTTTTTCGTTGTTAATTTTAAATTTAAAAAATGAAACAATAATGCTTAAAGCGTTTTTGAAAAATAAATTTCATACTTTTTCTAAATTTTTGTGTTTTTGATCTGCGCCGGCCCAGCTCACAAATTAGTGACCGCTTTTATTAGACTGGAGACGCGAGACAGCTTACAGAATAGCCAATTGTTTTAAAACTGATTGTTTAAAACTGATTTTTACCCCAAAAAGTCTCTAATAGTGACTAGAGACGGCTTATTGAATTCAGCTGTGGGTTCATTTATACAAATACAGATGAACATGTCTGCCCTGATTGTGATCCCAATCATTTCGTTATACTTATTGCTGGATCCATCTCTTTTTCTCTTGGTACTTACAACATCAGATCAAAGTTAATATACCATTTCAAGTTTATGAAGGGTATACAAATTTATCAAAAACGCAAACGTCATTATAGCTGTGAAGTTGCATTTTATTTTGCGAGTTTTAAATCATAATATCAAAATTGTAATACTAGTTTGTGACAAAAATAAGTGCGAAAAACTAGAGTTCATTTTAATACAATTGGTTTGCTTTGAAAAGTTAAGATTTTGTGAATTTTTAAAGTTTTTAATCAATTTCTTATTATTCATTTTGTGTTTGCCGAGTCATTGTGCATTTGTGTTTTTGTTGCAATTTTGATTGACACCTTTTCACCTTGCAATTGTTTTTGTGCGCACACTTTTTGTTTTTCTCGCAATTTACTTCGCAGCTGTTTGCGTCGCTTTTTAAGTGTCAAGTGACAGTGACTCTAAAACTGCTGGCTACCGCTAAGCTCCCAAACTTTCAGAGTTGCTTTATATATAACCTTTCTCATTCTCAGTGCTATTTCAACTGTTTTTTCTTTGTAATTTACCAACATATCTTTACTATTTCTATATTCTTATACTAGTCTATTTTCACCTTTCTATAAAAAATAACTTGCATTTTCAAAAACTGTCAGGTGAAAAGCGAATCCGAACGTTTTGTCTCTTGGGCTTTGCGATGGGCTCGCCCATGGAAAGTGCGCGAGAATGACGGCTAGAGTTGTTGACACTGTCAATGATGGGGAGAAGGGAGTACGTTGGTCATGCATTAAATGCAGATCAACTGAGGTTGACCTATTTAAACTGTTTAGACAAACACGAAATGCGTTTTCTGAAATTGCTAAAGAGTTTTCTATAATCACGGAAAAGTTCAATCAATACGATAGCTTGTTCAAATCCTTCAAGTGTTTGGATGAGTTACCGCATTGTTTAAATAGAAATAAAGACAACCGCGATAATAATCAAAAACACTGAAGACTCACCTAACGCTTTGAATCTTAATCCTGCTCAGAACATTAATCTTCCGCAAGTGGAGCTCATAGACTTGGCTTCCCCTAATCCGCAAGCTGTGGTTCAATCCACTTCTAAGGCCGCGGAAACAACCTTAGAGTCTCAAACTGTAACTTCTGAAACTGAAACTTCTGAAACTGTAACTTCTCAATCTGTGACTTCTTATTCAGTAGCACCGGCTAAGAAGCTGGTTGTAGTCCCGCTCAAAAAATCGATTTTTGTATCTCACTTTGACAAAGACACTTCCGTTGAGGATATCAAGTCTTATGTCACTTCGAAAATTAAGGCTGACGGCATGACTTTAAGAAAATTTAAATTTAATTACGAAAGAAACATTTCTTCATTTAGAATTGATGTCTACTCAAAAGATTTTGATAAACTTTTGGACAGCGCATTTTGGCCGCCAGGGGCTTTTGTTCGCGAATTTGTGCACAAGACTATTGAGATTACTCAAAATGTAGCAAAAATTCCTCCTTAAAGTTTCGATCCAAAAAACTTAATTTAATATCTTGCTTAAGCATTTACTATCACAACGTTAGAGGCTTAAATATGAAATGATTGCAAAATTTGAATAATTAATATTAAGAGCAATCTGAAAAAAAAATGAACTGAATGAGAGCCAGTGTAATTACTCACTGCACTTCACGTTGTTTCCTTCCGTTTAAATAAAGAAATTCAAATTAAATTCACTTCTTTCAAAACAAATACTAATTCACTCGTCTTTTTCTGGTGCCTTGATTTTAAAAACGTACTTAATCAAGTGCTTAAAACACGACTATGACTGCTAGAAATAAAATTCATGAAAGAGATAAGAAGAGAGAAAGTAAAGAGAAGAAAGCTCGTAAATGCTTACATACATATGCACACATCATTCTTTTTTGTTTGTTAATAAACCATTAAAAGTTTTTTTTAGCTGAAATGTGCACTTTGCCAACAAATCGTTCAACGTTTCCGTAGTGTAGTGGTTATCACGTGTGCTTCACACGCACAAGGTCCTCAGTTCGAACCTGAGCGGAAGCAAGTGACTTTTTTTTTATATTTAAAAAATATTTTTTAAATTAATTTTAGAATTATATTTTATCACTTTTTATTTGGTAAGCAAAAACTTGAGAAAATTCATTACTAAAGGTTAAATAATTGCTTTACTGATGCCACCGACTCAATTGCATATGACTCAACAATAAAAGAAGGAAAGGAGCAAGTGGGAAAAATAAACACACGCTAAATGGAAAAAAATTGAAAAAAAAAATTTGGAAAATCAACAGTAAGAAAGCAATTTTCCGTTTTGCGCCATTAAACGTCATTGTTTGTTTTGCACTTCCGTTTCTTGCATTTCTGGCATGTTCTACATATCTACATACAGCACAGTCGGAAAGTATTAGAACAAGATGAAAAAAGTTGTTTTTGTCAGTTTATCGCATCATTTATTAAAATATAATTCACATATTCGCAGTAGTTTTGTACATTCAACTTAGTTCTATGATTCGAAGACATTTTTAATTAATTTTACTGAAAGTTCCATCAAAATGTATAAGAAAACAGTGACTATGTTACTTTAAGCGATTTTATTGGAAATGGCCACCTTTTTATTTGATGACTGCAGCGCACAATTTCGGCATTCTTTCGAGGTGTTTTTGAAGTGTTTGATGTGGAATATTATTCCACGCTTCGTTCAAAAAATCCCAGAGGTCAGGAAGGCTTGTTGGCTTTAGATCTCTCACACGTCGATAAAACTTTTCCCACAATAGCTCGATGGGATTTAAATCGGCGGATTTTGGTGGCCACTCTGTTGTATCTAGGCCAACTGCCTACTTTTTCATTATAAATAAAAAATACAATATTTTGATGTATTTTTCGGATCGTTATCTTGTTCGTAAATGATTAAATCAAATTAATGCCAGATGGTATTGCATGGCGTTGGAGTATACTGTGATCCTGCTCTTTTTTCATAATTCCTTAAATTTTTTTTAGCTGACCAATGCCAGCGTAGCTGCAAACAGCCCCAAACCATCATTGAGCCACCGCCATGTTTCACAGTTGGCACAATGCAATCTGCTTTGCATCTTTTATTGACCCTTCTGCGAACAAATTGACGCCTATGGCTACCTCAAAGTTCGAATTTTGATTCGTCTGACCATATAACTGATTTCCACTGATCAATCGCCCAGTCAATATGTTCTTGAGCGAACTTCAGTCTTTTCTGTTTATTTACTGGCCATAGAATTGGCTTTCTGACAGCAATGCATCCAATCATACCTTTTCCTTTAAGCCGGCCATTGAATGTCGTGAGCGATTTTGATTTCAGCACGAATTTATATGCAGATTTCGTCGATTGGTCTTACTTATAGCATATATTTTCTTGTCGATTCTTTTATTTCTCTTTCTTGGTCGACCAGATCTTTTCTGTTAGTATTTTGTCCAGTTTCCCGATATCTTCTAATGGCTGTATGAACTGAAACACAGAGATATTTCCAAAAGTTTGGCTATTTCTTGATAGTTTTTCCCTGTTTTTTTTTTTTGCAAAATAATGATTTGGGCTCGTATTTCAACGAATATTTGCTTTCGCTTAACCATTTTCAATCTGGAAAAATACAATTCTGAGGCTATTTCAACATCAACATCTTTTTTATCTTGTTCTAATACTTTCCGACTGTACTGTATGTACATAGATTTGTACATTAGGATGGGCCAAAAAACGCCATGAATATTTTTCTTGAATGGCCGCTGAATATTGAGAACTTTGTTTTTTGATGGCGTTGCTTAATTTTTTCATAAAACGAATGAATAATTTTGCTTTTTAAATGGGTAAACCACAAAACAACTGCAACACCCTAGACAAAAATAGTTTAAAAATATTTTATACTATATTTTATGCACAAATAAGGATAGTCTAATAAAATAAAGCTATTCAAACGTATTCGCTGACTTTATTCTAGAATAGAAAGTCCATTCATTTTGGATTGTATGAAAGCAAATGCACATTTTGCTCAATATGATATGCCATAATGAAGTGAACACACTCAATTTTCTGCTCTATAAAGCCAGTCAACCACTCGTTCACTATTAACTGCTCCCTCAAACGAAATCAAAACAATGCTATAAAACAAATATTATTATATGTGACAACAATTTCAAAAATTGTACGAAGGATTGGCGGAAAACATAAATGAAATATACAATACGCACACTAGGGTGGTCCTTACAAATAAAATAATATAAATATAGTTAAAAAAAAAAAAATAAAAAAACACGTAAACATGGAGCCGTTTTAGTATCTACAATCCACTTAGATATTTGATGTTGATAGCACCGTAGCACAGCGTTTGTGACACCGCTATTAAGCACAACTCGATTTGTAGCGAGTTATTTAACCACCGCCGCGAGTCTTCAATAATTGCCGCTAGATGGGTCTAAATCTCCTTTGCGCGCCCAGCCTAGAGAGTTACAAAAAAGAATACATACAAGTGAAGCTAATATATACATGTTGATGAACATTTTTTTCTAGTCTCACCCCTTAACAGGTTAGGTAATACGTAGCTCAAAAATAGCACATACAAATTTTGGTGCCGATTGCAAATGGTTAAGGCGTGTTGTACAGGAATCAAAGCTCAGCCCTAAGAAGACTCAACATATTAAAATCTTAACTTTAGGCACTGTGCGACACTCCTTAACCGCGTCTTCTCCTTACCAAAGGATATATTTTATATCTCTAACTACATTCTTATCGATTTTGGGCATTAATTACAAATCTCCATAGAGAATTTTTATTTTATAATAGTAAGTAATATTTTGACTTAGATATTTTCCAGTGGTGATATTGGAAAAATAAAAAAAAAATAAATGTAAGGCGCGATAACCTCCGAAGAGATCTAAGGCCGAGCTTCTCTTCCAATTTGCGTCGTGCTCCTCTTGATTTTCCCTACAAATTGGCCGGATGGGACCTACATGATTTTATGCCGACTCCGAACGGCATCTGCAAGGCAGATGAGTTTTCACTGAGAGCTTTTCATGGCAGAAATACACCCGGAGCGCTTGCCAAACACTGCCGAGGGGCGACCCCGCTTAGAAAAATGTTCTTCTAATTGAAAAGCCTTATTTCTAAAAATTTTGATGTTGCTTTGCACGGGGTTTGAACCCAGGCCATACGGTGTGGTAGGCGGAGAACGCTACCATCACACCACGGTGGCCGCCGATATTGGAAAAAATATTTAATTTAATTTGTAAGCACCGCCCTCATACACAGACAACTTGCAAAAAATATGTTTTTTGGGATATTCACATCAGTTTCGTTATCAAATTATCCATTTTTGGTGAACTGTGTAATATATACAACGAATGTTATAACGTAATACACATCACGAGCTAATTTCAAGTCCCGCCTCTAAAGAACACTGCCGTGACAGCTATATGTGCACAAAAATGCGTGACCACGAAGGAAGAAGATAGCAGTAGTAACAACGAATGGAGTTAGAAAGAATAACTCATAGATATCGGAAACTAATAGCGTTTTCATTTCTGAAAATAGTGTCACCCTGTCGGTTCTTCCCAAATCTCGTGAGTTTTTGTGTTCCTTTCACAAAATAATTTCCACTGAATAAGAAAAGGGGTCTAGGTCTAGGTAAAAAATTAGAATTTAAGAGAGAAAAATGAGCGTAAAATTTTGTTCAGAAAAGAAATCGCCATAAATCGTTGAAACACTGTGATTCGATTACTAGCTTAAGTATTATATGGGAACATGTAAATTAAATGTGACGTACTCTGGCAGCTTCTTCCCTATTCAACTTAAGAGTACTGGGGCTAATATAAGCACGTTCGACACATCCCTATGCCAATAGTAAAAAAAAATGCTGCACAACAGTAGCCATGTTGGCAAACGAAATAGCGAGAGCTACACACACACAGCAAAAGTGAAAATACCCACCAAAAACTGGCATAAGCGATTGTAAGCAATAAGGAATACTGATCACACTCCTGACAGATAAACTCTTTCTGGGCTGGTCGAGCCATTGCCAAGGAGCTAGCATCATTCAAAAAAACTTACAAAAAGTATTTCTAGTTTTATTGGTCACGTAACTTCAATTTACCAATCTACACTTAAATAATGGTTTGAAATAGGTGATTAAAAAAGAGGAATGAAGGAATTTAAACTGAGATAGTGTCGTGTTATAAGCCCTATACAAGCCTGATTTTATATGGGAAATAAGACTTATCATCATCATCATCATCATCCTCCTCAACTCCTATTGGAGCATAGGGCCTCGACCACCGACTTAAATCTTATTCTGTTAGGTGCAGTTCTTGTGATGTCATTCCACGTATATCCTGCGTCTTCGAGTTCTTTATCCACAGTTCTGCGCCAAGTTTTCGCAGGTGCACCAGGTCGTCGGCTTCCTTGTGGATTCCATCGCAATGCTTGTCTGGCTATATTTACTGGAGGTCTTCTGAGAGTGTGACCAATCCACGACCATTTACGCTTGGTTATTTCTGTGGTAGCCTTAGGTTGATTTGTTCTAGACCATAAGTCGTCATTTGAAATTCTTTCCGGCCATCGAATTTTCAGGATTCGGCGCAGACATTTATTAATAAAAACTTGTAGACGTTTCTGAATTGAAGTTGAGCTTTTCCACGTCTCGCAAGCATAAAACAGTACTGATTTAACATTCGAATTAAACAGACGAAGCTTCGTTTTTAAAGATATTTGGCTGGACCTCCACACGTTTGCCAGTTGCCCAAAAACCATTCTTGCTTTGTTTATGCGAGACTGAACGTCCTCATCTGCACCGCTCTTATTTGAGACAATACTACCAAGATAAACAACGGACTCTACACCTTCGATTTCATTTTCGTCAACCGTAAGCGTCAATGGCCTTGATGAAATACTATAGCCGCATCTTATGACTTTGGTTTTCGCTGTATTGATGCTTAGTCCGGCCTCCTTTGCATGTGTGTTGACAGCTTCTAAATTGTGTTGAAGGTCAGTACTTCTGTGGCTTAGCAGACAGAACGTCTTGGGTAAGCCTGATTATAAGTTGTCAGAAGCTTTTCGAAAAGGTTCTAATACAGCAAGTGGCATCTTATAAGAAAAAGAAAGTCTTCTTTTATTTGGTCCATAAGCCTTATACACAGGTACTACGATCACAGTCAGCTTACGACGATGTTAGATAAACTGCACACGCACATGTATATAGCCACATCGAATATGAGACACAGAATATTTAGAAGTAAATAAACAACTATTTGCGAAAGCTGCTCGCGAAAATTCTAAAATAATGAAGAACCAACTGAGTGGTAAATAAGCAGCTCCATCTGGAGGAATGATTAATCGGTTTGATTTTAACAAGTTATAGCTGAAGCACCGAATGCATTAATATGTGAAGTTCGACTACCATAGTAGTGCGCAATAAAGAGCATATTTTGATATACGGCATATTAGAGTTAATTTATTTGATAGTTCAGCGATTCGAACCGTTAACAAGAAGCAAAGAATAATTTAGAATTCATAAAATGTTCCTCTTTACGAAGGAATATAAGTTATAGTGATCGTTTTCGAAAAAATATTAAGGCTTTTCAAAATTCAACTTTTTTAATGACTTGGTGAAAACACATCCGTCTCATCCGAGCACAAAATGTGCTCGATCGCTTCCTTCTTAACCCGCACTTCCTACATCTGCTATCACTGAACAAGCCTAATTTAAAGGCATGTGACGCCAAAAGGCAGTGTCCAGTCAGAATAAACGTCATGAGACTACAGTCCTCTCTTTGATAGAAGAAGCTTTCTTAGTGTAAGGTTGAAAGACCTACAAATAATCTTCGACCCATTACAGCCCCGCGCATGGACCCACGCCTTTCCTGCTTGGTCGATCATGTGCACCTCTCGCCACTCTTAATCTCCCCCAATCTGATTGGGACGTCTACGGACCAAGCTTCGAGGGATGCGCCCTTTTTATCAAGTTCATCTGCTGTTTTATTCCTATCTATTCCCCTATGGCCTGGGACCAAGTATAGATGTATGCTTTTCACCGTCCCGATACTTTGTAGGGATTTCTTACTTTCTAACACATTTTAAAAGGCTGTGCTTTGCGAAAAAGAGAAGCGAGGGGGCGGTAAACCCCACCTACACCACAGCATTCATTTACATGCATAAAGTGCCATCGAGACCTTCTACACCCTCTTCTCGATGTTGAACTTCCACGACAGCTTAGTGCCTACGATGATTCCTAGATATTTTGTCCAAGGTTTCTCCTGTAGGGTCACCCCTCCCAACTTAGGCCTGGTCCAATTTGGGACCTTGTACCTCTTAGTAAACAAGGCCGTCTTCTCTGCGTTGGCTGTCAACCCAACATTAGATACACAGGTAAATATCATGCTTAATAGCGTACAAATTAGTGAACGTGAACGGATGTGATTTTATCAGCATTCATTTCTGTTAACGGTAATAAAAACCAGCACCTATTAAAACAACACCACTGCTTGTGTACTACAGTTCAAGATAATTAATTATTATAAGCCCTAATCGTAGCTGTTACATACAATATTTATAGTTCTCGATATGAGTATGTGTATGAATCATGCATTATTATTTATGTACATTGTGACTACACAATTGTTCAGATAGATAATCAAAATGATATATATATTTATGTATTTTCAGTGACCATATTCTTCAATTTAAAAAAGTATTTGTCATTTCTTAGCCTAACAACCACAATGACTGAACGGCTGAAAAGTTTGAAAAAATCTGAATATTTAATCGGAACTTTTCCCGCACACTTGTTCTTCGTTTTGAGTACGGTTTCTGAAGAGCATTTCGATTCCATTTCGTTCCAGTCATGTTTGAGATGAATGCGAGAACACTAAATGTGCCGTTTATTTTAAGTAAAGTCCTTTAGTGCTGCTCTAATTCATCTTGAACAAAAATAATATCAATGGAATTAGTCTGTACTGACATTATTTCTCTTGAACATGAATTAATGTTAGTGACATTAATTAATGTCAGAAATACTATTCAACACCACAATTTTTATTCCAAAATTTCCAGTCGACTTTTTATTTAAAATTTTCGTTTGCCGCGCTTTCTTCATATCTTGGATATGAAATATTTTCAATTCATATCTTAATATATAAAAATCACGTGCCACAATCTTTGGCCGCGATGGACTCCTAAAATACTGAACCGATTTTGAATTTGTTTTACACCCCGTGTGTCTTTTGACCTAACTTGAAATATAGGATAGGTTATATCTCAGTTTATAGTCGCAATATTATTTTATTGCAAATTTTTTTATTTGATTATACGTAATAATAAAATGTTACGTATACGCACCGGCAATCACAGTTTCAGGGGTGTGGATATATCCGTGTATTCGGTTGGTGTTTAATTAAACAACGTGCTTATCAATAAAAAACAAGTAAGGAAGGCTAAGTTCGGGTGTAACCGAACATTACGTACTCAGTTGAGAGCTGTGGAGACAAAGTAAGGGAAAATCACCATGTTGTAAAAAGAACCTAGGGTAACCCTGGAATGTGTTTGTATGACATGTGTATCAAATGGAAGGTATTAAAGACTATTTTAAGAGGAAGTGGGCCATAGTTCTATAGATGGGCGCCATTTAGGGATATCGCCATAAAGGTGGACCAAGCCTGACTCTAGAATTTGTTTGTACGATATGAGTATCAAATGAAAGGTATTAATGAGTATTTTAAAAGGGCGTGGGCCTAAGTTCTATAGATGGACGCCTTTTCGAGATACCGCCATAAAGATGGATCAGGGGTGCGTCTAGAATTTGTTTGTACGATATGAGTATAAAATGAAAGGTGTTAATGAGTATTTTAAGAGGGCGTGGGCCTTAGTTCTATATGTGGACGCCTTTTCGAGATATCGCCATAAACGTGGACCAGGGGTGACTCTAGAATTTGTTTGTACTATATGGGCATCAAATGAAAGGTGTTAATGAGTATTTTAAAAGGGAGTGGGCCTTAGTTCTATAGGTCGACGCCTTTTCGGAATATCGTTATAAAAGTGGACCAGGGTTGACTCTAGAATGCGTTTGTACAATATGGGTATCAAACGAAAGGTGTTAATAAGTGGTTTAAAAGGGAGTGGGCCTTAGTTCTATGGGTGAACGCCTTTTCGGGATATCGCCATAAACGTGGACCAGGGGTGACTCTAGAATGCGTTTGTACAATATGGGTATCAAATGAAAGGTATTAATGAGTATTTTAAAAGGGCGTGGGCCTTAGTTCTATAGGTGGACGCCTTTTCGAGATATCGACATAAAAGTGGAGCAGGGGTGACTCTAGAATTTGTTTGTACGATATGGGTATCAAATGAAAGGTGTTAATGAGTATTTTAAAAGGGCGTGGGCCTTAGTTCTATAGGTGGACGCCTTTTCGAGATATCGCCAGAAAAGTGGACCAGGGGTGACTCTAGAATTTGTTTGTACAATATGGGTATCAAATGAAAGGTGTTAATGAGTATTTTAAAAGAGCGTGGGCCTTAGTTCTATAGGTGGACGCCTTTTCGAGATATCGCAATAAAGGTGGACCAGGGGTGACTCTAGAATTTGTTTGTACGATATGGGTATCAAATGAAAGGTGTTAATGAGTATTTTAAAAGGGCGTGGGCCTTAGTTCTATAGGTGGACGCCTTTTCGAGATATCGCCATAAAAGTGGACCAGGGGTGACTCTAGAATTTGTTTGTACAATATGGGTATCAAATGAAAGGTGTTAATGAGTATTTTAAAAGGGCGTGGGCCTTAGTTCTATAGGTGGACGCCTTTTCGAGATATCGCCATAAAGGTGGACCAGGGGTGACTCTAGAATTTGTTTGTACGATATGGGTATCAAATGAAAGGTGTTAATGAGTATTTTAAAAGGGCGTGGGCCTTAGTTCTATAGGTGGACGCCTTTTCGAGATATCGCCATAAAAGTGGACCAGGGGTGACTCTAGAATTTGTTTGTACAATATGGGTATCAAATGAAAGGTGTTAATGAGTATTTTAAAAGGGAGTGGGCCTTAGTTCTATAAGTGGACGCCTTTTCGAGATGTCGCCATAAAGGTGGACCAGGGGTGACTCTAAAATTTGTTTGTACGATATGGGTATCAAATGAAAGGTGTTAATGAGTATTTTAAAAGGGCGTGGGCCTTAGTTCTATAGGTGGACGCCTTTTCGAGATATCGCCATAAAAGTGGACCAGGGGTGACTCTAGAATTTGTTTGTACAATATGGGTATCAAAAGAAAGGTGTTAATGAGTATTTTAAAAGAGCGTGGGCCTTAGTTCTATATGTGGACGCCTTTTCGAGATATCGCCATAAAAGTGGACCAGGGGTGACTCTAGAATTTGTTTGTACAATATGGGTATCAAATGAAAGGTGTTAATGAGTATTTTAAAAGGGAGTGCGCCTTAGTTCTATAGGTGGACGCCTTTTCGAGATATCGCCATAAAAGTGGACCAGGGGTGACTCTAGAATTTGTTTGTACAATATGGGTATCAAATGAAAGGTGTTAATGAGTATTTTAAAAGGGAGTGGGCCTTAGTTCTATAGGTGGACGCCTTTTCGATATATCGCCATAAAGGTGGACCAGGGGTGACTCTAGAATTTGTTTGTACGATATGGGTATCAAATGAAAGGTGTTAATGAGTATTTTAAAAGAGCGTGGGCCTTAGTTCTATAGGTGGACGCCTTTTCGAGATATCGCCATAAAAGTGGACCAGGGGTGACTCTAGAATTTGTTTGTACAATATGGGTATCAAATGAAAGGTGTTAATGAGTATTTTAAAAGAGCGTGGGCCTTAGTTCTATAGGTGGACGCCTTTTCGAGATATCGCCATAAAAGTGGACCAGGGGTGACTCTAGAATTTGTTTGTACAATATGGGTATCAAATGAAAGGTGTTATTGAGTATTTTAAAAGGGAGTGGGCCTTAGTTCTATAGGTGGACGCCTTTTCGAGATATCGCCATAAAGGTGGACCAGGGGTGACTCTAGAATTTGTTTGTACGATATGGGTATCAAATGAAAGGTGTTAATGAGTATTTTAAAAGGGCGTGGGCCTTAGTTCTATAGGTGGACGCCTTTTCGAGATATCGCCATAAAAGTGGACCAGGGGTGACTCTAGAATTTGTTTGTACAATATGGGTATCAAATGAAAGGTGTTAATGAGTATTTTAAAAGGGAGTGGGCCTTAGTTCTATAGGTGGACGCCTTTTCGAGATATCGCCATAAAGGTGGACCAGGGATGACTCTAAAATTTGTTTGTACGATATGGGTATCAAATGAAAGGTGTTAATGAGTATTTTAAAAGGGCGTGGGCCTTAGTTCTATAGGTGGACGCCTTTTCGAGATATCGCCATAAAAGTGGACCAGGGGTGACTCTAGAATTTGTTTGTACAATATGGGTATCAAATGAAAGGTGTTAATGAGTATCTTAAAAGGGAGTGGGCCTTAGTTCTATAGGTGGACGCCTTTTCGAGATGTCGCCATAAAAGTGGACCAGGGGTGACTCTAGAATTTGTTTGTACAATATGGGTATCAAATGAAAGGTGTTAATGAGTATTTTAAAAGGGAGTGGGCCTTAGTTCTATAGGTGGACGCCTTTTCGAGATATCGCCATAAAGGTGGACCAGGGGTGACTCTAGAATTTGTTTGTACGATATGGGTATCAAATGAAAGGTGTTAATGAGTATTTTAAAAGGGCGTGGGCCTTAGTTCTATAGGTGGACGCCTTTTCGAGATATCGCCATAAAAGTGGACCAGGGGTGACTCTAGAATTTGTTTGTACGATATGGGTATCAAATGAAAGGTGTTAATGAGTATTTTAAAAGGGCGTGGGCCTTAGTTCTATAGGTGGACGCCTTTTCGAGATATCGCCATAAAAGTGGACCAGGGGTGACTCTAGAATTTGTTTGTACAATATGGGTATCAAATGAAAGGTGTTAATGAGTATTTTAAAAGGGCGTGTGCCTTAGTTCTATAGGTGGACGCCTCTTCGAGATATCGCAATAAAGGTGGACCAGGGGTGACTCTAGAATTTGTTCGTACGATATGGGTATCAAATGAAAGGTGTTAATGAGTATTTTAAAAGAGCGTAGGCCTGAGTTCTATAGGTAGACGCCTTTTCGAGATATCGCCATAAAGGTGGGCCAGGGGTGACTCTAGAATTTGTTTGTACGATATGGGTATCAAATTAAAGGTATTAATGAGGGTTTTAAAAGGGAGTGACTCTAGAATTTGTTTGTACAATATGGGTATCAAATGAAAGGTGTTAATGAGTATTTTAAAAGGGAGTGGGCCTTAGTTCTATAGGTGGACGCCTTTTCGAGATATCGCCATAAAGGTGGACCAGGGGTGACTCTAGAATTTGTTTGTACGATATGGGTATCAAATGAAAGGTGTTAATGAGTATTTTAAAAGGGAGTGGGCCTTGGTTCTATATGTGGACGCCTTTTCGAAATATCGCCATAAACGTGGACCAGGGGTGACTCTAGAATGCGTTTGTACAATGCGGGTATCAAATGAAAGGTGTTAATGAGTATTTTAAAAGGGCGTGGGCCTTAGTTCTATAGGTGGACGCCTTTTCGAGATATCGCCATAAAAGTGGACCAGGGGTGACTCTAGAATTTGTTTGTACGATATGGGTATCAAATGAAAGGTGTTAATGAGTATTTTAAAAGAGCGTAAGCCTGAGTTCTATAGGTAGACGCCTTTTCGAGATATCGCCATAAAGGTGGGACAGGGGTGACTCTAGAATTTGTTTGTACGATATGGGTATCAAATTAAAGGTATTAATGAGGGTTTTAAAAGGGAGTGACTCTAGAATTTGTTTGTACGATATGGGTATCAAATGAAAGGTGTTAATGAGTATTTTAAAAGAGCGTAGGCCTGAGTTCTATAGGTGGACGCCTTTTCGAGATATCGCCATAAAGGTGGGCCAGGGGTGACTCTAGAATTTGTTTGTACGATATGGGTATCAAACTAAGGGTATTAATGAGGGTTTTAAAAGGGAGTGGCCCTTAGTTGTATATGTGAAGGCGTTTTCGAGATATCGACCAAAATGTGGACCAGGGTGATCCAGAACTGCATCTGTCGGGTACCGCTAATTTATTTATATATGTAATACCACGAACAGTATTCCTTCAAAGATTCCAAGGGTTTTGATTTCGCCCTGCAAAACTTTTTCATTTTCTTCTACTTAATATGGTAGGTGTGACACCCATTTTACCAAGTTTTTTCCTAAAGTTATATTTTGCGTCAATAAACCAATCCAATTACCATGTTTCATTCCTTTTTTCGTATTTGGTATATTATTATGGCATTTTTTTCATTTTTCGTAATTTTCGAAATCGAAAAAGTGGGCGTGGTTATAGTCCGATATCGTTATTTTAAATAGCGATCTGAGATGAGTGCTCAGGAACCTACATACCAAATTTCATCAAGATACCTCAAAATTTACTCAAGTTATCGTGTTAACGGACGGACGGACGGACGGACATGGCTCAATCAAATTTTTTTTCGATCCTGATGATTTTGATATATGGAAGTATATATCTATATCGATTCCTTTATACCTGTACAACCAACCGTTATGCAATCAAACTTAATATACTCTGTGAGCTCTGCTCAACTGAGTATAAATATTATAGCGAATGATATCAAGTATAGCACATCACCAGGCCCGACGAGAGGGTGGGGCGGTGGTCGTTTCTGAGGGGGCCCGCGATTAGAGGTACTATGACATTTTTTTAATTTTTTAATAAAAATCCATATATATAAAAAGAAAGGCTAAAATGTGTGTTAGTTGGTCGCCGGTGTTTGAAGAGATGCGTCGGTCGATTTTGTTCAAACTTTCACACAACCTCACGCGGTGGTTACTACATAGGTTTGGTTGCGATCGACGTACAGAGTCTCGAGATATAGGCCGAAACGTGGACCGAGTAATGTGTTTATAGAATATGGATATCAAATGAAAGCTGTTGATGAGTGCTTTAGTACAGAGTAATACATTATCCAGATACGGACTGGGACTAGGATTAGGACTAGGACTGGGACTGAAGCTCGGAGTGGGACTGGGACTGGAATAAAATACATACCACCCTCTGGGACAGGCAATAAGGGATGCAGAAGAATGAGAAGGAATTGAGAGACGAGAAAAGAGAGAAGGAGATTGAGAAAGAGATAGAATGAGACGAAGATGGAGATAGATGAAGCGAAAAAGACGGGGGAGGAGTGAATACAAGGATTAGGAAAAAGTGAAGAGGGCGGGAGGGCAGAGTTAGACGGAAAAAGCTTATTAAAATGTATGCAGATAGGCCAAATTTAGGGCAGGACAAGGTCTGCCGGGTCTTCTAGTCATATATAAAATTTTAATGATTTTAATTTGGCCGCTGCAACACCGTTAACTATAGTTACAGCAAAGTGAATTGATGTCAATGACGTTAATTCCCACATGATTCTGACATCAGTTTTCTTTCAGGTAGTGAAATATTGTCACTGATTAAAATATGTTTTCAAAAGAGAATTAATGTCAATTGACGTTAACTCCATTGAGATTATGGCACATCGTCACCCGGTCACATTCTATTGATAAGTTAACGAGATGGCCGATAATTCCATTTTAAGTCCTTATTTAGAAGCGCGTCATAACTAATTGTTAGCTCCTGCAATTAGCTTCATAAAAATAGGCAATAAAGTTCGGATGGTCACCGTGATCAAACAAAATTAAGTAGAAAATGTAAGCCTTGGGCGTCAAGGATATTTTTTTTGAAATACGAAAATAGCAATCAAATAGCTATGTAAATTGAAATTTATAGAGAAAAATTAATACAGATTTGTGTACATAAAAATACTTATGGCCATATGTGGCTTTTTATGTCAAGTCTTCCCACTCGAAAAATTTGACATTTTCAAAATCAGCCAGAGTTGGTGAAAATGTTGCCATTGTAGAGAGCATCACCCGTGCAAAAGAAGCGACAGTAATATGGAATTGCAATGATACAGGGTGTCGAAAATTCGTCTTTTTTTCTTTGCGACTTTTTTCAATAATAATTAGACCAGCAAATTTCAACATACATAAAATAATATTTGGATGATTTTTATAGAACCTTTTGCGGACTTTTCAAAAAAAGTTGCAAAAAAAATTGGTAAATTTTTAATAATTTTTTTTTGTTTAATTTTTTTTTATTGTTGCTCGAAATAAAGCCCGATTATGTCCTTGAAAATACAAATGTCACTTTGTGGGGCAATGCCAATTTTCCTGCGTCAAAAAATCAGGGGCCGAAACTGTTATTCCTTTTATAATATAATTCTTTGCAAAGCTTTTAATTTTGGAATTTTAATATATTTAGATCAAGATTACAATTATTTTCGGATTTTTACTTTTTGAGTGCGATAGAACTAGTTAAACTCGGACTTTTAAAAATAAAAGTCCGGAAATAAATCTTAAATCCGGACTTTTATTTTCTAAGGCCAAAATAGAAGTCCCGCTTGATAACAAAGAAACGGATTATCAAAGCAATGAAAACAAATTTATTAATTAATTCTAGTTTTGATGTAACAGGAAATTCGAAATTAAATTCTTTGGCGCCTTTAAGGGAAAGCAGAGGAAATAGACAATTATATTTAAAATATAAAAAATGTGGCCGCCGTGGTGTGATGGTAACGTGCTCCGCCTACCACACCGAAGATCCTGGGTTTACGCCCCAGGCAAAGCAACACAAAATTTTAGAAACAAGTTTTTTCAATTAGATGCAAATTTTCATAAAAGAATTTTTCCATTGTTCTTGCTGTTATGTTTTATTAACATTAAAGACCAGAAAATAATGAAGAAGTTATTTAAAAATATGTATATGTACATACATATAATAGACTGCTTGCATGAAGCGTAGTAATGAAGGATGTTTAAAGAAGAAGAAGCAATAATAAAAATTACTCAAACTGAACAACAAATTTAAAGCAAAATTTCTTAAAAGGCTGCCCGCCTCATAGCCGCTTAAATATAAAGTTAAAAATTCATTTAAATTTAAATAAAGCTTATGTAATTATCCGCCGTGATGTGGTGGTAGCATGCTCTGCCTATAACACCGCAGAACCTGTGTTCAGGCCCGGGCAAAGCAACATCGAAAATTTAGAAAAAATTTGTTTCAATTAGATAAAAGTTTTTCTATTCGGAGCCGGCATAAAACAAGTGGTCCCGTCCCGCAAATTTGTAGGAAAATTTAGTATGAGTACGAGGCAAACTGGAAGAGAAGCTCGGCCTAAAATCTCCTTGGAGGTTATCGCGCCTTATATTTATTTTTATTTTATAAGGCGCCATAACCTCAGAAGAGATTTGAGGCCGAACTTCTCTTCCAATTTGCATCGTGCTCATTGTAATTTTTCCTACAAATTGGCGGGACGGTACCTACATGTTTTATGCCGACTCCGAGCGGCATCTGCCAGGCAGATTACTTCTCACTGGGAGCTTTTCATAGAAGAAATACTCTCGGAGTGCTTGCCAAACAGTGCCGAGGGGCGACTCCGCTTAGAAAAACTTTTATCTAATTGAAACAAATTTTTTCTAAATTTTCGATGTTGCTTTGCCCGGGGCGTGAACCCAGGATCTTCGTTGATATAGGAGGAGCATGCTACCACCACATTACGGCGGACAATTTAATTTAGCTTTATTTAAATTTAAATGAATTTTTAACTCTATATTTAAGCGCCTATGAACTCATTTATACTTGCTTTAAGCGGGCAGCCTTTTAAGTAATTGTGCTTTAAATTTGTTGTTCAGTTTGAGTAATTTTTATTATTGCTTCTTCTTCTTCAAACATCCTTCATTACCACGCTTCATACAAGCAGTCTATTATATGTATGTACATATTAAAGGTTTACGCCGATTACTTTATCGTAGGCTCTATTATATACCGGCGGCGGCGGCGTGGCCGGTACTCTTACTTTAAAAAGCTTAATTTTTCTAATTAAAAAATAATACTTAGGAAAGATTTTGTTTGCATGTATTTAAGGAAATCAACGCTTTGGCCATTTCGGAAAGATCCGTTGTTTTTGCCTCAAAATCTCGCAGATCGTTCCAAAATTTTCAGGAGTATCTCCTTGCGGAGGGATTGTCCCTCGTTCACTTACTCCACAGAAGCTTCAAGAAATTGGTACTGCTGCGTCTGCTGAAAAGAAATAGAGATACATAACATGGTCACACTTTTGTCTGTATATCTCGTGCAAAGCGTAGTTTCACCTGGGGTTAACTCCTAATAATCGTAGCGAACACAATTTCTTTAAATTATTTGTGTCTCCTTGGCGGTCACGCACAAAGGCGGCTTACGGTTGCTATTAATGGTCTATTAATACTCATGACTCTTGTGGCACATGGCGCCTCCAGTTTTTTCGGCTGTTTTCAAGAGCTACAATTCCCGCTGTGCGAACAGCAGCAATCTCGACCACCAGTCGCTACCACGCCTCCTGATCCTCACACCATATGCCAGCACAGAAGCTATAGGACTGCGACTTCGAGCTCATAGCTTCGTCGACGTCACTTTCCTAGAAGCTCTAGGTGTAGCTCCGAAGACTTTCTAACGGATGTTTTTGTCGCGCTATGCTGCCGAGCTACACTAGGGAAACACCTTGAAACGTTAGGGAGTGACTATTCGGCCAAGGATGCCGCCCTCGAAATCATAAGCACTCTAAGTGGATGTCATTGCGTAACTCATGGGTGAAAATCGTATAATCCTCTGCGCATCTACATAATTAAAATTTTACAAGGGCCCTGGATAAAATTTTTAAAATGGAGACCAAAGTTTGCAGACGTTTGTGTTCACAACATTGATTTCAATAGTCTTCGTTAAATCAAAATGATATTTTAGAATGAGTCGACCGATTTTACGTTGAAAGATGTTAACTGCTATTTTCCGGCCATATGATATAAGAGTTTATTATGGATGACCGCGTAGCTTCAGACTAGTTCGACTGTCCATTACATTAGGGTAGTAGCACACACGGCCATTAGTTCGACTGTCTTGGGAAAGCTTTTGCTTCACCACTTTGAGTGTTCTTGCGAAGGACAAAGCCTCACCTGGTAAATATATGTGCCTACGTATTCACATTTGTAAAAGGAACCGTAACGTGTAGGTGATATTTAAACTTGGTTGATAGACTCTAATCAATGTGATTCACTTCAAGGGACTGGTTTTGGATAGGACCGCCAACCTTAGGAAATCTCAAACCGGGAGACTTGGGTGATGAAGTGTGAAAATCAAAATTAACATTTCAGACGCTTTGTATAGTTTCGCAAATAAACAACAGATGATTGAATGCAAGACTTGGTGATTTTTCAAAACCTTCTCATAAGTACATATATCCTCAACTTAAGTATGAGGTAAGAATCATTTCAAAGGGATGTTTATGCCCCTAGAACCTACTAAAGGATTTTGCATCAAAATTTGCCCCTACGACCCAAAGGGGGGGACATCAGAATTCGTTTTAGAGGTATGGTTCCTTCGGCAAAGTTTCTTATTTTGATCCCTAGAATACGATTTTCACAGAGCAGTGAGCGATTTTTAAATCGACCTGCCCTAATGTGGGTGTATTCTTGTATATCATATATGAGGAAGAATATCAATTACAACTGTGTACGTGTGTATTTTGCATATGTTCGTATGTGTGTTTTCACAAAATTTTTCTCAAAATAAGTGAGCGCAAAAAGGCTCGAGTACCAAGTACTCGTGAAGTGGTGAAGGTGCGCGTCTAGAACATTAAACTTATAAATGAGCTCGCGTAGGTTGAAGTAAAATCATAATAGAAGTACCTTTACTAGAAACAAATTATTTTGTGCTTTTTGAGAAGAGCTTTGTCGGCTTCTTATGGCAAATAACGGATACGATACTGACGAGTTATTGTTTTATTATCTGGTTATTATTGATAGCAAAGTTATCGTCTAGTTATTTGTTTATTATCGGATTGTTTCGCCGAGTCATCGAATTTTTATTAGTTTTTGTTGTTGTTGTTGTAGCAGTGCTTCGCCCTACCTAACAGCTGCGACCGATCACAAATTGTCATCAATATCCTCTAACGGGAGTCCGAGGAAACTTGTTGTTCAACAGGGGTGGACCATAATGAAAGGGGTGTTAGAGGCGTTGGTTCCACATTACAATTAAAGATATGGTTGGTGTCATGTGGGGAAACATTGCAAGCGGGGCATACATTTTGTATGTCGTGGTTGATTCTGGATAGATAAGAGTTTAACCTGTTACAGTATCCAGAACGAAGTTGAGCTAGAGTGACTCGCGTTTCCCTGGGAAGTATGCGTTCCTCTTCCGCAAGTTTTGGGTACTGTTCTTTGATTACTGGATTCACCGGGCAATTCCTGGCATAAAGGTCCGACGCCTGTTTGTGGAGTCACTGAGGATCTGCTTGTGTTTTTTGCTTCATACGGCTGTGTTTTCAGGTGCCGTATTTCCTCAAAATGCTTACGGAGATGATTCCTTAAGCCCCTAGGTGGTGTTGGCTCATCAATCAGATGTCTGTTGGGATGCTCAGGTTTCTGGGTATTCAACAGGAACTGTTTGGTTAGCATCTCATTTCTCTCCCTGATGGGGATTATTCTCGCCTCATTATGTAGATGGTGTTCTGGGGACATAAGAAGACAGCGCGTGGCGATTCTGAGAGCAGTATTTTGACAGGCCTGTAGCGTCTTCCAGTGGGTAATTTTTAGGCTTGGTGACCATATAGGGGATGAGTAGCACGCAATCGGCTGGCCAATTGCTTTGTATGTGGTAATGAGCGTTTCCTTGTCAAAAATTTTGCGACAAAATTTTTATTGGCTTCCTATCAATTTGTTATCGATGGGTTTTAGACGTGTCATTGATTTTATAATTAAGTTTTGTCGCCATCTATATCATAACAAATCGATAGCACGCCGATAACCAATTGTCAACGATCCGATCGATAACTTTTATATAACGAAACGTTAACGTGTTGAGAACAAATCGATAACTTTTTGATAACATAAAATAAATAAATGCGAGGCGCGATAACCTTCGGAGAGATTTTGGGTCGAACTTCTCTTGCGAAGTGGCGGGACAGGACCTAGATGTTTTACGCCGCCTCCGAACGGAGCTTCCACTGAGAAACTTTTTATGGCAGAAATGCATTCGGAGTGTTACGAATCACTGCAAAGGGGCGACCCCGCTTAGAAAAACATTCTTTTAATTGACAAAAATTGATGTGGCTTTGCCTGGAGCATGAGCTCAGGATATTCGATGTGGTAGGCGGAGCACGCTACTAACATACTACGGCGAGAAATAGTCGATAACTTCTCGATAAAAATAAATACTTTGCGCGATTTACCGCCGAGGAGATTTAGGTCGAGTTTCTCTGCAGATTTGGCTCCTTTTTAACTTGTACTACAAAAAGACTTTATATTTCGTAGATTTTGGCCTAGCCTGAAGATTTTATGTGAAGTTTTCGTTAAATTAGCCAAAAATGGTTGAATATGTACATCCTAATTTGAAGCTCTCAATGTACAGTTATATTTTTGTGGATATAAATGAATAAGCAAGCCATTTAATGCTTGATTATGCTTGGTTGCAGTTCATGGTTGGAAAATAATCGTTAAAAAATGCCTCTTTAGCCATTATTTAAACAAAAGGTTAGAATAAATAAAAAGAAAAATCGAAAATTTTACCCTCTTACGCTCTTTATGCTTCATCAAATAGCAGAATAAAATACGCCGTTATAATAAATTAGCCAGTTCACTTCGCTGTTCAACCATCTATATCTTGCGCTTGTTAGCCCTTTTCCCAATGCCTAATGATGGCAATAACCTCATAAAAAATATATTAACCTTTTTTTACGTCTGAAAGCGCGATCGTTCAACTTAAAATTGCTTCATTTACATGCAGAAATGTTTTGTTTTTATTTTGCATAGCAAATTATACCACACATAAAAATAAAAATTCATATTTACTTTCTTTCAGCCGTTCAAGTATCCATGCCATCCTGGCATTCATACTTTTCATGCCACCAAAAAAAATCCAACAATTTTATTCATTCCGACTTTTTTGTCATTACGTTCGCTTAACAGAAAAAATGTTATCAAATCAAAAAAATAAAAATAAAATATTTAAAGATATTTACCGCATTTATAAATTTTCAATGTCTAGACATTTTTTCAAGAATTTTTCAATGTTATTATCTGATGTTTATTATCACAGAATTCTTATTCATTGTGAACGCTGCACACTCAACAACGTCGAAATCGATAACAATGAGTAGCAACTAAAAGAAGTTTATCTAATATTAAATCTACTTTTTTGTACTCCATACATAACTATATGACCAAACCAACCCCCACAAAAATTTTGAATTTACCCTAAACAAAAACTTTCTTACAGCCTTATCTTGTTCTTTTGTTCTTCAAACCATGAAGCAAAATTTCCAAGAAAATTAGCTTTGGTGTAATTCAGTTGAATCCATCTCATACGAAGCTTTGATAAATAATTCGAACTTTACTGCAACATTCATCATACACTCCCTCGTTTTAATTTATTCCCTCCCTAAAACAGTACACAGGTGGTCTAAAACGGCTTTATCCTTTTGGCCACGTTCCGCAACCCACACCTCATACAACTCCCACTTTGTTATCGTCATTACATCAAAACGGGGATATGCGGGGATGAAGAATCATTTGAGTTATATGTAATAATATTGAGTTATAGTAGAAATACTAAAACTATTGTGGTTCAGCGTAGTTCAAACTTTTGGCAGGCTTTTCTTTTCACAGTTTTATATATTTTCAGCACAAAAATAATACACATTAAAAAGCTCATAATTTCGTAAAAGATACTCAACCAAAAAACTTTTCAACACTTGCAAAATAATATAATTACGTATAGATTTTAAATAACCAAAAAATAGTTTAGCATTTTGTTTCACCACAAAGTTTTATTTAATTTTAAACCACGCGTTAGTTCACTTCTGTAAATTGCACTACTTAGCGCGCCAACAACTCACAGTTTAACAGCAGCTTATTCAATGAATAACAATAATTATAAGAAATGATAATTACCGTTATATACTGTGGACATTTTAAAAACAAACTGCATTCAAATAAAAAAAAAAAATTATTTTTACTATCAAGCAAAAATGCCACTGTGCGACGTGTCCCATTTTCTAGTAGCTTGCTCTACCTACTGAGCTATCTATCACATCTTATTAAGGAAGCATATTGTGGCGAGTTTTGGGTAATTCTCGGTTATGCACCTGCAGAACTATCGAATAAATAACCCAATTATTCAGTATTGCAAAATATTCTTTATCACAACACTACTACGGTAGTAGTATTGCACAAATAACTTACTCGCGTACTTAACTTAAAACGTTTTAAAATCAGCTGATCGATTATTCCAAAGCTTACGCTGCTTTTATACTCTCAGTTATCTCGGTCGCCTTTTTCTGACTTTTCAAGAACAGCCTTTTCGAATAAATAAATAAATAAATACTTGTCTCGATTTAGCGCCGAAAAGATTTAGGCCGATCTTCTCTTTCAATTTGCGCCATGTTCCTTTTAATTTTTCTCTACAAATTGCCGGGAGGGGACCTACATGTTTTATAAGGACTCCGAACGGCATCTGCAATGTATATGAACTTTCACTTGACAAGCTTTTTCATGGCAAAAACAATTTGGAGTGTTTGCAAATTCACTACCGAGGGGCCACCCCGATTAAGGAGACTTTTTTGTAATTGAAAAAACATTTTTCAAAATTTTTTTTGATGTTAATTTGCGCGGGACCCTCAGTGTGGTAGGAGAAGCACGCTATCACTGCACCACGGCAGCCGCCGTTTCGAATAGTTGCTTAAATATTTCTCGTTTCTGTATCTTATAGTTGGTTATTTAGGTATATACATGTTTGTATATATGTGAGTAATGTCACCTTCGCTTTAACTTATGATTTTATATATGTGAAGTTTGAAAAATTGCTTAAACCAATGAACGGTTTAAAATTTCGGCTCAAATTTCTAGCCGTGTACATATTTATAAACATAAGTATATATTGCTATAAATAACTAAATAGGTAAGCTGCACTTGGAGGCGTGAGCTCTGGCTGATTGCCTATTTATTATATAATTTCTTTTTTTATGATGGACTTTGAAAAAAAATTAAAAATGAATGCATTTTTTGGAAGAACGGAAAAATACAAAATAAAACGCTGAAAAGGATATTTAAAGTTAAACAGAAATGATGCGTTAAGTTAAAAAAAAAGGATTATAGAAATACAAAAGGAATATCTGTTATGTTTTAATTTTAGATATAAGCCCGAAACGTAGCGTTTATTATTGGACCAGTGGGCTGTGTCGAAATGCTAAGTTAGAATATACACAATTGTACTGCTTAGTATAGAGAAAGAGTGCTGTGTCAACGAACTGATTGGACGTTTTCAGGGCGTCTGAAGACCTGGCAAATCTACCATCGACCAGATCTTCACATTGCGCCAGATTCAGGAGAAGATTCACGATAAAAGAATCGGCTCTTAAGTTCTGTCCAATGATGTTGAGTAACATCACCAGCTCAGTAAGGATTGGGAAGGAACTCTCCGAGGCATTCGAAACCATAGAAGGCTTTTCTTTCACATAGTGCTGGAGAAGATATTTCTAGCAGGCGAACTAAACCGTGATTGCACAACCTATTTTAAGAGCGTACATTCACTGGCAAAAAAGTGGGACTTGCGATAAATGAGGACAAGACGAAGTACGTGCTAATATCCAAGAAAAGATTAGCGCATTCGCGCCTTTTGCAGCCACGTCACCGTTGACGCATATAATTTCGCGACTGTGAGGGACTTTGCCTATCTTAAAACCAGCATTAAGAGCAAAAATAATGTCCGCTTGGAAATAAAACGGATAATAACTCGTGTCAGTAAGTGCTACTCTGGACTAAGTACGCAATTGAAAAGTAGAGTCCTCTCTCAACGAACAAAAATCTTGTCCTACAAGTCCTGCTGTATGACTCGGAATCACGGACGGCGTAGGCAGAAGGTGAGATGGCTCTTGCTTTGTTAGAGAGAAAAGTTTACGGGAAGATTTATGGTTCTGTACGTAATGTCGACGACGAGTATCGAAGCAGATATAATGACGAGCTACAGCGTATAAAAGCCCAAAGGCTTTGCTTCAGTCGACGCCGATCCTGGGAAGCAGAGGAAGGGGAAGACCTACACTAAGTTGGGAGAGGGAGGTGGAGGAAGACATCAGAAATTGAAACAAACGCTCCGCGTAAAAAGGGTGTACCCACCATGTTTTTATAAATATTATTATTAATAATATTTTTTTATTTAAAGCTCCAGTATCTGTTGATTGAGACTATTTAAATGCGTGTTAAATTTTTTTAACAAGTTTCTATTAGCTTCATACTTAGTACAATTAGGTAATGAGTCGTTCATCTTGGTCGTACGACCACCTGCCCGACAAGGCGGGCTCAGCGGTCCAGTATTATATACGGGGAAAGATCCGTCCGCCACAGCAGCGTCCCTTACTCTGGTAAGGCCATCAGTACTTCCCGAGGTGGCCCGGTATCGGGAAGGCCCCGTTGGAATACAGCCGAATTTATGCCCTGGCTGCAAATCGTTCAATTGGCACGGTCCGCGTAACACCCTGGATTAGGGGGTTGGCGGTGCCTTGGGGCAGCTTGAGCGCCGACCATGCGGCCATAGTAGTATTTCGTTATCAATCACAAGACGTACGTCTGTACACCTGATTCCCTATCTGCGCTTCGAGGGAGATCTTAAGGCCACAATAGAGGTGGACAGTTGCGCAGGGGTGCACAAATGGCGGACGAGGCGATATGTGTACACAGATGGTTCCAAAGTAGTGGAAGGAGTAGGGTCTGAGGTATACTGTGCTGATCCGGAAATCAACAGATCCTACAGGCTGCCGGATTACTGTAGCGTTTTCCAAGCGGAAATATTAGCCTAACCAAAGCAGTAGAAACCCTGGATGAGAATAACTTAAGCTGCAACCGTGTTAACTTTTATATTGACAGTCAAGCAGCAACTAAGGCAATACTCTCACATAGCACAGAATCTAAATGCGTGTTAGAGTGTAAGCAGTCTCTGGAGACAATCGGGACAGGGAGAAGCATACATGTATATTAGGTCCCAGGGCATATGGAAATAGATGGGAATGAAAAAGCGGATAAACTAGCTACAAAGTGCGCATCCCTTGAAGCTTGCTCCGTAAACGTCCCAACTAGACTGGGCGAGATTAAGCGAAGGCGAGAGGTGCACTTGATCGACCAAACGGGAAAGGCGTGGGTTCAAGCGCGGGCTGTAAAGTGTCGAAGATTATGTGTAGGTCTTACAACCTTAGACTAACTAAGTTGCTTCTATCATTAAAAAGAGAGGTCTGTAGACTCATGACGGGTATTCTGACTGAACAATGCCTACTGGCGTCACATGCCTTTAAATTAGGCTTGGTCAGTGATAGCAGATGTAGGAAGTGCGGGTTGGAGGACAAAACGATTGAGCACGTTCTGCGCTCGTGCCCTGCGCTTGCCAGGCTAAGACTCCAGCTATTAGGAGTGATACAGCTGTCAGATCTAGAAGCAAGAAATGGCTTAAGTCCTAGAAAGCTTTTAGTATTTGCCAAGAGGACGAAGTTATTTTATAAACTACGGACTCATTCAGTCTATGTGAGGTCCTCATTGACCGGCCAGTTCAACCTAACCTAACCTTTTATTAGCTTCACTTGTATGTTAAACTTAAAAAAAGTTACGTATACGCCCCGGTATCTGTATTTTCAGGTGGTAAGGATATGTTTGGGTGTAATTGGTTAGGAAATAAAAATTTTTATTCTTAATAAATCGATATTACTCATTCTTGCATATCCTTTTTAGATAATTTACTCGAAAAATTTTTATTCACCATTATTCGTATTGCAATCCAACCACAAATGCAATCATTTCGTGCTAAATAATAAAATCTTCTTTTATGGCAGCTATGACCATTTATTGTAATTAAAACACTCAACCATATGTATATGGTTGCATTCGTAAATATATAGATTAATGTTATCCGATTATATTTCGGAATAATTCCCAGCAAACTGAAAAATTTTAGAAGTCCGACACGCGTTGCATATAACATCGTTGGATAGGTCTTGTTATCTGAACGGAGGGAATACGTTCCCGGACAGAAAAAATGCTTGAAGAGAGCTTCGCTGTGTTGAAAGAAGCAGTTTAAATAAGAATTAATTACACTTGCTGCTCCCAATTGGCATCAGTAATCGCGATGCAGCAATGACTGGCGTATCATGCTGCGCAACAACCCAAATAACCTAGGGCCTCAATTTTCTTTGCGAATGTTTGCTGGTCAAAATTTTTGTTGTGTTATTTTTTTGGTGAAAAGCGCACTAATACATTTAAAGTGAAAATGCAAATAGCAAAAGAAAATCAGCAAACTAAAGCTCCAGCACGCGTAAATCGAGCAAATGTTGTGAAGCATATTTATACTGGATACGTAAATAATTTAATTTGCTATTGTAAAGCATTTTAATTAGCTCCGTTTAATCGCAATTTGTGTGCATTTCATGAGAGTTAATTATGCGGTGTTTTATTTCAAATCAAACAAATAAAGCAATTTAACACTTGGCTGCAGATGAGTTGTGTATAGTTTTTTGGACTATGAAGTTCTGTTTAAATTAATTTAAATTTTACAAAAAATTTTCGTTCATATTAAATTTAACGTCCAGCCAGTTTTTTTGTCATATTTTATTTAGCACTCATATCTAGTATGTGGGTAAATGCTATAAAAGTGAGCAAATTTCACGAAAATGAAAATTCAACATTTTAGGCACATAACTAGAAAATAAATAATACTTGAAGAAAAAAGTATGCCACACATAGAAACATGGAAATAAAATGGTTTTGCAGCAGACGTTTTGTTAGGATTGCGCTCGAATTTTGACATGTCACGTAAGGTCAATCAAAACAAAAAAATACGTGACACTGGCAGTGCATACCAAAGCACCAGCTAATATGCCTTTTTGTTTGTAAAGGTTGTGGTTGTGAAGAGCTTTAAAATATGAATCGAATGCTTACCACAAGAAATAGAAATTAAGGAAACAAATTTTTTTTTTTGATGATTTAGGAATTTAGTTGAGGGGACTTTTGGCCATAATTGGCGTTTACCTAACTTTTCTTGTAACAAAAGGGTATTCAAGCTAAATAAAGCGTGCTTTGTATAATTTTGCACATTCATTGCTGATGTTCTGTTTTTAACATACATACATGCAAATGAGTTATTATTATTGTCATAACATAGTACGAAGTGCCGTGATATCGCATGAATGTCATCTGATGTATTTTGGTATGATATCATGCATGTAATCTTTTAAAATTATACTTTTTTTAGAAATCAAAAAATTTTGTATCACCAAAATCAGCTCACAAAATATCATAACCAAAATAGGTATTGTTCGGTGTCCATCGAAGACGTCACCACCGGTAAAAATCGTCTATACAATGATTGCATTTTAGTCTGGGGATAAAATAGATATACTTATCCTCTAAGAATCAACTCATATTAAGGGTTTTGTTATTTTTAAGATTCAGTATATATTTACAGCATCTTAAGCTAAAATCAGCTTACATTCTTTTGTGGTAAAGGATATTAGCACAACGAATTTTCAAATGATTTTTATCTGTGTTTGGGAAGTAAAATCATTAACCTTCATTGATAATAGTTTTGTTGTCCCACACGTCATTTTTAGAAAATGTTAATTTTTGGCTTAAAACACGAAACTGGTTTTTATTATCAATCCGGATATTCATTTTGACAAATTACAAAGTTTAGAATTGTTAAATTACTGGAGAAGAGAAGGTACCTGAAATGTATCGAGTCAAAATGTCCCTACCGTCACGTTGAATACTACAAAGAGAAAAAAGGATAATGGTGCAAGTTTTCACTTGGTTTTTATTTGCTTCTGGTGTTTTTGCTTCATATAAGTAGAAATGTGGTCCATTTACTCGTAAATACATAGAGGATTCCCTGAAATGTGATCTTTTTTTTAACTCTTTCGAGTAAAAAAAGCAAATGCGCTTTGGACAAATATCTCCACATGTGAGATATCAGGGTCTCAAAATAAATGTCTCGAAGTTAACCCATTGACCGTATATATTAATTCCACGGTGTGTGTCGTTATACTGAGCCTGGTAGAATAAGGGAAAGCAAAATTTAGCTATCTATTAGGAAATAACAAGAGGCCCACATTGCATCAAATTCGCCTTTCAAATAAACGAATGGTTACACATCGGAAATCATTTACAAATTTCTAGCTCTGATTTACTCAAAAGTTTGCCAAGCTTGTTTTTTTAAAAACTACTTGCACTAAAATACTGCTAAGGCTCGATATGATGATATGATAATATTACCATCTTCCCGTGTTATAGAAATAACATGAATTTCTTTAATTAATTTCGATCTACTTACAGTTAAACAACGAAACAACGATCGGATCTTTAACAATTTCAACTGGTTTGACTTGTTTTAATCTGCTGCGTCCTCAACTGTCATGATATCACATCGTATCACTTAACCTACACAACAAGCGTAACAACAAATCAAATCGTAAACATCAGAAGGGTCAGAAAAATTACAAATGATCAGCGATAATGTGATATAATTTCAGTTAGCCAAATTTCTTGTTCAGAGAAATCAACTCTGTATTTGCAACTTTGATATATTTGATGTTAAACAACGAACTATCGATTTGAGTTAACTAAATAGTACATTTTAACTCCTTTGACATGTTTAAGTTTTATCTGATGTGTTCTTAATTGACTTGATAGCGTATCTTATGATATAAGATGCACAACAAGCTTGACATCAAATCACGTCGTAAAAATCATTAGGGTTAGATGATGTGATCAAACTGCTTGAGCTTCTATGATTTTGTATTATATGATTTGATCTGAGCAGATTTGATGTAGTATGTAATCTTACAATGTGATTCTATGTAAATTGCAACGTGATCATATACGATATACTATGATATATTATATGTTATATGACAATTTTATAGCATTTATATAACTTTTGTTATGAGTTCAAGTGATTCACTTATAGCTTTATTTTATTCGATATATTTGGATTTCATTTGATAATGCTTCAACAAATGTGATATCACATCATATAGTATTTGTGATCTAAAGTGATGTGATACGAATGTAATTAGTATAACAACTGTATGCTGCAAAATACAATTTATTTAGACAAACTTTATTATTGATTTAATTTTATTTGATAAATATAAAACTAATATATTTGCTTTAAAAGTCAGACTTCGAGGTCAGCTGCAGTGGATCAATGCTCTTAATTTGATAGGATAATATCAGCTACGATTTATCCGTATGTGCTAGAGAGAAAAGTTCTTCGAAAGATGTATGGACCTCTACGCGTTGGCGATGGCGAGTACCGAAGAAGATTTAATGATGAGCTGTACGAGCTATACGCAGACATCAACATAGTCCAGCGAATTAAAACGCAGCGGCTGCGCTGGCTGTGCCATGTTATGCGAATGAAAGATGATGCTCCGGCCAAGAAAGTGTTTCGATCGGAACCCGCCTATGGAAGCAGAAGTAGAGGGCGGACCCCACTCCGTTGGAAGGACCAGGTGGAAAACGATTTAAACTCCCTTGGTGTGACCAATTGGCGCCAGTTGGCGGAGCGAAGGAGCGACTGGCGCGCCTTGTTGGACGGCCATAACCGTTTAGACGGTTAAGCGCCAATTAAGTAAGTAAGTAAGTACCAATACATATCTTCACTAGCAAATAAATTTTATTTATAATACGATTTATTTTAGTTCAATCTTTTTCTACGCTTATTTGATTGGCTTAAAACAAGGTTTTAATTAAGCATATTTCATACAAGGAGGTCACTTGGTTGCTTGTCTGTTTTGTACCACCGACACAGCGCGCTTGTTCGACAACTTTAATTTTTCGTTTAAACTCATTTTATATTCAATACACCTTGGGCATCACAGAACATTCTGTGTTGGAAGCAAACTCTGATATACATTAAGCAACGAGGAGCTATTTCCTCTCGCTTCCTCTCTGCCTCGCTTTGGTTGCCTGCTTCTCTGTTATTCGCTATACCTTCAATTACAACATCAAATTCAGTTTTACTCCTTGTAGCCACAACTTAATTGGCAGCTAGTTAAATAAACACAATACTGCAATTTTAAAAATATCTTTTTTTTCTAGAATTTGCTTTTGCTTTATTCATCTTAATAAGAAGCGATTCTGCAGTATTTGATTAAAACTTGATTACTTATGTGTATGAGCTTAATTCAGTTGTGATTTCCTTCAATATGTTATGGTTGAATATTAATTAGCAGCAATGTGAATGAAGTAGCTAGAGATTGTTTACTTTTTCCAATTAGAAAACACAAATATCACACACATATAAACACTGTTGAACTGCATGGTTTTCCAAAGCATATCATTCGGACGCCTTCTCTCATAATGTCAAAAGCTGTTTGAAATCACTAGAAGGGATAACCCATATCGATTCTCTTATCTTCAGTATTTGGAAATGTGATCGATAGTGGATAGGTCTGACGACGCACTGCCAGGTTGCAATCACTTTGTGTACGGTGGGTCTTCAGCCTTCTACAACTTATATGAAGCCTCGAGTATTTACGTCTCTTATCGTAACTCTTAACGAAATTGTACTAATCATCACCATCATACTAATTCTTTCTCCCCATAAAGTGAGATGTTAACACATTGTAGGATACTTTCTGATATGAAAAAAAAAGCTTACTGACTGACCAGTTGGCTTTGAAATTTACATTCATTATGAGGTAGCTTACAACAAGTTGGTTTAACTGCAGGGTGCTTATTTACGTATTTGTGGTAGGGCACACGTGGCTATGTTCTTTGTTTGTTAAACATCATCGAAATGAGTTCAAATATCAAAGTGCCAGTTACCTGTGGAATACAAACAAGCATTTACATACAAACAAAAAATCCAGATTTAAGTATCAGTACATTTTGTTTTGTTGTTCATTCAGGCTTGCATGTTATGATGGTTGCTGGCATTCACGACCTCAACTCAACAATTTTTAACTGAGTATTTCGGTACCCTTACAATCAGAGTATGAATATGTAAACGTTTGAAAATTTATGCTCAATTTTAAACCGCTCATCGGTTTACGGAATTTTTCGTACTATTTCGTACTAAGTTGGTAACCTCTCAATTGATCAGTGTGTTTTCGAGTTTGTATTGAAGTTTTAACGATAACTGCCCCACAGGAAACCGATGAGTAGTCGTTAACACGCCAATAACAAATCCGATAGGAAATCGACAACTTTAGACAATCAAATCAATAATTTTTGATAATAAATCGATAATTTTTCGAAAACAAACCGATTACTGGTATATAATAAACCGATAACAAATTGGCAACACTTTGATAACACATCGATAACTTTGTCATAAATAATTGACAACTTTTTGTTTGAACCGATATCTTGCTGATCAGAAATCGATAACTTCTCAATAACGATGCTCGGTAAGAAGCTATAAAATGCTGTTAAAAAATTGGGAACACTTCGCTAACAACGATATTTTTGCGATAAATAATTGATAACTTTCCGATAATAAGTTTATAACTTTTATTTTGCAAATCGCAAAATTTTTGATGACAAATGGATAACTTTTCGATTAAAAAGCGATGTAATTTCAATCACACGCCGATAACAAACTGGTAACATTTTGACAAAATAATATATTGACAAATAATTGATAATTTTTACATAATAAATCAGTATTTTTTCGATAAGATATCAAAAATTTTGTAACAAAAAGTCGATAACTTTCTACTTACAATTCTTTAAATAGAAGATCGATAACATTTCAATAAAAACCGATGACTAGTCAATAAAAAATATCTAACTTATTGGTAACACTTGTTATCGATAATATAGATACATAACGCTTACATGATAACAAATGACACATAACGAACCGATAAAATTTCGATAAAAAATTATTGACACGTCATCAGGTTTCTGTTCCGGTTTCGGGTTTTACTTCTAATATTTTTCTTCCTCATCCCCTTTTTATTTTTTCTCCCCTTGCCTTTTGTTTCCCGTTCTATCCTTTAGTTTTCTTTACTTTTTCTTCTTTTATTTTCATTTCTCCTCTCCTTAAAATTAAGTTATAGGTCAAAAGGGTAAATGGCTTTTCAGGCTTAGATTAAAATTTCGAGGGTGTTCACGAAGTTCTATGCGTGCAGTTCTTGTATAATCGATTAGACTGGTAGTCTATTTCTCACAAAATTAGTTAAATAAATGCTATGCTTCGTTAGCGTATCATACAAGATCTAACTTACAAATATTCGTTATAGTTTGATAAATTATATTTAAAATAGGCGTAGCTGTGTTAAATTGCAATGCCAGTGTGGTAAAGTGTTTCAAATTACTATTCAAAACCGCACTACACTACCGCTATTTGTAAGTTTGCATTCGATAGCTAGATTCAATAAAAAACAACAACAACATCAACAAATGCTACCACTTGTTATTGAAACTTTTCCCATTCCAACCTACATATTTGGCATGCACATGTTGATGGGCATTTATCCGTGTAATGCTACACACATACTCGTGCATGTACACATACATGCATAGCTGACCATCCTTTTAATAATAGCAAACAGAATATGTGCGCAATTTTCAACTCACTTTGTTCATTCACGCCTAAGCCACACACACACACACACTCTCAAACACACAATAAAAAAATACATACATCACCTACGCTCTGCCATTATCACATCCCACCAATGAATATGTCGGCTGGGTAATGAAATAACAACAAAACCAAACAAAGATGCTGGTAATGACTAGCTGCTTTATACATTGGTTTGGTTTGCCTAGGTAGCTAAAATAATTTCGCGTGCACCGGGCGTATGAGTAACATTCGATTGATTGGAGAAATTGGAACGTAATGAATTTTGCAAATTTTGCTGCATGAACGTTGAAATATAATCTCGACCAATTAAATGCTAATGGCATAATGTGAAGACACTGACAGTTTTAGTTTATGCTAATTAATGATTATACCTACGTTCATATAAATTCTAAGGGGCATTTCATGTCAAGCCGATATTTTTCGATGTGTAAGCATATTTGCTTACCGTATGGGAGAATGTAAGTATAGGAGTGGTGAAATGAAAGGAAAGAAGAGAAACGAAAACCGTTATCAATAACAACGGTTATCGAAGAGGTATCGGTTTGTTACCGACGAGCGAGTTATCGATTTTCCAATGAATTCTTATTAATTTGCTATCGATTGCAAACCAAATTGATGAGTTATCATTTTGTTATCGCAAAATTATCGGTTTTCTAAAGAAATGTTATAGATTTTTTATCGGAACGCTTGAGATTTGCCTTCGGAGTGTTACCGGTCCGTTATCGACTACATATCGGCTTGTAGTCGACGTGTTATCGGTTCGTGATTGGAATGTTATGGATTTGCTATCGGCGTTTGTTTTCGAAGTGTTCTTGGTGTGTTAGGGACAACCTATCGGTTTGTTATCGATAGCAACGTTATCAATGGCTAAAAGGAATGAAACTACGAGAAATGGCGCTGCGAAATTCGATATTAAAAAATACCGAATCGAGGGCTTTTTCAAACAAGAGGGTTTTACTCAACTTCAAGTTTAGGAAAAATTTCGAATAAAATATCACGCGATTCGGCGGTGCTTTTTTGGTTTCACGAAATGGTCAAAATTTCAAACGGAATGTTTCTAAATTGACGTGAGGTAAAGCTTTAGAATATCGTACAAGAAATTAACCTTGTGGCCATACGAAGCTGATATAAGAGCTATTGGCCTAATGTCCGTTGACCTTGTTCTAAGACAATCCTAGCTCTAACAGCGCATTCCACAACACCCTTTGTATTAGAAAATCAATCCCTTACTCTTCTAGGTTCCTATTAATTAATAGTTTCTATTGTACTTCAAGTGAGGCGAATGGTAGTCTTATTAGAACTGAGCATCTTTCACCCTCTCCGTCTTTTTCCTCACTTTTTCCCGATCTATTTATCCCTATCTCTCTATCTTCGTCTATCTTTTTCTCAGTCTCTTTCCACTTCCGTCTTTGCTCTTCTCTCTGGTTCTTCTTATTCTTCTCCATCCCTTATTCCCAGTCTCAGTCCCAGTTCCAGGTACAGTTCCAGCCCAAGTCTCAGCGTCAAGCCCAGTCCCACTCTTAGTTACAGTCTCAGTCTCAGCCCCATTCCCAGTCCTAGTCCCAGTTCCAGTTGGTCCCTTGTCCATTACCCGGAAAAAAAGTTTCGTAAATATTAATCTAAGAGCTACCTGTAGACACGTCGAGCCGTGAATAGAATTCAATCGGACAGATCGATCCCTAGTCCACTTTCTGCATTTTCTATTATTTTACTCTCCGTAAGGACCATCCTCGTACTTTAAAGGCCCGGTTTCTTCGAAAGCGGTACAGCTATATAGCGGCCGCTGCGTATCGGTAGAGCAAGAAAACGAGAAAAAGAATCAATAAAGTCAAAATATCTTCGATGCAATCAGCTGGACAAGCTGTTCTAGCTTTACAAAAAAGCGGTGCCACTTGACGGTGAGTATAGCGAACGAATATGAGTGTATTTTGTGTGGGTTTTTTTTTTTATTACTTTTTAGAGTTTAAAATATAAAACTAAGCAATAACATAAACCAGACATTTTCAATAATATTTCTTACTTAGATAAAAATATACAGTGGGCTGCATCATAAAAAAACAAATTATGTACAAGTATTTAATACAAAAAGAGGCGTAGTTGCTGAAACAACACGCCTACCTGCGATGATTTTATCCCAATCTAATCAAAATCTCATTAGGTATTCAGGTATTTAAAAAAAATACAAACTTAAGGACATTTGCATTTATTAAACATAAAAATTTCTAAATATAAGTATGCAAAAAACGCGGCCGCGGTGTGATGGTGTGATGGCAGCGTGCTCCGTCTACCACGCCGCATATCCTCGGTTCACTCCCGGGCAAAGCAACATCAAAATTTTAGAAACAAGGTTTTCAATTAGAAGAAAATTTTTCTAAGCGGGGTCGCTCCTCGGCAGTCTTTGGCAAGCGCTCCGGGTGTATTTCTGCCATGAAAAGCTCACAGTGAAAACTCATCTGCTTTGCAAATGCAGTTCGGAGTCGAATATACAAGTGAGTCCCGTCCCGCCAATTTGCAGGAAAAATTAAAAGGAGTACGACACAAATTGCAAGAGAAGCTCGGCCTAAAATCTCTTCAGAGGCTACCGCGCCTTAAATTTTTTTTTTTTTTTTTTTTTTTTTTTAATAACAATCCGATATTAATGATATTCAAGACAAAATTGAAGGCAACAGGTGAGTCTTTTTAATGCACAAAGGACCTTCAAAACACGTAATTGCTTACATTTACATAATTTTGTAATAAAATAAAAGAGAGAAATTTTAAAACGCAAATAAATTTAAGCTCAATTTTCAGCTGTGCATTAGAAGAAAAGTGAAAGTTAAATTGACAAAATATTCTAAACTTGTAAGTGGAATTTAAGACAAGACAGATCATCACACCTAAGTTGCATAGTAGAGTTGTTATAAAAATAATTGGACAGTAGTTAATAGTAATAATTTCGGGCGTTATTTTCCGAGGTCATGAAGACCGAGCATCTCTTCTAACTTACGGTGCGCTGTTTTCTCCTACAAATTGGCGGACCTGCAGTGGTGGTCACCTAAATAGCACATCTAAATTTTAAGACAGTATTCAAAAGGTCTTATCTATAAATTTTGTTTGTTTCACCTAGTGCTTATGAGGAGGGTCTAGCTGGACATCTGGCTTAATGGACCCGCCTTTACAACTGCTTTTACCTTTAGCATCTTTATTAATTCTCGAATTAAGTGTAAGGTTTTCCCTATCCGATTTCCTAAAAATTTAGTACAATTCAACGAATTAAAGACATTTTTCATCAAAATTTTCGGAATTTTTTAAAGTAGCATGTGGTGCTTATTTGGAAGAAAACGAACAAACTAAGGGTCTATTCTCTATTACGAAACGAACGTTCGTTTCGCCTGAGAGACGAATCGCTGGTGTAACTGCACTATATAAAACGATGGCAGCATTTCAAAGTATATTCTCCCCCAGCAGGTTAGGGGGCTTAAAATATACCAGCGGCAGGTCTTAAGAGGCGACTAAAAATACCAAATTGATTCAAGGGGGTTGTATAGCACAACTCTTTCAAGGGGTTGTCAGCGTAATTTATAGCTTCTAAAACCCAATTTTCAACCTCAACTACCCGTAGCGAATCCTGTTTCTTTAACAACCGAGGCTGTGGCGGCCCTAAGTTCCTCATCGATCTAGGGTGTGGCAGGGCGCGATGGCCTAGAAAGTTTCATGTGGTCATACTAAATCGTTCCCGAGATGGTCGGGCTGGTACATGAATGGTGCTTGTTGCCGACACTTACTGGATCTGCATCCGGCAAAAGACCATCAACACGCATAACATTCGGGGAGTGTCCTTATCGCTACAACAACAACAGCAATATGGCAACATTTCATTTGGCAATTGCTTTCGCCTTCGTGTTTGACATAAAATAAGAAACATAAAGGCCGAGTGAAAATGATAGAGAATACCATTGCTAGGCGAACCGTTTGTCTGAGCTATGGTTAGAAATACAGAATGAGATACTAAATATGTTTTTATAAGGGTTTCAAGAACGTTTTGAAACTTGCACATCGTTAAAGTTAAATTAAACGGGCTTTAAAACTATGTACTCGGAAGAATTCCAAAACTCTGTATTAAAAAGTTCTTAGGAAATTTGATAGAGAAAGCCAATTTAAATGAAATAAAAATGTTAAAGATGAATTTGGTTGAAAGGCTGCTTGATGAAATATTAATTTCTAAACTTTCAGCAGCATATTTAAACTTTTTGGTTTTGATCTTGGATTTAATCGTCTGTTCATCAATTACATTCGGCATTACATACCGATGCAGTCTTAGCTTAATGGTAGGCTTGCGAGATGAGAAAATCTGACGAAACGAGTACGAATTTTAGTTTTGGGAGAATATAATTTCTAATTTAAAAATACAAAGACATCTTAAGAGATCTTTTGCAGGGTTGAGATAGCTATAATATCAGCTAGTAATAAAATACAATAATTGTATAAACTAAATAATTTTATAAACATCTAAAACTCATCAAATTTTACCAATGCTTTTTGGCTTTGTTTTAAAATAATTTTGAAAATTTAGACTTGATGAGTTAAGTTTAAACTTTAAGCTGAATATAATTAAAAAAAACTCATAGGCAAATTGAGAGATTTCCAATTTAGTTTAAAAAAAAGTTTGGAAAATTGCTTAAACCGATGAATGGTTTGGCATTGAGGCTCAAATTTTTAACCATGTGTTTTCTTCCGTTCTCCTCTCTCTCTCTCTCTTTTTCTCACGCGGTATTTTTTCTCCTTCCTTATCCATCTATGTACCTCCGCACCCCGCTCTACTTTCGGCTCTTTCTCCGTCTTCATCCCCCTTTTTCTCATGTTGACATTTTTTCCCCTTCTCCTTTTATCTCACTCTATTTCTCTCCCTCTCCTGCTCTCTCGGTCTCTCCCTCTTCCTTATTATCTTTTCACATTTTAACTCTTTCTCTAGCTTCCCCTTTCCAAATTTCTCCCTCCCTCTCTGTATTTTTCATTCCCTCTCCTTATTTTTTTTCCTTCCATATCCATTTACCTCCTCAGCCCTCTCTCTTACCCGCTGTTTCTTCATCTCTATCCCCTCTTTTTCATGTCGAACTTTTCATTCCCTTTTCTTTTTACTCACTCTATCTGTCTCCGTCTCCAGCTCTCTATCTCTCCCTCTTTTTCTTCTTCCACCTTTTTACCATTTCTTTCGCTGCCTCTTTCTCTGTGCTTTTCTCTCCCTCCGTATTTTTCGCTCCTTCGCCCCACACCCCACTCTTTGTCCGCCTACTGCTCTGTCTATTATTTTCTCTCCTTCTCACTATTTCTATTGCTGTCCTTTTCCCTCCCCTTCTCTTTCTAACTCACTCTATCCGCCACCCTCTCGGTTTCACGTCTTCCTCACAGAGTCCGGTACAAAAAAAAAACACAACTATGAACATAAATATGCTGTTTGATAGTATTTACATATGTTTTTTGTTATTAATTATGTTTGTTAAAATAAAGTTATCAGACTCCCCGAGGAAGACGTGATAGCGTTGAAACGCGTAAGAGGAAAAGAGAAATTTAACTTGCCTTCTCAATTCTCGGGAGCAAAGCTCCATCAAGAGCAAAAAGTAAGTGAAAATCTTTGGCCCAAAAATTAAACTTTACATTTGAGAGTTTAATTTCACGCCTCTAGCAAGAGCTAATAGGCCCTACTTCCGTTACACTATGGTAGAATGCCCGTTAAACGAAAGCTTGGAATCACCGCATACGAAGCTTAACGTCAAAAAGCAAATCTACAGCTTTTAACAGTAACATTTTTAAATATTTATTTTAAGAATTTTTAAAAATAAGTTTTTCATGTTTAAAAGAGCTTACAACTATAGTCCTATACACTACAAGAATATTTGACTTTGCAACAAGCTCTTTGAAAATACCCCAACTCTATCTCACTCTCTTTCGCTGTCTACATTTACCGCCCCTCAGTAGTATTAATATTTTTCAATGACTTGTGTTGCTATTAAATCAAAATTTTTTAATAGCGTTTGTTTTGTAGGCGTTACTTTTACTTTTGTTTTTAGTAATTTTTATATCATTGCTTACTCTCTTAGGCTCTTCAAAGTTTTCCTGCCTTTGTTGCGTGTTTGCTATTACTTTCCCTTAACAAGTACGCGTTGAGTGCTGATGGTGATGGTGCGGCGGTTTTCCACACTCTGAAAGCATGAGCAAACAGTTACAACATTAAAGTAAACAACAGGCATAAATACTTTAAGATTTTAACTTCCCACATTCAATTCCAAATAAATTTTCTTAAGGACTTTTGACAGCCTTTTGCGCATTTGATTTTATTCAATTTTATGCGACCACCCACGCAGACATTTTTGTGTTCTTAACAAATTCACACATTATAATTCATTGCCGGTTGTCAAATCTATTTCTCTTTTTTGTTACAACTTTTCCATTCAAACATATTTACAAAGTTTTGTTTTTAGCTCCTTATTTACTTACCTAATATTAAGTATGTTAGAAGCGTTAAACAAATATTGCGTGTTTGTTCTCATTATTTGGCAATTTTACATTTCAAAAGCATTTAACTCGAAACTCCCATACATACATATGTTGTCGGCATGCGAGTACGTATTTCTATCACGCACAATTTGTGTTATTTTTTAGGGAATTTCCATAGCTAAACTTAAATACCCATTGTACTGTAGATCGTATCAATAGCCGTGTTTTTAACATGTATATACATATACATTTGCGGGTAAAAAAAACCGCGGCAATATTGAAGACTCGCGGCAGTGGTTTGATAACTCGCTACTAAACGGGTTGTGCTTAATAGCGTAGTCATACACATCTGTTGGTCATAGTATAAAACTTATAGCTGAATCGATTGCGATGAATCGTGGACACACACACACACCTTTTTCGGTCATAGAAGTGGAGAATAGTGTAGAGATATAATGTAGAGAGATATTTCAGTTGCAACTGAGCACAATGCATACTGAAATTTAAGCAGTACTAATTTTCTGCGCAACTATTTCTTAAGTGTAGATAAAGTTATGCACTTAGCAGTCCATATAAAGTTCAAGTGCATATTTAAAAAAAACAACACATATATGGTATTCAGTTACATACAGTTTTGCAGAGCCAGAACAGAAAAAAATAAAACTGATATATTGAAGATAATTGCAAAACAAGATAAGCAGAGCAAATTTTTTTTCTTATTTTTTTAACCCTACCGGCCTGTTCTTATAGGCGAATAAAGTACCCAAATGATTCAAGGGTTGCCAGTGCAATTTATCCAACCCAATTGTCAACCTCTCCTACCCTACCCAGGCCCTGGCGAACCAAAGTTCTTAATGGAACTAGGGGTTGGAGCGTTATGACCTAAAAGGTGGTCATATTAAGTCGTTCCCAAGATGTTCAAACTTGTACCTTCTGTACCTTAATGGTGCTTGTTGACGAAACGCACCGGATATAAAGCCGACAAAGTACCATCAATATCGATAACACACCCCAAAACCTATCGCTACAACAACAACAGCAGAACAAATTTTAATCCATATTATCTAATCAACGAAAAATTAACTTCAGTATTAGTAGTTAAAAATCACAATTAAGGCCAGCTTTTGTATGACGATGTGACAATTTGCAATATCAAAATTAATTTTGGAGCCAACGCTCTTGCTCGTTGTATTACGTAATGGCAGATGATAACAAGCGGCAGCGTGTGGATAATGTGACACACCTGTCACACCGAACAAGCTGAGTTAAAGTGTCGGCCGAAGCAACATCAAATTTTTTTTCTTTTATTATTGTTCCAATTTATATGCTATTTTTGTTTTTTATATAGAACAACGATACACTTTTTTTGGTATATAATATCATAAATTCCACAAACGCGCTGTGATTTACTGTAACAGACCGAAGGGATATAGCTTTGCGATCTTTGAAGAAGTGGAGTTTAGGCCGTTACCGCATAAGTAAGAAGAGATTTTGCTGCCCTGCAGGCGCGAAAAGAAACTTTGTAACACAAATTTACGAACAAATTTACCTTACTTGTAAAACAAATCGATACTTTGTCGATAACACATCGATAATAAGCTCGTATCTTTGCGTTTCTTTTCATTCCCTTCCTTACATTTCCTTGCTTTGGATTCCGCTCGCGTAACCATAACCATAAGCATCGTTATTATGCTGCACATGATTATCGACATTGTACTTATACTGCTCTTTTCCATTCTCTTCTTCCATTTCATCTCACTCACATTTTCTTTTTCCTTCCTATGGCGTTTCACTTTCACCTTTATATTTCATCGATTTGTTTTTCTGCTTTCGTTAATTTCCATTAACTCATTTGCTGTCTGATTTCGCTCATATCAAATCTAGCACGAATATTGTTCAGACATTACTCTACAGTGTAGTGCCTGCATTTACACCCACACTTGACCATACTTATTTACGTGTTCTAAGATGTTTACACATCAATAGTTCTGGCCTTATGGTTGAAGCGACCACACAAAGTAGTATACTTCAATCCGTATAAGTCTTGAAATATAGGTAATATACGATTCAGATGGTACGAAATACTAATTGTCTTTGCATCTGCTAGCATAATTGGTGCTAAGTTATAAGGCCTGCATCCGGGTATACAATTTTCATTTGAATAGAAAGCTAAACAACTTTCTAGAGCACTTTGAACGGTAAAAAGGTGGTTCCGAAGCATATTTTTTATTATACTGCGCATAAGAAAATTGTCAATTTATATATTTGTTAGAAAAACAAAAATATTAGGTAGCTTTTCGCTTCGTTGTTATTATTATAAAAGGTGTAGCAATTCAGAATTTTATAATATGCATTTAATGTATTATTTCTTATTTCTGAAACGCACAAGCTAATAATAACAACTATTTCCAAGTAATTTAATTTCAATATCCACATCCCTATTTCATTTTGTTGGAGGAGCATGAACTTGATTGGCGGGAACAGAGACGAAAACGAAAACAGAAATTAGTGTTTATCATTTAGAAGTGCCTTCTTTTCCAGGTTATTCGTCAATTGAAGATGCTTTTCAGTTTTGGGGAGTTTTATCGCGTTTGTTGTTCCTTTGCCGGTTATTCAGCCGGTACATTACGAATAATAGCACAATTAAGGTACGTTAGTTCTTCCAGGCCATACAAACTCTCCTACGTAAAGAGCTTGAGTCACCACAGCCTGGTTCGCTTAATAAGCAGGATTAGCCACGGGTAGGTTAGGTCAAGGGTTAGAGGAAGTGTAAATTGTCCCTTGAATGCGCTGTGTTACACAATCCCCCACTCGTGCAAGCCAATAAAGTGTATGATGTTGATGATATTCGTTTATTCTTGATTACAACGTAATTATTTTCTACTTCTCACATTTCTTCTCCAATTCACATATTACTATGACACGGCAAAATCCGACCATTATCCAAATTCCTTTACCAAAAACACAAAAACTGACAAAAGTTTGTGTTACGTTGACCACGAACTATTCCGCTCTGCTAAACATAACATTTAATTTTACACTTTTTACATTCATTTCATTGAGGCATGCCACATTGCAATGCGGCGTATCCAACGAGCGCTTCTCTCTTTCACTGCCTCTTATCATGGCTTGCTTTTGCTTTTATGGACCACTTACTCGCGCACCTATATCTTCTTTTTATACTCAGCGTGCTTTGCACACAGAGTATATTAACTTTGATTGGATAACGGTTGGTTGTACACGTATAAAGGAATACAGATAGATATAGACTTCCATATATCAAAATCATCAGTATCGAAAAAAAATTTGATGGAGTCATGCCCGTCCGTCCGTCCGTCTGCCCGTTAACACGATAACTTGAGTAAATATTGAGATATCTTCACCTAATTTGGTACACCAGCTTATCTGGACCCAGAATTGATTGGTATGAAATCGGATGATAACCACGCCCACTTTTTATATATATAACATTTTGGAAAACTCAAAAACCTTATTTAGTAAATAATACATCTAGAATGTTGAAATTTGACGTGTAGACTGATATTTAGACTCTTGATAAAAATGTGAAAAAAAAATTTTAAATGGGCGTGGCACCGCCCACTTGTGATAAGATCAATTTTACAAATATTATTAATCATAAATCAAAATCGTTAAACCTATCGTAACAAAATTCGGCAGAGAGGTTGCCTTTACTATAAGGAATGCTTTGATGAAAAATTAACGAAATCGGTTAAGAACCACGCCCACTTTTACATAAAAGATCTTTAAAAGGGTCGTGGGCGAATAAAATAAGCTATATCTTTGCAAAAAAGAGCTTTATATCAATGGTATTTCCTTCCCAAGTGGATTTATAACAATAAATAAGAAAAACTTCAAATTTTAAAAAATGGGCGTGGTACCGCCCCTTTTATGACTAAGCAATTTTCTATGTTTCGAGAGCTATAACTCGGTGAAAAATTAACGCATCGTAATAAAATTGTGTACACAATTTTCCCTATAGCAGAAAATATTTCTAGTAAAAATGAACAGGATCGGTTAAAGACTACGGCAACTTAGATATAAAACAAGTTTAAAAGCGTCGTAGACTAAAATAATAAGCTATAACTTAGCAAAAATAATTTTGAATCAATGATATTTCACTTATCAAGTTTTATTGTAAGAGGAAATGGGGAGGCATATTTTTTAAACGGGCGGTGCCACGTGTTATGTAGAAAAGTAGTTTATCTGAAATGAAATGTAAAATTAAAGTTCACGCTGAGTATATAATGTTCGGTTACACCCGATCTTAGACACCTTTACTTGTTTTGTTGTTTTTTCGTTTAATTCTTCTTCTAACACTTATCAACCACATGAAAGCTGCTTTATGTCGTTTTGTGGTTATGCAAAAGTTTTTTTCAGCAACAGCAACTAGAAACACCAGAAACTTTTTCAATCATCATTTCGCAGAAGCGTACAAGTATCAACATTTCTTTCGTTTAATTTATTTCTTGAAACCATTTTATATCTCATATTTTATATTTTGTTTACGTTGGTTCGTTGGTTGTAGTTGGTTAAGATAAGCTTAAAATAAATTTGCTAAAACTCTAGTCAAATTTTAACTCCAGTTGAACTACGGATAGATAATTTGTAGATATAGCAACATCTGGATTTTGTTTATCCAACAAACAGGAAAAAAATATTTCTGCAACCTTGGTTCTAGTTGATATCGATTACCATTCTCTAATTATTCCTAAACCTGATATTTCTCAAGTTGATATCCAACATCATTCTCTAACCACTATCCAACATTTGAGAAATTTTGTAGAATTTATAATTCTCGAGTTGATCTCTAACGTCATTCTCAAATAATTCTCCAACCTTTGAGAGATTTTTAAAATTGTTTAGTTCTCAAATGATGATGCAGGTGATATCCTACATTGGATATCTAGATGAGGTGGAGCTGAAAATAAATCTTATCCAAGGTGGTACAACCAAAGCCAAATATTTTATTTTATTTTTGTGAAAATACTGTAGTTTTGGAATCTTACGTTTGAGTGCAATTAAGGAAATATACTTGAGTACAAGTTGGTAACTATCTTTTTTTTTGCTTTCAAAATATTCCTGTTATTGATGAGAATGATATGACTCTTAATTGGAGACACTGTTTCGAAATAACTCTTGAGAGTTTAGAAGTATGCTAGTTACAAACATGAGCTCATGCTTGTTGGGTATTGGGAATTTCAAACTTCGAAAGCCGATATGTATTTTTTGGAGGCTAACATCGAAAAACGGAGATAGTACTTTGTTTACTCAAGCCTCAATCTCTACAAAAAAGTGGGTTTTGTCCAATACCCAGAAAAAAAGTTGATTTTGTCGCATAGTGTTATTATTATAAATACGAAACAACAGGTTTGACTCACTTATTTACTTTGACTTCCCCTATTTATGATATTTGGCATATCTTTATTAACTTTTTAATGCAAACCCTAATAATTATTTTTCCTCCAAAAATATCACGAGTTTCAGGTCTAAGTACAATAGGAATCAGGTAAATTAACAGTTGCAATAAATATTGAAAGCGCTATAACTTCTTTGTTTATTATTTTAGTAATATGGTTTAAAAGCAACATTTTCTTGAATGTTTAAGTATTTTCGTTTGGCAAGGAAAAAAACATACATTACGTTAGCTGACGTAATCATGTGAAAACGACTTCATAGCTTAAAAGGACATTAAACGGAAATGTGAAGCTTCTCAAGGCCAAAATAATGACATATCAATTTTAAAAATCGGACGTCAAATAACCAAGTTACAACGAAAAACTCTTTCCGGCTGTATTTCGAAGGATCAAAACAAAAAAAATAAAAAAAATTGTCCGAAACCTTCTCAACATAATCTTTACATTTAGGGGCGGACATTAGCAACTTTTTTTTGTATGGGGAGCAACCCAGTCTATTGGGTATATTCGACGCCATTTCGAACGAACGCAATAACTGATAGGCTAACTAGATTTTAACCCTGCCAGATCAGCCGCTTAAAATCAGCCTAAAATGCAGTTAAAGTATACTGAAAACTGCAGCATAAGTTGAAGCGTAATTTAACTGAGAAACTAAGATGAATTTATACTGGAAAATAGGGCCTAAGTCGTTTATTAAATGCTTGCCACAAGACGAAATTTAATGTGCAAATTATTTACTCATACTCTTCATCCTTATGTGGTTTACTTGTCGTTTATTTGAAAACTTGTGTTTATTAGCATAAAAGGAAAAATATTAAACCAAAACAATTTAAAGCGTAAAAAGTTTTAAAAATATAATTCAGACAGTATTATGCTTGAAGCTTGGCGTGAGCTGGGAATTCAGGCTACCCGATATCTGCAACGTCTTTCATGTGGAGGTCCGCGGTGTTGGATAATATCCGGCGTTTTAACTGTTAGTCAATCTTATATCTATTCAGTCATGCGGCTAATAAAACGTTACACATACGTTCAACATACTTTTTATACGCAGCTGAGCAGAGCTCACAGAGTATATTAATTTTGTTCGCTAAACGGTACCCTTTAATGGCATAAACTAATCGAGATAGATATAGACTTCTTCGGTGTGCTAGACGGAGAACAGCATTAAGGTAGCTAACTCTAAAATTTCAAATTTTTTCTCAATTCCACCACTCATGCCATTTTGAATAAGTCCTTGAAAAATGGGACTATGTCAAATCTCTGAGTGAACTTTCAATTTTCACCGTTTCTTTCTGACATGATATAGGACCATATAGTGTATATCGAGTACTTCCCTACTCCCAAAGCTTAAGGCCAACCCAAAATTCCATAACCTTGATTTAGGCATGAATCCGTGGAATATTGATCTACGCTCAATACCGCTTAAGGCATGATTTATTCGACGCTGTGATTGCACAACGGACGGCTCGTTAAAATTTCCCTGGCATGTTATAAATGAAGTTCAGCTTCACTGCCTTCCACCACATCACTTCCAGCGCAGTTTATGGCTTCTTCAACCTAACTGTCAACCTCACCTATCTGTGCGACCACAAGCTCATCATAGAACTAGGAGTAGGAGGACGAATGGCCTAGAAGGTTCAATGTGGTTATATTAAATCTTTCCCGATATGGTTAGGCTTGCACCTTAATGGTGTTCGCTACCGGATGTTACCGGTTCTATGTATATCCGGCAAAGCACCATCAACACTTTTTGACTTTGTTTGTATGTACATTATATGGCTGAAACCAACAATAAATAGCGCAAATATCACTTTAGGCGTGCCTGACTCTATGTTTTCTATTTAGGTTCTTATCCAGCTTAGGTTTCAGAGGCACTGCAGATGTATCGAAATATCAGAAGTACCATAAATTAACGTTCTAACTTGGATTTCTCGATATAGTATTGGAGAGGAGCATCAGTTCTGTCTTTAGAATTGGACCTTGACGAAATAAGATATAAAGCGAAGCCTCGCTAGCGTTTATAGAGCATCACAATATATCTCTTTGTAGAGTACCGGGCACAACAATAATGAAGGGAGTAAATTGGTTGCTGAGATAGGTAAAAGGGTTTGCGAAATGGATACAAATAAGCAACGACACCGTCAATCCAAAACGGAACCATACAAGGGGCGACAGGGCGTACTACGGCAGAGGATGAAACAACAAATGAGAAAAAAGGACAAATCAATTGAATTCTCTCGTCCCCTCTATGGTTGCGCCACCTGTATGGTTCCACCATGCGTCTGACTACCTCTGGGTTATCTCCTGATGAATATCGAGGAACACATTACTGGGTCAACGAGTTTGCTGTGCATGCAGTGATATGTTTGTAAGGTCTTTATGATCATATTTGGCTATCAAAGGAAAGAGCTTTATTCTCAAACTAAGTACATCTGTAGTGAGAGTATCCTGCAGAAAGAATGTGAGTCAAACACGCAAATCCACAGTTTCGAATGCGTTCACAATGGACAAAAGTGTTTGCGAGTGGGAGGTCCTGCTTGGGATGCAAAGTACATGTACAGGGTAGAATCTTTGTTCCAACCCTGTTGGAACTGCAATCTGAGGATATCGATGACAAATTTTGAGTGATCGCAACGAAGCAGAACTACGATGACCAAGATAACTTTCGTCTCCAGAAGAAGTTTCACAGCGAAACTTAAGTCCTATAAGGCCGAATAGTATGGCACTCGAATACGTTGCTCCATTTTTCATTACTTTGTTACGATTTTCTAACATGAGTAATTCAGACTTTCCGATAGGGATGTTTAGTACAAACACATAGGTGTTTTGCATCAGAAAAATTGCTAAATGCACGTCTGTCGACTTTACCTACGCTAAGCGAATAAAAATGATGTTGGATGTGGCACGTTCTACAATGCTCTTGAGTCAAGAGTAGACAGTAAATTTGCAGTCGTCAGTCGACAGTTGGTGGCAGTTTAAGTCAACCTTTAAGTTGTATGCTAAAAAGCAAAATGATTTTCAAGGCAAATTTGCATCAAATTTTGCAATGCTTTTCTTTTGTAATTTATTTCTTTGCTTGCACCTTACCGTGCCGATTATGCAGCATTGAAGGCAAATAAAAAGCCGTCAGACACATACATATGTATATAAAAGCACACATTTCTAAATTCATACTAACATCTGTATGCATATATGCATACACAAATAAACCGTGGCGCGAATATAAAGGAAGCCAAGAAGTATACTGAAAACCAAAAATGGTGCCACCCATTGAGAAGAAGCAAGCAAAGCGTTTAATATAAGCACTTACACACAAACCTACATAAGTACATTCATGAGTAGTTATAGCCAAGAAGAGGTGAATGCGCTTTTTGACCTAATGCCTAGCACATTTCTATGTATGTGTGCATGCATTTATGTAGCCATGAATGTTTGTATGGCTTCACGAGCACATTCAGTTGGTTGGCGTGAAAGGGCAACCACATTGCTACTTCGCGTTGTCACGACTCTTTTAATGTACATATGTCATGCAATGTGCCCTATACTCCATAGAAGAAACTATTAAGGGAGTTATCCTAGGGCATCAATTTTTATTAAGTTGAGTTTATATGACTAGACGAATTTGGCATGAGCTTGTCAGATATTTTAAAGCATTCGTAATATATCGTCATGTACACTAAATTATATTTACACTCGGAGAAACAGAAAATGATAAAGCCACCCCGCATATAAAACCGTCAAACCCCATCAACTTATCACAAAATAATATATATTAATCGACCCTTAAAAAGTCTAAAATTTTTAAATCAAGTGTAATAGCACAAAATAGGGTAGTCGCCTTGACCTTTCACCCCGCTTAGCTACGCACTTGGATGTATGAAGTTTTTGTACTGACATCGGTCTCATGTGAGTCTACAATGTTTAAATTAAACTTCACGTTGTAAAATTCGAAAACTGCCCTGGCCAGGTTTAGATGTCTGACACCCTGGGGTTTTGGAGCTTTCTAACGTTGACCTAACGGTAGATGTACTTTTTTAGAATTAGGTTACACGTGGCAAAGATTATACCTAAACGTTCTTTGTCTGAAATAACCTTTCTTCTCAAGCCACCATACGAGTACCCCATACAGTTATATGGGTCAAATAATCGCTGTATAAATCCAACTGCATAGATTGGGAGTTATTGCCAATTTTTCGACCGTGTATAATGACGCTGAATAACGTTATTCTTCCAGTTTTCCGTTTTTTTCCAGAGCAACGCCTGGGAATTTGGTCTTATCGGCCAGATTGAGGTTCACACCATTTATTTTAGGTAGTTCAACGGTGGTATTTTGTACCATCTGGTATATAATTCAAGCTTCGCTTTATCGGAATAGACGTTGATTACGCATCGGGCGGCCCACGAGGAAACCTCACGCAGTGCTACCTGCATCAGGCAGTTTCAGTTTTCAAAAATCCCGTTAAGACATAAAGATGTCGACACAATGCCACCAAAAAAAAATCTGGATGAAAAAATTACCCGACAAAGTAAAATCCCAGCAAATTTAAATCCCCACGCCAGGGAAAAACTAAATCAATTTTATAAAATAATGCTCGTAAATATTTAGTCGAGATTTTGTTTCCGAATATTGTCGTGTTGAGATTGGTGATTTAGTCGGGATTTAATCATGATTTCTTGTAATTTGGTCATATCGTGATTATGTATTCCGGGTCGGTCGGATTAAAATCAAAATTTTGATTGGTTTTGAAAAAAAATGTATTTAGTCACTTTTTTAGTCGTATATGGATCGATTCTAGATGAGAATTTCCTTTTAAAATTAAGGAATCTACAACCACTTAGAGATGTTCATAATGATTGAGCTACATTCGTAATGACAATCGTTGAAGCTGCATTTTTGTTTCTAATGTATTTGTGACATATGAACGCTTCCACAGCCTTTTTTCTTGTATGCCCAACGTTGGGCGCAACATAAAATATCTCTAAATTTTATAGAAACTTAATGCTATTTTTGTTCAATAAAAACTCAGAATTCTTAAAAAAAAACTCCATAGAAACCTAGTCGTATTCGCTTCAACCCACGACGTCAAATTAAAACTGCGAATTTCTCCGCAATTTGCCATCGCAGCTAGCGACAGAAGTTTAGCAACAAGGCCATATAGTGAAAGAGTTGTCGCTTGTAGTTACTTAAAGATTTTGTGTACAAACTAGTTTTCTTAAGAACTAATCAACGAGCGCAAAATAACAAATCGAAATCTCTTAATTTTGACGCATACCTTCCACAAGAATCTAATCTTATGTATACCTAAAAGTTCGTCTTATTTTCTTTTTATTACCATTATGAGTATGGTTTATATTTATTTTATGGGTATGGTATCGGTTCTCAATAGAGTAGCTATCGTTCTCTGGTTTCCTTGTATTATCTTTTCTGCCGGTTTTTGCTGTATCCGGTGCAACTATGAACAACGCACTCCTTCCTTCATTAATATCCCTTTCTACGCCTGTAATTGGCGCTATTGCTTGGCCTTAATAGACGGAGATATTGCCTGAGCTAAGTTTAGCGTTTCAGCTATTATAAGCTTCCTTTTGTGTTATAAAGAAATTCACGTGTTTGGCAGAATTTCATGAGCGTCGCTTTTTGTTACAAGGAAAGCCTCGCATTTGTCTAATGATTCCTTGAGGTTTAAAGATCAACTATCAACGTGACAGAGTTGCTCGTTAACCAAGCAGCGTTTCGCACGTTTATAATTATGGTTGTAATATTGTACTAATACTCTGTTACAAACTGACACGCGACACAATATCTTGCCCTTTGACGTCACGTTCTTTGCGCACACTTGCGGACATTTTAATTAGAACCTACTTATATACTGTTTGGTGTGTTATGGTGAACGTTCTGGCCAAGGCTGAGAATTTAAGATGAGAAAAGGGAAACTGAAATGAAGGCAAAATTGAATGAACTAAAATAAAGTAAAATTACATAAAACAAAACAAATGAAAATAAAATAAATAAATGAAAAAAGGGAAATAACAAAAAATAAAAAAATAAAGTAAAATGAAATGAAATACAATAAAATAAAATAAAATAAGAGGAAAAAATTTAATAAAATACAATAATGGCCATGTATATGTAAATTAAAACACCAAAAATGCTTGTTTTACATATAAATTTTATATTTGTCAAATTTATTTTTATGAATTTATTTTAATCGATATTTCGATTTCAAACTGAAATCGATCAGGTGCACTCAAGAGTTCCTGAAGATGATTTCAGTTTGAAATCGAAATATCGATTAAAATAAATTCATAAAAATAAATTTGACAAATATAAAATTTATATGTAAAACAAGCATTTTTGGTGTTTTAATTTACATATAAATAGCCTAGAGCTCAAAAAAAAAAAAAAAAAAAATTATAAAAATTTACAAACTAAAGGCCGATATAGAATAAAAGTAAAATACAATAATATAAAATAAAATAGAGTAAAACAAAATAAAATAAAATGAAGTAAAATAAAAAAAGAACAAAATCAACTGAAATAAAATAAAACTAAATGAAATACAATAAAATAAAATAAAACGAAATAAATAAAATAAAATGAAAATAAATAATAAAGTATAATTAAAAAAAATAAAATAATACACAGTAAAAAATACAATAAAATGAAAAAAAAACAAAACTAAATAAAATTTAGTAACAAAATTTTTATGAAATTAAAAAAAATACAAAAGTGTTAACTAAAAAAATGGAACGCAATGTAACAAAAAACTCCAAAAAAAAAATAAATTTTACAAAAAAAAAATAAATTTAACAGAAAAAAAAAATAAATTTAACCACATAAAATAAAATCTAATAATATAAAACAAATAAACTACAAAACTAAATAATACTGTACAAAGTACAACTACAATATTAATAATGATAACTTGGTGTTTTTCTCCGACGGCATAATCCTTTAAAACTACCACTATTACAGAAACCAAGCATGACTTCCAAAGATCCGTCAACCAATCGGTTAATCTATATGATCGACCCTATAGAAAAGATGTGTGAAGGCATTTTTTTACCCGATCTCTGTGGAGTACAGTAGGGCTGGAGAAGCCTTGTTTGTATTATATAGGACCGTGTATATAGGGGCAGATACATAATTAATTTCACGAAAGTGTTAGAAGAAGCAGATTTGTACGCCCCAAACCAGATTTTCTGTGTAAATTAAATGCCAGGACAGATGGTCTCTGTTGATGCTTACATTCGTGGATTAAAGGCATTGCGCATTTCAATCCCCCAGACAGCACTGCGGTAGAGACACTCAGTTCTGAACGAAAACTGAGATATCCGAGCGAGGAGTTCTGAACACCTCCATGTGTTATAACATTTCCATCGCCTAGAAGGAAAAGGAAATCAACTTCACAATGGTCCTAACTTACAATTAAAGGTTGTACAGGACAGTTAATATAAATACGTACTGTAACGATATCCAACTAAGGTTGAAAATACCTGCTGAAAGAATAATAATTAACGAATGTAACGAGGAGTCTTGATGCTGGGTCAGTTAGAGGTTCTCTTCAGGTTATAGTTCAGCACTGACCATAACACTTTGGATGCTTCCTTTTCGAATAGAAAATTGAAAATCGTAACCTCCTTCTTTTTCTGGCATACAACCTATTTTTCCCTTTAACGCGTTTTGGCGCTTACGCGTCTTCTTCAGGGAGAGTAATAATTTTGTTTTAAAATGCTGTTATTAACCAAAAAAAAAGATAAGAACTATTAATAAGTCACTTATCGTACCCTTCCTGCTATATGGGGTAGAATCATGGGCCATGACAACAGCAGATGAAGCGGCTTTGGGAGTGTTCGAGAGAAAATTTATTCGAGATATTTATGTACCTCTACGCGTTGGCGGTGGCGAGTACCGAAGAAGATTTAATGATGAGCTGTACGAGATATACGCAGACATACACATAGTCCAGCGAATTAAAACGCAGCGGCTGCGCTGGCTAGGCCATGTTATGCGAATGAATGATGATGATCCGGCCAAGAAAGTGTTTCTATCGGAACCCGCCTAGGGAGGCAGAGGTAGAGGGCGGCCCCAACTCCGTTGGAATGACCAGGTGGAAAACGATTTAAACTCCCTTGGTGTGACCAATTGGCGCCGGTTGGCGGAGCGAAGGAGCGACTGTCGCGCCTTGTTGGACGGTCATAACCGTTTAGACGGTTAAGCGCCAATTAAGTAAGTAAAGAAGTATTAAATAACATTATCAGAAGGCAAATGACAAAAAGTAATACAATAAATAAGAAAGATTTTCTGTCGAGCGATTCTGTTGAGCAGAAGTGCAAACCGAACGATATTTGTAAAGTGCGGGTCCCAATACTAGGGGCAATCACAAAAATTTTGTAGGCTGTCTTGTTATACTCAGTTGAGCACAGCTCACAGAGTATATTAAGTTTGATTGGATAACGGTTGGTTGTACATATATAAAGAAATCGAGATAGATATAGACTTCCATATATCAAAATAATCAGGATCGAAAAAAAATTTGATTGAGCCATGTCCGTGCGTCCGTCCGTCCGTCCGTCCGTCCGTTAACACGATAACTTTAGTAAATTTTGAGGTATCTTGTTGAAATTTGGTATGTAGGTTACTGAGCACTCATCTCAGATCGCTATTTAAAATGAACGATATCGGACTATAACCACGCCCACTTTTTCGATATCGAAAATTTCGAAAAACCGAAAAAGTGCGATAATTCATTACAAAAGACAGATAAAGCGACGAATCTTGGTAGATGAGTTGAACTTATGACGCAGAATAGAAAATTAGTAAAATTTTGGACAATGGGCCTGGCACCGCCACTTTTAAAAGAAGGTAATTTAAAACTTTTGCAAGCTGTATTTTGGCAGTCGTTGAAGATATCATGATGAAATTTGGCAGGAACGTTACTCCTATTACTGTATGTACGCTTAATAAAAATTAGCAAAATCGAAGAAGGACCACGCCCACTTTAAAAAAAAAATTTTTTTAAAGTAAAATTTTAACAAAAAATTTAATATCTGTACAGTATATAAGTAAATTATGTCAACATTCAACTCTAGTAATGATATGGTGCAACAAAATACAAAAATAAAAGACAATTTCAAAATGGGCGTGGCTCCGCCCTTTTTCATTTAATTTGTCTAGGATACTTTTAACGCCATAAGTCGAACAAAAATTAATCTTTCCTTTTGAAATTTGGTAGGGGCATAGATTTTATAATGTTAACTGTTTTCTGTGAAAACGGGCGAAATCGGTTGATGCCACGCCCAGTTTTTATACACAGTCGTCCGTCTGTCCTTCCGCATGGCCGTTAACACGATAACTTGAGCAAAAGTCGACATATCTTTAATGAACTTAGTTCACGTGCTTACTTGAACTCACTTTATCTTGGTATGTAAAATGAACGAAATCCGACTATGACCACGCCCACTTTTTCGATAGTGAATATTACGAAAAATGAAAAAAATGCCATAATTCTATACCAAATATGAAAAAAGGGATGAAACATGGTAAGGTAATTGGATTTTTTTATTGATTCTAAATATAACTTTAGAAAAAACTTTATAAAATGGTTCTGACACCTACCATATTAAGTAGAAGAAAATGAAAAAGTTCTGCACGGCGAAATAAAAAACCCTTAAAATCTTGGCAGGTATTACATATATAAATAAATTAGCGGTATCCAACTGATGATGTTCTGGGTCACCCTGGTCCACATTTTGGTCGATATCTGGAAAACGCCTTCACATATACAACTACCACCACTCCCTTTTAAAACTCTCATTAATACCATTAATTTGATACCCATATCGTACAAACTCATTCTAGAGTCACCCCTGGTCAACCTTTATGGCGATATCTCGAAAAGGCGCCCACCTATAGAACTAAGCCCCACGCACTTTTAAAATACTCATTAACACCTTTCATTTGATACCCATATCGTACAAACAAATTCTAGCGTCACTCCTGGTCCACCTTTATGGCGATATCTCGAAACGGCGTCCACCTATGGAACTAAGGATTACCCCCTTTTAAAATACTTATTAACACCTTTCTTTTGATACCCATATTGTACAAACAAATTCTAGGGTCACCCCTGGTCCACCTTTATTGCGATACCTCGAAAAGGCGTCAACCTATAGAACTAAGGCCCACTCCCTTTTAAAATACTCATTAACACCTTTCTTTTGATACCCATATTGTACAAACAAATTCTAGGGTGACCCCTGCTCCACCTTTATGGCGATATCTCGAAACGGCTTCCACCTATGGAACTAAGGATTACTCCCTTTTAAAATACTCATTAACACCTTTCTTTTGATACCCATATTGTACAAACAAATTCTAGGGTGACCCCTGGTCCAACTTTATGGCGATATCTCGAAAATGCGACCACCTATACAACAACCATCACTCCCTTTTAAAACCCTCATTAATACCTTCAATTTGATACCCATATCGTACAAAAACATTCTAGGGTCACCCCTGGTCCACCTTTATGGCGATGTTTCGAAACGGCGTCCACCTATAGAACTAAGGCCCACTCTCTTTTAAAATACTCATTAACACCTTTAGTTTGATGCCCATATTGTACAAACAAATTCTAGCGTCACTCCTGGTCCACCTTTATGGCTATATCTCGAAACGGCGTCCACCTATGGAACTAAGGATTACCCCCTTTTAAAATACTTATTAACACCTTTCTTTTGATACCCATATTGTACAAACAAATTCTAGGGTCACCCCTGGTCCACCTTTATTGCGATACCTCGAAAAGGCGTCAACCTATAGAACTAAGGCCCACTCCCTTTTAAAATACTCATTAACACCTTTCTTTTGATACCCATATTGTACAAACAAATTCTAGGGTGACCCCTGGTCCAACTTTATGGCGATATCTCGAAAATGCGACCACCTATACAACAACCATCACTCCCTTTTAAAACCCTCATTAATACCTTCAATTTGATACCCATATCGTACAAAAACATTCTAGGGTCACCCGTGGTCCACCTTTATGGCGATGTTTCGAAACGGCGTCCACCTATAGAACTAAGGCCCACTCCCTTTTAAAATACTCATTAACACCTTTAGTTTGATGCCCATATTGTACAAACAAATTCTAGCGTCACTCCTGGTCCACCTTTATGGCGATATCTCGAAACGGCGTCCACCTATGGAACTAAGGATTACCCCCTTTTAAAATACTTATTAACACCTTTCTTTTGATACCCATATTGTACAAACAAATTCTAGGGTCACCCCCGGTCCACCTTTATGTCGATATCTCGAAACGGCGTCCACCTATGGAACTAAGGATTACCCCCTTTTAAAATACTTATTAACACCTTTCTTTTGATACCCATATTGTACAAACGCATTCTAGAGTCACCCCTGGTCCACCTTTATGGCGATATCTCTAAAAGGCGACCACCTATACAACAACCACCACTCCCTTTTAAAACCCTCATTAATACCTTTAATTTGAGACCCATATCGTACAAACACATTCCAGAGTCACCTATAGAACTAAGGCCCACTCCCTTAGCACCATTCGTTTGATGCCCATATTGTACAAACAAATTCTAGCGTCACTCCTGGTCCACCTTTATGGCTATATCTCGAAACGGCGTCCACCTATGGAACTAAGGATTACCCCCTTTTAAAATACTTATTAACACCTTTCTTTTGATACCCATATTGTACAAACAAATTCTAGGGTCACCCCTGGTCCACCTTTATTGCGATACCTCGAAAAGGCGTCAACCTATAGAACTAAGGCCCACTCCCTTTTAAAATACTCATTAACACCTTTCTTTTGATACCCATATTGTACAAACAAATTCTAGGGTCACCCCTGGTCCACCTTTATTGCGATACCTCGAAAAGGCGTCAACCTATAGAACTAAGGCCCACTCCCTTTTAAAATACTCATTAACACCTTTCTTTTGATACCCATATTGTACAAACAAATTCTAGGGTGACCCCTGCTCCACCTTTATGGCGATATCTCGAAACGGCTTCCACCTATGGAACTAAGGATTACTCCCTTTTAAAATACTCATTAACACCTTTCTTTTGATACCCATATTGTACAAACAAATTCTAGGGTCACCCCTGGTCCACCTTTATGGCGATATCTCGAAAATGCGACCACCTATACAACAACCATCACTCCCTTTTAAAACCCTCATTAATACCTTCAATTTGATACCCATATCGTACAAAAACATTCTAGGGTCACCCCTGGTCCACCTTTATGGCGATGTTTCGAAACGGCGTCCACCTATAGAACTAAGGCCCACTCCCTTTTAAAATACTCATTAACACCTTTAGTTTGATGCCCATATTGTACAAACAAATTCTAGCGTCACTCCTGGTCCACCTTTATGGCGATATCTCGAAACGGCGTCCACCTATGGAACTAAGGATTACCCCCTTTTAAAATACTTATTAACACCTTTCTTTTGATACCCATATTGTACAAACAAATTCTAGGGTCACCCCCGGTCCACCTTTATGTCGATATCTCGAAACGGCGTCCACCTATGGAACTAAGGATTACCCCCTTTTAAAATACTTATTAACACCTTTCTTTTGATACCCATATTGTACAAACGCATTCTAGAGTCACCCCTGGTCCACCTTTATGGCGATATCTCTAAAAGGCGACCACCTATACAACAACCACCACTCCCTTTTAAAACCCTCATTAATACCTTTAATTTGAGACCCATATCGTACAAACACATTCCAGAGTCACCTATAGAACTAAGGCCCACTCCCTTAGCACCATTCGTTTGATGCCCATATTGTACAAACAAATTCTAGGGTCACCCCTGGTCCACCTTTATGGCGATATCTCGAAACGGCGTCCACCTATAGAACTAAGGCCCACTCCCTTTTAAAATACTCATTAACAACTTTCATTTGATACCCATATCGTACAAACGCCTTCTATAGTCAACCCTGATCCACCTTTATGGCTATATCCCTAAATGGCGTCCACCTATAGAACTATGGCCCACTCCCTCATAAAATACTCTTTAATGCCTTTCATATGATACACATGTCATACAAACACATTCCAGGGCTTCCCTCGGTTCATTTTCCTATAGAACTAAGGCCCACACCCTTTTTAAATACTCATTAACAACTTTAGTTTGATGCCCATATTGTACAAACAAATTCTAGCGTCACTCCTGGTCCACCTTTATGGCGATATCTCGAAACGGCGTCCACCTATGGAACTAAGGATTACCCCCTTTTAAAATACTTATTAACACCTTTCTTTTGATACCCATATTGTACAAACAAATTCTAGGGTCACCACCGGTCCACCTTTTCCCTTATGTTGCCACCATAGCTCTCAACTGAGTATGTAATGTTCGGTTACACCCGAACTTAACCTTCCTTACTTGTTTTGATTTCGAATTCAAAACACATTGCGAGCATTTTCTATTAGCAATATAGGAGTATTACATATATGATTTGGGTGAAGTTTATTAGAAAATTTTCCACGAATACCAGAAATAACTAAATATTTCGGTGATTAAATATTCTAAAAGTATTAAAAGCGCTTTTCATTATTAAGCTGCTTAAGATATAGAATATAAAGGAGAGGAGATTTGGAATACTGAAAGTGTGTTCGTACTGAACGTTCTTAAATTATTTATTTTTGGTAAAAAATTTTGCCCGCCAGCATCTGTGAAGCAACTTCCCGTTAATTTAATCACAAATTTCCGCCACAAATTTCCGACATAAAATTTCATTTGCATTTATAGTCATATCAGATCTTTGGCAAATTTAAACCTCATTCATTACATAATCAAAATCTAAGTGTTTCGACAGGCAATAATTTGCGTAGCCTACTTTTAGGCTAAAAGTAGTGATTAGAGGCCATTAAAAGCACTTAAATTGGCTCAAATCAAAATGCCAGTCATTAGAGGATACGGAGAGAGGGACGTACAATGCAAAAACTGAGATAGGCAAGTGAATATGACTGAATGGGTATTGCATGTATGGCAAGAAAGAGAAAAACTGCAAAATATCACACACTTGTGCACACAAATGCAACAACTTGTTAGTTTGTTAACTAGAATAAAGTGTAAGAGCTGCTATAAATGCGCGTTTTTGTAAAAAGTGTATGACAAAGCCGATTTATCCCTTCCAAAGCTAAAAAAAAATTGTTTAGTAATAAATAAAGATTAGACGGTGAATGTAGGTGAGGGATTGGCGAGTTAGCTAGCCTCTCATTTCATATAGGCGGATTTTGTTTTCTAAGCTCAATTTTAATGTCACTAATGTTTTCGTTATTTGCTCTACTAGTTGTTAAAGTGTGCGGCCTTGCAGGTTTTAGGGTTTTTTTCTTTTGTAGTTATTCCTCACGTAAAGTTATTATGTTTGTCAGCAGGCTATTTTGTTGGTTGAGTTAATACCTAAATGACTATCATGAATGCTTTATGCAATGACTGCTGTCTCCTCTCACTGATGTAACGTACAATAAGTACTTGTAACTCAAGTATGACTATTAGGGTGGGTCTATTTGTATGGACGAAAGTTAACCGATATCGCGCCATCGATTTTTCGATAGGATTTGGGCTTAGGAATAAAAAGTTCCACTACGCATACCCAAAAAACTAATTTTCGAGCCTGCGAAATTTCCTTTTTTTGACTTTTTTCGACTTTGATTTTTAAGGTTTTTTTCATGACCTACTAAAAAAATTTCATATGCAAAAAAATATTTTTTTTTTTCAAAAAACCTGTTATCGCCAACGTTTTGAGCGGACATTTTTGGGTCGGCCAGGGTATGCATGAATATTTTACAATCAAATGAAAATTTTTTTAGTAGGTCATGAAAAAAACCTTAAAAATCAAAGTCGAAAAAAAGTAAAAAAAAAAAACGAAATTTCGCAGGCTCGAAAATTATTTGTTTTTGTATGCGTAGTGGAACTTTTTTCCTGAGCCCAAATCCATCCGAAAAATCGATGGCGCGATATCGGTTAATAAATAGACCCACCCTAATGATTATAATAAGATGAATGCAGCTCGAGGAGGTTTTTTTGTGCGCTTATAAACTGTTTGAATGTGAATTTGTGTATGTATTATTTAATAAGTAATTAAATGGAAAAGAACTAAATAGTTGACTGAGATAGAAGTAACAGAAAATCCATTTAAAAAATAGTTTGCGATTTCGATTACGTTAAAAATTTGCAATTAAATTTGAATGCAATCACAAAATACACATAATATTGCAATCTATTTTGATTGCAATCAAATATTTTTCGTTTTTTTTTACTAGCCTTAAATTATTCCAGTCCTTTGAAAACAATTGATTGCAATGCCTGTTTCAATATTTTTATATGACTTGAGTTATAAGCGCATGCAAATAATTAAACGCAATCATGTTTTGACAGCAATCAGTGATTAAATACATGTTATGATTGCAATGAATAAAACAAAAATCAAACGAGAATGACGATTAAGCGTTCCGTGGGAGAGAGCAGATTGATGTTGGACAACAATGAGTCAACTGCTTAAAAGTTATTTTTCGTCAACAACAAAAAGTAACAAACCTCAGAAAGTCCGCGCCCCACATGCCACAAGGCCACATGCAGAACGGCACATGAATTAGTTCTAAGGTCTGGCCTGTGTAGCCTCAGTTACAACAAAATGTTCAAACATTTAATGCCCGATGACTTATTCTTAGCCGGATAAGTAAAGGACATTGCGGCAGTCCTAACAGCCCTAAAGAGAGAAAAAGCATTGGCTAGCGTGCAGCGAAACAACAGATTTGATACACCCAAACACAAAAAAAAACACACAAGCTAGAAGTTGACTTTGAAAACTTCACTGGAAATATAACCTCGGAGAAGTTAGTAAACTACTTAGGCGTAAGATTATATTCCCAACTAACACATTTGCAAATTCAACACCCGACTGAGAAGGCATCGAAACAGGTATTACTGGTAAGCAGGTTGTTTTCAAATATTGGAGGGCCGACAGAAAGCAAGAAGCAGCTCATTATAAACATCACTCTATCTAAGCTCCTGTACACATTCTAGCACTGGACAAACACACTTCATAAGAACAACTGTTGTAAGATTCTGACTTCGCAAAAGGGAACAGCAGCTCTGAGAATAACATTCGCCAATTGCACAGCATCCGGACCAACCATTAGCCAAAGCATTAGGTTGTGGGAAGCATAATAGCAGACTGATTAAGAACGCATCAAAGTGTAGGCATCAAAATGCATAAAAGAAACGTATAGGCTGTAGCAAGATCGCTGGTTAATTCAACATTGGGGAAGATGGATACTAATCACAGATGTAAAAGCTTGGAGTACCAGAAGCTCTCTGGACCTATACAACATAAAAAGAGTCCAAAGGCTTAAGAGCGTCCACAGTAATGCAGAGGCAGATGATGCGGAACAAACCTTCTTCAAACTGTCGATACTGTTAAAGTAAATATGTTGAGGTGTTCAGGGGAGTGGCAACAAATCAGCAACTTCATAGAAACCATACCTAAAGCAGAAGCGCGAACTGGGGGCAGCGGAAAGAGAAGGCCCTTGATAAAGAAAGAAATATGGAATGTCACCCAGAAGCAGTGCGAAAACCGTCTCGGAGTGGAGGATGATTCTAAAAGTTGAAATTTATTCAGCATACGGACATAATTTTTCTCTGCGACGGCGGCAGCAACTATGGTGGGGTAGGCATTTTTTATCCCCGACTTCAATATAAGGTCAATTGTATTTATGACATCCCTAACCTCAAAGGGAAATCACGAAACAAAATAAAATATGGCCACTTGAGATAAAAGAGTTGACTTTGTGACCGTTTCGGTAAGGCAATATCGTTGACATTGTAGCCATTTGAAACTTGACATTGTGACCATTTCATATGGTCATAACTTCAGTTAACTTTATGGCCATTTGAAGTGATGTTATGTACTTTGCCCTTATGCCACGCTTCCTTTTTATACTCAGCTGAGCAGAGCTCACAGAGTATATTAATTTTGTTCGCATAACGGTAATCCGTAACGGCATAATCTAATCGAGATAGATATAGACTTCTATATATCAAAATGATCTGGGTGAAAAAATAAATTCAGTTAGACATGTCCGTCCGTCTCTCCGTCCGTCTGTCTGTCCGTCTGTAAACACGATAACTTGAGTAAATTTTGAGGTATCTTGATGAAATTTGGTTTGTAGGTTCCTGGGCGCTTATCTCAGATCGCTATTTAAAATGAACGAAATCGGACTACAACCACGCCCACTTTTTCGATATCGAAAATTTCGAAAAACTAAAAAGTACGATAATTCATTACAAAAGACGGATAAAGCGATGAAACTTGGTAGGTGCGTTGACCTTATGACGCAATATAGAAAATTAGTAAATATTTGGACAATGGGCGTGGCACCGCCCACTTTTAAAAGAAGGTAATTTAATAGTTTTGCAATCTGTAATTTGCTAGTAGTTGAAGGTATGATGATGAAATTTGGCACGCACGTTACTCCTATTACTATATGTGTGCTAAATAAAAATTAGCAAAATCGGATGACGAACACGCCCACTTTAAAAAAAAAATTTTTTAACTCAAATTTTAACAAAAAATTTAATATCTTTACAGTATATAAGTAAATTATGTCAACATTCAACTCCAGTAATGATATGGTACAACAAAATACAAAAATAAAAGAAAATTTCAAAATGGACGTGGCTCCGCCCTTTGTAATTTAATTATTCTAGAATACTTTTGATGTCTCCAAAGCTCTCAGCTGAGTATGTAATGTTCGGCTACACCCGAACTTAGCCTTCCTTACTTGTTTTTTAATAAAAATCCACAGTTCACCATTTCGAGAATAATTTCGCCAGCGGATTGGGGTATCTTAGCATTACAAGACTCAAGAAGGTATAAATGAGTCGCAATACATAGCTTGGTAGACTCTGTTATTGTGGCAGTATGATTAACTACCATACTAAAGGTACCAAACACATTTGTTATCATAAACCATTAAAACATTAAAAACGCAGTACTTGCGTGCGTCTTTTCGCCTCTAAAGTGTCTCTTTAGCCTTGATGTTTTAAGCTGAGATGATTCAGGGGACCTAACTTGGTCACATAAAACCGGTCGCTCAACTTGGATTCGAGCTTGCTACGGTACTTTGATTTAAAAATTAAAATGTTGTTGATTTTTATAAGAAAGCGCTTCTTTCAAATAATACTCACTCGAATTACTGAAAATTTTCCATTTTGCTAAAGCAAAATGCGCCTCAACATCATCAACTGAAAAAAATACTTTTAAAGCCTTGAATTATCTACCATTCTGTGTACCTTTCAAACAAAAGTATAAATATCACGTGTACATTAAAGAAACAATTTTCTCGAAAGCATAATAAAACACGAGAATAAACGAAATTCGATTTATCAGCTGCAATATTATTGCATACCTTTGGGCGTTGCAGATACACATTCGTGCTTGAAATATGCATGATTTGGCATGCGTACGTACACCCATTCACCCACTCACACGTGCATAGCTCAACAAAACTGTAAAAATTTAAATCTGTGTTCAAATACAAAAATATACCAAAATTTGCATCAATGCTTGAAATTTTTATTTTCATTTGTGAACTACTTTTACACATTTGGCATAATCAATCGACCGATGTGTATGTATGAATTTTAAAAACATGCGTTTCTATGCGTGGCCGTGTTATGTTTATCCATGTGCATGCGTATGGAATGGTAAAAAATTCAATTGCATTTGACAGGAACTCTTGGATACTCACAAACAGATAAGAAATTATATATATACATAGTTATATATACTTCTGTATCTTGAAGAGTACATATAAATGAACATTAGAGTGGTGCATAAGAGTTAAACAGTTTACATTCCGTTATAACGACTAAAAATTTGATCTACATGGGTTAAGTATTCTGAAGTGGACCAGAACATCCACATAGATGGTAGAATGTTTTTTTATTTTTATTTTATTTTATATTTGACTGGTTGACATAACTTAGGTTGAACTGGCCGGTTCGTGAGAACCTCACATAGACTGAATGAGTCCGTAATGTTACCAGAAGTTTCTTTAAAAACAAAACTGAAAAACCTTATCCAAAAAGTATAACCTATGTTAGAAAATGATTCCGTCCTCTTGGCAAAAATTAGAAGCTTTTTATGACCTATGCCACTGGCTGCTTCTTGATCTGACGGCTGTATCACTGATCTTCGACACTATACAGCCTCGCACTTGGGTCCACGCCTTTCCCCCTGGGTCGATCATGTGCACATCTCGTCCTCTCGTAATCTCGCGCAATTTCATTGGGACGTCTACGGTGCAAGCTTCGAGGGATTCGCCTCTTTTAGCTAGTTAATACGCTTTTAGATGTATGCTTTTCCCTATTCCGATTCTTGTGTGTTGCTACTCGGTGTACACATGTATCGCCTCGTCCGCCGTTTGGGCACCTTTGCGCCAAGTATTCACCTCTATTGTGGCTCCTAGAGCTCCTTCGAAGCACAAATACGTAATCAGGTAGTCTGTTCATTAGGCCGGGTCGATTTGTGGGGAGGCAAAAAAATCGCCCATTGCTCTGTGAAAATCACATTCTAGGGATCAAAATAAGAAACTTTGCCGAACGAACCATACCTCTTAAACGAATTCTGATGTCCCCCACCCCTTTGAGTCGTAGGGGCAAATTTTGAAAAATCCCACTTTGAAATGCCTATGTTTTTTCTTTTTGGAGTTTATTTTTCTCTTTAGAAATTTATTTAGTCAGAACATATGTAAATGAAAAAATAAATTAAACTTAGTAATAGAAAAGAAATTAAAAAAATTATTAGAAATTAGCGTTTTTACAACCCCCTTTTAAAACCAAGGCATCACTGTGATGCATTTGCATGTCGTAAACATAGTTGTGCGGGTTTTTTATTCAACCGTTTTAAAAAATGAAGGTATCACTGTTACACAATTTCATATCGTAAAATTGCTTGTGTTGTTTTTTTTAAGCCACCACAAGACACAGCAGGTAGAATTGAAATTGCCCCTACCCAAAAGTTCGACCCAAAGGGGGGGACATCAGAATTCGTTTTAGAGGTATGGTTCCTTCGGCAAAGTTTCTTATTTTGATCCCTAGAATACGATTTTCACAGAGCAATGAGCGATTTTTAAATCGACCCGCCCTACTGTTCTTCCTGTAATTGATGACGTTATAGTACTATGGTCCTATGGTCTGCGCAGTGCAGCCGTTGTAGTTGTTATCAGGGCATTGATAGTTTTCAATAAGCCCTCAAATTTTTGGATGTGGGTTCTTTTTTGTATGACTGTCCACCAAACAGGGACTCCAAAGTAAAGGATAGGCTTTACAATCGCTGTAAATACCGAATGAAAGAGAGCGCAGTATTTTTTTCAAGGGTTCTCTTACAGCGACACCACTCCTAGTTTAGGCCTGGTTCGATTGGGGCATTGTACCTTTAAGCAAATAAGTTCATATCCGGTGTCTCCACGTTGGCGGTCAACCTGCCCAAGTATGTATGTATGTATATCCCGAAGTCCGCGTTCCATAAAAGAGGTAATTGTTGGAAGGCACTTCCCGCTCGTGACAATTGCAATGTCATATGCGTAAGCCATTAGTTTGACGTCCACAGCGGAGGTCCCGTCCACTGATTGACATAAATAAATAGAAAAAAAAAACTTTTGAGGATTTTTCGAAACTCTTTTTTTTTCGAAGTTATATGACATTTGGTTTTCCTGAACAAGCTAATCGTTTCTTCATAGCTTGTGAAAGCGTCGGCCGATTTTGATAATTTTTGGTACCCTTGTTATCTTTCTCCTTCCATTTTTAAATGGTATAAAGGGAATTATTTGTAAGTTCTTAGACATATTTCTCCAAAACCAAAGGTGCTATAACTTCGAAAAAATATCGAATTTCGAAAATATATCAATAGACTATTTTTTATTACTTTATATCAATGAAAAAAATGATAAAGGAAAAAAACTCTACCATCGAAAATTTATTACCCCGGCATCTTCTCCTATCGGCGGGAGTGTGTATTTATTTTTTCCCTGACCATCCTAATGTACATACAAATGTATGAGCGATGAAGGGTCTTATTGAATTTCAAGACTTCCGTGGTATAGATTGAATTAGGAAAATAATGAAGAGTCGGCAGAATATAATGACAGTTAAATTAAATATTTAAGTTTTGGTTAGGTTATTGCAGGAAATTTCGTTCTATTGTCACGGAAGTCGTGTGACGGAAATCGTATTCCGGTAATAGCAGAAACTAGCAATCACCTGGCTAACTCGCACAAATAGAATATGATTTGGACACATTTCGGTTATGATGTACAGCAAATCTACTAATTTTGAATTGCTCTAAGTGTAAGCAAATGACATTTCACAGAATCAACCCAGTTTTGAAATCCTATCGATATAAGTAATAGGTGGTGGCCCCTTTGGAGCGTATATCTGTAGTAAGTGATCTAGGCGTTCTTTTTGATGCGGAACTGAGTTTAACATGCATATTTCATCTATCATAAACAAAGAACCGAGTCTACTCGGATTTAATAAAAGATGGGCTAAATTCGGTACACCCAATACTTGTGTAATGTGATAAAATTGAATCGGTATAGAAGCAGTTTTGTGGTCTTAACTGTTTTCGTGGCCTTGACTGAGAATGAAGTCGTCATCTTCCGCTTTATAGAAATAGACTTCTTCTCATTAGTTTGTCAACTTTAGAGAATAGGAGCACTTTACTCGGGGTAATGTTTCTTCATAAACTGATTATCGGAGAGATAGATTCCACTGACCTTGTGAGTAGACTAAATGTTTCTGTTCCTGCTAGAACTTCGAGACACTTTGTTCTCTTTCCTTAACCCGATAATGAGTTTATCTGTACAGGAAAAGTTAACCAATTTGTCAAATTGGCATTACCAGAATCGATATCGACATTGAATGTATGTAGAAGCAGTGTAAAAGCCACAAAAAAAATAAAATAATTAAAAAAAAATTTTTAAGTTAAACGGTTTTATTGAAAACGATACTTACATGAAATAATAATAATACGAAAAGCTAGAAAATAATTAGGTAGGTCCTAGGTACTAGTCATCACACTCCTTATCAATCTAGGGCGTTGATCAGACAATCAAATAAAAGCGTGGGGCGCGTGAAATTACTAAAAATGTGAGGCGTAGCATAACCTCATTAAGGTTCAGTTGGTTTTACTTATGACTATCAATAGAAATATGACGCGTCCAACGCTTTTATTTAATTGTCTGATCAACGCCCTAGATTGATAAGGAGTGTGATGACTAGTACCTAGGACCTACCTAATTATTTTCTAGCTTTTCGTATTATTATTTCATGTAAGTATCGTTTTCAATAAAACCGTTTAACTTAAACATTTTTTTTTAATTATTTTATTTTGAAGTTTTTAGTCTTTATTTAATTGGTTATTATTTCTCATTCTATTTAGTTCATTTAGTGACTCATTATTACAAGGACTCTTTCCTGACAATTTGTTACAACCTAAGTCCTCAATACATAACCCTTCCAAAGACTTTACTCGACTCTGCGCCACGTATGCTTGTCCCTCCTCCAACTCCAAAATATTTTGATGTCACTTCTACTGGACTGTATGTAATATTTGTTCCAAATATGAGCCAAATCGGGCATCATAGGTCGCTTTCTATTCACGTATGTATTATGTGTTCCAAATATGGACCAAATCAAATTGGACCACAAATACGATTTTTGTGAATATCTCGATCCTTGCGCCACCTAGCGGCGATTTTTTTAATAGGTCGCTTTCTATTCTTGTATGTATTATGTGTTCCAAGCATGAGCCAAGTCGGACCACAAATACGATTTTTGTGAATATCTCGATCCTTGCGCCACCTAGCGGCGATTTTTTTTTTCATAAGTCGCTTTTTATTCTTGCATGTATTATGTGTTCCAAATATGAGCCAAATCGGACCACAAATACGATTTTTGTGAATATCTCGTTCCATGCGCCACCTAGCGTCGATTTTTTTCACAGGTCGATTTCTATTCTTGCATGTATTATGTGTTCCAAACATGAGCCAAATCGGACCACAAATACGAATTTTGCGAATATCTCGATCCATGCGCCACCTAAAAAAAAATAAATAAATGTAAGGCGCGATAACCTCCGAAGAGATCTAAGGCCTAGCTTCTCTTCCAATTTGCGTCGTGCTCCTCTTAATTTTTCCCTACAAATTGGCCGGACGGGACCTACATGTTTTATGCCGACTCCGAACGGCATCTGCAAGGCAGATGAGTTTTCACTGAGAGCTTTTCATGGCAGAAATACAATCGGAGCGCTTGCCGAGGGGCGACCCCGCTTAGAAAAATTTTCTTCTAATTGAAAAATCTTATTTCTAAAATTTTGATGTTGCTTTGCCCGGGAGTTGAACCCAGGGCATACGGTGTGATAGGCGGAGCACGCTACCATCACACCACGGTGGCCGCCACCTTGCGTGTATTATGTGTTCCAAATATGAGCCAAATCGGACCACAAATGCGATTTTTGTGAATATATCGATCCATGCGCCACCTAGCGGCGATTTTTTCACAGGTCGATTTCTATTCTTGCATGTATTATGTGTTCCAAATATGAGCCAAATCGGACCACAAATGTGAATTTTGCGAATATCTCGATCCTTGCGCCACCTAGCGGCGATTTTTTTCTTATTATTGCATTGTCATCGGGTTCTGAACTATACTCCAAGTTTCAAGCTTGTAGCTTATCGGGAAGTTACTTAAATTTCAATTACAAGATTCGTTCACAACGGCCGTGCATGCGGCTCAATAAAAGCTAAATAAAACCGTTTAAAAAGGACACCGGTGCGCCATTTTACTGCGTTTTTAAATGTTGGAAGATCAAAAAAGTAAGGCGTTGTGAAGAAGATTCAGCCTATTACCTCCACACATATGTGAAAATCGATATCGATGGAACCCAACTGGTGAAGTTTTTTGTGTATAAAAATACCCCTGAGCGCGATAGAGGACTAGTTTTTCATTGTTAGTCCAAATTAGAGTCAAAACTAAGCCTAGGAAACTTTTCTCGCTTAAATTTTACGTAAACAGGCGGCAAGCTTGAGCTGAGCTCAATTATGCGCTGAATGTAGTTGAATGAAAACACTGACTACAGAAAAGTGCGCTGATCATACCAATAACTACGCTGAATGTAGTTTAACGAAGTCATGGGTTTGAACATAGTCTCTAATTGTGGTGGCTGATTTTTGCCACAAGTTCGCTCTCAACTAAAAGTGTTCTGAACCGAGGATATCATTCTGCCTCTAGTGAGTTGAACTATTTTTTGGTGCGCTGAATTAACTTTTAGTGTGCTTCATTAATTATTGGTGTTCTGAACCAAAAATATAATTTTGCCTCTTTTGAGTTGAGTTGACTTTTGGTGGGCTGAATAAATTTTAAGTACGCTGAATAGCTTCCTTGCACTTCATACTTCAATTTTAGATTGAGTTAAAATAACTACTACATATTTATCAGCTGAATTCGCTTCTGCTAGGCTGAGCTCACTTAAAAACAATCTCAATTTAGTATAAATTCAACGTAAGTGTATACAAGTGCAAGTATAATTGGTATGCTAAACCGGTGTGCTGAATTTGACTATATTTTTTCAAACTAACTTTTCTAGTGCTGACTTTGCTTGAGTGCGCTGAATAGCATTTAATTCATCTTTTGATCTTTCAATAAATTCATTAAAAGTAGTTACAATGATTGCATTAAAACAACTGAAAAGAAAAATTCGCTGCTGAATCAACTATAAGTGCGCTGAATATAGTTTTATACTGCTGAATGCACAATCATTATATTGAATCGGTCTCCTCAAATCCTCTTTCGTTTGCTGAATTTACTATTACTGCGCTGAATTAGCTTTTTGTGCGCTGAATATAGCTAATTTTAGATTGTATTTATCTGCTGTTTATTTTTTTAAAGATGCAAGTACAACAATGTCATTTACTCCATCTGAATTAGTAACCTGTATACATGTGTACACATGTCTTGCATTCATTACTAGGAGAATTGGCACACAATTCGAATACAATGACAATTCAGCCACTCCCATTTGAAATTTCCAGTTTCCCATAAATTTTAATTCTACCATAAACCGCGGTGATGGTAAAAGTATGTCATAAATCCTGGATTTTGTTACGTTTACATTCAACTTACTACCAATACTTATGCAAACACACACACAGGCGTACATGTTTACAAATGCTGGGAATTTATACTTAACACACATTTGCAACTTTTTCTTCCATCTCCTATTTACTGGGTTTACGATGATTCCCACTGTTATAGCTAATCAGAAAATTTTCTCTCATTAAATGATGCACTACAAATGTTTCCATTGTACTTAGTGTACGACATTTGGGATAACAACTCATATTGTGGACAGTTTACTAACACTATTGTAAGATACGGTAGCAAATGGGCAGCAGCTTTGGGTACTATGCTTTCTTGGCAAGCGAGAGATATGCGGTTTGGTTTTATTCGAGTGGTGTCGCCTGGAAAATGTCAATGCTAACTCCTACGGGTTCTGATAGAGACTTTCTACATTGTCACCTGGCAACTCTGATTCTATTTATCAACAAATTAGTGATCAGCATGACTGTCCCAGGGGATTGGGAATATATGACACTGACCCAGGGAAGAATAACACTGAAGGGAGGTGTTATTTTTCCCATCCTTTCTAAAGTGGTCATAAACGACACTCTCGAGAATCAAAAGGCTGCCAAGTATTGGCATACGCTGCCGATCTCAAATCTTTGTCGGGAGTATATTTAAAAACATCCTGCTGGACCTTCTGCAGGAATATCTGGGTATGGTAGGTAGGCGGTTTTTGCAGGTGTTCCGAGTTTTGGGAATGGGAAACAGTGGCAGTGGCCCAGAGAAGAACTAAACTGCTGTTCTTTCTCCCATCCTCTGTGAACGACCTGCTCCTATATCAAGGGGATGCGAAGTATTGGCATACGCTGACGACCGCCGACACCTTGCAGGAATATCTGCGTATGGTAGCTAGGTGGTACGAATTCTGCAGACCAAATCTGAACTCACTTAAAATACGCTATCTACTTATTTTGAGAACAAAATAGAAAAACCTTCGTTACCTGCATTGTTGTCGTGGGTCAATGTTAAATGCTGGAAAGCCAAATCTACGGCACGGGATACACATCAGTGTTCTTATTAGCTTCAACTGCATTACTGACAAAACAGGTTACCGTGTGAGGGGTTCTGCGCTGGTTGGTAGCCTTACAACTCATATGCCCTCAAGGGAGAAGTAAAAAGGGATTATTCTGTCAAGAACTCAGAGTAAGTCGGAAACTAAGGCTACCTAATCATAAAATCGAACTATTTTATGTTCGATATTATGTGGGTGCTGACGCACATAACTACAGCTCTGGCAAACGGAGCTGAAACTTCCGCACTGAAGTGGAGTGGATGGCAGTAAGGAAATTATAATTCCGCTCTCCATTTTTAGGTTGCTTTTGTCACGTGACGAGATCTTTCATGGCAGCTTTTAATGCCAAACGTTCAAGGGAGCTACTACTTTTCTCTATGGGCCAGATTTTATATAACGCCGTGACACTTTGCGTCGTCACAAAGGCAATTAGGTTTACTGTCACTCATCCGTGATAGATATTTCCATGAAATAGAAATCAGTGTCGCCATCAGTCATATGGCATCAATACGAACCATCAAAATGTTCAAATGCTCTGTTCTTCCTTGTCTGTGACAGCTCCGACTAAGAGAAATATACCTATTCCTATCATCACGCGGAGCCTAAGGTGACATTTCAGACTTACATTTGCAGCTTTGAAAGAGGTGTATCAATCTAAGGATATGTGACGGGTGTGACTAGTACTCGAACTATTTTCACCACTACATATTTCTATTAAACTTGTGTGGCGAATTATTTTATAAAAAAAAAAAATAAATGTAAGGCGCGATAACCTCCGAAGAGATCTAAGGCCGAGCTTCTCTTCCAATTTGCGTCGTGCTCCTCTTGATTCTTCCCTACAAATTGGCCGGACGGGACCTACATGTTTTATGCCGACTCCGAACGGCATCTGCAAGGCAGATGAGTTTTCACTAAGAGCTTTTCATGGCAGAAATACAATCGGAGCGCTTGCCAGACACTGCCGAGGGGCGACCCCGCTTAGAAAAATTTTCTTCTAATTGAAAAATCTTATTTCTAAAATTTTTTGATGTTTCTTTGCCCGGGAGTTGAACCCAGGGCATACGGTGTGATAGGCGGAGCACGCTACCATCACACCACGGTGGCCGCCAAATTATTTTATAAATTAGTCCTTTTATAAATTAACATTTTGATGTGGTATCGTTGCGTTGTAGGTCGATCTAAGCTCTATGCACGTCAAAATCAGCTGTGACATAACTTGCTGACGTGTGTTATTGATGATTTGACCAATGAGTTGAGAAACAATCATAATAATGCTACTTTAAAATTTGAATTAGTTAGAGAAGCTCGGCCTTGAAACCTCTCCCAGAAAATGCATATACCATTTAAGAACGTGCACTTAATCGTTACAATCAAGCGCAGGGATTACGAAGAAAATAGTATGCTGTTAGCAAGACATAACATAGTTTCATAAGCTTTGGATCAGGCAAAGTAGTTAAACAACAAATTTACTGCTACACTCAAATACTTTGCCGCTATAATTACTTGTCCTAAGAAAACGAACATCAAAATGCATTTCATGGATAATTTTTATGATACTGCGGGCATAAATAACTTTTAAAGACGTAGAAGTTAAAGCACAATAAACGAGTGGACAAGACTGTGTCTCCTATTATCATCATCGCCAGAGAGGTTGAAGAAGCCATCAAACGTGCTAAAACATCCAAAGCAGTAGGCACAGACAGTATAGCCATGCCGATGCTTAAAAACTTGGCAATTAGGCATTCAAATATCTATCGCATGTCTTCAAAATGTCTTTGGTCGCCCTCGTCTTCCCCAAAAAATAGAAAATGACGAGAGTGATACCGCTAATAAGGCCAGGAAAACCAGCTAACGTAGGAGAATCATATCATCCGATATCTTTCCTATCGCCAGTAACGAACACATTCCAAGCTATACTGCTCCCCTATTTCACCGCAAACCTGTGTATTGCCAATCATCATCATGGCTTTCGAAGCATTATCACTGTTATAAACGCTATCAACACACGGCTAAATAACGGATTGAGACAATAATCCCAACGCAGAACAGTCCTCGTAGCGCTAGACGTATTTAAAGCGTTTGATACAGCAAATCACGGCCCGTTACTGCAAGACTTGGAAAGGTCCTCCCTATTCTCAAAAGGTGGACGGAAAATTATTAAAGGAACGCTATATCTAAACGAAGAAGAATTAAACATGAGGTGTCGCAGGCCGGTGTCCTATACTCACTTTTGTTTAACTTCTATATATCAAAGCTCTCTTCGCTACAGGAAGGAGTTACAATTCTATCCTGCGCCAATGACTGCACGATAATGGCTACGCGTCCCGGCCTACCCTTTGATGAGCTATGTAATAAAATCAACGATTATCTCTCTAATCTCTCCAGTTTTTTTCGCCTCGCGAAACCTGACATTGTCACCGACCAAATCATCGGCGGCCTTATTAACAACATGGATACAGCAAATGTCGATCATGCTGGACATACACGTCGATGGGATTACGCTACCAACTGCCTTATACTAAAAATACTGGGTATGACGTTCAATCAGGATCTACGAGCATGCATCCGCAATTGTATCTAAAATCCACAGCCGTAATAAAATTCTTAAAACTCTTACCGGCAGCACTTGGGGTAAAGATGAAGGGACGCTCATTTCCACTTACAACGCAATTGACCGGCCGCTAAGTATGGTCACCGATAAGGATACTAACTGGAAGAAACTACAGCCTGTCAAAACACCGCTTTCAGAACTACTACAGGTTGTCTTCTTATGCACCCAGAACACCATTTAAACGGTGAGGCGAGAGTACTTCCCACAGGGGAGAGAGAAATAGTTTGCTGAACAAACAGTTTCTGCTGAAAACCCAGAAACCTGGGCATGTTAAAATACATCTAAGTGAAGAGGCCCCGCCTCCTGGGGATTAAGGAAGTCATCTCCGCATGAGAACTCAGCCGTCTGTAGAAAAAAAAAGCACAAAGAGATCCTCAGAGATATCAACCAAAAGGCGTCGGACCTCTATCCGAGGAATGGACCGGCGAACCACGTTCTTAAAGTCAAATACCCTAAAATCGCAGTCAAAGAAAACAACTTCCCCAGAGAGGCGCGCGTCACTCTAGCTCAACTTCAATCTGCATACTGTAACATGTTAAACGTTTACCTAAACAGAATTAACCCCGACATACTGAATGTATATCCTGCTTGGAACGTGTCTCCACATGACACCAACCATCTTTTCAACTGCAATGTGTAATCAACGCCTCTTACACCCCTTTCTCTCTTTGGCCATCCTTGTTGAAACTGAAAATTTCCTCGATATTGATAACAATTTGTGTAGTCGCATTTATTGGATGGGGCGAAGTACAGCTACAGCAATAACAAACACTGTGGTTTTAAAGCGTTCTATTGTATTTGGTTACTTTATAAATTTACAATATGGGCAATAAATTCACGTTTCATTAACTCTCACACTTTCAAATATAAATTAATCGTATACTTAAACTTTATGCTAACTAAATCCCACTTGGCAAATACTTTCATAAACTCAGCTTAGCTGTCTGATCTTAAAAGCCTCTATAAATCCTAATGACAGTAGTCTCAAGTTACCGTTAACAATAGCAGGTTAAGTACTTGTTGAGTATCGCCCTAACAAAACGAGTCAAAATAACAAAATTCAAATGAGCGACAGTTAACTGTTTATGTAAATAAATGCTACTCATATCTAAATTGCTAAAATAAGTAAGAGTCAAAGACACCGTCGCCAAGTTCAAGCACCACAAGAACAAGCAGCAGTTCTGACTCATTGACTTGTGCGCTAAACAAAGTGGAAGTTAAAGCAAGAAAAACGAAATAAAATTATTTTAATTTTCAACTTTGAATGATTCCTATACACAAACGCAAACAAAAAGATTGGAGATAAAAATAAAAATAAAATCAAAAGTAATAAAAACTAAATTTTGTTGGTAAGGAACTTGTATGGGCTAAGGGCTTCGGCCAGACATATTCAATTTAAATAACTCGATTAGTCGAAGGAAGAAAAAATTCAGTATTCAAATACAAAAATTTATTGAAAGTAATCAAATAATCACTTTTCAAAATTCTAAATCTTAAAAAGGCAAAAATATATTTATTTAATTATCAAGACTTTTTATGCATAATTTAATAGATTGTTGAACTGGCCGGGCAATGAAATCATCATTTGAAAAGTAAGATTTGACAAAAAAAATCATAACAAATGTCAAAATACCGAAAAAATATTGGCTTAGTCTTAATTGCATGATTACTTCAAGTTAGGTGATTAATTTTAGTATTTTGATTGTTCTTCGACTTCGGTTTTTTCAAAATTCTTTTGACAATTATTCATGATCATTTTTAATTAATTTCTGGATTACATTAAATAATAATTAAAATGGAAGACTAAAGTATTTATGTTTATAATTATTATTTGGTGTCGATATACTGCAACCTGTATTTAGATCTATTGTGCTTGGCCTTTCAGCACATCACTGTATATGGAGGCGTTTAATGTATCTAAGTACCTTTCCAGGCTTTTTGCTCCATATCCCGAGGAGATTAAGAGTCTCACCACCTAGATGGGAGAGTATCTGCCTTGCTAGTATAGTACCTGCTTGGCTAGATAGTCTGCCTGTTAAATACCTTCATGTGCCTGATTGCCCGTGAACAAAACCTTGTTTCTGGCTCCTAAATCACGTATGACTCAAATGCATTCATCCACTAGTTCAGAAGTAGTTGCGTAAGACTGGAAGGCACGAAAGTCAGCCCGGCTGTCTGACATTATGATTATATTCCTCAAGTACATAGATATGGTAGGCATTATCTACCGCAAATTTTATTGCCTGTATCTCTGTCTGAAAAATAGTAGGGTAACATTCCATTGATATCGCTTTTTTGACTTTCGGCCCGTAGTTACTAGGTCCGGTTTCCCGTTATTAAATTTTGAAAAAGTGCAATAACCACAAATAAAATAAATTAATTATGTAATTAAAAAAAAGAAAAAACAATTGTTAATCTTTCAAATAAAAAACCAATTAACCACATTAAAGCAATCGTAAATTTTATTGAATTCATAGACTAATTACTTTCTTAAATAATATATTAATTTTAAACAAAGCATAAAAACTAAAGAACTTACTATATAATTATTAGTATTTCAATATATTATGTAACAGAGCTGGTTAGAAAAAAATAATAAAAACTACACAATTAAAAATAATCATACAAATATAATCAAAATAAATGAACATTTATATTTGATTAGTCTCAATAAAGAGATTATTTAAACTTATTTAATTATTCTTTTTTTATTTTGTTAAAAGCGACTAATGTAACAAGTAAGGAAGACTAAGTTCGGTGTAACCGAACATTACATACTCAGCTGAGAGCTTTGGAGACAAAATAAAGGAAAATCACCATGTAGGAAAATGTGCCTAGGGTAACCCTGGAATGTTTTTGTATGACATGTGTATCAAATGGAAGGTATTAAAGAGTATTTTAAAAGTGAGTAGGCCATTGTTCTGTAAGTGGACGCCTTTTCGAGATATCGCCATAAAGGTGAACCAGGGATGACTCTAGAGTTTGTTTATAAGATATGGGTATCAAATGAAAGGTGTTAATGATCAGAACTTTTTCATTTTCTTCTACTTATTATGGAAGGTGTCACACCCATTTTACAAAGTTTTTTCTAAGTTTATATTTTGCGTCAATAACCCAATCCAATTACAATATTTCATCCATTTTTTCGTATTTGGTATAGAATTATGGCATTTTTTTAATTTTTCGAAATTTTCGATATCGATAAAGTAGGCGTGGTCGTAGTCGGATTTCGCCCGCTTTTGTTACCAAGAAAAGGTGAGTTCAGATAAGTACTTGAACTAAGTTTAGTAAATATATATCGATTTTTGCTCAAGTTATCGTGTTAACGTCCGAGCCGAAGGACAGACGGTCGACTGTGTATAAAAACTGGGCGTGACTTCAACCGCTTTCGCCCATTTTCATAGAAAACCGTTATCGTCATAGAAGCTATGCGCATACCAAATTTCACAAGGATTGGTAAATTGTTGTTCGACTTATGGCATTAAAAGTATTCTAGACAAATTAAATAAAAATGGGCGGAGCCACGCCCATTTAGAGATTTTCTTTTATTTTTGTATTTTGTTGCACCATATCATTACGGGAGTTGAATGTTGACATAATTTACTTATATACTGTAACGATATCCAACTTTTTGTAAAATTTTGACTTAAAAAATTTTTTTTTAAAGTGGGCGTGTCCGTCTGCAAGTCTTTTTTAGCACACACATAGTAATGGGAGTAACGTTCCTGCCAAATTTCATCACGATATCTTCAACGACTGCCAAAGTACAGCTTGCAAAACTTTTAAATTACCTTCCTTTATAAGTGGGCGGTGCCACGCCCATTGTCCAAAATTTTACTAATTTTCTATTCTGCGCCATAAGGTCAACCCACCTACCATGTTTCATCGCTTTATCCGTCTTTGGTAATGAATTATCGCAGTTTTTCGGTTTTTCGATATCGAAAAAGTGTGCGTGGTTATAGTCCGATTTCGTTCATTTTAAATAGCGATCTGAGATGAGTGCCCAGGAACGTACGTACCAAATTTCATCACGATACCTCAAAATTTACTCAAGTTATCGTGTTTACGGACGAACGGGCGGACGGACGGACATGGCTAAATTAATTTCTTTTTTCGCCCAGATCATTTTGATATATAGAAGTCTATATCTATCTCGATTAGTTTATACCGTTACGGGGTACCGTTATGCGAACAAAGTTAATATACTCTGTGAGCTCTGCTCAGCTGAGTATAATAAAAGAACAATATATTGGATTAGTCTCAATAACAAGATTATTTAAACTTATTTAATTATTCTTTTTTATTTTATTAAAAGCAATTAATCATAATTATTCGAGATAGTATTTTTAGTTATTGATTTAGAAAATTATTTTACAAAACAATTTATGATTGTTGAGATTGATGAAAATTCGTTTGTTTAAATTTTTTAAATTTTAATGCAAAAAAAGTTGAAATAATGAAAATAAAAAATGATTTGGAAGAATCAAATAATCCCATTATTAATTTAGTTCAATTTTTTCATAAATAATAGATTACTATGCAAAAAAAGTTAAACTATTTTATAATTGAATATTTCGACTTAAATTTATTATTTAACAGGTGTGATTATTAGAAAAGTAAACACGCAATAAAAAGATAATCAAAAAACAAGTACAGCTGGGTATAATAACAACCACACTAGCAATACAAACAATAACAGAGAAAAAAGCTGGTACAATCAACCGAATTACAGGTAAATTCAATTCAGAATTTCTGACGATTTTCATACGTCGCAGATAACTGTTTAATCAACTTCGCACGAGAGGATGATTGTGAATTTACCGTTTCAGCAGTAAAATGTACACACACAAAAATGTCATCATACGTAAGCCATAGCTGGGTTAACTTAACAACTGTTACTGTCGCTAATACTAATGAAAACTGTTAAAACAACAGATTTTCGGAAACATTGGAATAACAGTGAAGGGTGTTGATACGACAGTGATTTCTGCGACACCATGTTCATCAGGACAAAGTAGTGAGCGGCGTGAGTGTAAGTCTCTCCTTAAATTTAGCTGATGTATTTGCATAATATTGACAGTTGTTCGCTCTTGAAAATGAAAACAATTCTTTAAACAGAAAAATCAGTTAGATTGATTGAGAATCCGACATTTTTACAGATTATTGTTAGCTTGAGATCAATATTTGCTATTCTGTTGAATTGACTAAACTAATTTCTTCTCTTGACAAAAACTCGCTTGAATTCAATATAATGGGATCAATTTTACCGAATATCTGTTAATTCAAGAACAATACCTCAATGTATTGAATTTACTAGCTAGTGTCATTTATTCCAGTGTGAAAGCGCATGCCTCGGCTTTTAAAGCTAAGGTGTTGCAAGTGAAGTCGGCAGACTATTCACTTAGACTCTAAAGATGCGGTATTTGGCCCTAAGTATACAACGAGCCTCCCACATTTCAAAAAATTATTAGTGGATTCGCAAGGTGAAAATCACGTACTACATTCCCTTCTGCTCTAATCTAGAGTGGAAAAAATGTATGGAAACTTATTGCTACAGATGGGTTATGTGCTGCATAATGAGAGCTAAACCCTTTTTCAGTTTTAAAAATTTTTTTATTGCGAGATTAGTATTAGTATTATGAGTATACTTTCCCATCGCTATTATCGAATCAGAATAACCGAAGCCTGCCTACGCCCCGGTATGTATACATACATATTTATATTAGGTTAGTTATTTTTACATGCATGTATGTATTATGTAATGCGTATTATGTTACGCACTCATTTGTTTACATCGAGGAGTCTTTATTGTCAGCAGTTTAATTTCCGTTAGCATTAACTTTACTTAACATTTTATTGTAATACGTAATTTCATTTGACCGTGTCTTCTTCATTCATAAAATAATCACTTATATTTGATCTAAACCTCTAAACCTCCTACTTTTGTTTTTTGTCCATTTTTATTATTCGCACAAAAGTGCAAATTAAATTTAGAAATAAGTTTTTTGGTAATAGCTACCGAAATCTTTGTGCTTTACAGCACAGTGACGTCATAAGTTCAAGACCTGTCATTAGAAGGGTTGCGTGGTTTTATTTATGTGCTGTTTTTAGGTAAACATTTCTTTGGAAGCTGTTTTTGATAAAACAAATTACGTTTAACGAGGCAATTTGTTGTTGTGCTCATTTTTAGTTATGATAGGCAATACATTTTCACATATTTGCCATATATGATACTACAAAGAACTGCCAATTTGCATGGGAATATCTTACAGAAGCAATACTAAAAAGAAATATATGTGTGTACTTTTTTGGCATTAAAAATTGTTTTTGATTACATGCAAAATAATAATAAAGTCTATTAAGTTCAGGTGAAATATCAAAAAATTAAATAAATAAATATTGATTTTCTTACATTAAGTGTATCATAAATTCACGAATTAATCGAATGTTATTTTTAAATTATAGCCACTGCCATAGCATCTTCCGGCAATGGCTGAATTGGAACTTCAGTTCACATTGGCTTATTGTAAAAAGGACTACCTATTTATATACCAAATTTTACACAAATCGATCCGTTCCTGGTCCACTTCCCGGAAAGAAACTCCACAAGAACACTCTTCGGGTTCACAATAAATATGATTTATTACAATAAATCAGAGCCTGGTCCACTTTCCAAAACGTACGGAACTACCCCTATACCAAATTTCAAGCAAATCTCACACTATTTTATAATAGGTCGATCCCTGTTCCACTTTACGGATTGAAAAGTTTTTTCAACTATCTTTGTCAAAGAGGTACTCCACTTCCCGTAAAAATTGTGAATCTAAAGCATCCTCAAACCCCTTTAACACACACAGAAAATTGTATCAAAATCGGTGCAGCCGTTTGAGAGGAGTTCAGTGACAGACAGGCGTACAGAAGAAATATATATACTTATGTACATATCTTTATATATAAAAATCACGTGTCACATTGTTTGTCCGCGATGGACTCCTAAACTACTGAGCCGATTTTGAATTTGTTTTGCACCACGTGTGTAGTTTGATATAACTTGAAATATAGGATAGGTTATATCTCAGTTTATAGTCGCAATATTATTTTATTACAAATTTTTAATAACAAAATGTTACGTATACGCACCGGCACTCATATTTTCAGGTGGTGCGGATATACTTGTTATTTTTATTTTTCACACTTCACTATAATATTAAAACGAAATGCAGATTTTCGTTGCTTTTGAAATTCGGCTTAAAAATTGCACATGGAACAACTAAAGACTCTCCTGAATTAAAAAAAATGTCATAGTACCTCTAAATAGCGGGCCCCCTAAGAAACCCCCACCCTCTCGACGGGCCTGGTGATGTGCTATACTTGATATCATTCGATATAATATTTTTTATTGATAAGCACGTTGTTTAATTAAACACCAACCAATTACACGGAAGTATATCCGCACCCCTGAAAATGTGAGTGTCGGTGCGTATACGTAACATTTTATTATTACATATAAACAAATAAAAAATTTGCAATAAAATAATATTGCGACTATAAACTGAGATATAACCTATCCTATATTTCAAGTTAGTCAAACTACACACGGGGTGCAAAACAAATTCAAAATCGGTTCAGTAGTTTAGGAGTCCATCGCGGCCAAATATTTGTGACACATGATTTTTATATATTAAGAAGAAGAAGATATATATAAAAGGAAAGGCTAAAATGTGTGATAGTTGGTCGCCGGCGTTTGAAGAGATGCGTTGGTCGATTTTGTTCAAACGTGGACCCGGGTGCCCCTAGAATGTGTTTATATAATATGGATATGAAATGAAAGCTGTTGCTGAGAGCTCTAAAGTAATTTTCATTGTGATATTCTTACGACTTAGTCGCATCAACCTGGCAAAACTGATAAATATGCATGCGAAGCCAAAATAGAGACATGAATTAATAATACCCACATACCTATTTACATATGTACGTTCTATTCGATTTGCCTGAAATTTGATATATAAATTTGCCTATATTAGTATGTACGATCCTTTTTTCTGGGAAGTAGACCAGAGACGGACCGGGACTGGGATTAGGAATAGGACTGGGACTCGGAGTGGGACTGGGTCTCGGAATGGGACTGGAACAAAATACATACCACCCTCTGGGACTGGCAATAAGGGATGAAGAAGAATGGGAAAAATTGAGAGAAGAGAAAAGACGGAAGGAGAAGGAGACTGAGAAAGAGATAGAGTGAGACGAAGATAGAGATAGATGAAGCGAAAAAGGCGGGGGATGAGTAAATGAAAGGATTAAGCAAACGTTAAGAGGAGGGAGGGCAGAGTTAGGCGGAAAAAGCCTATTGAAATGTATGCAGATAGACCAAATTTAGGGCAGAACAACGTCTGACGTGTCTGCTAGTATGTATATACATTAGTACAAACATGCATATAGACATACCAAAAATAGAGGCGCTATTTCTATTTTGTTGGTAGCTTTTTTCGAATACATACATACGTCTATATACATACATACATCCCACTCAAAGCAAGTTTCTTCGTACAATTTACAGCCAGCATATACACAAACTGAATTTTCAATTTGTGACTTTTGTGTCACTCTATTTTAAATTTCACTCTCATGAATTTTTCAGAACGCGCCTAAAGAAGAATAACTTCACAAAATATTTTAACTTTTTTGAAGCAACGTTTTTTTTTTTTTAATTTTATCATAAACTGAAAATATATAAATTTGTCGAAGAGGTTGCATAGAAAATCCAAGTAATAAATTACTATAAAAATAATTAAACATTTTTATGTAATTTTTTTTTCAAGAGCCAAAGTTTTTTTTTTTTTTTTTGTTTCCAAGGGTTTGTTTGGATTAGTATTAACCTATTTACATATTAATACACATTCAAATATATTAATAAGCCTATAATATAAGCCTGACACTCATAGCAAGTTGTGCACGACAGAACCCAATAAACATTTTTGTCAATTCTCAGTTTGAGGTACATTTGAGAATCAGTCCATTTCTCACATTTCAAAGGTTAGTTTTCAAATGTATTTAAAATAACCGTTGATAGCATTCTAAAGCAAAAAGGCACATTTCTAATATGGAGTTTTTCTTTATATTCAAATTGAGAATTTTTGGATTCTCAACTTTTTCTCAAATTAGAATAAAGCGGAACGAAATGGAATCCACTGTTGTACAACTTTCGGCAAGCAAATTTATTATTTGCCTCACTTCACTTTTAACTCGTTTAGTTTTATGCATAGTGTAGTACAATATCACTTAATATTATTAAAATGTATGAATACTTCACTCAATAAAATAGCTTGTTTACATTTCTAGCTAAAGTATGCAAATTAGAGATCGACGAATTATCAACGGCACTATCGACGACACTATCGATAGCATTGACGTAAAATAAGCATATTGTACTACTTTTGAACCTTTCATGAACATGAAATGGTATATTAACTTTGGTCCGATGTTTGTAACGTTGAGAAATATAGAAGATAGACTCACCATTAAGTGTACCGAATTAATCAGGGCGACGAACTGAGTTGATATAGCCATGTCCGTCTGTCCGTCCGTCTGTCTTTTTGAACGCAAACTAGTCCCTCAAATTTTGAGATATCTCAATGAAATATGGCACAAGGATGCACTTTAGTATTATATTAGACATTTGTCGGATCCGGTAGGATCGGACCACTATAACATATATCTCCCATACAACCGATGGTTCAGATAAGACGATTTTGGTCATTTCTGCCGCAATTTAGAAAGTATAAACATGAAACTCGGTGATATATATTCTAATATATCATAGAAGATATCCTGAAAATATCACTTTGATCGGAGCTATATATAGTATATATCCCATACAACCGATCGTTCAGATAGAAAGATTTATGGCAATTTCTCCCTTAATTTCCAATATAAAAATGTTAAACTTGGTGCTATTTATTCTAATATATCATATACGATTTCATGAAAAAATCATTTCGATCGGAGCTATATAATATATAGCCCATACAACCGATCGTTCAGATAGGAAGATTTTTAGCCATTTCACCCTTAATTTCCAATATAAAAACGTTAAACTTGGTGATATTTATTCTAATATATCATAGAAGATTTCCTGAAAACATCACTTTGATCGGAGCTATATGTATATAGTATATACCTATCCCATACAACCGATCGATTCAGATAGAAAGATTTTTGGCCATTTCTCCCTTAGTTTCCAATATAAAAACGTGAACCTTGGTGATATATATTCTAATATATCATAGAAGATTTCCTGTAAAAATCATTTCGATCGGAGCTATATACTATAATATATATCCCATACAACCGATCGTTCAGATAGATAAATTTTTGCCATTTCTCTCTTAATTTCCAACATAAAAACGTTAAACTTGGTGATATTTATTCTAATATATCATAGATTTCCTGAAAAAATCACTTTGATCGGAGCTATATGTATATAGTATATACCTATCCCATACAACCGATCGTTCAGATAGAAAGATTTTTGGCCATTTCTCCCTTAGTTTCCAATATAAAAACGTGAACCTTGGTGATATATATTCTAATATATCATAGAAGATTTCCTGTAAAAATCATTTCGATCGGAGCTATATATAATATATATCCCATACAATCGATCGTTCAGATAGAAAGATTTATGGCAATTTCTCCCTTAATTTCCAATATAAAAATGTTAAACTTGGTGATATTTATTCTAATATATCATATACGATTTCATGAAAAAATCATTTCGATCGGAGCTATATATAATATAGAGCCCATACAACCGATCGTTCAGATAGGAAGATTTTTAGCCATTTCTCCCTTAATTTCCAATATAAAAACGTTAAACTTGGTGATATTTATTCTAATATATCATAGAAGATTTCCTGAAAAAATCACTTTGATCGGAGCTATATGTATATAGTATATACCTATCCCATACAACCGATCGATTCAGATAGATTTTTGGCCATTTCTCCCTTAGTTTCCAATATAAAAATGTGAACCTTGGTGATATATATTCTAATATATCATAGAAGATTTCCTGTAAAAATCATTTCGATCGGAGCTATATACTATAATATATATCCCATACAACCGATCGTTCAGATAAAGGGGTTTTTGCCATTTTTTATTTTATATTTATCTTAAAAATCCTTTAGGTATGTACATCTGTTCACTATATATTTCCTATTTTATACATACTATTATTTGGAGATTACGAACGGGATAAGATTATTGTTCAGCCCCATTCATGAAAGGTATGAAGTCTTCGGCACAGCCGAAGACAGTCCCGTCCTTACTTGTTTATTTTATTTTTGGGTTTCATGAACACTTATTATGTACTTTAAAATTTAGATACATTGGCGCAAACAGTATTCACATTATTATTAACGAAAATATTCCATGATATCGATGCTTTTCAACCAGAATGGAACGAAATGCGCGTGTATATCAAACCATTCTCAAGTTGAAAAACCACGTTTGAGAAAAAGTTGAGAGAATATTTACTTCAAATGATTAATAATGCTGAATATCAAACTGAGAATTAATGTTTTCTCAAACATTTAAGAAAAAAAAATTTTCAAGTATGTCTCAAATTATTCTCAAGTTGAAGATCGACGTTTGAGAAAAAGTCGAGAAAATATTTTGTTTCAAATGATAAATAATGTTGAATATCAAACTCAGAATCAATGTTTTTCTCAAACATTTGAGATTTTTGTTTACAGTGTTTGTTGGGAATACATTTCCTGCACACGCATACTCAAACACACACACTAATACACAAACACATTTTTCTATGAGAAAGGAGGGAAATGACAAAAACAGTTATAGTCACCGGATAACCAAAGTTATAAGTAAAGTGGACTTAATTAATTGAAGGGACGGTAGTTAAAATGTTGGTTTTAACAAAAGAAAAAAGAAAAATTAGTTTGGCGACAAATTAGTCAAGTAACCGGAAATGTTCCTCGTTAAAGGCAAGCAAAAAACGAAAACAAATTCATCATTGTTTTTATTAAGACTGGCATGATTTTGCATTTCACATTGATCATTATTACATTGGATATATAATCACTGACATTATTTACGCAACAACGAACAGAAAAAAGCAGTGCAAACTTTTTACAAGTTTCATCAATTAAATTGGTCCCTTTTTTATTATTGTTATTTGAAGAAAAAACTTCAATGAATTTTGAAAACCAAATTTGTAATAATGCGAATGATTAACGTTTAGATGATTAAGGCCCGGTTTTTCAGTACAAGTTCAACTCAGTTTGTCAGTTACACTATGCTTAGACATATTCTGCAGTTTTTCAAGCTACTTTAACTGAAGTTCGTGCTAAGCTTAACGGACAATCTGGCAGTGTTAAACTTCAGTTAACCTATCAGTTATTTGCACTCCTTCGCAATGGCGCCGAATATACCCAATACGCATTTGGGCTTGAATACCATTAGAGCTCATGTTGATAGTATGCTAGTTAGTAAAATCACAAGAGTTGTTTCGAAATATTTGGAGTAGCTATTTCCAATAATCTACCCAGATTTTCCAGAAAGTGGTTTCTGGGGCATCTTAGACGTGCCCCAGCAAGAACCGAGCATTTACGCAGAAAGTGCTAAGCAGTCTTTTTGGTAGTTGCTTCTGCATTTGTGCCTAAAGTCCCATGGCCGCTACAGACCGCTATAAGTTTAAGAGTAACTGCTCTAGGTCTGCATAGAAGACTCCCCGTCCTTCTGTTATTGTTAGAGTTCATTTTAATCTGGCCATGTAGCTGTTGAGATTGCACAGCTCATAGTGCTCTTAAACTTTTCTAATCTCCCCTTGCCTCCTTCGACGTAGGCTATTCCCTCATTTCTTCCCTCTGAGCCCCTAGTTTCTAGCTCGTCCACCATCGCATTTGAAAGGAGAGCGAAGGTGAATAAATTAAAAGCAACATACTTTACGTGTGAAAAGTATTAAAACTCTTACATACATTCACACACACACACATTCGGAGATGTGGACTGCAGCTCGCGGAACAAAAAACAGAGGCTGTACTCATATCAAGTAGGAAGAGGGTGGAGCAGGTCACTATAAGAATCGGCCGCCATGACATCGACACGCTGCCTGCAATAAAATACTTGAGGGTTGTGATAGACAGGAGGTTGTCATTGAAAACCCACTTAGAGTTTGCCAATGAAAAGGTAACAAAAACCGTAGCAGCATTATCTAGGATAATGATAAATGCACAGGACCAAACCAACGACGGACTCAACTTCTGGCTGGCGTTGTAAAAAGCCAAATACTTTACGGGGCTCCTGTTCGGCATCAGGCCACGGAGTATAAATCATACTTCCGCGGGGTAAAAGCGACCTACCGCCTGTGTGTACTACGCGTCTGTAGCGCCTTTAAAACTATCTCTGACGACGCAGCACTAATCATCGCAGGAATGTGTCCCTAGACATATTAGCAAAAGAAGCAGCGACGATTTATCAGGATTAAAACTTACGTGATAGAGCACGAGACTAATCGTGCAGAACTGGCAGCTCAGGTGGAATGCCTCAACAAATGGACGCTGGAAACACCGATGTATCCCAGATATTAATATATGGATATCTAGAAAGCACGGCGAGGTAGATTTCTACCTCACACAGTTTCTGAGTGGTCACGGGTGCTTTAAGGAATATTTGCACCGATTCAATCACGAGCCCACAAACATATGCGATCACTGTGGTTGAGATACAGTAGAAGATGTTTACCATGCATTTTTCGAGTGTCCTAGGTTCTATAGATCGAGATGCAAACTACGCAGAATTTTTGGATAGGATTACACTCCTGAAACAATTGTTGGAATCATGCTACAAAGCAAGGTAAAATTGTCCGCGGCATGCGATGTAATAGCGGAAATAATGAAGTGTCTGCGAAGTCTTGGAAAGGCTCCGGCGCAGCAGCAACATTGAACAGTCGGGTTTTGTGGGTGGAGAACAAACTGCAAAGGTGGAGGGGATCGAGCTGAGCACGTATTGGATGCAAGGCCTCCGTACAATTAGCGTCGTCAGACCTACCGAATATGTAGGTAATTTAATAGTAAACCAGGCGACGGATTTGAGACAAGGCCTCTTCAACCGTTCGAATATTGCCCCAGGTGAAGGAATAAAGCACGGATTGGAGATACGGCCTCTTCAACCGTGTGACCAAAAGCAGTCAACATACACGCAACGACAAACCTACGGATTGGAGACAAGGCCTCTCCAACTGTAGAAACAACGAGTAGGAGTGTAAACGTCTCACATGTAATCAGGGTTTATACACGGATTGGAGACAATGCCTCTCCAACCGGTGAAAGTACGAGAAAAGCCGTCGTTACGTATTGTGGGAAAAAAAAAGAAAAAAACTATTAAAATTAAATGAAAAAAACCTATTAAAATTAAATGAAAAAAAAAATGTATTTATATATATACATAAATAAAAAAAAAAACCTACAATACAAGTAGTCGAACGCACAAACATGCCACAAGCACTGTATGCACAGTGTTTAAGGTATGCTTGGAAATATTCGTTGAAGTGGTATGTGTCAAGCACATTGAGATAGTAAGCAGGGCGTGCTAGTCCCACTTTTAACTATACCGCGGGACTATCAAGGTACAGCAACGCGACGCCGACAGACGTAGAGGTAAGTACTCAACCTACCTCCCGATGGAATGCTTGACGATAGTACCGGGGGGTAAATGGTACTCAGACGGTAGGAGGTTTAGTGCGGTTAAAGTCCTACACTGACTATGAGGCTTTCGAAGCGTAATAAAAAAAAAAAACACACACAAAAATTCTGCTTAAAGCAGCTCGTTAAACGCTTTGTCGTTGCTAACAAGCTAAGTTGTTTAAAGGACTTATATCACTCAAGAATCGACAACCCTTAATGCTCTTCAGGTCAAATAACTAATAAACTAAAATGACTAGATTGAAAGAGATTTAAGATGGCATATGAGAAAAGGACAAAAGCAAACAAAAGAAAAGAAATAAAAACAAAAATAATAACAACAATAAAGTAAAAATCTAAGCATATATGTATAGTAGTGGTGCACAACGCCGGCAGAACTTTGAGTACGAACGCCACTTTTTTATACTCAGCTGAGCAGAGCTCACAGGGTATATTAATTTTGTTCGCATAACGGTACCCCGTAACGGCATAAACTAATCGAGATAGATATAGACTTCTATATGTGACCTTGAATCATGAAACGACCCCATTGTGCGAAAATACCGTTCTTCACTTTTTGACGGCAGTTTTCTATCTTTCTTCGTTTTTTCACAAATCGCTTTTAAAGCCAAATCGGACCACAAATGCGATTTTTTTTAATTTTTCGATCCATGCGCCACCTATCGGAGCTTTTTTTCTTATTATTGCATTGTCATCGGGTTCTGAACTATACTCCAAGTTTCAAGGTTGTAGCTTATCGGGAAGTTAATTAAATTTTAATTACAATATCATTCACAATGGCCAGCCGCTACACAGAGTCAAGCTAAACAAAAACTTTAAACGCGTTTTTCTCAAAAACTTGTTTTCGCACAATATGGTAATTTCATTATTCCAGGTCACATATATCAAAATTATCTGGGCGAAAAAAGAAATTGATTTAGCCATGTCCGTCCGTCCGTCCGTTCGTCCGTTAACACGATAAATTGAGTAAATTTTGAGGTATCTTAATGAAATTTGGTATGTAAGTTCCTGGGCACTCATCTCAGATCGCTATTTAAAATGAACGAAATCGGACTATAAGCAGGCCCACTTTTTCGATATCGAAAATTTCGAAAAACCCAAAAAGTGCGATAATTCTTTACCAAAGACGGATAAAGCGATGAAACTTGGTAGGTAGGTGGACCTTATGATACAGAATAGAAAATTTGTAATATTTTGGACAAAGGGCGTGGCACCGCCCACTTTTAAAAGAAGGTAATTTAAAAGTTTTGCAGGCTGTAATTTGGCATTCGTTGAAGATATCATGATGAAATTTGGCAGGAACGTTACTCCTATTACTATATGTGTTCTAAATAAAAATTAGCAAAATCGGGAGACGAACACGCCCACTTTTTAAAAAAAATTTTAACAAAAAATTGGTATCTTTACAGTATATAAGCAAATTATGTCAACATTCACCTCCAGTGCAACAAAATACAAAAAGAAAAGAAAATTTCAAAATGAGCGTGGCACCGCCCTTTTTCACTTAATTTGACTGGAATACTTGTAATGCCATAAGTCGAACAAAATTTTAACAATCCTTGTGAATTTTGGTAAGAGTATCGCTTCTATGACGATAACTGTTTTTTGTGAAAATGGGCGAAATCGGTTGAAGCCACGCCCAGTTTGTATACACAGTCGACCGCCTGTCCTTCCGCTCGGCCGTTAACACGATAACTTGAGCAAAAATCGATATATCTTTACTAAATTTAGTTCACGTACTTATCTGCACTCACTTTATCTTGGTATTAAAAATGGGTGAAATCCGACTGTCACTGCCAACTTTTTCGATATCGAAAATTTTGAAAAATGAAAAAAATGCCATATTTATTTTAAAAAGAGAACTGATCGGAATATACAATTAAGCCATATTTCTATACCAAATACGAAAAAAGGGATGAAACATGGTGATTTGATTGGTTTTTTGACGCAAACTATAACATAAAAAAAAACTTTGTAAAATTTGTGTGACACCTACCATATTCAGTAGAAGAAAATGAAAAAGTTCTGCAGGGCGAAATCAAAAGCCTTTGGAAGCGTGGCAGGAATACTGTTCGTGGTATTACATATACATATAAATAAATTAGCGGTACCCGACAGATGATATTCTGGGTCACCCTGGTCCACATTTTGGCCGATATCTCGAAAAGGCCTTCACATATACAACTAAGGACCACTCCCTTTTAAAACCATCATTAATACCTTGAATTTGATACCCATATCGTACAAACACATTCTAGAGTCACCCCTGGCCCACTTTTATGGCCATATCTCGAAAAGGCGTCCACCTATAGAACTAAGGCACACTCCCTATTAAAATACTCTTTAATACCTTTCATTTGATACCCATGTCATACAAACACATTCCAGGGCTACTCAAGGTTCATTTTCCTACGTGGTGATTTTCCCTTATTTGGCAAAGAATAAAGGAAAAACGTCACCCTTGGTCTACAATTTGGTCGATATTTCCAAAACGTATGTGATATGGAATTAAAAACTACTAATAAACCATCTACGAAACCCTACGAAACCAACTCAGCGAAGCTCTCAGCTGAGTATGTAATGTTCGGTTACACCCGAACTTAGCCTGTCTTGCTTGTTTGTGGTAGTACATGTTAACTGGTTCAATTACAAGCTAAAACTGATTGAGTGCTTGCTTTATTCAACCTCTCTTGTTGCGCTCACGCGACATGTAGGTAAGCGCCAAATAAGTTAGCGAAGCTCTTCGAAGTTGTCGAGTGCACCACTGCTGTGTATGCAAGTTTATAGAAACAGCATGAATCTTTTGCTTAGCACTCAGCTGGTGGTGGTCAATGAACGTAGCAATAAACTGGACACTAAACTTTCACAGGAAACTGGCAATAATAGGATAAAAGTAATTTAATTTTTGGTTTTTTTTTCTTTGCTAACGAAGTACACACAAGTATGTTTGTGTATGTATGAGTGGCTACAGAAAAGTCTGTAAGTATTTTATTGAATAAGCTTAAGTTTGTGCTTTCATATCGGCTCTAAGCAAATTGCTAGAGTGTGTTGAGAAAATGAAAGCATTACCAAATACGCATGGATAAACGAAAATGTGGGGTGCCATCATCGTCATAAACATTATCATCTTTATCACATTTACCGACAGCTTAATCATTGTACATGGCTATGTATTTAATAAGTTCACTTATAGAAGTTGGATGAATGTTCAAATACGTCATTAACAGATGCGAGTCGTGAAGCTGAGACATTTCGTTGGAATTGAGCGATTAAATTATTATTTTGCGTATTAAATATTTGGAATCTTATGAAAGTTCGGTGAGTATGTAAGAAAGTTTTTGGAATGTTAAATAGAAAATGTTACTGAAAAGTCGGTAATCGGATTGACTTTCACTCAGAGAGAAATTCATGTATTTAGTTAGTTAGTCAGACATAACATGGATCATCATCATCAGCATAATGTATAAGTGATTTTGACCGCTTCGTAACAATTCACGCCAACCATCCCTGTCCCGCGATAACTGATAGCACCAAGGGAGATCAAGTCTTCCTTCACCTGCTTCTCCCAACTCGGTAGAAGTCTTCGCCTTCATCTGCTTCCAAATGGCGGTTTACACTGCAATACTTTCTTGGCTCATGATACTTACTTACTTACTTAATTGGCGCTTAACCGTTTAAACGTTTATGGCCGTCCAAAAAGGCGCGCTAGTCGCTCCTTCTCTCTGCCAAACGACGCCAATTGGTCACATCAAGGGAGTTGACATCGTTTTCCACCTGGTCCTTCCAACGGAGTGGAGGCCGCCCTCTACCTCTGCTTCCATAGGCGGGTTCCGATAGAAACACTTTCTTGGCCGGAGCATCATCTTTCATTCGCATAACATGGCCTAGCCAGCGCAGCCGCTGCGTTTTAATTCGCTGGACTATGTTGATGTCTGCGTATAGCTCGTACAACTCATCATTAAATCTTTTTCGGTACTCGCCATCGCCAACGCGTAGAGGTCCATAAATATCTCGAAGAACTTTTCTCTCGAACACTCCCAGAGCCGCTTCATCTGCTGTTGTCATGGTCCATGCTTCTGCACCATATAGCAGGGCGGGTACGAAAAGTGACTTGTACAGTATGATTTTCGTTTGCCGAGAAAGGACTTTACTTTTCATTTACCTACCTAGTCCAAAGTAGCAATTATTGGCAAGAGTGATTCTTCACTGGATTTCAGAGCTGATGTTGTTGCTCATGATAGCGATTGTTAACGACATTGTCTTGACTTGAGGATTCTCATTGTTGTGTGCGGCTGATCAATTCATCATACTGTTTCAAAGCGATAGCAGCCATTGTCGCGTACTTTTCCCGGAACTTACCTTCAGTGTGGTAGGGGGATCACGCTGTTCATCTTCTTTTTATTATTCTTCTTAGTTTCTTTTCCCCTGCCTCTGATTTGTTGTTTTCTGTCGTCTTGGGTCTTCTCCTCTGCTTCCTACTTTTTACCTTCTACTTTTCCCTCCTAATTCCCGACCTTTTTCAGCTTATTCTTTTTCCACCACTTTTAAATGGCTGTCTCTTCGCCTTTCTTCCGCCTTTCCCTCTCCCTTTTTTTCCCTTTATCCCACTACCTTTCCGATTTCACTTCTACTCCTTCATCCTTTTACTTTTTCATACCCCTTCTCTATCTCTTCCTTCTCTTTGTCTTCCCCTCTCCAACTTTTTACTCTCTTTTTGCCCCCCGTCAATTTATTTTGCTGTCACTATTTCTTTCCATTTCCTGGCACTTCCCTATCTCTTCTTTTTGCCCTCCGTCTGATCGCCCACCGCCTAATCGGCTGAATCTTCTCTTCCTTAACAGAGAAAAGAGTTTTGATTATAACGGAAAACACATAAACAAGTATTACAACTATGTGCGACCCCCATGGGGTGATCTCATCAGGGGTTTTGTGGAGTATAATTCAAAAGCAGAAAACAGAGCGAATCTCATGAATATACTCGCAGTGAGATTACTTCTCTGGTCATCAGGGCAAGGACTCAAGGACGATAGCGTTTATACAACTTGTATCAGCAGAAGCCATCTTTTGTTTAATACTGCAGATAAAGAACTTAGATCTCTGATGATTTCCTTTTAAAGATCGTATGAGAAAGTTGGAATTTTAATAGGTTAATCGATAAAAGGCCTTGGTAGGAAGTAAGCACTAAGAAGGAAATGTCTAGTAGATCAAATATGGTGGGCCCGCCATGTATTTAGGGACTACAGTGCACAAATATATGTATTAGGGTGGGTCGATTTATATGGACGAAAGTTAACCCATATAGCGACATTGATTTTTCGATAGCATTTGGGCTAAGAAAAAAAAGTTCCACTACACATACCCAAAAAAAAAATTTTCGAGCCAGTGAAATGTTTTCATACACTTAACGCAATAAGAGTAATCCCCGCTTAAAAACTCATACAAATAGACAACATTGGTGTTAATTCGTTGTAGTTCTATAAATAGAATAAAGCAACAACACCAAGTTTCTCTGAAACCGCCTTACCAACGCTTAACTTTACCATATGATGCCATACGAAGTATGGATTATGAATAAAGAAGGCAATTGGGATAAGGTTTACAACAACTAAGGCATGACGTGGCTGAATGCGTTTATAACACTTCAACCATCGTAGGAGTGCAGGGTTCGAATCTCACTCCCGAGAGAAAAGGCTTTGAAGAGATTGAAAAAAAAAGGGTATAATCGAAACAGTTGTCGCCTTGACCGTCCTGATGTCACGTTGTTTAAATTTTTCCCAAATTATTAAAGATTTTATTTTTTTTTTTACTTTTTTTCGACTTTGAATTTACAATCAAATGAAAATTTTTTTAGTAGCTCATGAAAAAAAAACCTTAAAAATCAAAGTCGAAAAAAGTCAAAAAAATTGTATTCGGAACTTTTTTGTCCTGAGCCCAAATCCTATCGAAAAATCGGTGGCGCGATATCGGTTAATATATCGACCCACCCTAATATGTATATCAAAGTGGAGTGCTAGAATTCCAAATTCTCATACAAGCTCTCTCAAAATAAGCTAGGTTTTCTACTGAATATACAGAACTTTCATTAGTACCTTCGCGCTGCATTCCTTTTCCTTAATTTTTTTGCTGTAAATATTTGAAGAGCATACAAAATTGTTGTTGTTGTTTTATATATGTTGATAGTAAAGCAATTATTTTCTATTACTTGTGTATATGTACACATATATGTAAGTATGTAACTATGCCAATGAAATCGACCTGGAAAACGTGACTGATTTTCTTTATTGAATTTTGTAACTCAGCATTTATGTTCTTATTCTGTAAAAAGCTATGCAGAGCACCGAATTGAGTTTTTTTTTCGTGTGAAACAAAGTTAATATAAGAGTAGGGGCAAGGGAGTGAGATTTAGTGGCGGCAAATATTAGTGCATGTGTTAATTTTATAGGTATGGAACATAGATAAAATTAATGTAAAAGAGTGTAAGAGAAAGTGTTGCCGCATTTTGCATAATTTGGCCCTAAATTATGATGCTCGACGACAGCAATATTTGCATGCGTAGATTTAATTAGTTAAGCAAATATTTTCACACATCAAATGCTCAAGTATTTCATCAAACGCTGCGCAATAACCGATTTGCAATAACAAGGACTTATTATTGTTGGATTGGCAAGTTTTTGTATTTTAGGTGAATGGAAAAAGTTCTATGCTCGAAGTTGGTCCACACCTACTAGAAGAACTTTTCTTATTTTTAGAATGAAATTTTTTTGGACAAATGGGTATTTTCTCTTTTGTTTGCTTCAGGGATGCACCTTAACGTTAAGCTAATCGTTTATCAAAAAATTTCCACCGTTTCCGTTGAAACACTTCGAAATATTATCGATAAAGAAATTATCAAGATAAATTGTATCTCGTTTTTAACCGAAACGAAAAGCTTTCGTTTACGTTAAAAACGTTAACAAAAACGTGATACTTTATGTTTGAATTGTGCTGGCAATGCTATAGCCATGGTGAAGCCGTAAGGTGGTAACAACGAGGGCACATACACACACAAACTCCATGTAATTTGTTTGTGTAATTCGTTGGTGTTAATGTCAAAAATACTCTGAGAAATGTTCGTACTGTCAAAATTCATGAGAAAAGTTGCAATCGGCTTGGCGAATGCTTTCACCTTTAATGACTCCGCCATCAATCAGCTTTGCCAGCATAGTTTTAAATTAATAATCAGCATAAACGATTTGATTTCGTTTTGATATGGCAGAAAACGAAACGAAATCATTTCGCTAATTTGACGTTTTTAACGTTAATAAACGAAACGAAATGACTTTGTTTCGTTTATTAACGTTAATTATCGTAACGAAATGATATCGGTTCGTTGGTTAAGCATGCCTGGTTTGCTTTTATTGTTCTGCTTTATTTTTATTGTTGTAGAAATTGGTTGGCAAATAATTGATAAACTACGCATCGATTTTTTTTTTTTACCACAAGCTAAAATCCAAGATCTAATTGTATACGGTCAGCTATCTATGCAATTGCTGGAGAATATCAAACTTCTTCGACGGCGATTTTTCGTTCAATATTATATATGTAAAAGGTTTTAACGCAGCCGTAGAGGCAAACGTAACCATAAACATAAAATTCAGCAAAGCTAGCATCGTTTGCGTAGCCTTGACCATAACGCTCACGAGAACTGTGTGCCATAATCGCATAGCCGTCGCCGTAACCGCAGCTTTAACAAGCGTATCCGGTACACTCTGAGAAAACGCCGTTCTAAAATCTAGCACCACCGGACTCAATTCAAGCTTTTCATGTTCTTACTTTTTTGTTCTTGAATAACGAACGACCTGTTCTTAAAACAACAACCTTGTTCTTGAACTGACACCATTTTCTTGAAAAGAGAACGGCTGATCTTAAAAAATGAACAAATGTTCTATTAATGAGAACGATGTTCTTAAATACAACATTTGGCACAAGCCACCAAGCATTCGTAGTGGCTCAGCGGCTATGATGTTGCGATTGCGATTGTGTGGCGCGAGTTCGAACACCGTCAAACTCTGAAGTTTTTTAAAACGATTTTTTATGTTATATTTTTTTAACTCATATTTTTCGTTCAGTTCCATTCACATATGCAAGGGTAATTCTTAAACTTTGTATGAAATGTTTTAAGTATATATTCAGATTGCATCAATAAAAACAAGAATTTCTCAATAAGGGAAATGCATGATTTTTTTCAAATTTTGGATTTTAATAATAGTTTTTTTTGTTATTAATATTTTTATTAATGACAAAAAAATTATTATTAATAAAAAATAAATGGGTACTAATTGGAAAAATTACCTTCCCACTCCCATCCCCTCCAAAGGTCAAGCACCAACCGTTCCTGAATTAAGACCGAAAAATGTTAAATCGACTACAAATCGTTCTCGCAGCGTGAGAACGAAAAATCGTAAATCGAAGCCAAGTAGTGTTTGAAATAAGCACAGAAGGTTCACACATCAATGCCAAACTAGTCATAAAATACGAACGGTGTGCTTGGAAAACCCGTTATTAAAACAAGCCCATAGGTCACCAGTTAAGAAAAAACGTACTTAACAGACTTTTGTCAACGAATGTTCTTAATTTTGAACTTGTTTCGTTCATTTTAGAACGATTTTTTCTCTGAGTGTAATCTAACCAAATCAGTGTAAGTAAAAGTAAATACTATTGAAGGGCGGCCAAACTTCCACTCAGGCTGACGACAGAATGGAAGCGAGAAGCGTTGCTATAATATAACAAAATTATCTTTAAAAAATGTTTAAGTTAAACGGTTTTATGGAAAACAATACTTACATTAAGTAATAATAATACCAAAAGCTAGAAAATAATTAGGTAGGTCCTAGTCATCACACTCCCCATCAATCTAGGGCGTTGATCAGACAATTAAATAGAAGCGTTGGGCGCGTGGAATTTCTAAAAATGTGCGGCGTAGCATAACCTGATTAAGGTTCAGTTGGTCTTATATATGACTATCAATAGAAATTTGACGCGTCCAACGCTTTTTTTCAATTGTCTGATCGTCTGCCGGGTCTGCTAGATGTATGTATATAGAAACGGCGAAAATTCACATTTTTAGAAAAAAAGATTCAGTTTCTTTGTTTGTTATTCTTTCATAATGCGAATTCGTATCATTTCGGTAAAACTCTCTTAAGCTCTGCAATGAAGCAATAAAAATAAAAAAAATATATGTATTTAACAAAAATTAAAAAAAAAAACACAAAAAAAAAAACACAAAAAAAAAAAAACAAAAAAAAAAACAAAAGTAAATCCTTCGAGCCGGATTTGAACCAGCGACCTATGGATAACTGCACTGCAACGGCACCAAGATTGGATCTTTGGGCGCTGCCACAACGACTTTAAAAGCCTGATTTGTTTAAATGCAAGAGTTTCTACAGTCCACCGCTCTACCAACTGAGCTATCGAAGGCAGTTGTGCGATCGCTGCAAAAGCGCTGTTTTATATTTTTCAACATTTCTGTTTTTTTTTTGTTTGTATTTCCAGTTCGTATTTGTGCTACGCTCCAAACACAAAAATGTCATTCTCACATTTTTCACTTTTTCATATCGATCATCACGCTGTTCCAGCGCTCCTACATTGAGGTGTATTGTGCAATTAATTAACATATTCGTACACAAAGCTCTCTAGTCGTTGTTTATTGTTGTTGTCGCAGCGCATTTAAATTTTATAGCTTCCATTTAAGATTTGTTTACAATTTTGTTTTTGCGCTCACATTTTATTTATAAGTTTTCTCTTTTGATTGATCAACGTTGTGTTGCCTCACTTGTGAGAAAGCTGCTCATTGGTGCTTTTTTTTTGTTTTGCAACGCCAAATGCCTACTTTTTGACTTTCATGTAGAGCGGTTTTATTGCGCTCGTTGTGGTTTCTATTTTTAGAGCTACGCGTGGGGCAGAAAATTTTTTATATTTTGCAATTAAAGGTTGAACCTAGTTCTCTACAGAACAACATTCAATACAGTACAACTGAAACGGTAGGTTCTTACATTTTAATGAAGTATCACCGTATCACGGCTGCCGTTTCGAAAATGCTCTATCCGAGAATATTTCGCAAAAGCAATTTTGAGAAATATCCTCAGATAGGGTGTTTCCGAAATAGCAGGTGTGATAGGATGATATTTTACTCAGCCGCCGAAATTTTTTTTATAAATTTTATAAAAATGATTTGGTATATTAAGTTTGGTCCGATTGTCGAATATTGTAAGTTCGTCAAGTGGGTTGAGATAGACCCACCCATAAGTATACCAAAATTTCAGGATGGCGAGCTCAGTTTATTTCGCAGTGTCCGTTTGTCTGTCTGTTTGAACGATAACTAGTCCCAAATCTTGACGAAAATTGTCGAGGTCCTCAATTTTGTAGGGTTATTCATACTAGTCAGCTTTTGACTAGTTAATTGACTATAATTTTGTGGTGTTATTTATAATAGTTAGTGTATGAGTAATTAATTGACTAGAATTTTGTGGCGTTCATCATAATAGTCAGTTTTAGAATGGTTCATTGACTATGATTTTGTGGTGTTATTCACAGTAGTTAGTATTTGAGGAAATGCGCGAGTGCCTTCTGTAGCCAGTTTGCAATGCATACTTCAGTTGACAATGCTAGATATCGTCCAAATCAAAGAAAAGGCCAAGCCTTCCATATCAATAGTCTCAGACGGAAAACCTATGCCAATGACAAAACCCCTTGGCCATGAGGGCATCAGCAGCCTAGCATATTTTTTCTACTTGTCGTTAAAAGCCTTTGCAATTCCAGAATAACGGATAATGGTAAGGATAGGAAGACCAAAGACCGGAAACGCAGCCAGTGCCTACCTTTGGTCAGTAACGAAAACGTTTAAAGCCGTTATTGTTATCACTACCACCGTACTGAACTCCACTAACACTCATCATGGGATAGTGCTAGTGCAGCGTGGGCTGTTTTGACATAGTCAACCATGATTGGTTCGTCCTTCTCCGTTAGATAGATAGACAATTTATTGAAGATTGCACTGCGGCTATTGGTCTATTGTGCCCTCACCTCCTTCCAAGCCGACTTCCTTGATGAACCCTAGCAGTTCTCTCGGCTTAAAGGATTTAATGTGGGAATTTTCTGGCCATGGTGAGCCCGTAAACTAAGCCCTGCGTCTTGAGATTGTGTCACATTCCAGGAGGATATGGTCCGCCGTCTCCGCTGATCGATCACAAAATCGGCATGTGTTATTCCGTTACTTTTTATGTTTTATATGTATATGTGTACGTATTTTTATTAAAATTTATTCCAAAGTATAATGTATTGAGTGATACATTTTAAAGTGATATATGTACATATACATTTCCATTTGTATGGACGAAAGTTAACCGATATCGCGCCATCGATTTTTCGATAGGATTTGGGCTCAGGAAAAAAAGTTCCACTACGCATACCCAAAAATAATTTTTAATTTTTTTTTCGACTTTGATTTTTAAGGCTTTTTTCATGACCTACTAAAAAATTTTCATATGTATACCCTGACCGATCCAAAAATGTCCGCTAAAAACGTTGTCGATACAAGTTTTTTGACAAAAAGAAAAACTATTTTAGGGGACATTTTTGGGTCGGACAGGGTATACATGAAAATTTTTCAATCAAATGAGAATTTTTTTAGTAGGTCATGAAAAACACCTTAAAAATCAAAGTCGAAAAAAAGTAAAAAAAATGAAATTTCACAGGCTCGAAAATTATTTTTTTGGGTACACGTGGTGGAACTTTTTTTCTTGAGCCCAAATCCTATCGAAAAATCGATGGCGCGATATCGGTTAATAAATCGACCCAGTCTAATATACATACTTTATCTATATAGGAAATATAATGAATAAAACAAATTTGAGCTAATTTATAAATTTTCAAGTAATTCTTCAACCCAACTAGGACTGGTATATTAACTAGTAGGATGCTGATGGAAATATCCACTAGTATGACAACTAGTATTACAATGATGCATACACTGAGTGGTATGCCAACTGGTATGTTGATAATGAATACACTAACTGGTAGGTCACAGTTGGTATGATATGATGTATATGTATAATAACTAGTTTGTCAATTGGTATTATGCTGATGCAGAGGCTGGCAATTGATATTTCGTAGGACATCGCCGTGTTAAAAATACCAATTGCTAATATGGAAAAAAGACAGAACTCATACTAGTTAGGATTTTTGGCAAACTAGAATTCTTCTAGTATACAACTAGTTGGTTTGACTGCAGGGTTATGGAACATTTATCGATTCGTTATTAATTATCGATTCGTAATAAAAAAAAACTATCTTCTTATCTGAGTGCTATCAATTTTGTTAATATATTAGATAATAATTCGATATCGCTAATAAAACAATGGCTTGTCGGTATCAACCGATGACAACGAATTTCTTTCAAAAAGCTCAAAGTTTTTCTGTTGCTCGTAAAGTTACCTCTATTGTGGTTCATGTCAACCCCTAGGCGACCTCTAGTTAGGTCAAAAACATTCCTTTTTGAGACATACACCCACATATGCTTGGTACTCACGCCTCACAATAAAATTAGATTGACTATGCACTGAAGCTTTCTCCTTGCCTTGGTTTTGCAGACTTCCACAAATCCTACATGACGTTACAACCAACTAAAACATGTAATAGCATAACCATGATATTAGCAACAACAAAAACAGTAAACATTGTTCAACAGACTGCATGCCAATTATAATAAAGTGTTAGAAAGTAACTGTAAGCCGGTGAGTGGCCACTTTTTAAGTCAAAATGGCAATGTCCTTTACAACAAAACGTCAGTCCTTTCCACTGGATTACTGGTACAAAGTAGCTATGTAGCTGCATAACAACAACAATAAATGGCAAGCTCAGCATGTGGTAACTTACAGCACAGCAGTAGAAACAGCAGAGTTTGTTGAATTATGAAGTAGATAGTAAGTAGGAGGTATTATAATAAAATGGTTTAAATGTGCATATGTATGTAAGTATGTAAATGACTTTCGTTCTGTTTTTGGCAGCAAATGCACAAAAGAATGTAACAAACACACGATCCTTGTGAGAATAAAATGTGTGTAGAATGGTACTAATTTTTACAGTTTATTAGCCGAATACAGATATATGTACATCTATATATATATATATATATATACGAACATGCCAGATCAGAGCAGTACCAACTATGCTTCGTAGCTTAACCAAGTGTTCTGCATAGAAAGCTCGTAAGTAAGGTTTGTCGAATTACGATGACTGAAACGTTAGGAGGAGCTCAGTGGGACAACGCAAAGGACCGTCACATATGATAACGGTGACTTAAGCTGTGTTTACTTACGGAATCTTGCGCAGCAACGGTATAGTTTCGAATGAAACTGACATCGGTCTCGTTGGGGTTCTTGCGTTTGGTCGTCAAACAAATTCTGGCAGCATTATGGACAGTTTATGTTAGGTCTGTATTGACCGGACAGTTCAACATAACATCGGTCTCGAAAAACTCTATGGAGTACGAGATGCCGAGAATCAATTACTTACGGCTAGGTTTAGCCAAAGCTGTACAGTAAAGCGTGAAGGGAGATGCTGATTTCACCCCATCCGCCTTCTTTCAGCTGGAGTAGAAGGGGTTTACAGTATACTAAGACATACCTCATTGGAGAGTGACCCTTTATTATGCCCATATGGGGCAAAGGATCCACACAGATAATCTTAATCTAAAAATTGATGGAGGCAATCGCAAACGAGGTCTGAAAATCGAAGACCACTTGCCGTCGTAGCAATGGATATCAGCCCGTCCACCTCATTCTCCATCGCTGTAACTTCTGCTTGAAAGATTTGGAGGCAATGGCAAGCGAGGTCAGTCACTTACAGACAGCAATCGAGCTCTGAGCCTTAAGTGCCATTAGCACTGAGTGGCATCACATCTTTCGCTTGGAAAAACTTGAACTTGGGGCTTGCAGCTAGCATCTTACTGAAAAGCCCTACGAAATCTACCTTTTAACTTTGAATCATCCTTGAACAAATTAACGAATATACTACTCCTTTCTAGAAGCAATGATTGGGTTAAAGCTTATACGGAGGGTAGCTGTCGGCACACAATAGTCTGTCCTGTTTAGGATAAAGTCGCAGTTGGTAATAATACTGAATTGCCTAATGTAGACGAGGCCTAATGAAGTACCGCATTCACGTTTGACTTGAATTTCAATAGCATGATATGTGTTGTGCTAAAAGCGCCGATGTTGTTAAAAAGAGCTGTCCATTGTAGGTTAGATAAGGTAAGAGTCAAATACGTCCCGGCCGAGATATTTACATTTCTGCACTGCTTCCAACCTTTTGACCTTAGATGTAGTGTCTAGCGCTCTCCACCAGACCAAAACGCCTTAGAAGAAAATCGTACGACCAATGTACCGCACTTGGAGAGAGTTCCAAGCTGCCCCTGAGTTCCTAACTGCCACTGAGGTCAGTAAAGGTCTCCAAATACTACACAGGTTTACACCTACCAATATGAGTTTTCAGTGGGCATGAGTTATGAAAAGCAATATTACAAGACAGAGTGAGTTTATACAGCACGGCATCCACAGCAGTTTCGGATAACGTCGGAGGTGCTCTGGTCAGAATTTCATCCAGCTTGGAACTATACAGTGACTCATCAGGAGAGAACTGTGTATACACGTGGTCAGAGAAGGAATGATCAAAGATAACATACCGGCCCGTTACCCGGACGGCCAGAACAACAACAAAAACATCTTTAGAGACAAGAGTCAGGTCCAAAACCGCGTTCCTTACAGCAGTAACAAAGGTGGGGTCATCGCCCCTATTACAGATAAGCACATAAATCCTCGTTTAAAATAAAAACAAAAAGTGACTCACCTTTTTAACAATATTCTGATTTGCCTTGGGATTATATAGCACATATCAGCAAGGTGGAATAAATTTAGGACTTATATAGGTACCATAAAGGCCTGTGCCAACAACTTAAAGGATCTCATGTGTCGTTTCTGAAAGCTGTTGGACTTGTCCGAGAAGGCAACTAAAATGCATTAAAGAATTGGGAACAGACGAATCAAATCTGGCATAGTTTTTAGTGTAGTACCGTCATAGCTGTGGCAAATTTTATCAAATATCGCACATCACAATACAACACTTTCACCCGATATTAGTAAACAATAAAACAAAAACAACAAAACAACAACGACGACAACGTAAAAACAAGCTAGACACATACTCGTACATCTTAGCTGGAAGATCAGAGCAGTATTCGAAATCCAGACGCTTGTAATAATAATAATAATTGGACGTTGTGGCACCGCTCTGTCCTCAAGTGGCCCAATGACACCAGGCTAATCCTGTTCATTATTTTTTTTTTTATTTATTAACGAGCCGGACCCGTGCGCATCTTGCGCAACCAATATAAAAGTCTCTTATCAAATATCAACAGAAATCAGCTATTCTATCAATAAATTAAAACTTACAGTTCGCGCTGCCATCTGGCGTATGGTAGCAACTGCCGCACAGTGGACCGAAATTGAAAAGTTGGGACTTAGGACTTTAAATGTGCATTTTCGTATTGTGTGATCTTTTTCCATAATTTATTGTTATATAACATTTTTTCGTAAAACCTAATTTAAAAAAGTTATAACACTTTTAGTAACCGGGTTTCATATTGTAAGATCATAAATGCAACCATGTCAACTAATGTAACAGAATAAGCAAAAAATACAACCATGGGAACTAATTAATAGAATAAGCATAAATACATCACTGTAAAGGAAGAAAATGGAAGAAAAAGAAGATGGTGGACTTCCGGTTCATTATTAGATTGAAGACCGAAAAATAAAGTACTAATATTATTAATCCTAACATTTCTGCTATTTTATTAACCATCGAAGGTAGAAATTACAATATCGACATACCCTAACGAGCATATGTGTACATCTAGGTATTTTTTCCAATTTCCAGCAATTTTGGCTTCACTAAAATAATTTTTACTATTTCTCAATAAAAATATGTATTAAGGTCTAACCCAAAAGCTTTCAATTTTATTTTAAAAATTTGTGCAAAATTCGCGAAAACTCGACGAAATTTTTTCAAATTTGTGCAAGAAAACAAATATACTATCACTCAAGAAATGAGTGCGATTCAATTCGAAATCGACAATTTAACGGAAACAAAATGTGAAAAAGTTCAAGTCAGTCACTCATTAGTACTAACCATGATTGATGGAAATGCTTCATCAATTTTGAGTGATACATTCACGCAACGTTGTGAAATATGTAAGGCTACCCCAAAAGAGATGAACGACCTCACTTGAATTTTAAACATAGATGTTGATATTTACAAATATGAGATGTCAGCTCTGCATGCGATAATTCGGTTTATAGAGTATATTCTTCATATGTCTTACCGATTAGAATTTAAATCGTGGATAGCGAAAGGAGATAATAAATCCAAATTGGAAGAAAAACGGAGCGCAGTACAGAATTCTTTCAGAAACCAGACTGGTTTATTGGTAGACGTGGTAAAGCAAGGACACGGTACAACGAATGATGGAAATACCGCTAGACGATTTTCACTGACATTAAAACTACCGCCTCTATAACTGCTGTTAGTGAAAATCTCATTCAAAGATTCTCTACAATATTAGGGGCACTTTCATGTGGGTGTCCAATAGATGTACAAAAGTTCAACATGTACGCCAGAGAAACCATTCGAGTTTACGTCGAACTATATGAATGGTATTCCATGCCTTCAAGCTTCAAGTGTGCATAAAATTTTAGTACATGGAGCTTCAATAATAGAGCATTTTGGTTCCATTCCTATTGGAAAGTTGTCCAAAGAAGTCGCTGTATCCAAAAATAAAAATTTTAGAGAATATCATCGAGACTATGCAAGAAACATTAGCCGCAAAGCCACAAATGAGGACATTTTAAATAATTTGTTAGTTACTTCTGACCCATTTATTTCATCGAGGAGATCGAAATTACCTAGTAAGCATGAGGAAATATCCGAAGAAGTGAAATCTCTACTACTCCTACCGCAAAACCTCGACTATGATACAGAAAACTAAATATTTTAGTTTCTCAATTTTAATTGGGTGCGAATATAAATACTACATATGAAGCGCAACATTTACTTAAAATAATAAAACAAAAAATTTTTTATTTTTTTGTTTGGTCATATACCTATATATATATATTAGGGGATTTCATGGACTATTGACCGATCGAATAATTTGTGCTTTTAATTACTCTTTTGGTACTAACGAACAAGCTAGAATAGCTAAATTTTTGATTTGAAACTTTTTTGGATTGTTAAATATAACTTCAATATAAAAACATTAAATGTATAATATGAATTATCAAATATTTTTTTTTTTAAATTACCCAAAATTAAAAAGTGATTCGCAATACTAAGATTAAAACAAAAACCAAAAAAAAAAAAAAAAAACAAAAACAAAAAAAAAATATTTTTGTTTTTAAAATCTACCCAAAATTAAAAAGTGATTCGCAATACTAAAATCAACAAAAAAAGACAAAAAAAAACACGAACCTTTTCGAACCATGAAACCGAGTACATTGCATAGTATATAACCCTAAGTATATTAATAAATTTTTTGTAAAGTTTTGAGGAAATGTGAGGAAAATGAGTTAACGGTAAAAATGTGATTTTTCCCATACATAAATTTTTTTTATTTGCTATAACTTTTTTGTTTAAGACTTTATGAAAAAATCCTCATATATAAAAACGTCATGTAATGAGACTTAAAATCGATCCCCATCAAAGTTTTTGTGTTATTAACTAATATTTTTTTCATTTCCCTAAGTCCACTGAAAGCCAAATCCAGTCCACTGTGTGCCGGTAATGCAGTGCAAATATTCACAATAATCCCATAGTACAAATAGATTTCTTTGTGTGTTCACAATCGTTTTTTTTTCACAAATTATTTTAATAAAATATAGCTAAACAAAAGCACTACGACCAAAATTGCCCAAAGCTCGCTAATAGCCCGAATCTCCATCTTTATAACCAACACTTTATTTTGAGATTTGGAATCCAAATAAGAGCGAAAAAGGGACCCGTACACAAAAACAGCAATTAGAAATCTAATATATAAAATTCTTCTGTCACGGTTTTAGAGGCTGAACTCCTCCGAAACGGTTGAACCGATTCTCATGAAATTTTGTGAGCATATTGGGTAGGTCTGAGAATCGGCCAACGTCTACCTTTTTTTCGCTACGTGTCTACGTGAGATCAAAACGTGGACCCGGGTACCCCTAGAATGTGTTTATACAATAAGGATGTCAAATGAAAGCTGTTGATGAGTGCTATAGTACAGGATAATATTCATACAACTGGGAGGGTAGGGTCTCGAGATATGGCCCAAAACGTGGACCCGGGTACCCCTGGGATGTGTTTATACAATATGGTTATCAAATGAAAGTTGTTGATGAGTGCTATAGTACAGGATAATTTTCATACAACTGGGAGGCTAGGGTCTCGAGATATAGCCCAAAACGTGGACCCGGGTACCCCTAGAATGTGTTTATACAATATGGATATCAAATGAAAACTGTTGATGAGTGCTATATTACAGGATAATTTTCATACAACTGGGTGACTAGGGTCTGGAGATATAGGCCAAACGTGGGCCCGTGAACGCCAAGACAGTGTTTTTACATTGTGGGTATCAATTTGAAGCTGTTGATGAGTGCTTTAGTACAGGGTAGTTTTCATACCTATTGGTGACTAGGGTCTCGAGATATAGGCCAAAACGTGGATCAGGGCAACACTAGGATGTGTTTATACAATATGGATATCAAATGAAAACTGTTGATGAGTGCTATAGTACAGGATAATTTTCATACAACTGGGAGGCTAGGGTCTCGATATATAGCCCAAAACGTGGACCCTGGTACCCCTAGGATGTGTTTATACAATATGGATATCAAATGAAAGTTGTTGATGAGTGCTATAGTACAGGATAATTTTCATACAACTGGGAGGCTAGGGTCTCGAGATATAGCCCAAAACGTGGACCTGGGTACCCCTAGAATGTGTTTATACAATATGGATATCAAATGAAAACTGTTGATGAGTGCTATAGTACAGGATAATTTTCATACAACTGGGTGACTAGGGTCTGGAGATATAGGCCAAACGTGGGCGCGTGAACGCCTAGACAATGTTTTTACATTGTGGGTATCAAATTGAAGCTGTTGATGAGTGCTTTAGTACAAGGTAGTTTTCATACCTATTGGTGACTAGGATCTCGAGATATAGGCCAAAACGTGGATCAGGGTAACACTAGGATGTGTTTTTACATTATGGGTATCAAATTGAAGCTGTTGATGTGTGCTTTAATACAGAGTAAGTTTTATGCCGCTGGGTGTCTAGGGTCTAGAGATGTAGGCTAAAAATTGGACCCGGATACACCTAGAATGTGTTTTTACATTATGGATATCAAATTGAAGCTGTTGATGTATGCTTTAGTGCAGAGTAAGTTTTACACCGCTGGGTGACTACGGTCTCGAGATATAGGCTAAAACATGGACCCGGATACACCTAGAATATGTTTTTGCATTATGGATATCAAATTGAAGCTGTTGATGTGTGCTTTAATACAGAGTAAGTTTTACACCGCTGAGTGACTATGGTCTCGAGATTTAGGCCAAAACATGGACCCGGATACCCCTAGAATGTGTATGTATTATGGATATCAAATGAAAGCTGTTGCTGAGAGCTCTAAAGTTCATTGATATTCGATTTAGTCGCATCAACCTGGCAAAACTGATAAATATGCATGCGAAGCCGAAATAAAGACAAGAATTAATAATACCCACATACTTATTTACATACGTCCCATTCGAGTTGCCTGTAATTTCGCATATAAATTTGCCTATATTAGTATTTACGATGCTTTTTTCAGGGAAGTATACCAGAGACGGACTGGGACTGGGACTGAGACACGGAATGGGACTGGAACAAAATACATATCACCCTATGGGACTGGCAATAAGAGATGAAGACTAAGGAGAAATGAGAGAAGAGAAAAGAGAGAAGGAGACTGAGAAGAGATAGAATGAGACGAAGATGGAGATGAAGCGAAAAAGACGGAGGGAGGAGTGAATAAAAAGATTAGGAAAAAGTGTAGAGGGTAGGGCAGAGTTAGACGGAAACAGCTTATTAAAATGTATGCAGATAGACCAAATTTAGGGCAGAACAACGTCTGCCTGGTCTGCTAGTAACATATGTATATGATTTTATTACATACTAGCAGACCAGGCAGACGTTGTTCTGCCCTAAATGTGGCCTATCTGCATACATTTTAATAAGCTTTTTCCGTGAAACTCTGCCGTACCCCTCTACTCTTTTTCCTAATCTTTTTATTCACTCCTTCCTCCGTCTTTTTCGCTTCATCTCCATCTTCGTCTCATTCTATCTTTTTCTCAGTCTCCTTCTCTCTTTTCTCTTCTCTCAAATTTTTCTCCTTCTTCTTAATCTCTTATTGCCAGTCCCAGAGGGTGGTATGTATTTTGTTCCAGTCCCATTCCGAGTCTCAGTCCCAGTCCCACTCCGAGTCTCTGTCCAAGTCCCAGTCCTAGTCTTAATCCCAGTCCCAGTCCGTCTCTGGTATACTTCCCGGAAAAAAGCGTCGTAAATACTAATATAGGCAAATTTATATACCAAATTTCAGTCAAATCGTATAGGGCGTATGTAAATACTTAGGTATGTAGGTATTATTAATTCATGTCTTTATTTCGGCTTCGCATGTATATTTATCTGTTTTGCCAGGTTGATGCGACTAAATCGAATATCGCAATGAAAATTACTTTAAAGCTCTCAGCAATAGCTTTCATTTGATATCCATAATACGCATACATTCTAGGGGTATCCGGGTCCATGTTTTGGCCTATATCTCGAGACCCTAGTCACTCAGCGGTGTAAAACTTACTCTGTATTATAGCACACATCAACAGCTTCAATATGATACCCATAATATAAAAACACATTCTAGGTGTATCCGGGTCCATGTTTTGGCCTATACCTCGAGACCGTAGTCACCCAGCGGTGTAAAACTTACTCTGTACTAAAGCATAGATCAACAGCTTCAATTTGAAACCCATAATGTAAAAACACATTCTACGTGTATCCGGGTCCACGTTTTGGGCTATATCTCGAGACCTTAGCCTCCCAGTTGTATGAAAATTATCTTGTACTATAGCACTCATCAACAGTTTTCATTTGATATCCATATTGTATAACACATTCTAGGGGTACCCGGGTCCACGTTTTGGGCTATATCTCGAGACCCCAGCATCCCAGTTGTATGAAAATTATCCCGTACTATAGCACTCATCAACAACTTTCATTTGATATCCATATTGTATAAACACATTCTAGGGGTACCCGGGTCCACGTTTTGGGCTATATCTCGAGACCCTAGCCTCCCAGTTGTATGAAAATTATCCTGTACTATAGCACTCATCAACAGTTTTCATTTGATATCCATATTGTATAACACATTCTAGGGGTACCCGGGTCCACGTTTTGGGGTATATCTCGAGACACTAGCCTCCCAGTTGTATGAAAACTTTCATTTGACATCAATATTGTATAAACACATTCTAAGGGTATCCGGGTCCACATTTTGGCCTATATCTCAAGACCCTAGTCACCCAGGGGTATGAAAATGATCCTGTACTATAGCACTCATCAACAGCTTTCATTTGATATCTCAAGACCCTAGTCACCCAGGGGTATGAAAATGATCCTGTACTATAGCACTCATCAACAGCTTTGATTTGACATCCATATTGTATAAACACATTCTAGGGATACCCGGGTCCACGTTTTGATCTCAAGACCCTAGACACGTAGCGAAAAAAAAGGTAGACGTTGGGCGATTCTCAGACCTACCCAATATGCTCACAAAATTTCATGAGAATCGGTTCAGCCGTTTCGGAGGAGTTCAGCCTCTAAAACCGTGACAGATGAATTTTATAATTTTTTTTTTATTTTGTGTACAAGCGAACAAGCATACTAGGAATATTTATAAAGGGCGATATGCAAACGCTTGAGGATTTGCTGGAATTTAACGACTGAATTGTGGCGAAGTACTCTAAAACGTGAATTGGTACAACTTCTTTTAGTGGTGAATGAATCTGACTATTTGTTCGCAGTATTTGCACATATTTTTTTGACAAACCAGTAAAACGAAGCGATAACAATAAACTAAGAAATAATCAAATTTTTCACAACACATATGAGGTTTTGGCGTAATGAATGCTCTGCTTGCCCGACCTGTATGGAGGTAAACGAAAATGCTAAGCTTTATATTGCTATTTCATTGTTCTCGTTTACTTCTCGAACGCTGAAATAATAAAAGTCATTATGTCACTTCCGTGTTAACTAAACGGCTTTTTAGGCATTGCGGCGAAAATGATGGTGAATGAGGAAAGGTATATGTTTAAGTAACTGTGGGGTTCCCAAACGCTGCATATCCACACCCACGCCAAAAAAATCTACTAGACCTTTTTTGTGATACATACATTTTATGTCTAAATGTGTACAGGCTTGTCAAGGTTCCACTTAAGCACCTACAGATGCCACAAATACCTACACATACAATCGCGCACACACACATATGTGTATTAAGCTTTTACATACGCATAAGACAACGATGATTGCGCATAAGAATAGTTGACATTTTAAAATTCTTTAGAAAAACTACCCATACACAAGCTTATTTAGTTCTTAGAGCTTATCCTTGAAATTAACAAAGCGTTTTTCTGAAGGTATGCCAGTGGGTTCGTGGTTCGAATGAATTGCAAATATTGTTGAGCGTACATTGCGTACACATCTGTAAAGCCATAAAAAAGTCAGAGTTGTACTAGTTAAACAACAACATTCATACAACAATAGTTTATGTATAAATGTTTTAGAGGTGGGCTCGGAATATTGGGATATGCGGTAGGTATGGTAATAATCTCGAAATAGCAGTATCGCTGTGCTGTATGATAAACCGAAGACGAGCGGAAGAAGAATTATCAGGGTTTTGAAAGATTAAATAAAAATGGCTGGAGCAGCACGTACTCATAAAGTTCGATGTGCAAATTAAATAATGTTCGCTCAAGAGTTGAAGTTAAAACTAAATGAAGTAAATTTTACCGATAACAAATAATGTCAGGTTATTCGAAAAGAGTCGGACTTTCAGCGGTAGCAACCGATACCGACGAGATATTGTTTTATTGTCGGCTTATTAACGAGAACGAAATTATCACAGAGATATAAATTATAGTGTTGTCGGCTAGTCAAAGCCAAGTCATCGGCTTCTTCTTGTTCTCTTATCGTCTTCTGGTCGACAGGATGTGTTACAGTTTTTATATTAAAGTTGTATCGATATCTGTTTCAAAAGTGATGAGTCGTCCACGCCAATAGCAAATAAGTTATATTCGATAAAGAACCGACAAAATTTTAATAACAAATTCATAACAAATCGATAACATTTCGATAATAAATCAATAATTTTTCGATAACAAATTGATAGATTTTCGATTAAACGCCGATAAGTCGTCGATAACAAATTTATAACAATCCTATTTGTATTACGTTGGCATATCTATACCTTTTCGTTAACAAATAGATAAAAATTCAATAATTAATGCACAACTTTTCGCTATCAAACCGAAATTTATAAAAACTTGATAGTTCATCGATAACCTTAACTATCCATAGCAAATTTATAATTCTTCGCTAAGAAATCGATAACACGTCAATACCTCGTCGATAACACAACGATAAAAACCGATAGATCGGCGAAAGGTATTGGCTAACACGCCCGTGGCCTGTAGATAACAAACCGATAGGTCATAGTGGCATGGTGGTAGCGGAATATCCCTATCACACCGACAGTTTTGGGTTCAAGTTAGTAAAAAGTTAGATACAATCTTTTTCAATAAGAAAAAAGTTCTTCTAAGCGTTGTAGCCCCTCAGCGGTGGTTAGGCTAACATTCCGTGTGTATTTCTGCTATGAAAAGCTTCTCAGTGAAAATGTATCTGCCTTGCAGCTGCCGTTTGGAGGAAGTCGGCATAAATCATGTAGGTCCCATCCCACCAAGTTATGGGAGAGTTGGAAGCGAAGCTCTAAATCTCTTCAGAGGCAAATTGCGCCAAAATTTTATTATTTTTCTTATAAATCATAGTTAACAAACCGTTAACACAGCGATAGATTGATAACATGCCGTCCAGTTTCGATTACGACTTCGTTTGACTCGGTTTTGAATTCTATTCCTCGTTTTTTGCCTTTTTTCTTTCATTTCGTTTTATTTTCTGTCCTTTATTTTTCTTTCTTTGCCTTTTTTTGGCAGCCGCTACCGCGACGATAACTACAAGCCTCGTTATTATTATTCACATCATCGTGGTTCGTTATTATACTGCTACTTTCCTTTTACTTGCTCTTCTGCTTCAACTTCTCCCACTTACTTCTTCTTTTCCTTTATCGTTTCACTTTCTTCTTTATATATCATCTGCCTTGGTTAATTTCTCTTGCTGTCTGATTTCACTCATATCAACTCTACCACGAAAATTTTTCCCACATTACGTTACAGTCAAATAACTGCAGTGTAGTGACCTACACTAAGGCTTACATTCAGGATTCCCCCACAACTATCGATCTTCGCCTATATAAATTAAACACTCAAAAACAATGCGTCAAAGCAAGAGAGCCATATTGCCGCAAGTGAAGTCCGTGTACACGGAATTCCATTTAGGGAAGGATAAAACTTAACAAGTGTCTTTCATCACCTCTGTTCCACTCTAAGATTGCAACCAATTCCTATAATGAGCATTTTTCGGCTACGGAAACTAGACAACAGCGTGACAGATCCGGCCGAAATAATCAAATTTCAGTCGCCGACAGACAGAAACAAATTGCTAAAAAGTATAGGCACCTTTAGGCTCCAAAACAATCCAAACATCAAGGGTCTGCAATTAGTTCATGTGGGCATAAATTCAAATGCTCCGAACGCCAGGCTTGAAGCAATACATAGCTTGGATTTTCTAGAGCGTCTTGAGAATACCGGCGAAGAAAGCGCGAGTTCCTTTCGAGTTGAAGATGCGCCAACGAATAATGATAAATAAATTAATTTCTATGTATGGTATATTACTTAAGTTCTTGAGTCTCTTCGTTTCCGTCTTTATCTCTCCCTATCATACTTGTAAACAATTATTTATGTTGTCTTTATTGTTACGCATCGCAGAGCATTCTTTATATCCCATAGATAGTGATGGTCCTAGACTATAGGTTGTCTAGTTCCAAAGACTGCTTACATACACTGTTGCGCGTACTCAGCAAACGTACTAAAGGACTCAAAGTCATCCATCTCAATGCGCAAAGCCTATATAAAAAGCTGGATGAATTGAGATTCATATCTGAGGGTTCTGATATAGATGTTATATGTATTTCCGAAACCTGGTTTTCTTCATGTCACAAAAATGATTTGGTGCAACTAAATGGATATCAACTTTTCAGTGCTGATAGACGTGGTCATGGTGGTGGTGTTGCTATATATGTCAAAAGTAGTTTATCCTGTAAACTTTGCTGCAGTGCTAGTCCAAGTTATTCTGTCGAATATGTGTTCGTAGACGTGTTCTCTGTAAATAATGAAAGGCTTCTTATCGGCTGTGCATACAGACCTAATCGTGGAGTTGACTTCTCTGGCTTTATTGAATTTCTCGAGCCTCTACTTATAAGCTATGATAATATAATCATTGCTGGGGATTTCAACTCCAACCTTCTTGTCGACTCAACTCTAAAGCTAAGTATGGAGCCTCTTGGACTTTTTCCCACCAATTTAACTTCACCTACACACTTTACTGACTCAAATTCTTCTTTGCTGGATTTATTTTTTGTGAATGATCCCCTGAAATTGCTCCACTACGATCAATTGTCGGCATCTTGCTTTTCAAAACACGATCTGATATTTCTTAGTTACAACTTTCAAACGTCACACATCCAATGTTCCTTTACGTATCGTGATTTTAGAAGCATAGATTACAGTTCCCTTAATGCAGTGGTGGAGTCGGTCGAATGGAGCTTGATTCGTACGCTGACATCGGTCGAGGATCAGGGATCATTCCTACAGAACCATATTATTAGGCTTTTCGACAACCATGTGCCAGTGAAACTCAAGGCTGCTGCACACAATAATACCCCTTGGTTTAGTGCCAATCTAAAACACTTAATTCACCAGCGTAACCTTGCTTACTCACGATGGAAAAGATACAAAACCTTGGAGGCTCACAACTGCTTCAAAGCAGCTAGGATCGCTGCAAACAAAGCCATTAGGTCAGCAAATCAGAAATTTTATAATAACAAGTTTAGTGCTGCTTTGAGTTCGAAGGAAACCTGGAAGTCATTGGTATCGGAAAATCCAAATGCGATATTTCTGTCCTCCGATAATCTGCCAATCTCAACTGACAATATATGTGCTGACAATTATTGTATTCGCGCTAATGTTGATTGTGGTCCTCTTGAGTTTGCTAGTGTCGATGATGGTGATGTCGTTCAAGCCATTCTTTCAGTAAAGTCTAATGCTATGGGGTTCGATGGTATATGTCCGAAATTTTTAAAAATAATTCTTCCTAAAATCCTTCCTCACTTAACCTACTTGGTTAACTCTGTGCTGACGTCTTGTGTATTTCCCAAATGTTGGAAAGTTGCTAAGGTAATCCTAATCCCCAAGCAAAACAAGGAGTATAGACCTATAGCTATTCTGCCTTTCCTTTCCAATGTCGTCGAACGAATTTTGCACTGCCAGATAAATACTTATGTGCAGGATAATATCCTTCTCACAGATTCCGAGTCTGGACCTGAAGTCAAATCGTAGCTGTAAAACGGCGCTCCTATCGGTGATAGAGGATATTCGAGAACAAGTTGACAAAAATTTTACTGCTTTCCTGACTCTTCTCGACCATTCAAAAGCGTTTGACTCGGTCGACCACACCGTTCTCTGCAAGAAGCTGGACAACCTATTTAATTTCTCCAACTGTGCAACAGCCCTCACCGACCGAACTCAGGCAGTAAGTGTTGGTAGCAGAAAGTCTGACTTCGTCAGTGTTTTAAGAGGAGTCCCACAAGGCTCAATCCTTGGTCCCCTGTTATTTGTTTTGTATATAAACGATTTGCCTGGTGTTCTCAAGTATTGTAATATTCACATTTATGCTCACGACGTACAATTGTATATGTGCTGTCCTAGTGATCGTACCAGTTCATGTATTAATAACTTAAATTACGATTTATGTCAAATTGGCACGTGGGCTTCTATGAACGGCTTATGTCTTAACCCTAAGAAGTCGAAATGTATAGTCATTCATAGAAGGTCACTAGATAAAAGTGGAATGGAAAATTTAATTTTAGACAACACTATTATAGAATACGTTGACATGGCAAAAAATCTAGGTGTAGTTTTTAACAAAACCTTGACATGGAAAGATCACATCTTCCGCACAGTGGGAAGAGTGTATGGGATGCTTCGTACACTCTGGCTTACACAATATTTTACTCCGTTACATATTCGTCTACTAATAGCAAAAGCGTACTTAATACCTACGCTGCTTTATGGTTGTGAGGTTTACTCTAATTGTGACTATGTTTGTTATAGGAAACTTAATGTTGTTTATAACAACATTGCTAGATACGTCTATGGGTTGAAAAGACTTGACCACGTCTCTCATCATGCTTACAGGTTGCTAAACATTTCTTTCGATAACCTTATTCAACTTAAAACGCTCACTACGCTACATAAATTAATATATATGAAGGAACCTGACTATTTGTATCGGAGGCTAAATTTTCTCCAGTTGTCTAGATCTGTTCTCCTTACCCACTTCAGACATCGTATGCTAATATTTGATCGCCAGTTCTTCATTACTTCCATACGTCTTTGGAACTCGCTCCCTTCTAGACTTAGGCTTATAAGCAATGCTCTGCTCTTCAATAAAGAATTAACAAGTTTCTATAATAACCTAGACAATTAAAATACTGATTTCTTCTAACAAATGTACTCTATCATTCGTTTATTTTATTTATTTACTATTTATTAAATATATTATTTATTGTAACCTTTTCTTAGCCATAGTCATTAGCTTTAAGTTTCAAGTTTAAATTGTTCCTATTTTATGCCTTTTACCGACTAGCACTGTAAAATAATTTTTGCCAAATTTTTGTGCTGGGATGAATTGCCTAATAAATACAAATACAAATACAAATTCTTTCTCCCTATTCATCTCTACATGTTTTATAAAAAATGGTCAAGCCGTATCCGGACGATTACGAAAATTTTCTATGCCGTGTTGAGCAGAATTGAATTTTAATATTTAGCTCCATGTCCACCTCTAGTATGTACGTATGTATATGCATATGACTTATTTTGTTTGGTTGATTTTCCGACAGGGTGGATAAATGATGTATATTGGAACGATTTTCCGTCATCCCTTGTCAAATTTGGTTTTGAGACAAACCGGTTTCGGCGTTGTGCCATCATCAGTGTCGATTTTCGTTCTGATCTGTTGTTGTCATTTGTCCTGTATTTATAGTTCGTAGGTATATGAGCAGGTATTGTCAAATTGATGCTTGTGTATATTTAGTTATGTGTATGTGCTGTGTGTTCGTTCAGAACCGAGGGTGGTTTACTAATCGATTTGTGTGGCTGACTGGGGTAGGTAGAAATCTGTGATTTTAGTCGTTTGGACCAATCTATGTGCCATGTTAGAATCTACTATATTTGTTGCATTTTTTATAGCAACTTTGATTTGTTTTTGGTATTCATCTGTGGGATCCTCTCTCATTCTACGACATTTCATTTCCTCTATGAGATCCTCGGTTTTGGATATATATTGCTCTTTTTCGATTAGCACAGTGGTGTTTCCTTTGTCTTACCTGCGGATGCCAGCATAGTTACATAGGACAAACAGGACGGCAAATAAGAACGAGGTTCAGAGAACATATTAGAGATTACAACAAAAAAATACGGAATCCAAACATTATACCCGAGTCTAACTTCGCGAATCACATGGTCGAGAATGAATGTTCCCCAGCAAGCATCAATAAAACAGTCAGGGTTCTTCACATACAAGAAAAGGGCCGACGTCTCAACGTACTCGAAAACATGGAAATCTACAAACAGAAAACATTCGACGGTAGAATAATAAACGAACAGATAAACACCATTTCTGACACAATATTCGAGCCTTTAAAACTTGTTTACAGGAAACAACTTAATCACACAGGTACAACAGACAAACGCACAACAACAAATAAACACAAAACAATTAACACACCAAAACAAAAAACCGACAAAGAAGGTCAAACGACTAAAATCACAGATTTCTACCTACCCCAGTCAGCCACACAAATCGATTAGTAAACCACCCTCGGTTCTGAAAGAACACACAGCACATACACATAACTAAATATACACAAGCATCAATTTGACAATACCTGCTCATATACCTACGAACTATAAATACAGGACAAATGACAACAACAGATCAGAACGAAAATCGACACTGATGATGGCACAACGCCGAAACCGGTTTGTCTCAAAACCAAATTTGACAAGGGATGACGGAAAATCGTTCCAATATACATCATATATGCATATGCTTTAAAATACTTTGTATATATCGTTAACAGAGAACAGCACTTACGCTCACCTAATCGCAATGACAGGGAAATATTTCACGACGCACACTCATTTGCATTGTTACTTTAAGTCACATACTAAAGTATGTTGGTTTGCTCAGGCGAAAGCCTATGAACGCGTTTCGAAGCCTTATATGTGAAAAGGGGGGAGTTAATAAGCGTGGCACCAACACGAGCACCAATAATATATAAGCATGTATTCGTGTTAGGAATAAAATGAAATTTTGGACTACCTAATATATAAAAGCTGCAATAACCTCAAATAGTTGGACAAGTTTTTAAATTGATTGAAATTTTGGCGGGGCAATGTCCAATGAGAGTCCGTGCGTACGTCTCAACATACTGGAAAATGTCTCTTGCTGTAGCAGCATGAAGGATGACTATGTGAAATCATCGGGATATTCCATGCTTGACTTTTCGGTTTTTGCTTTTGTGGTATTCAAAGCTTTTCGTTTTTACACAACGATTATATGGGTAGCTATAGCTTACATCGCCGTCATCCACTACTCAACCCCACTTCACTTATCCTTAAAGGTTTTCATGATATACATTTTGGAATTAACGTTTTCATCGTTGATATCGCAGGGGATCTTACTGAATGCGTTCATAACTATATACAATTCCATCTCAACGATCCCGGTCTGATACAGATATGGAGCGCATCATACAAAGACTAGCAAGCGAGACATCTAAGGTTTTGATCACAACGTATAAGGCAGATAACACAGGTCAACAAAAATAATTTTTTTTTGTACATGGGTTTTGCCCTATATATTCGGATTCTATGTTCAATTCTATAAAAAAAATTGCAAAAAATGGCGGCGGGTAGCTACCTGATGCAGCGATGCATCGAAAAAAGATCTACTTAAAGCACAACATACTCATCTTAAAAAAAACCAAAAACATGTGGCTGAGAAACAGTAAAAATGAGATAAAAGGTCCCAGATACACATGATTTTAGGTAGATTTGGCAATTCGTTAAGTACATATTAAGAAACTCATCGAAACTTTTACTGTCGGATTGGCAGGCCTAGCAATAGAGCATGCCAGCTACCTTTAAGAAGCTGTAGTTTCTTGGGTCACTCGTTTTGGGCGACACTATGTTTTTGCATATCACAGAGGAATGATGTCTTCGAGAAGTTGTAAACGAGCGGCTAATTCGTTTTGCTATATATGTGGCGAATGTATTAAAAGAAGACAAAAAAGGTTTGATTTAACTAAAAACACAAGGATTTGCGAGACCTACCTAGCCTACTTCGGTCTACCTGTTAAAAACCAGGACAAAAAATGGGCTCAACATGTTTCATGCAACTCTTGCAGAAGCATTCTGGAGCGTAAGTTTATTTTCTCTTTTTTATTGTACTAACTGTTTCATATATATATACATATATCTACATATATATATAATTGCATAATAACTGAAATTGTTATGAAATGCTTTACGTTTTATTATAGTTTGGTACCAGTGTGAGAAAAGAGACATGCAGTTCGCAGTGCCGAGGATTTGGAGGGAACCGAGTAATCATGAGACTGATTGCTATTTTTGTGTAGTGAAACCACTGAAAGGGAAAAGTTTAAGGAAAACAATATATCCGGAACTACCATCGAGATCCGCTTCAGTACCACATTCGGAACAAAATCCTGTACCTGATCCACCTGTGTTGGAAAAGCAACTATTCCCTCAAGGCAGCTTTCAAACACCGAGTTCATCTGCATCCGTACATTCCGAATTTGTTCCTCAATTTGAACCAGGAATACCACATCTCATCAACTCTGAAGATCTCAATGACTTAATAAGAGACTTAAATCTATCAAAAGACAAAGCAGAGTTATTAGCATCGCGGCTTAAACAACGAAATTTACTTACTTCTGACGTTCGAATATCTCGGCAAAGAAAGCGTCATGAAGAATTTTCTTGTTGCTACAGTAAGGAAGATAGACTCTGTTTTTGCTATGACGTGAAAGGTTTATTTGAAGCAATTGGTATTCCTTGTAATACAAATGAATGGCGCCTCTTTATCGACAGCTCAACAAAAAGTCTAAAAGCAGTTCTACCACACAATGGGAACAAATTTCTATATATTCCACTGGCACATTCCATACACCTCAAAGAAAATTATGACAGTATTAAAATGCTAATAACTGCAATCAAATATACGGAATACAAGTGGGAAGTTATTGGAGACTTCAAGATGGTTTATTTTTTTACTGGAATGCAAGGTGGATATACCAAACACTCCTGTTATCTTTGCCTATGGGATAGCAGAAATGATGCCGCCCACTATCGCCAAAAACATTGGCCTGAACGTACTTATTATGGAGTGGGAAGCAATTGTGGATCCTAAAAATATATTGATGCCGCCATGGCATATTAAATTGGGCCTTATTAAACAATTTGTGAAGGCTCTTAATATTTAGTCTAAAGCTTTCAAATATTTGCAGACTTTTTCCAAAGCTGTGAGAGGCGAAAATTAAAGCTGGAGTCTTTGTCGGCCCTCAAATAAAAAAAATTATGAACTGCGATATTTTTCCGGACCTACTTAGCAACGAGGAGAAACTAGCGTGGAAAAGTTTTAAGGCAGTAGTTCATGGTTTTCTTGGAAATCACAGGGATGAAAATTATGATGAACTGGCATGATTACGAATTTTTCCGCCATCGGATGTAGAATGTCGCTAAAGATGCACATGTTACATTCACATCTGGATAAATTCAAAGATAATATGGGAGCTTATTCAGAAGAACAGGGGGAGCGATTCCATCAAGATATAATGGAGTTTGAGAAACGCTACCAAGGCCAGTATACGGAAAGCATGATGGGGCAATATATTTGGACGTTAATAAGAGAAAATGTTAGCGAATATGGCAGGAAAAGCAGAAAAAAAGCATTTTTAAACATTTAAACTGTATTCTAAAACTAAATTTATAAGAATAAATCTTAAATTGATTTTTACTATACTAGAATAAATCAAACCTATGTCAAATTTTGATGAATTTTCATGTTTTTCGTTTTTCTCATTTTTTTCGAACAAAACCAAATCAAAAACTTGTTTATGTTCATATTCTTATTTCTGGGTGCAATAGCAATAAAGAAAATAGACGCACGACCCATGTACAAAAATCTTGTTAACCTGTGAAATGGACTGATGGACTAATGGCGATGCACTGTCTGAGTCATACTTGTCACGCAAAGGAACGTGGAGAGGAAAGAAATGAATGTCAATGTAATTTATTGTATTTCGTATTTATACTAAATAAAACAGACCCTGATGAAGACGTTAACATGTGTCTAAACGCGTAAGATCAAATAAATCCGTGGTTTTGATTAAAATAGCCGGGAAAATGCAATAAACATTCTTGTTAGATTAGCAACCCGCGGACATATTAGCATACAAGGAATCAAATTCTCGGCGTAGCCATGTAAGCCGAAGAAGAGAGACGCTGCAAGAAAAACGCTACTTATAGGGCCATGTTGCGTACGGGCGCGGCAATGCGAAGTATATTGTGAGGCGAAGAAGCAAGAAAGACGCCTACTTAGAAGGAAAAAACGTGAGGCAGAGCGTGTGAAGAGATAGTAATAATGCACGAAAATTATACCGCGGAATCCGGCGGCTAACGGAAGGTTTCAAGACCGTGGTAGATTCTTGCAGGAACGATAATAGCGAACTGGCGTACAGAGTCTCCTTAAGTTGTGGGAAACAATTTCCCTCATAGTTAGCTAGTAGGAGATGAGATGAAGACGAACCTGATACCTCAATCGCCGATAATGGAATTTACGTTCAGGTACACGACTTTGACGAAGTGAGAATGACAATATCCCGGTTAAAAAATCGGCAGACACCAGGTAATGGCGGAATACCCGCCGAGCTGTTCAAACACGGAGGTAAAGAGTCAACGCCTATGCTAAATATGGTCGGATGGGCCCATGCCCCCAGATTGGAACTTAAGTGTATCCTGTCCAATCCACAAGAAAGGAGATCCCACAAACCGCAGCAGTTACTGCGGTATCAGCATGCTTAATATCGCATATTAGCATACTGTGCGAAATACTGAAGCGCATAGTCAACAAATTAATTGGATCTTACCAGTGCGACTTCAGACCTGGTAAATCTACTATCGACCAGATCTTCACGATACGCCAGATCCCGGAGAAGACTCTCTATAAAAGACTTCAAAGTAGCCTTTGATAGGTCGAAAAGAAGATGCTTGTATGCTATGTCTGAATTTAAGTTCCCTGCAAAGTTAATAAGGTTCTTCCATATGATGTTGAGCAACACCAACTGCTCCGTAAGAATTGGGAAGGACCTCTCTCGAAGTAATCTAAGAAAGAATCGATGCATTCGTGTCTTGGCAGCGACGTCAATGTTGACACATATAAATTCGAGACTGTGAAGGATTTCGTCTAATTGGGAACCAGAACAGTAAAAACAATGTCAGTTTAGAAATCTAACGTAGAATAACTCTTGCTAAGATGTACTACTTTGGACTGAGTAGACAATTGAAAAGTTAAGTCCTCTCTCCACGAACAAAAAGTCGCTCATCATACCTATCCTGATGTAGGGCTTGGAATCATGGACGGTGTCGAGAGAATATGAGGTGCCCCTTGGAGTATTCTAGAGAACAGTTCTTCGAAAGATGTATGGTGCTATCCGTGATGCCGATGGCGAGTATCGAAGGAGGTATAATGATGAGCTATATGAGCTTTACGCAGATATGTCGATAGTGCAGCGAATAAAAACTCAAAGGCTTCGCTGGCTAGGTCGTTTCAGTCGACACCACAGTTGGGAAGCAGAGGGAGTGGCAGCCCTTGACTTGCCCTCCCTTGATGCTCCCAATCAGCGTCAATAATCGTGAAAAACGACCAAAGCAGTTAAGCGCCAATAAATGATGATGATTATGGTGTGTCATCCGTAAGGTGACCTGTAGAAGTGGACGATGGGTCAGCAGATTCGTTAGGCACGTACTTAGCTAAGTAAGAAAAAATAAAGATTTTTTCTCATAAAATAATTTTTCTATTTTCACAACATTGTGAATGCCCTTATTATCGAATATGTTTGCTTTTTCAACGAATTTTACATAAATAACTTTAAGTAGATAAGTATTTTTTGAAAACAGAAAACTGTGCTTTGCTTCATAAATCCCATGTAAGTATATAAGCATTTAAGTACACTTTGATTTTCACAAAATTTATAAACTTTTTTTTTTACTTTTAATTTACTTGAATAATACGAAAACTTAAACAAAAAAAGTTTGATCAAAATCAGTGCTAACAACTTTGACGAGTTTTATCCCATTTCAGTTAAGTTTCCAGCAGACAGGTGTAGAATATCGCATGAAATGAATATTGATAAGCGATTAAGTATTAGATTTTGCACCTGAGGATGAAGTCGAAAATCAACATTATTTTTTGGAGCTAAGAAATTGGAGGGCTGTTACATCAAGTGAGTGATTATCCGAAAAAATTGGCTCATGAGTGCGTACAATTGGCTGAGGTATAACCAACTTTTTGTTTGCGTAGGCAGCTGATTGAACTAAAGGAGAAAATACGCAATAAGGAAGTCTATAGTTTCATAATCGGCTTTGATTACAAATATACGCATGAATAATTTTGTATGTAAATATGTTGGAGGCTAGATAATCATGTTCTTATTTACATGGGCATAGCAAAAAAGACTCACGAATATTTTACTGCTCTGGAAGAGATTGCTTGGAAAATTTAAAGATCCAGCTCTTTAGTGCTTAGAATTATTGTATTTTGTAGCCAAAGTAAAGCAGAAGTTGTAAGAGTTATTTGCTATTTCCGGCACACAAATACCGGCACACGACCTCGTTCACACTACTGTGAAGGACTTAAACATCCCGCATACCATGCCCCAGATTCTCAGGGAAGTAACCCAGCCACCTAAGTAGCTTAATACCGCAGATTGATAGCTATAAACTTTACCTTACGTTTTTCTCTGGCTTAAAATTGAAATATTATATATAACTAGTGCCTAATATACCCCCTTCCCCTACCCACCTATGACTATGTATTATTTATGCTGTCTATCCAGAATTTCTTGAACAAACTATTTCATAAGAACTCCATTTTAATTTGTTAAAAGGTATTCATCATCAATACAAATGCCCAAAAAATAGACCTAGGAACATCCTACATAAAGTTCTGCATACAGTCTGGTTCATATTATATTTACTATATATTTTTTTAAATAATGAAATTTGGTAAGAAGACGGTTTTATTACTTGGACATATTTTGAATGAGAATATTTTTGAAGAGGTGGGAAAGGGCAGGGGGTTCAGGTTTACGGCACAGAGTATTAAAGTAGCCATTTCATAGAACTCATGGTCCCCTTCAAAATAAAATTAGGTAGAAAGACATTATTTTGAATTAGGTATATATTAAGATAAAGAGAATATGTTTTCAAAAGTGGGCATGGTATCTCCGATGAGCGTAAACATTTTTAAAAGTCGCCTTTGACGCTATAAGTCTAGAACATTTTCCTCCACCGCTTTATGGGATCCACTGAAATTTTGGCGCAATATACTCCAGACCGTGAGGGGAAGACACAGAAGGGATTGGCGAAAAATTATGGGGAAAGAGGAGCAAGGAAATGCTCAAAGGGAGAGGAAAGAAATAAATATAATATGAAAGGAAACAGAAGAGAGCACTGTAAAGAGGCCTAACGATGGGCAGAAAGGATGGATAGGCAAAAAACCGGAATACGGTGGGGTGGTCAAAGTAGCTTTAGACTAGGAGAATATGAAAGAACGTTGAAAAAAAAAAACAGTCATAAAGATGGAACGCGAAATGATTTGTACAGAGAACTTTGAGAGGGAAGACGTGATAATTAGAGCAAGCGAAAAGACTGCAATGTGATGTATCACACACCGATCACAAACAAGAGATAACCATCGCAGTTGCGGTACTGTAATACGAAAAGTCCGGCAAGTTTTACATGTAGATTCCGTAGGGGTGACTAATTGCCACCGTATAAAAACTATGGTGGCAGATTTGCGAAGGGTTGAAGAAACTAATCTTTTAACAACAGTATGACGGCAGATCTCTAATGCGCCACGGTTTAAACATGCATATATAAACTTTGAGAACGTTGTGTAAACTTGGTACAAGGTTGAGTTTGGGATAGTTTCGCGATGATTCTTATATAATTTCAAGGTTATTTCCGAATCATCTGCAAACTATTTGGGGATTATTTATGGGACTATTTTATTTTCAGAATCATTGTAATCATGCATATTTCAGTTTCCGGTTCATTAGAATGCTGTTTGGGGTTCAATGCTGGACTTTAGCTGAATCATTTCAGAAATATTTTCGATATGATTTCAGGACTGTTTGGGGACTATTTACGCATTGAATTTGCGACCATTTAAGATTATTTTTGGAATATTTTCCCAATTATTTTCGAGATAATTTCAGGGTAATTTCTCGACTGTTTCAGATTGTTTACAGAATTGTTTCGAGATCATTGCGAAACAGCTGCAATATCGTTTTCGGAACTATTTAATGACTATTTCTAAATCGTTTCAGTATTTATCCGGCACAGTTTTGAGATCGTTAACAGGATCATTTGGATCAGGAATTGGGATCATTTTCAGAATCATATTGTGACGAATATTAGTATCACTAAGCGATACTACCATCACTAAGCCGATACTAAGCAGTATGTACATAAACAAATCAATCACCATCTACACACATACATACAAGGCAACAGAGAGATACTCACAAACGCATGTCATCATATGTGTGTATATGTGGGGTATTCCATCCCATTTCGACCAAAAAAAGTTATGAATTTAAAAAAAAACACCGTTTTTGTTTTCAAAATGCTATAACTTTTTCAAAAATTGACCGTTTGGGATCTTTTTTTTTTAATTTGTTTGTAAATGTACTTTTCGGAAAGAATACAAAAAAATTTTTAAAGTTTTTTTTTTGTTATTTTTCAGTTTTTCGAGATTTTTCGAATTTCGACATTTTTTTTTTTTTCATAAAAAACTTCAATCATTTCTGCAATCATCCCGACTAATCCCGGAGTGGGCCGGTTATTATTATTTTTTTTTTATTTAATTGAAAAAAAAAAAACTTTAAACATTTTTTTGTATTTTTTCCGAAAAGTACATTTAAAAACAAATTTTTTAAAAAAAAAAAAGATCCCAAACGGTCAATTTTTGAAAAAGTTATAGCATTTTGAAAAAACACCGTTTTTTTTTAATTCATAACTTATTTTGAGTTGGACACCGTTTTTGTTTTCAAAATGCTATAACTTTTTCAAAAATTGACCGTTTGAGATCTTTTTTTTTAAATTTGTTTGTAAATGTACTTTTCGGAAAGAATACAAAAAATTTTTTAAATTTTTTTTGTAATTTTTCAGTTTTTCGAGATTTTTCGAATTTCGCCATTTTTTTTTCATAAAAAACTTCAATCAATTCTGCAATCATCCCCACTAATCCCGGAGTGGCCCGATTATTATTTTTTTTTTTTTTATTTAATTTAATTGAAAAAAAAACCGAAAAGTACATTTAAAAACAAATTTAAAAAAAAAAGATCCCAAACGGTCAATTTTTGAAAAAGTTATAGCATTTTGAAAACAATAACGGTGTTTTTTTAAAAATTCATAACTTTTTTTGAGTTGGATGAAAAAATTTGAAAAAATTCTGAAAAACGTCTTTCGTAAGCTAGAAAAAGAAGAAAAACTTTCAGCCAATTCTAAAGGGGTCGGGTTCAAAATTGGTCGAAATGGGATGGAATACCCCATGTATATTATGGATACAAATTACAAATATACGTGTATATAGCTGGTAAACAAGCATCAGGTTCACGAAATTACTAGACCTTAGAAGAAATGGGTGAACGAGGAAACCGAAGAGTATAAAAGCAGCACAAGCTGAGGCATGACTAAGCAGTTTGATTTAAGCACGCTATTGGTTGCGAACTATAAGTGTTATTGTGAAGTACTTTCAAAGTAGTCTAATAAAGACCATTTTGCATTATTGAATATTGGAGTTAGTTATTCGACAATTTAGCGATACGAACATTAGTAGTAGGTTGCAAATAAGCAGAAATACCCTAAATTCGTTACAATATAATATTACTGTTCTGCTCCACAAGAGGGTGTTCTAGTATTGTATCCGTTATCCGTCAGGTGAACTTTCTTTGAGAGGAAATCGTTACTATTTTTTGAATCGTAATAGGAGAAAGATAGATGTAGGGTAGATATATAGATAAATATATGTAGACGTTATTTAAATATAGATGTAGAGTGGTGGTGTTATAGCGATAGAGCAAGAAAGTGGGGTAATAAGCTTAAAGGACAGGGAGAAGGTAAGGGAAGATGAAATTACAATTTCCAATAATTTGTGTTGCATCGTCTGCGGAACTTAATACTTTTTAAAACTTTACGAGGATTAATTTTGTAGAATATTTTCACCAGTTACCTCTCACGAAAGGTTTCTAGTCCCTGTTTAGAAAGTCAGCACATGAAATGTTCTATAAAAATTTCACCAAGAGCTACCTCGGAAGAAATTTTTGTACAGGGAACGTGAAATGCCAGAAAAAAACATTGATTCTTTTTCAGGTATATATGTATTTCATTAGCAGGCTATGCTCTTAACACTTAGGAACCGCAACGCGTGGAGACGCAGTCACTTGCAGGATTATAAATTACTTCGCAGGGAACGTAAAGAGCATCGTTCCGATCACTAGATGACTAGGGTCTTGAAACCCACAACAAGAATCTGATTATTTTTCAAATGTATTTGTACAAACGAATCAAATGAAAGCTGCTAATAAGAGCTTTAATATAAAGGTAAACTTTTCGCGATATCTCGATCCGTTTGCGAGATATAGGCCAAAATGTGGTTCAGGGTTATTATCTATCTTCTATATAAAATTATCGTATAACAGTGTTTGTGGTTGAACTCCTTTGAAATGTCTCGACCGATTCTCATGAAATTTTGTGGGCATATTGAGTAAGCTCGAGAAACGGATTTTATCTAATTTTCATACTACAAAATTTTAAGGGTGGAACACCCCCTTGTTTTTTTTTAGGCAAAGCTTTTTGTTCTTATTTTTTTATGAAGGTTGGGTTAGGTTGAACTGGCCGGTCAATAAGAACCTCACATAGACTGAATGTGTCCATAGTGTTGCCAGATTTTGTTTGATGGCCAAACGGAAGAACCCCAATCAAGTGCCAGGACATAACTGTGTTATAGAATAACTCCTTCCTCTTGGTAAATACTAGCAGTTTTGTAGGAACCAGCTTAATTGCTGCCTTGAGATCTGTCAACTCTGCCGCCACTAATAGCTGGAACCTTGACCTGGCGAGCGCAGGACACGAACACAGAACGTGCTCAACCGTTTCTTCCTGCCGCTCACACTTCCTACATGTAACGCCAGAAGGCAGTGTCCAGTCAGTATGCCCATTGTGAGCCTTAAGTCTTCTCTCTTCAGAGATATGAGCCACTTTGTGAGTCTAATATCGGGCTTTGCACATAATCTTAGAAATTTTGCAGGACCGCTTTTTGGCCACGCCTTTCCTGCTTGATGGATCATATGGAACTTTATGAAACAGCACTCAAAAATATGTACATACAACACTATGGGACTGGGGCTGGAACTAGGACTGGGTCTGGGGATAAGGGATGGAGAAGAATAAAAAAACTAAAGAGAAAAAAACGAGGGAAGGAGAAAAGAAGCCATGGAATAGAGGGAGAAGGAGAAAGAGACGCATAGAGAGGAATGAATAAAGGATAAAGAAAATTGAGGGAGAGGGCAGACAACGTCTGCCGGGTGTGTTAGTATTAAATAAAGCATGATAAAATGCTTGCATACTTTAAGGCGTCAAATTATGATTTTTTCATACTCTGTGATCTTTCCGCTTCTTTGTACAAAAGCAACACTACTGAAAATTGCAGAAATGCAAAAACTTTATAGGTGTTATAAATTTGACATGTACTGTATTTGCTTATACGTATAGAGCTACGTAGATAATCACAACAACTCAATTGGATTGCTAAGAAAAAATCCCAAATTACTAATCAGATTATTGTATTTACAATAGATAAGGGAATCACAAATTCTGTTAAAAAAAACGATAAATGTAAAACATATGATAATAAATGCAGAGAAGAGTTTAAACCTTTAATCGGCTTAAATAATGTGTTTGTTGTCTGAATAAATACATTTTGTAAGCATAAACCAGAATACAATATATGGGTATATTATATTTCTGCTAAATATGGTAAAAAGCTTACATTTAAACAACTTACTTTTAAATTTGTACAATTTTTTTTTTTAGAAAAATCCTAAAATTGTTCGCCATAAATTGCTTCAAAATCAATAATATATTTTTATATATGTTTGTGTTTGTTTATTTATAAAACCTACCTTTTACCGCTTCCCGTTCTCTAATAGCACGCATCCATAAATCGTTTTATTAAATTTCTGCCACTGTAGTCGAATTTTTGTTGTTGATAATTTTCACTTTTTTGGTATTTTTTTAAATGTATTTTTTGTTTATGCCAGTTATGTACATTTGTATGTATGCATGTATGTATATATATAATTTTTGCAATTTGCACACTTTTCTGAATTTATGGGCGCTATAAAAATTTGTTTAAGAGAATTTTTAAAATTATTAAACTTTTTAAGCTGAAATTCGAGGAAGCGATGAGGAAAAAAGCTTTCAAATAATGTTATTAAAAAAAAAAAAAAAATGTAAGGCGCGATAACCTCCGAAGAGATCTAAGGCCGAGCTTCTCTTCCAATTTGCGTCGTGCTCCTCTTGATTTTTCCCTACAAATTGGCCGGACGGGACCTACATGTTTTATGCCGACTCCGAACGGCATCTGCAAGGCAGATGAGTTTTCACTGAGAGCTTTTCATGGCAGAAATACAATCGGAGCGCTTGCCAGACACTGCCGAGGGGCGACCCCGCTTAGAAAAATTTTCTTCTAATTGAAAAATCTTATTTCTAAAATTTTGATGTTGCTTTGCCCGGGAGTTGAACCCAGGGCATACGGTGTGATAGGCGGAGCACGCTACCATTACACCACGGTGGCCGCCGATAATGTTATTATGCCAACAATAAATAAAGCTTTAAGACGAAAGGCATTAATGCGAAATAAATCTGTGATGGCAGAGTAAAGAAACTTATGTGGTGTTTTAGTGAGGAAGCGAAATCATATTTGCAAGGAGTACATATCGAAAACTTGCACCGGTTTTTTTGTTCAAGCAGAAGTCTCAGTTTCGTATACAAAATTAGCTAAAAATAAAGACTGTTCGTTGTTCATATCTTGTTATGTAAACCATAAATGAAAATAGCAGTGGCACATTTTTACCAGATTTCGCCCATTAAGTTTTTTCTTTTTTAACACCCTTTTATTAGCCTCACCTGTATGTTTGTATACCCCCTGCGGGCTAGGGGAAAAGAGTTTACCCGAGGTAGGTATGTTGATCATAAAAGGCAAATGTGAGTCATCTTATTAGTGACGCTTAAAGCGTAACAAATTGCTGTCATCGTATTAGTGACGTTTTTAATATGGCTAACCATTCATGGAGTGGTGTTTACTCAAAAGGGAGCAGAGTGGACGTGGTGTCTCACCTGCGCGATCCTATCACGGTCGATAAAAACTGTACCGTGGGGAGCATTACAAGCTAATTGTAACCGGAGACAATGTCTTGCAGAAGCTTGTCTTCAGGTGTTGATCCTACCTTGAGCATTCGGATGAATCGTGTGGGTTATGGTTTCATATCGCATTTTGGATTCCTTGGTTTTTCCTTAATGCGATGAATTCACTTTCGTGGAAGTTGACAATAAAGCATACTTAAAGATGACAATAAAGTATTATCTTCGGAGTAATGCGGTCTTCATCATTGGAAAGTTGCCATATAACTAGTTTACTCTTTGTCCGCTCCCAAGGGTAAACTGTCTCTTTATTTGTTCTACCTTAGGCATAAATATTGCAGACTCTTATGCAGACGGTCAAAGAAAAGGTTGATCAGTGATCACATCCAAAAATTGTCACCGTTGAATAAGAATGTTGAGTAATAAATGATTGACATAAAGAGAAGAAAAAGCAGATGCCTATTGTTTGTTGATAACAGTCGATAACTGCGTTAGGCTATGCTGACCGATGACATCTGATCTAGAGTAAATGTGATCAGTCCTGTGTTTTATGAAGATGTATCTTTTATAGATGACGTCGAAGTAGTTATTCACAGCGAACGGACATTTCAATCATGATGTATTGGCAAGGTTGAACCAAAGCCTTTTAAATATGAAGCAGGTTCATTATTACTCCTAATGCTCAGAACGGGTTGCTCAGATCCGTATTACTTGTATTAAAATTGTGGAATTGTATCATGTATCTGATGAGCGCTAGCATCAGAACATGTTACTGTCAAATTTGTGCTTGGAATAGAATAGTAATGGAATTCAAGGTGGAGTTACCTTGCAACCGGATGCTATTATAATTAAAACTTTGCTAACTTGGGTAGACTCCATATCATACCAAGATAAAAAAAACTGTAAGGCGCTATAACCTCCGAAGAGATTTTAGGCGGAGCTTCTCATTCAATTTGCGTGGTGCTCCTCTTGATTTTTTCCTACATATAGGCGGGACGGGCCTACTTGTTTTATGCCGACACCGAACGGCATCTGCAAGGCACTCGGAGTGCTTCCCAAACACTGCCGAGGGGCGACCCCGCTTTGAAAATTTTTCTTCTAATTGAAAAAACTTGTTTCTAAAATTTTGATGTTGATTTGCCCGTGGCGTGAACCCAGGATCTTCGATGTGGATGGCGGATCACGCTACCATCACAAGCTAGTTTGGTACCAATGATTCGGCTACGAAGTGTTGTTGTTGACAACATGGAGCCGATATTGGGGCCATTGTTCATTGATATAGATCTGTGTTTGGCACCGTGTGGTTGAGTCTTCTATTGACAGGTACTCGCGTTAAAGCATATACAAAAAACGGACTGATTTAATTCAAACTTGGTACGTTTAATAAAGAGCGATGACGATACAATAATTTGAGGGTGGGGTGACATAAGGCCAACGGACACAAGGTCAATTGACCTTATGACCACTTCAAATGGTCATAAGGCCAACTTTAGCTTTGCGCACGTAGCAAGGACCAATGGCAAAGAAATATTATGATGGTGAGGTGACTTAAATTCAATGGACATAAGTCAATTGAACTCATGAACACTTCTAATGGCATTAAGGTTAATCGAAATATTACATATGTATCAAGGACCAATGACAATACCATAATTAAATGCCGGAGTGACATAAGGTCAGCGAACATAAGGTCAACTGACCTTATGACCACTTAAAATTGCCATAAGGTCAATTGAAGCATTGAACACGTATCAAGGACTGATGAAATAATTTGATGGAGCGGTGACATAACGTTGACGTACATAAGGCCAATTTAGCTTATGGCTATATGAGAATTGGTCATAAGGTCAGTTGGCCATAACTGACTTTGTGACTTTTAAAAACTTGGTGTAGTGGCCTTTTTGCAAATTTCCGTTCGACCATGTGACTATTTCGGGGGAAAGCCATATCCATATTTTTAATTAGTTGAGGCTAGCACAAAAAAATAACTAAATAATTAAAAAAAAAACAAAAGGTGGCAAAAACTAAAACGCCAGCCTTTAAACGGATAAATACCCTCTAAAGCCAGCCCAACTGACACGAGGGGCGCGTCCGCATGACGCACGGATTTTATTTTTGCCGAGATGTTGATAGGCGGAGGTTTGTTAAGTGTCGAGATCTAAAACTGCTCAGCTACAGAATAAAAATCATCAGCTGAGTATTATACATAACAGTTGGAAATAATACATATACATTAGGGTGGGTCAAACTTATTGTTGAAAAGGCAAATCCAGTGTCTGAATCTATGGGACATACTGAGTAATATTGTCCATGGGACCATAGGTCTGAAATGAATTTCGAGCCCCCCTAATTTTGTTAGAAAATTTTATATCCCATTTCGAATAGCGGTTCTCACAAATAAAATACATGAATCATCCGGATTCGGATCGGGATATAAAATTTTCTAACAAAATTAGGGAGGCTCGAAATTCATTTCAGACCTATGGTCCCATTGACAAAAAGTAGGAGAGTAAACGTTCGAGTGGGAGAACAAGATTTAGTACGAGTTATATTGAGCATTTAGAAAGTTTTCGTTGCTCATATCTTCGAACTACCCGAAACGTGTAATTTGTAATAAAAAATAAATGAGACACCTATTCCCAGCACAAAAACGAAACTGCTAGCTTTCCTGACGATTACACTTGTCGCTTCAGGAGACAACGATGTAGATATTATAACGTCACGAAACTTCGATTTGAGAAGAGGCTAGGCAAAGAGGGTGTTGTCATGCTCATAAGATGGAAACTCCCAGCATTGTATTAGTTAAACAAAGCGAAAGATGGAATTAAACCTAGACTATAACCTGCAAGTAGCCGTTAAGCTCTGGGATAGTGCCGCTTTCCAAGGAAGTCGGTTCTATGTACCGGAGCGACTCGGGATTTTTCCCGGCCAAGGACTGTCATTTCAGTGTAACCCCATTTAATTTGTTGCGTCTCGTACCTATTGGATGGGGCAAAGCACTGCTACAACAACAACAACAACAGTGCCGCTACTAGAGCACCTAGTAACTCGTGAGAGAATAAACACAAGTTTATCTAAATAAAATTTGACTGAATTTTGAATTTCTTTGCGTTACATTATGAAAACTACAAAATCTATTTTAATAAAGAATTCAGAAATAAGCTACGTCACACCATGTAAATTAATACAAAATGTGCAGTAATAACAAATTGTTAATATATTTCATAATTTCACTCATAATAGTTTAAGAGCACGTCTGTGGTTTTTTAAACGGTAAGTGAATTTTATTTATAAAATCGTGCAGCATTTTTTAATGAGATCAACTTTACATACACGAACCTACGTTAGGGTGGATCAATTTGTATGACAACGTTCCTAAAAGATGCGGATCTCCACCTGATAAATGTATGAGTACGCTCTTGTAGTCAGTTTTATACAGGCATGCTTAACCAATGAACCGATATCATTACGTTACGATAATCAACGTTAATAAATGAAACGAAATGACTTTGTTTCGTTTATTCACGTTAATTATCGTAACGAAATGATATGGGTTCGTTGGTTAAGCATGCCTGGTTTTATAAGTATGAAACGTACTTCGAGGCAATCATGATTACCAACCTCACCTGCTCGAGGGGAATCTTGTTACACGTGTTTAGCACCCGAGGCTTTGGCTTAATTGAACTAATGGGTGGACGGAATGGCCTATAATTGTCATTATAAATCGTTTCCGAGATGGTTAGGGGGTAGCATAATGGTGCTTGTTACCGCAAGGTACCACACTCAAAAAAAAAAGTATCACTATCATTTTAATACACGATGTGCAAAAATGAAACTATAAATGGTATCATTTTCGTGGTATCAATGCAACGATAAATATTATAAAAAGTATAATTAAAAGTATCAATTTTGTATCTTGACTATTGATTTGCCCATGGAAAATATTTGTTTCGCCCTTAAAATGTATCAAAATTATACCCGTATAAACTTCCTAGTTTCATTATGATAACATTTAATACTAGATTGATGATAAAACGCATTACATTTGTATGTAGTCTATTAACTTGGCAAATACAAGTATCAAACTAATATTCATCCGTTCAAATGCATAAACAAAAATATCAAAATGATACTGTCAACGCATCATTATGCAAGTGTTATTGTTCGAAAATTCGAAAAGCGAGTCTCGTGCGTAAGACGAAAGATTGTCGTGCCTAATTATTTGTGGTTTGTTGGCGTGAATAGTTGTTAATATTATTAAATATTTGATCACTTTAATAAAACGATTACAACTTGAGTTTATTTTTACAAATAAATTGTGATATTGGTAAGTATGTGCATATGATTAAAACAAAAGAAATGCTTGTTCGCTGCAACAATTACATCGAGTTATATGTATGTACATAAACGTCGATTGCATGTTAAAGCAAGTTGCGTTTACTTTTTTGGTAATTATGTGTGCATAATTCTACAAATACTTTTTCATTTTATACTTTTATTTTAGAGCTATACTTAAATTATTAAATACCTAATACAGCGGCTTGTATCAAGGGTAAAAAAATGGATGACATTTTTGAAGGAGCTACATTGGAAATTGTAGAAGTCGCAGAGCAACTGGAGGTATCAAATTATGATGCTCTTCTTAATTTCATACAGGAAAACAACCTGGACATGATTTGCTAAACTAATTTAATAGGTAAGTGTGATCAATACAAGTAAGTCTCATATATTTAAACATTTATTTAAATAAATGACTAACTTATTATTTTTTTAGACTCGAAAGACTGCATTTATTTCATCCTACTGCACACCATTTTAAAACCAACGCACAGATATGTAATTAAAGAAGGCGATTTAAAATTGCATCGGAAAGCTACCATACAAAATTCTGTCAACAGCTGTATTTTACATATAATATCAATAAATGATTTTCAGAATCAAATAGAATTACGCAGAAATAAGTGTATAGAGTCTAACTCTCCAAAACAGCCATTTTTAATTGTAGTTCGTCCTGATCTTATGAATTTGACTGATTTTTTGTAAGTTTTGGCTACCACAAATTTAAATTCAGCTCGTTTGTAATTGCTTTAGATAGCTCGGGAAATGATGACTTTAGTGCATTTTTTTACATAAATAATTGGCGATTTAGTGCCTGCTGACAATATTGTCAGGAAACAGGTAATAAGAATGGTTAAAATTGTTGACATATTACTTCAAAGCGAATTCGACAATAGTATAATAAATAATCTTTCGATTCTTATACAAAGTCATAACGAAGAGCATATTCGATTGTTTAATAAACCTCTTAAACCAAAATTTCATTTTCTTACGCATTATCCAGAAGTAATAAGAAAAAGTGGCCCTCCAAAGCATCTTTGGAACTTTAGATTTGAAGCAAAACACAGAGAAGCTAAAGTTTGTTCCCGAAACGTTATGTGTATAAAGAACTTTACATATTCATTAAGCATAAAAGCTGCATTAAAGTTTACAACATTTTGAGAACAATACGAGAATGGCTTTGAAAAGACATTTGAGATTCAATAATCAGTATTTTGTAATATTGAAACGTCCGATTTTTCATACGCACTGTCACATTTAAACGAAAGCTTTCAAAATATTATAATTGAAAAATTAGTTTATAATGGATTAAGTTATAAAAAAGATTACTTTTTAGTTCTTAAAAAGAAGGTATTTACTTTACACAAAATCACACATATTATTGTAAGCCATCTCAATCAAATATATATTGTAAGTGAGTGTTATATTATAAAAGGTTTTAATGAACAATACCAATGTTACGAAGTTGGTAATAAAGACAGAGTTTTACACGTTAATAGCTTAATATGTTTCGAAGGGCCCCCTATTCATATGTACAACAATGTAAATGAAATTTGTTTATACGAATAAAGAAGTTTTAAAATTGATTTGAAGTACTAAACGACTTTTTTTTGGGAAAGGATTGATTTTCTTGGCAAAAAAAGTGGTATAAATTTTACAAAAGGTAGTATCAATTCAATATATAATAAAATATCAAATTGATAAGGTAAAAGTATCAAACTAATATTAAACAATATCAAGTATCAATTTAATAAGCACAAGGATCAAATTGATACTCAGTTTTGAGAGAAACAAGTTTCAATTCTATACCAGAGAGTATCAAAATGATACTACAAAAGTACTAAATTGATAATAGTGTCAAATTTAAAAGTTCGAAAATATCATTTTCATAATTTCGAAAATGTCAACAACATAAGATCATTGATGACGAAAAAAAGATAAGCAAAAATTGCACATTGATCCCTAGATTGCATCGCCTTGATGATAACTTTTTTTTGAGTGCAGATCTATATCCCGCAAAGGACCATCAAAATCGATAATACATTTTTCCTAAAGCTAAGCTCGCTTGAAAGTCTTTCTCTATTTCTAAAAAGTCTCAGAAAAATTTTAGCCGAGTTCCAATAATTGGAAAAACTCCTATTGAAGTATTTCCCTTCACTTTCTGAACTCTGTTCCACAACCATACAATTCTCCCACATTCCGAATTTTATTGGCTTTGGTCTCAGATTTCTGTACCGCTGTAAGTTTATCAGAGAGCTACAGTTCACACGGGACCGGTAGATAGTTAGATAACTACAGATCTCTGAATATGCCTAGCTACGAGCGATGTCTTTCTTCGCTTCTTTACATTTTTAAAGCTAAGTTTTTTAGCTGCTGTTAAAGAAATAATGTATTATTTATATTTCATTCGACTTTGACTTCCTATCTAGAGGCACCGAAATCTACCAAATTTTTCACAAATTCACTACTATTCTTTGAAAAGTATATTGCTAGTAACAATTTTCAAATCCGAACAAATGTGAGCATATTAGTTTGATCCCCACTGCTTCAAAGATAAATTTGAAGTAGTTATTAACCGGGATTGAAATTTGTATTCTATACCCTTTCTAAGCGCTGTGTGCTTAGAATATTCTGATCATGTGTGTAATGTCATATTTATTTCAATACAATACGACACTAGGTTAGGTTAGGTTGAACTGGCCGGTCCATGAGGACCTCGCTTAGACTGAATGAGTAGTCCATAGTATTACCCGAAGTTTGCTTAATGAATAAACTGAAAACCCCACCCAGCAATCAGGACTTATGTTATTAAACAACCCCGTCCTCTTCGCAAATACTAGAAGCTTTCTAGGACTTAGGCTAATTGCTGCTTCTAGATCTGATAGCTGTTCCACACATAACAAAACTTTATGAATATGACCTATTAATTCACTTTATGGAGCGCAATAATGTTATTCTGGTACATAATTCTTTTCGGAGAAAAGAAACTAGATGTGAATTGCTTTCATGTCTTGTAAATCTAAAGCAGTAAAATGAAATGAAATTCACTGCTTTAGAAGTTCGACTATTCTGGCTGGGAAATTTTCGAACTATAAAACAAATTTAAAATATTGTTTTATCTTTAAATTTTACACCTTTAAACTAGTATAAAGTATGAATGTTGGAGATTTCGAGTTCAATACTTAGTTCCTGAGAAGCTGGCTGATGAAGAAATGAAATTCATAAACATGTCCTAGTAACCATCGCCGTTTGTAAACTTTGTAATTTTTCTCTAATATCGATTAATTTTGAAGTTAATGAGTAAATTGGTGTCGCAGAAATATATTGGCATAAAAATGTGAACTTCATTTTACTTTGCTTTTGCTATGGACGGCAGTGTACCCTGTACATTTGTATTTCTGACAACAATTGATATTACTTCTTCTGCTTGGCCTCCATTCGTATTATGCACAATTCACAACACCATACATTTATTTAGTACCCTACGAATTTTGCGACTTTCTTGTGTTTATTGTAACGCTGGTTGTGTAATAAAACAAGTAGGGAAGGCTAAGTTCGGATGTAACCGAACATTACATACTCAGCTGCCAAATTACAGCTTGCCAAACTTTTAAATTACCTTCTTTTAAAAGTGGGCGGTGCTACGCCCATTGCCCAAAATTTTACTAATTTTCTATTCTGCGTCATAAGGTCAACCCACCTACCAAGTTTCATCGCTTTATCCGTCTTTGGTTGAATTATCGCACTTTTTCGGTTTTTCGAATAGCGATCTGAGATGAGTGCCCAGGAACTTAGTCTATATCTATCTCGATTAGTTAATGCCGTTACGGGGTACCGTTATGCGAACAAAATTAACATACTCAGGGAGCTCTGCTCAGCTGAGTATAAAAATAAAATTTATTCAGAAGACATAATTTTAAATATTTCACCGCATTTTTATATGTATATTAGACTGGGTCGATTTATTAACCGATATCGCGCCATCGCTTTTTCGATAGGATTTGGGTTCAGAAAAAAAGTTCCACTACGCATCCCCAAAAAAATAATTTTCGAGCCTGCGAAATTTCAATTTTTTTTTTTACTTTTTTTCGACTTTGATTTTTAAGGTTTTTTTCATGACCTACTAAAAAATTTTCATTTGATTGTAAAATTTTCATGTATACCCTGTCTGACCCAAAAATGTCCGCTAAAAACGTTCGCGATAATATATGAAAATTTTGTTAGTGCTTAAAGGAGTTGTCAGGTGGCGGAAAGAGTGCTGTTATTGGTTGAAATCTGTGACGTAATATTCATTGAAAGCTTTTTGTAAGGCGTTCAATGCATCGCGTTAAGTCTCCCTCAAACACATTTGGTAGCCAGGAGTCCCATTTTTATACAAAAAAGACTGCCCTCATATCTCTTATTAATGAATGTAGTATACGTAAATATGTTTCTATTGTCTTAGCCAAAGTATTATACTCGCTTCTGAAGCTGGGCAGCTTTAGATCTCGACGCTTGATAAACCGCTGTACATCAACAACTCGACAAAAATATAATTAAATGAACAGGATTAGCCTGGTTTCATTGGGCACCTTGAGGGCAGTGCGCTGCCACAACGTCCAAGAAAAGAATTAATCACTTTAAACCCTTTGGGAGTTTCAAGGGTTATTTTATTTAAGATGTGGGAAATTTGGCTAATTTCTGACAATACTGGATAGACATAATTTTTATTGCAGAGAACGTTTGCCGGGTGAGCTAGTTTACTAACGGGGTATGCACGTCACCTCATCAACTTATTTATTTTTAATTTTTATTTTTAATATAAATAAGCTGATAACCAGAGGAAATCAAATCGTTGTTTGCTCCGAAACAGCCTCGAAAAAATTATGCATGTTGTTTTTCCGATACTCCCTGATGTTCATATATTTTAATAATATTTAATTAATTAAATAAATATTTAAATATGTATATATGCCGCCAAAGCGCCATATGTTTCGTTGCGGCAGTCGCAACAAAAACACGTAAATACGCTTATACGTATGGGCGAAAAAATGGAAAATTGAAAAAAGAAATTCATTTATTTATTACATAACTTGAGTAAATTTTGAGGTATCTTAACAAAATTTGGTATGTAGGTTCCCGGGTACCCACCTCAGATCGCTATTTAAAATGAACGAAATCGGACTATAACCACGCCCACTCTTTCGAAATCGAAAATTTCGAAAAACGAAAAAGAGCGATAATTCATTACCAAAGACGGATAAAGCGATGAAACTTGATAGGTGGGTTGACCTTATGACGCAGAATAGAAAATTAGTAAAATGTTGGACAATGGGCGCGGCACCGCCCACTTTAAAAGAAGGTAATTTAAAAGTTTTGCAGGTTGTAGTTTGGCATTTGTTGAAGATATCATGATGAAATTTGGCAGGAACGTTACTCCTATTACTATATGTGTTCTAAATAAAAATTAGCAAAATCGGATTACGAACACGCCCACTTTAAAAAAAAAAATTTTTTTAAGACAAATTTTAACAAAAAATTGAATATCTTTACAGTATATAAGTAAATTATGTCAACATTCAACTCCAGTAATGATATGGTGCAACAAAATACAAAAATAAAAGAAAATTTCGAAATGGGCGTGGCTCCGCCCTCTTTCATTTAATTTGTCTAGTATACCTTTCATGCCATAAGTGGAAAAAAAATTTACCAATCCTTGTGAAACTTCGTAAGGGCATAGCTTCTATGGCGATAACTGTTTTCGGTGAAAATGGGCGAAATCGATTGAAGCCACCCCCAATTTTTATACACAGTCGACCGTCTGTCCCCCCTCTCGGCCGTTAACACGATAACTTGAACAAAAATCGATATATCTTTGCTAAACTTATTCAAGGGTCGATTCGAGCTCAAGGCCAGAACAATAATTTTTTTCTAATGATATTCATCGCAACCAAAAAAGTACAGAATTAACACGGCTAAGAACCTTATAAGTAAGTGTTGGCCATAAGCCGCAAAAAATTTCACGAAACAAACTTAGAAAAACTAAACAACATTCTAAGCAAAAATAATTATCCAAAAAGTTTAATACGCGAATTAATAGACCAGGAGCTCATGAAAAGAAACTGCCACAACCAAATAATAACAAATTCGGAACCACAAACACAAAAGAAATTCTTCAGCGCAACATACATACCACGACTCACCGAAAATGTTTACCACAACATAGCAAAAACACCTAACACAGTACTAGCTTACAGGTCAAACCAAACCATGTCCACAATATATACTTGCAAAAGCTTTATATATACTATACTTACAAAGCATCCCTTAGAACACCAACAACAAAACAATGTTATATACGATGTAACATGCAAAGGCGATGAAAACGACGAATGTAGAAGAATATATATTGGTACTACAAAACGACCTCTTTCGGTTAGACTAGGCGAGCATGAAGCGGACATCAGAAAACAAAAAACAAGTAAAGCACTAGCGCAACATATATTAACAAGTGGACTCTCAGCTGACTTTACCAACACGAAAATTATTGATAAGGAAAAGAGAGAAACAACAAGATATACACTTGAGAGCCTGAGAATTATGGAAAGACGAGAAAAGACGATCAATAAACGCGAACATACGGAAAACATAGCGGCCGCTTACATTGTTTGTTTACAAAACAATAATTTTTTAGTATTTACAAAGCTACCATGATAGTCAGATGGTAATGATTATATTGTGATGATTTATGTTTTTAATGTTTTTTACAACAGTTTTGATTTAATGACAAAATAACGTAAGTTTATCTTGTTAAATGTTAAACTATTCACCAAATTGTTTTTCTTTGTTGTTTTTCATGTCTGTTTTGAAAACTAATTGATAATTTTCATAATTTTTATATATTGTTTGTAACAGATAAATTAATAAATATTCCCCTGATGATGCTAAAAATAAAAATATTAGCGAAACGTTGGGAAAACAGTGGAATAAATTAGTTTTATTCGCACATAAAATATAGATTGGAAAGCCTACTTACACATATATTTTATATTTATTGTTATTTTTTAAATTTTCTAAATTAAAAAATTACAGTAATTATCATAAGAAAAAAATTATTGTTCTGGCCTTGAGCTCGAATCGAACCTTGAATCATTTATCAATAGGCCGATAAAAACAAAAACAATTGTTTACTAAACTTAATTCACGTACTTATCTGAACTCACTTTATGTTGGTATTAAAAATCGGCGGAATCCGACTATGACCACGCCCACTTTTTCGATATCGAAAATTCCGAAAAATGAAAAAAAATGCCATAATGCTATACCAAATATGAAAAACGGGATAAAACATGGTGATTGGATTGGTTTTTTGACGCAAAATATAACTTTAGAAAAAATTTTGTAAAATGGGTGTGACACCTACCATATTAAGTATAAGAAAATGAAAAAGTTCTGCAGGGCGAAGTCAAAAGCCCTTGGAATCATGGCAGGAATACTGTTCGTGGTATTACATATATAAATAAATTAGCGATACCCGACAGATGATGTTCTGGATCACCCTGGTCCACATTTTGGCCGATATCTCGAAAACGCCTTCACATATACAACTAAGGGCCACTCCCTTTTAAAACCATCATTAATACCTTTAATTTGATACCCATATCGTACAAACACATTCTAGAGTCACGCCTGGTCTTTCCTTATGGCGATATAATAATGGCGTCCACCTATAGAACTAAGGCCCACTCCCTTTTAACATACTCATTACCACCTTTCATATGATACCCGTATCGTACAAACACATTCTAGAGTCACCCCTGGTCCACCTTTATGGCGATATCCCGAAATGGCGTCCACCTATAGAACTATGGCCCACTCCTTTTTAAAATACTCTTTAATACCTTTCGTTTGATACCCATATCATCAAAACACATTCCAGGGTTATCCTAGGTTCATTTTCCCCTAGGGTCTAAAGTTTGGTCGATATTTCCCAAACGTATGTGATATGGAATTAAAAACCACTTTTAAACCATCTAAGAAATCCTACGAAGCCAACACAGCTATAATTATACTCATATATATATTAATTTTCTTCGCATAACGGTATTCCGTAACGGTATAAACAAATCGAGATAGATTTAGACTTCCATATATCAAAATTAAAAATACATTCTTGGCATACGGCTCATAATTTCCACCTTATAGGAGTCACATGAGTCATGAGTCTTTTATGATTATAGGTTTAGATTTTCTCGAGGCACATATTTCTCACATATTTCGGACTCTTATTGGACTCATAATTAGGAGCGCTTCGAAAATATTTCAGGGGTGTTTTAAAAAAAATGATAAGGAAATGCTTTCAAATTTAACCAAATTTTCATATTTAAAAAAAAATATTCAAATAAATCGGACTGATAGCTGAAGAAAGATAGCAAAGGCAAGTTTCTCCACTTCTTAGTAATACCATTTGTATATATCCATGAAAAGGGCAATTTTGTCTCCAAAGCTCTCAGCTGAGTATGTAATGTTCGGTTACACCCGAACTTAGCCTTTCTTACTTGTTTATTTATCAGACCAATAACTTCGCTTTGCGAGGCCCTCCTAACATAAGCTTCAAAATTAGAGGCGGACTTTTGCAACTTTTGTCCGTCCAGTCTAATATATATTGCCTATTTAAAGCAGTACAAGCAATAACGGAACAATGCGACTATGCTAAAATAAGTTGTACAAATTCTGAGAACATAAACTTCTTATACCAGAAAAGATCTGAGTGCGTTACAGTTAATGCCGCTCGTAAATCAAATCCTATAAGTACTACCCGGAAACTTTAAGCTACTTATTGCAATAAAATATTTCACTTTGAAACTTGCCAACAATTAACCCTCTTAAGGTAAGTAAATACATTTTAAGGTTTGAATATCAGGTGAGAAATGTAAAATTGAGAAATTATTATTTCGCTTTAAGTATTTTTAGGAAATTATTAAAATGCACCATCTTAAAGCCGTTTTCAAATCAACAAATCATTTAGCCGTAGGTATAAAATAAAAGACTACTTTCAAAAAGGTTGACGACGGCTTCAAGAAATCTGCTCTGGTTATTTTTTCGTTCTTTTCTTCTCTTGAAGTATCATGTGCTTCAGAACGAAAAAAATGGGAGAGATTCTATGTTTATACATATGTTAGAAATTTCAATGTTGGAAGGATCTAGCAATGATCAGGGAAAGCGTCCACAAATGTTATCTATGGCGATTGAAGGAATGCTGCTATAGGACACCTCAGTAGCAACCAATTTACTAAAGTTTACCAAGTTAAAGACACTGATCCCTAAATTCGCCTATTGGTGTACAACTCTATAAATATCGCTCTTCAATATGTTGAAATATCGTGACAGGAACTAGCCTCTGCATTGCTTCCGTTCTATGTCAAACTTTGCCTTTTCCCCTCGAATTAAAATTTTTTTAAATCATGTCAAATTTTTTTCAAATTATATAAATATGTTTCAAATCAGATGAAGCACTTTTTGAATCAAATGGAACTTTTTTCAAGTCAAATGAAACTTTTTTTCAAATCAAACGAAACTTTTTCTAAGTCAAATGAAACTTTTTTCGAATTAAATGAAACTTTTTTCAAATCTAATTAAACTTTTTTCAAATCATATGACAATTTTTTCAAATCAGATCAAGGGTTTTGCAAATAAAATTAAACTTTTTTCAAGTAAAATGAAACTTTTTTCAAATAAAACGAAACTTTTTCTAAGTCAAATGAAACTTTTTTCGAATCAAATGAAACTTTTTTCAAATCTAATTAAACTTTTTTCAAATCATATGAAAATTTTTTCAAATCAGATCAAGGTTTTTGCAAATAAAATTAAACTTTTTTCAAGCCAAATAATACTTTTTTATTTCAAATGAAACTTTTTGCCAATGGTATGAACCTTTTTTAATTTATGTTCAACTTTTTTGGGCTGATCAGATCTAGGTACATAAAACTATTTTCCACTCAAATCAAACTTTTTTCAAATCAAGTGAAACTTTTTTCAATTGAAATGAAACTTTTTATACTCAAATGAAACTTTTTTCCCATCAAGTGAAACTTTTTTCAAAGCAAATAAAACTGAAATTTTTTTCATTTTAAATGAATTTTTTTTTTAACCAAATAAAACTTTTTTCAAATCCTAAGGAAAATATTTCAAATCAAATGAAATTGTTATCAATTCAAATGCCATTTTTTTTTTCAAATCAGATGAAGCTTTTCATTTCAAATGAAACTAATTTTTGGCATCATCTGATTCTAGAGGCAACTTTTGCACCTTCCACCGATATCATATTGCTTTAAAATAGCACGTTATTCACTTACCGCCCATCTCCCCATATCCCCACCAGTTTTTTTTTTTCTTCTTAGTGTGTATTTGACACAATTCTTGGTATTCAAAATTACAAGGGAAATGTGTCCACTACTCGCCTCTGGATTAGCCAAGTGCTAGTGCAGCCTTCGACGAAGTCCACTTTACAATATGACACATAAATAATTTTCCTCTAGTCAAAAACCTCTTGTGTTCGAACAACAATTCCACGAGTTATTCGATGCAGCTTTTCAGAGCTATTCCTTAACGTTATAGGGCTTTGTTCCAATGTTATATAACTGGAAGAAAATTAGAAAAGCGATAGCTGGCCTGGAAGGAGCTTTCTTACTACTTGAATTAGGAGATAAATAAAATTGAATAAATACAAGAAATAGACATGGAGCGTGGGGCTTGGAAGAAGAAATTTAGAGTGTGATATGCTCTTTGGGAAGTATTTCCCAAGCAATATTATACTTCTTCGGCAGTAGCTTAACCATTTGTTCTGCTAGGGGAGGACTGCTACTGCGGCATAAACGATTTTTGCCTGAAATTGCATTAAGCTGGGTAGATTATAACCCAATTTTAAAGTCTCTGTCGTTTCCACATTTTATTAGCGCATGCAAATCAATGTCCAATGCAATCCTTGATAGGGCCCGGGGCGCAAGAGCCTACTACTTCATTATTTGGAACCAGGGACGGAAAATAATTATTATTTATTTTCGGAGTCGAAAAAGTCCTGGTCAAAAAATTGTCCTAGGTGAAAATGTTTGAGTTCCCAGGTATCCATATAGCAATATCATGTCGAATCATGCATCCTTTTTATTTTTCGAACTTTTTCCATAAAAGTCCATATATAAAAGTAAAATCTGTATTTTTATTTTTTGAGTCCGATAGAACTAGTTAAACTCGGACTTTTAAAAATAAAAGTCCGGAAATAATAGTTAAATCCGGACTTTTTTTTTAAAGCCAAAATAAAAGTCCCGCTTGATAGCAAAGAAACGGCTTATCCGAATTAAAAAAATTTTTTCAAAACATAAAAATTCGAAAATAATTTTTATCTTGATCCAAATATATTTAAAGTCCAAAATTAATAGTTTTGCAAGGAATTATATTATAAAAGGAATAACAGTTTCAGCCCCTGTTTGGAACATATAAGTGAAGCCGCGTATAACCAGCTCAACGGTGTTCCGGTAATCAAATAAAAGAACTGCTTTGATTTGGCCCATATCACAACCGCAGCAAATATTTAACCAAACTATTTACTCCTTTACCAAACTATTTACTTAGATGTTACCGTTGCAGGCCCGAAAGTTGGCAACGGAGACGGCCATACAGCAGATGTAGACTTTTTTTTCGATGCCGAGAAAATACGAACGTGCCCTTATGTACACTATATAAAGTTCGAATTCTAAACTGTCAGTTCGTGTGTTGTCATGCATATCACTGCGGAGCTTGTGTATCTTTCTGGAAGACCGCTCTTTTATCTGCTCTTTAATTATAGTCCACTTTAACTTAGGCATAAAACGGACTCCTAGGTTTGTATTTCTTACTATCACAAAGATTTAATCCTAGCAATTTAGATAAGGTTAGTTGAAGCTCGTCCTATGCCGAAGTTCACCAGCTGCCTTCTAGGTTTGAGGGTTCATAAGGATCTCAGAAATTGGATTCTCTAAACCCAGAGGCTATCTTATATCATTAACTACCAACATACTAGTAGAGGAATGCTATTAACCTTACTCGAGCCTTCTTAATTCACAACAGAGAAAAAATCGTCTATAGCCTGAAATCAAATATCAATTCGTATGACAGCAGCTAGGGTGGGTTGTGGGCCATCTAAGCATACATTCATCTCGCGAACCACTTAATGGAGCGTAGTTTCGATGGAGTGACACTTGAGATAATCTTGTTGTAATATTTCAAAATTTTATGATACAAAATATTAAAGACAAATTAATCTAAAGCCCATGGGCTTTTTATGACACTTTCTGCGCTGCGCACCAGTTGTGTAAATATGTAAGTAAGTATATATAAATTTAAAAGGAAAGCTTAATCCATCAATTTTTTTTAACGCATCTTAACAATAAAACGCACGTTATGAAAATGAAAAATGAAAGCTAACAACAAATTGATTCGGGTTAATATTAAAAACGCATTTATTTAAAGGGCATAAACATTGTAGTCTCATCTTTTTTTTTAGTGAGAAAATACGGTAAATATTGAAGTTTGCTATAACCTGAACGTGCTCAATAACACACATACTTACATCTTATATATATATTTCTTCTGTACGTGTGTTTGTTACTGAACACCTCCTATACGACTGGACTGATACGCAGGAAATGTTGTGTGTGTTCAAGGGGTTTGAGGATGCTTTAGATACACAATTTGGTCCGGGAAGAGGACCAGGGGCCAACCTATTCCAAAAAATTGGTATTTATGGTGCGATTCGCACTGGGGTAGTGGAAAGTGGACCAGGATCTGACCTATTGTAATAAATCGCATTCATGTTGTGATTTGCTTAAGATTTGGTACAGGGGCACCTCTTTGTCTAGCTTAATATTTGAGAAAATGTTCTTATCGGAAGTGGAACACTAACCGCCTTATTTGAAAAAATCGTATTTATGTTGAAATTTAATACAGGAACTCCTCTTCGGCAAGTTATATACTTGGAAAACTTTATTTCTGGCATGTGGACCAAGGGCCTACCTCTTCAAAAAGATCTTATTTCTTGTTCAATTGGTTTGAAATTTAGTGTTTGGGTAGCCTTTCGAAAGAGATAAATAGAAGATCGTAGTGGGTATTGAAGAGGGAAAGGAAGAAAGTGTTAGTAGGAAAAGGAGATAAAAATGAAGACAGTGCAAGGGGAAGATGGAAAGGAGAGGAAGCATGTGCAAGGAAGGAGATGAAGAAGAATAGAGGGAGGTTCAAGGAGAGGAAAAAAAGTGAACGCAGGAGAAAGAAAAGTCAAGAATATAAAAGGGAGAAGGTAAGGAGGAGACAGCGATTAAATATGGAGAGAAGGAGGGACAGGCACTAAGTAAAATTTTTTGTTGCAGAAGCAAATAACAATACAATATGACAAATGCCTCTGTTTCCTGTAAAGAATAAGTGACAAAAGAAAAGGAGGCGAGAGGAAAGGTCCAATTGAAAGACCTATATGATAACACCACCTATTCAAAGTAAGTCTGTAATGGCAAGCCTTTACCTGCAGGGCTAGTAGCCAGATCTTTGCCAGCATAAAAACAAAATAATACCGATCAGCCGCATAAATTGGCTATATCTTAACTGCTGGTTTGCCTAATAACGGGGCACTACTTCATGGTGATGCAATGTGGAGCCACGCAACTCAACACAAATGACTTCTGCGCAGCTTCAGGTATGAGAATTTGATAGAAAGTGCCAAACACATTATCGGTAGTTGCTTTGGCTTCGCCAATACACGACATCGATTCTTAAACTAGTGCTTATTCTAGTGTCCAGCAGACCTTATTTCTGTTGAAATAGCAGGCATGGATCTTTGTTGAAGAGAAAATGAACAAAGCTCTTACTACTGGTATTAGAATGGTTCAATATCATCAGTGCAACTTCTATCTTGAACAATGGTAGTCACCTTTACCTAGCTGATTCGTTTCTGAGTTCAACTGATTCTTCTCGGCTCTTTAACAATTTTAACGTCGTGTTCTTTCAGTTCTTTGTTTAAGTGTTCGTGGCAATTAGCACTATCCCGCTATGCATTTGATGAAACCTATTATGGTTGTGACCCTATTTCACCTGAGTGGGACCTTGATGTTGTTTCGGTAGTGCTTCGCCCCATCCGATAGGTGTAGTCTCTAGCAAATTGTCATCAATATACTCTAACGAGAGTCCTAGGACACTTGCAGTTTCAACAAAGGTGGACGAGAGAGAAAGGGGTGCTAAAGGCGTTTGTTCCACATTGCAATTGAAAAGTTTGTTGGTGTCATGTTGAGACACATTGCTAGCAGGGCAGACATTATGTATGTTGTTGTTGTAGCATTATGTATATCGGGATTGATTCTGGATAGGTAAGAGCAGCAGAGAATGTGCTGGTCCCTGGATACCCCTTTCAAATGGTTCGTTTTTCCTTTTCTAATACTCATTTATTCAAAATGGTTTTTTCGAGCTCTTTGTAAGTAGGAAAAACTCTGCTCGATTGGCAACACTGCAAACAAGTGCGTAAATACACGCTCTGTTCACCGGAAAGCTGTTTACAACAGGTGGAGTAGCAAATAAAGTGCTTTTTCTGCGCTTATCAACAGGATTATGCGCTGAACACGCAACAACGCAAATGTTTTATAGCAAATACAATAAATTTCAGTAGACGTGAGGTAATACCCGCTCGAACGAGCTTCAACAGAGCGGAAACAAAGAGAATTAGACAGTAAAAATCAAACTTTGATCAGCGTTAAATCAAAAGTCAAACGGGGGTAAATCAAACAACAACAACTAATACGCGCATACACACCTACGTAGCACAAAAGCGTAAACGCGTACGGAACAGTGATAACGCTTCATGATAAATGACTGAAGTAAGTCAAAATGACAGCAAACTGGGGAAGACACGTGCGACAACAAAACCACACGTTCACGTAGCTATACTTCAAAAAGTATTTTACTGCCGTTGACTGATGGTTGTTTTTTTTTGGTTTTTTTTCGCTTATTTTTGGATGAACAATGCTTTTGCGTTTAGTGTTTGTGACTCGCTTCTTACTGTTTTTGATGTGTTAGTTTGTTAGCTGCGTAACATGGAATTATTTATTTCGCAAGAGGGAAACTTGGGGTGGCCAAAGTCTCGCCTACTAAATATATATATAATACATGCATATTTGGTACAGAATTCCCCTCTGTTGGGTGCGGATGGCTATTGATTAGCCGAAGCTGTGAAGCCATAAAGCTTTGTATTGCGTTAATTAACGACTTATATCCGATTAGGAAAACTGAAATAATTCTATACAATAGGCTCTAGAAAATGTCATCTTTCAAGCTTACGCTTCTCAAGCAGACGTGAGGTCAATGTGGAGTCCAAAGACACAAGCTATGCATTGGCTCTACATCGTAGTCGTATGACCATTACGACATTACGGTTTTGTGAATGGCATATAGCACGGTGTACATGATAACCAGAGTGCAGTGGCACTTCTCTCACTTCTCATTTGCAAAGGCGGCAAAAGCTTTTGCTATTTAAACACTCTGAAGGCCATTCGATAAAACTAGAGTGCCTGAGAGGCACGATTAGGTTGATGTTTCCAGTTGTTGTTGTTGTTGTAGCGATAAATACACTCCCTGAAAGTTTTGATGAATATTATTGCTGCTGATAGTCCTTTGCCGGATATAGCTTCGGTACGTTCCGGTAAAAGGCACCACTAAAGTATAAGCGATTTAATACAATCTTGGTCATTCCTTCACCCTATAGGCCCATGAGGAACTTGGTGTCGCCAGATTCTCGCCTGCTTAAGTAACAGGATTCGCCACAGGTAGGTGCGGCTGACAATGGAATTGGAAAAGCTATGAATTGCGCTGGCAACCTCTTGAAAGTGTTGCGCTACATAACCCCGATGATTCCAGTCCTAATCCAGAGCTCACGGCCGTCGTTATAGATGGCAAACGGGCCAGATTTTTTCGGGCGCAATTAACAGTCACAAAGGAGACCGCACAATGACTACTATCTAAAAATCCCACATTTGTATATATTTACTAAGGCATTCAAGCAGCGATTAAAACTCATCAGGGTAGGAATACTTTACCGAAAGGTTGCGACAGATTGCAGTCACAAAAAAACTAGTCTATCGGTGTACGTTTTGTGGATCACAAGGTCAGAGGTAAGTACTTGGAAATGGTGGCGCTAGCGTAAAAAGCACTTGAACAGACCAATTAAAATCTTTTGACTTAAATCGTTTCTCTTTTTGTTGCATTCAAATACCGGTACGTGCCTTTTTAATGCGAAAAAGCTATAGCTTCGCATAAATGAGAATCGAACCAGGTTGTTTAATTAATCTAGTTTGTCTCTGTTGTTGTATTCTCTCATTCGACATTCTCCCTACACTGAATGAAATGGTGCTAGTAAGATCAACAAATCGGCTCTGTTGTTCTTGACTTAACGGAGATTCGGTGAAATTGATCGAATTATGGTTAATTCGACCGAGTTCTTTGTCAAGCGAACAAATTAGTTTAGTTCTTTCACCAGAAGAGAAATTGACGCTCTTAAGTTAACAAAATTTGGAAAATTGACAGATTCCTAATCAATCTAACTGATTTTTCTGTTAACAGAACTGATGTTACAGGTCATTTAAACGGCGATCAACTGTCAATACATGAGCAAATTTCAAAGAGAATTTTACACTCACTGCGCTCTCTACTTTCTCTCTACTTTGTACTCATGACAATGGTGCCACTTATTAAAAAAAAAAAACACCAAAATAAGAAAACCATCAAATCGAAAAAACACACAAAATGGGAAAAAAATAAAAAACTAGTTTTTCAGTTATCAATACAAAACGAAAAAACCCTTTTTTGCATTTACTGATACCGGGACACCTATCTATCGGGTACTATTTTGCAACTTCTCGTCCAAGCGAAATGCAAAATTGCGCCCTCTTGTTGCAAAAGTTTTGCTTGAACGAACAGGATTTTTCCAAAGTTAGTAACATTTTGTTCAAGTTTTTATGAATATTCATTCACGCGAGCGAATCTAATAAGATAATAAAAAAACATCATTTTTTAATGTAGATGTTTCCGACAAAATAAAAGTTTGAGTTGTTTTGGAATCGTTTCAACTTAAAGTGTTACGAAAATTAAACTTGCCGAATTACATGTAAAGTTACTCCAGTGGTGAATTACCTTCCTGATATTTGATTCTTTACTTTTCTATAACTTACAAGTTCTCTTTTTAAAATGTTACGTCAAACATTTATACTACAAGTTTTGTTCGAAACAATCAAGTGTGGCAACTACATGCGAGAGAAGAAATTGAGAATGAGCTGAGCTACAACTGAAAGAATTGAGAATCAGTTTTGTGACAATTATTTTCATTTCTATATTCATATGTATGTATATGTAGCAAGCATGCGTATTTATGGATTCACATATTTACGTATTTATATGGCGGCCGCCGTGGTGTGATCGTAGCGTGCTCCGCCTACCACACCGAAGACCCTGGGTTCACACCCCGGGCAAAGCAACATCAAAATTTTAAAAACAAGCTTTTTCAATTAGAAGAAAAATTTTCTAAGCGGAGTCCCCCCTCGGCAGTGTTCGGTAATCACTCCGAGTGTATTTCAGCCATGAAATGCTCTCCGTGAAAACTCATATGCCTTGCAGATGCCGTTCGGAGTCGGCATAAAACAAGTAGGTTGCGTCCCGCCAATTTGTAAGAAAAATTAAAAAGGAGCACACGACGCAAATTGGAAGAGAAGTTCGGCCTAAAATCTCTTCGGAGGTTATCGCGACTTACATTTATTTATTTATATGGCATCATAGGTACGTTCATACAAAGCTGTCGCAACAACTTTTTTGTTCATTTGACTACTAAAACGGTCAATTACGAAACAACGATTTGTGCGCAGTTGATTCAACATCTTGTTGCGATGGATAAAAATTTACAGAAATTTCGGTTAAATTGACCCGTATTTCAGTTGATTTTACCATTCTTTTTCTTTCAGTGTACGACCAATAACTGGTATATTAACGAGCCACTATAGGAATCCCATCGTATGAATTTTGTCTGAACTAAAGAAAACTGATTTGGTTCTTGCCTCCAAATCAAATATACTAAAATATGGATCTTTTGACTAGTTCCTAGCTAGAAGTTTTCTTGCTGGGTTGATTTATTGTGTTGGCAAGGAAGTTTACTTAAGGTTTGTCGCCTTTGGCAAACTACACTGGGATGACTAAGCTTCTTTATTTACTCCATAGGTATGGAAGTCGTTAGAAAATAATGCCATCTGTCTTTGGGAAAACAAATTATTTTTATGCTACTTAATTTCACTTTTTTCTTTATAGGTTTACGTGTAATACGTGTCATAATTATGTCACGCTTTTATGTATATTTGCGCCGGGTGATTTTTATATTTCGAGGCAAATGACAAAATTTAAGATGTGTTGTCTGGTCTGTTATTTTGAAAGCTAAAATATCCCCAAAAGTGGTATCAGTATTTGTAGAAAGTGATTAAAATAATTAAATATAAAGGACTTTACAAAAAATTTATAAAAAACAAATGCTTTGTTACCAAAAAAAAATCTGTAAGAAGATTAAAAACGTGGGATGAATTTTCTTATTGGCTTGATCCGAGCGTCACCTAACGAAACTGTTCCCCTCCATTCTCGCCGCGTGCTGAGCTTCAAGTCTGTACCTAAGTGGAAGCCCTCATAAATGAATAGCAAGGCTCTCCAGCTCTGTTTGGTTTCTCTAAATATCCCGATCAGTGTGGTACATATTGCACTGTCAATGGTTTCCGAACCTCTTTTTCAAATTTAAATCAAAGATTACAAATTTCGAAAGGAGTTTCTAGTTATCTCACCTTGCATCCAGCGCAGTTTTTTCCATTTTGTTAAAATTTCTAGGTGGCCTGAAGTTTTCAAGTTTCTAGCTACAAGGGAAGTTAACCGAAAATGGATTGCACGTTTCCCCAATTTTGTTTTTAAAGTTGCTGACAATAATGAAGCTGACTAATTTTCTGATTTAATTTATAATTTTTTTAATTTGAATTGGAAGTTCTGAGCTTGAAATGTAGTTTTCTGAACTTCAACTATAACTTTCTGAACTTAAATTAGATTTTCTGAATTTGAGTTGGAATTATCTGAACTTAGCTTGGCGCTTCTGAACTTGAATTGTTATTTACTGAATTTAAATTAGAAACTCTGAGCTTAAACTACAGTTTTCTGAACTTTAATTGTAATTTTCTGAACTTCAACTGTAACTTTCTGAACTTAAATTGGAATTTCTGAATTTGAGTTGCAATTTTCTGAACTCAAATTGGAGCTTCTGAACTTGAATTATAATTTTCTGAATTTAAATTAGAAATTCTGAGCTTGAACTACAGTTTTCTGAACTTTAATTGTAATTTTCTGAACTTGAGTTATAATTTTATGAACTTGAGCTGTAACTCTCTTAATTTAAATTGAAAATTCTGAACTTAAATTGTTATTTTGTTACTTTCTAAAAAAAATTCTGAACTTGAATGGCAATTTCCTAAATTTAAATTAGAAATTCTGAACTTTAATTGTAATTTTTTGAACTTGAGTTGTAATTTTCTGAACTAAACTGGAAACGGTGTATATGAGAAATCGAACGCAAGATTCCACATGCTTCGTATAGATTTTACTTATTATCCCCAAATATATCGATCTCAGCTCCAACTTGTAGAATTTTGTTTACTCAATATTGTATTTTGATAAGTCCCAACGCAGAGAGTCGCTGCAAATAGCTTCGGCTTACAGTCTCGCCAGAAGTTGTCGTTGCGGGAACAATGCTGATATATCTTCTCCATGAGAAACGAAATTCAATATGCGACAGCAGGTCGGAAGCGAGTAGAGCAACAGCGCGAAAGGAAAGTTGAGTAGGGAACTAATTCCTGAACTCAACCCTCGGTTGGAATAAATACTTATAACTTCAATACGAATATCTCCACAGAATGGGGAAGCTTGAAACCCCGAACTGTCTGTACTGCGGCAAATTATACAACGTACGCCACACTTTCTTCGTATGCAAGCACATCGCTCAACAACGAAGGAGAGTAGAAGGTATACTTGGCAACCTATCCCGTGTCGTCAATAACATGACCTGCAGAAGCGAGAACAGCACATATGTGAGGGAAATAAATTTTTAAAAGGAAGTTTTTATTTTTTTTAGACGTTTGACACACAATATTCATGGGCATGGCACTTTGGTTCATAAAGTTAAGTTAAAGACGAAAACTGCAAAAATTCATACGATTTTCTTGTAGAAAGCATGGAATTCTCTAAGCAACTGCTTAAGAGCAATACGGCGTATGAGTAACTTTAACGTTGCGCCAGTGGGGACACGATATCAAATCAAAGTATCGATACAGTACTCATTAAAAGCATCGCTCTTTACCCGCTCGTACCCGATAGTATCGGTTTCGATACCCAAGGTATCGATAATAAATTTATAATAATAATAAACGGTTCAACTATGCAGTCCAATATTTGCATCTTAAAGTAGGCGAATTTCAAGTTCCAAATGAAAGTTGGCGTTTACTCCCCAAAACGAAAAGTGAAGATACTTTCTGAGATTTTCATGGACATCGTTTGTCTGCCAGCTAGCGTTAAAAGGCATACATCAAAAATTTTAATGAAGCGTCCAGCTGTCGTACTACGAGATTTGATCATAGGACTTCGGTATGGTTTTTACCAAAATTACAAATTATCATAAACATATAAACAGGGTTTCGTGAATATCGCATTTAAATTATTGTTTATTAAAATGGCACATGTCCACATTTGACCAAAGTTGTTTAGTTTTAGTTTTATTTTTATTAGTTTTTAATTCTCAGAAGACAATTGTGTTTTATAAAAAAAAAAAACACAATTTTCTATAAAGCTTTTGTCTCAAAGTTTATTCTCATTCACAAATGTCTATTAGTGCCTAGAGACTGCTTACTGTTTGGTAGAAAGAAACATAAAAGGGCCGCCTATTTGGTAGATTAGTTAGTCTCTCCTTGTATATTTCCACTTTTTATCGAAAACTCGATGCCGGAGCGTATCGCCACAAAAGTATCGAGTATAAAATATCGCTATCGATGGCAAAAAAAACGATATGGTAAAGTATTGCATCGAAATTCGTATTCCTATACGTCAGTAAATTCATATTTCGACAGAAGCCTCATTAATTAAAGACCTCAAAAACTCGGAAGCTGCAAAACGGTAAAAACTTAAAAAACAAAATATAATTACAAGCCGACTAAAATTAATTAGAACAAGTAAAGTTGTCTAAGTTCGGGTGTAACCGAACATTATATACTCAGCGTGAATTTCAATTGTACAGTTCATTACAGATAAATTACTTTTTCGAATATTGTTACAAGGGATTTACTTTTTTGTTATGCTTGATCAGAATAGGGAAAAAATGTCTGCCAATTTACTCTTACAATAAAACTTGGTAAGGGAAATATCATTGATTCAAAAATATTTTTTGCTAAGATATAGCTTATTATTCTAATCTACGACGCTTATAAAGATCCTTTATATATAAAAGTGGGCGTGATATTTAACTGATCCCATCCATTTTTACTAGAAATATTTCCTGCTATATCGAAATTATGTGCACCCAATCTTATTACGTTCCGTTAATTTTTCTTCTAGTTATGCCTCCCGAAACATAAACAATTAGTTGGTCAAAAAAGAAGCGGTGCCACGCCCATTTTCAAAAATTTGAATTTTTAGCTTTTTCCTGTTATAATTCCACTTGGTAAATGAAACACCATTGATATAAAGCTATTTTTTGCAAAGATATAGCTTATTTTATTCATACACGACCCTTTTAAAAATCTTTTATATAAAAGTGGGCGTGGTTCTGATTATCTTCACTGTTTCAAAATTTGTTGAAATTATTGCTTTGCGTCACAAAACCCATTCAACCACCAAATTTTATTAGCTTAGCGGTATTCGTTTTTGAATGGTCCGATTTTTTCCATTTTTCTAATTTTTGGTATCGGAAAAGTGGGCGTGGTTATCGGACGCTCATTTTCAATACCAATTAATTCTCGGCCCAGATAAGCCCACTGGTGAAGATATCTCAATATTTGCTCAAGTTATCGTGTTAACGGACGGACGGACGGATAGGCGGACGGACGAACGGACATGGCTCAATCAAATTTTTTTCGACACTGATGATTTTGATATATGGAAGTCTATATCTATCTCGATTTCTTTATACCTCTACAACCAACCGTTATCCAATCAAAGTTAATATGCTCTGTGTGCGAAGCACTCTTAGGATGGCGACCACTACTGCAGCAGGCAAAAGAACATAAAAGAATAACGACGAAAACTAAGCAAAAAGCGCAAATTAAACAAAAGGGAATAATAAAAGAAATTTCAAAACAACAAACTATTGACTGCGTACAGAAAAGGTTAGTGAAGCGCGAAAATTTTTATTAATAACGGGAATAAAGTCGCACATTAATAAAGTGACTGAGCACAGAAAAACATCAACAATGAAAGGAATATGCGACGGTAGACATGGCAGGTGCAACACAAACAAAGCGGCATAAAAACGCAGATGTCCAACAAAAAGAAATTTATAAACTAACACACACACATACATAGGTGCAATTGAATGTACGAATATATGAAGATAAGCACACGCACACAAACGCCCAGCGTAAGTGAGGGCGTTCACATTGTTCATAAAAAGTGAAATTAATGTGAACTGACAACAAATGCGAAATGTACAAGCGTGTTGACAGCGCAGCAAAGATAGCGCTAGGCTAGAGAGCTAATGAAAAAGTGCAAAAAAAAGAGAGACTATTGTATATAGTTGGGGCTCATATATATGTATAGAGGCGTGTATGTATGTATGAAATGTTTTCGCACAAAGTTGATTAACGTTGGCTGTGTGAAGTGGAAGGAATTAAGTCAAGCATTTGTAGGAAAACAGGCACCAGACTGTAAAGAAAGGAATAAGGTTAACAGGCTAGAGAGAAGCACATACATACGTAAGCAATATGCTTATGCTAATCTCCATATATGCATAGGTACTAGGTGCACATCTTAACACATATAAGTGACAGATGTGTACACGCTTACAAATGTGAGCCTTAATTTTGAACCATTCATCGCTGAAACACTTTACAGCTACATTTAAGACCTTTCAATTCACTACTCTGTTTTCTAATTTAATTGGGCTTAAATTTTAAACTTAACCGAATAGCAAGTCTGAAATCTCAAACTTGTTTTAAAATAAACCCAAAAAGTTTAAAAATCTAAAAATAAATATATGTAGGGAATTCTGGTTTAAAAATAAAACTGTAAGGTCCACAATATCTAAGAATAGAGATATATAGGCACAACTAGGACCGTATCGTGTGTTACGATTCGTAATCGAAAACTATTTTTGAAATCGCAATAGCTATAAGATGGTGAATCGAAGTAATAATATATGTAAGATGGGGACAATTCATACTCATAATACCCATAACTGATTGTCTTTCGTTTGAGTAAAAATTGTTTTTTTATACGTTATCCTAACTCAACTCACACTTTGAGTAAGTTTTTTTTTTTTTTTGTAATGGACGTTGTGGCAGCGCGCTGCCTTCAAGTGGCCCAATAAAACCAGGCTAATCCTGTTCACGCGATCGATTTATATATATATACATACTAAATTTTAATAACTTTTTTTGTTTTTGCCGAGTCTTTGATGGGCAGCGGTTTGTCAAGTGTCGCGATCTGAGACTGCTCAGCTACAGAAGAGATTTCATCAGCCAAGCGTAATGCTTAAAGAGAACAGAAGCAAACGTATTATACATTAATTATTAAGAGAGATGAGAACAATCTTTTTTATAGAAAAAAGGGAGGCCGAGCCATCAAATGTGTTTGACTGTGAGTTATAATCTTGGCATAAACGCCGAAAAGGTTCATTTAGTTGGAAATTCGTTCTGCATTGTTTCAGCAGAAGAGGTTTGAAGTGTCTCTATGTCCGAGAGGGAACGCAAAAGTTCACTTCATTCAGAAGTAATGGGCTCGAAATTAATCCATTTAAAAGTTTTTTCATAAATATTACACCAAGCATTTTCCTTCGACTAACAAGAGTTGAAAGATTGATAAGCTTTAATCGATTAGTATAAGGTGGAAGATTAGTTAAAGAGTCCCATTGAAAATTTCTTAAGGCAAATAGTAAAAATTGTTTTTGTATTGATTCGAGACTGTCTGCATGGACTTGATAACGCGGATTCCAAATTATTGAGCCGTATTCTAATATTGGCCTAACTAATGTTATAAAAAGTGCTTTAGTTATGTAGGTTAGGTTAGGTTGGGGTGGCTGCCCGAGGGCACACTTAGGCCAGTAGTACTAGGCCCGTTGTGATACCACGAAAAACACCGTTACCTTTCCTCTTCGAACCATTTTGAGGACCTGATGAAAGCTACCAGGTCGTTACGTCATGCTCCACAACCTGACTCAGATTATCAAGAAATGGAGCTCCCAGAAAGCGCTGCCATGCTCCGCTTAGTGCTGCACAGTTGCAAATGAGGCGAACCACCGTTTCATCCTCCTCATCGTTTTTACAGCTTCTACAGCAACGACGATAAGGCGCTCCTAACCTTTCTGCATGCCTACCTATGAGGCAATGACCCGTTAGTGCCCCCACAAGTGTGGAAATTGTATCCCTTCTTAGGTTGTACACGTGACGGGATCTTTTAGGATCCCATTTAGGCCAGGTTTCTTTCGATGTTCGACACCCCGGTGTTTGTAGCCATCTTTCGTCGGCTTGACGGTAGATGTGCTCTTTTAGCATTAGCTTGCATGTGGGCAGGGGCATACCTAAGCGTTCTTGTCCAGGAAGAACCTGCTTGGTTGTACCCTGCCTAGCGAGTTCATCTGCAATGCAGTTTCCCTCGATATCCCTATGTCCAGGGACCCATGTGAGGTGTACACGGTTCTGTTGAACCATCTCTTGAAGAGATCGGCGACAGTTTAGTGCTAGTTCAGAATTGAACGAGCGGGAGCCCAGAGATTTTATGGCAGCTTGGCTGTCGCTGAAGATAAAAATTTCTTTGCCGACATTGTATATCTCTATCCTAGCTGCGCCTTCCATTATGGCTGCAACTTCTGCCTGGAGTACACTGCAGTGGTCGGGTAGTCTGAATGAGAGCTGGCGGTCAAGGTCCCTTGAGTATACTCCACCTCCAAATCTACCGTTTAGCTTGGAGCCGTCCGTGTATATGGAAATGCTGTTGCTCATAGCAAGGCACTTATCCGACTCCGTCCAGTCATCCCTGCTGGGTATGTTTATCTTAAAGTTGGTTTCCGCAACTGTTGTGGTCGCACAGCGATCCGTGCTAGGAGGGAGCAAACTGTACTTGTTTAGTATACTTGAGTGTCCTGTGGTCTTGTTGTTCCAACACGACAACTCCCTTAGACGCAGGGCTGACGTTGCCGCTGCTCGATGACCAGCCAGATCCAATGGAAGGATGTCAAGAATGACCTGAAGAGCTTCGCTAGGCGTTGTTCTTAGAGCCCCGCTTATGCTTATCATGCTGAATCTGTGGACTTTACCCTACAAGTTTAGGTTTGACGCCTTGCTCAAGGCTGGCCACCATACGACTACCCCATACAGCGGTATGGGTCTGATAATCGCGGTATAAATCCATCTGCATATGTTGGGGGTGAGTCGCCATTTTTTGCCAATGGCTCTTTTACACGTATATAATGCAATGTACGCTTTCTTTTGTCGCTGAATAACGTTGTCCTTCCAGTTCAGCTTTTTGTCTAAAACTACGCCTAGAAATTTGGCTTTCTCTGCCATGCTTAGGCGCACCCCATTTAGTTCTGGTAGGTTCAACGATGGTATTTTGTATCGTTTGGTATATAAGACAAGCTCTACTTTATCGGAGTTGACGCTGAGTCCACATCGGGAAGCCCACAGGGAAACCTCTCGCAATGCTACCTGCATCAAGTGGCATAAAGCTTGAGGGAACTTGCCTCTGTAGACAATCGCTAGGTCATCAGCATATGCCACGACCTTCCCGCTCCCCCAACTAGTATCTCTTAATAACGAGCTTACCGTTAGGTTCCATAGTAAAGGGGAAAGGACACCACCCTGGGGCGTGCCCCTTGCGACAAATCGTGTTATATCAACCTTCCCCAGTGAGGAAAGCACTTTCCTTCCCCTGAGCAGTTGATCAATCAGTCCCACTAGGGGTCTATTTACGTCCAGATCAGTTAAAGCATTGTTAACGGCGTCTGGACCTATATTGTTGAATGCTCCTTCAATGTCTAGGAAGGCCACAAGACAATAATCCTTTTCGAACAAGGATGTTCTATAGTAGAGACTAGGCTGTGTAGCGCAGTCTCCGCAGATTTACCTTTGTTGTACGCGTGTTGATAGCCCGAAATGAGATTCCTATCAATACTTGTAGTGAGAAAATCGCTAACTATTCTCTCTAGGGTCTTGAGTACGAAGGATGAAAGACTGATAGGTCTGTAGTCCTTCGGCTCGTAGTGAGAGGCTTTGCCTGCCTTAGGAATGAATATGACCGTGGCGCTCCTCCATGCACACGGAATATAGTTCATAGCCAAACAAGCGGTATATATGTGCCGCAGCCAGTTGGCTGATAACTCCAAAGAGTAGATAAGTTGAGCGTGTACAGTTATGTAAGGGTCGTTAAATTCTTTTGACCACCGTTTAACAAATGCAAAAACACCTTCGCCTTTATTCACTGTAGCATTAATATGAAGATTGAAACTAAGTTTGGAATCCATCATGATTTCCAGGTCAATAAAATTATTTACAGTTTCTAGACTATTGTTGTTAATTGTATATGAAGCTGGTGGCAAAATTCTCCGAGAAAAACACATGAATTTACATTTTTTTAGATTGAGCGGCATATAATTTACATTGCACCAGGTAACCAAGTGATTTCAATCCATTTGATGCAAGGAATATTCTTCAGCCGAGGCACATGATTTTAAAAGTTTTACATTGTCTGCGTTCATCAAGATTTTTGAGTATTTAATTATATTAGATATATCGTTTATGAACAACAAGAACAGAATCATACCATGGTAGCTGCCCTGAGGAACACAAGACGACACATTGATAACCCCAGAAAGTGTATTTTTAAAGATTAATTTTTGCGTACGATTACCAAGATACGAAGAAATCCAACATATAAGACGGCGTTGAAAACCGAGTTGACCGAGCTTATGAATAAGTAATGGGTGTGATACTTTGTCGAAAGCTTTACTAAAATCGGTGTAATTTACATCAGTGTTAAGGCCTTTTCTAAATCAATTAGAAATTTGGGTGGTAAATTCTAGTAAATTGGGTATTGGATAGCTGATTTGCCTATATTGCGAGCTTGCAATTATGGGGGAAATAGAGAATGTTAGGTGGTGGGTAACAAAGCCTCCAATAACTTTGGATAGCGGATAACTTTGCTATGCCCCGGTAGTTTCCTATTGAAGACCTGCTTCCATTTTTATGAAGCGGGATAAGAAAAGATTCCTTCCACATTGTTGGGAAAACGCCATAAATTAAAGATAAATTAAATAAATCTGTTAGCGGCTGATAGATGTTTGCAGCACATTTTTTAAAAAAGTGTGTCGGGATCCTGTTAGGGCCGTATGTATATAATACTTTCATAGATAAGATAATACATCTTCTGAAGATATAAATGGAGCTCTGATTGAATAACATGAATCAATATGGTACGGGTATTCATTAGGCGAAACGTTGGTTTCAATAGAGTAATTTGATTTGAAAAATTCCGACGATCTCTTGATCATCGCTGGAAATATTATCTTGGAATTTCATGGATGATGGAAACCCTTTTTGCAAGTTACATTTCTTTTCATTTTACAAAGATAAGCTTTCTAACACTTTTTGTTCAATTGAAAATACTTGCAGCGTAGAATCGAGTGCTGTAAGTAATGGTTATGTAAACCCGTCTTTTTGAACAACTTTAAAGATCGAGACTTTTTATTCTTTAAAATTTTCAGCTCTTTAGTGAACCATACTTGGCTTGTATCGGAATGTACACAAATCCGCTTAGGTATCAGGTATTTTTCAAAAAGACAGTAAATGGTATTGTAAAAGTGAGAAACGCTTTGCTCCACATCAGCATTAAATATTGGCCACACTATTCGAGATAGATCACGATTTAATTTTTTGAAATTGGCCTTCGCAAAGTCAAAACGATAACTGGAGTTGTATCGTTTATTGCCGCTGTTACAAGCATTACTTACAACTTCGTAAACTATTTTGAGGGAAGGGTGGTAAGCATCTTCAGGTTCAATAATGGGTTCGCATCGACTAATGAAATATTTAGAGTCATCATCCACAAAGGCTAAATCGAATACTCTTCCGAATTTATTCGATTGGATGTTCATTTGTTGAAGGCACAGCTCAGACATTCCGTCTAGAAATTCATTGTTGGAAGACTTTGACGAAACTGGTACGATATTAAAGTCAGAGATGTACCATGATATGTGCGACATATTGAAGTCACCCAAGACAATAATGGAATCGGAAGGCTTTAGCATCGAATTAACAGTTTTTAGCAAGGAAATGTGATGCATATAAACGGACAGTTCAGAAGATGGCAGGATATAACAGATGGCCAAATAAATGTGGATATTTGCTAGTTGTGTGCGTATGCACAAGAACTCAGTTGTATCGGTGGCGGGTACGCTAATCTATTCAGATGGTATTTAAGAGTGTACATCAAGCAGAACTCCACCTCCAACTCTGTGCAGGCGGTCATTTCGATATATTTGGTAGTCATTACAGAGGATCTCTGAGCTAAAAACATGAGGTTTCAGCCAGGTTTCGGTTAAAGCAATTATATCGTAACTTGAGTTAAATGATTTTAAAAATAGTTCTGTTAACTTGGTGTTTAAGCCTATAATATTTTGTTAAAATATATCTAAAGCAGATTTTACGTTCAGTTTTTTTACTCAGTGTTACTAAGAGGGATCTTTGCTAAGTTCGGAACACTCTTATTCCGCCTATATTCAAATTCCCGCATAAGTGCCCCAGAGGGCCAAAAATCGCTACTCACGATATTGTCAAAATGTTTAATAGGTACATCTAATCTAAACGAAGATACGTTTCTTTCATAACTAAAATTTAATTTCCAAATTGTTACGTAATCGGTTTTCCTTTTTGAGAAGATATACGATTTCAGATCCTCCTCTCGAATCTTGACAGGAATATCGATTTTTTAGGAGGGACTACAACCAACTTCCTACTTCCAGACTTAGTCGCCTGAAAACGGTTTGCAGGTTCAATATTTTTTCTAGCTGCTGGTTTTGTTAGAGGTGCCTTTGATGTTGAAGGCTCTACTGTAAGTGGACTTGGAGATGCTAAGTTTATTAATTCTATTTAAACAAGTTTTCATAATACTTGAATTTATCCCCCAATGTAGAAAGTTCCTTACCGATTTCAGAGAATGCGTTTCGGGTATGTTTGAAAAGCTTAAAAAGATCCACTTCTGCATTTCAAGCACGACCAACGCACGCCCTTGTTATCGTCGATCACATCACACACCCTTGCTGTCAAACTAGCGCACTTCATATGAGCAAGCTCATCACAAATCCAGCACGACACGAAACGCTCGGTATCACCTTTCAGTTGGCAGCTAAAAAAATTGCAAGACATTATAAGTTAAAGTAAAAATTGATTAAACAGACGGAGGAAGTGAAAATAGTTTGGAGATCACAGTAAAAAAACCGCTGTTTGAGCAGTTTGAAGATCGCTATTAACTGACGCTTAACAACACACAATGCAAACAGCTGTGGCAGTGAAAGGAAAATGAAATAATGTGCACGAGCAAATAACAATTGAAGACTGAAAATAAATAAATGCCAATCAAATGCAACAACAAATATGCTAAGTGACTCGGCAAATATGTATGTATGTATGTATGTCAATAGTTTTTCTGAAACATATGTTGTTGATAACTTATTGAACGCGAATCTTGCCCAGGTAAACACCTTTATTAATAATTTGTCTAGAACGTTGGATCTAATTTTTATTAGTGATAACATGGTTTTTTCACTCTCCGAATGTCTTGATCCTCTCTCTGGCCCTGGCTTACATCATGTTCCACTAGTTTTGGAATTAGAATTTTATGAGTTTAAAAAAATTCGATTAGATATGAACTCAGGAAACTATAATTTTAGAAACAATGCCTTTGATGATATCAACGCCAAAATAAGCATAATTGATTGGGATAGAATATTCTCTGGTGTTGGTGTCAGTGAGTGCTTTGATATTTTCAAAGGTAAAGTCAACCAAATTTATAGTATTTTGATCCCTCGAATGCGAAAAAATTGCCATAAAATTCCTTGGTATACGAAGGAGTTAAAAAAATTTAAGAATTTACGAAAAAAATTCTTCAAAAAGCACAAATTGTCTAACTCGCCTGCTTTTAAGGAAAAATATGTATATTATTCAAAGCAATTTAAATCCCTAAGAAATCGGCTTCATAAAAAATATGTTGCGAAATTTGAATGTGACATTAAGTCAAAAAGTCATGCTCTAGCATCCCATCTCATGTTTTTTATAATGAAACCTCTGCATACTCTCTTATTGATGCCATCGATCTTTTTGCAGATTTCTTCAGCTCAAACTTTGTGTCTGATATTGTTCTGCCTGATGTGGTTGAGTATACTGATGTTAATACTCAAATAAATTTTCGTGAACTTTCCATATCACTTGATGATGTTATTCGGAGAATTTCGGTGTTAAAGTCCTCAAAAAAATCTGATGTGGATGGACTGTGTTCATTTTTGCTAAAAAATACTGTTGCAGTTGCTTATCCGATTTTATTAATTTTCAATAAATCTCTAAAGCGGGGAGATTTTATTAATGCCTGGAAAGTAACTTCCATTACTCCTATTTTCAAGAGTGGCGATAAGAGCAATATTGCCAACTACCGCCCAATATCAAAACTTTCCACAATATCGAAACTTTTCGAGATTATAATTAAGGAAAAGATATCGTTTGCGGTAAAATGTATTATTTCACCCAACCAGCATGGTTTTATGTCCGGTAGGTCGACTGTGACTAATCTTGCTGTTTTTACTGAATATTGTCTCTCTGTCTTTAATAATAGAGCATAAGTGGATGCTATCTACACTGATTTTTCTAAGGCCTTGGATAAAGTTAGCCATAAATTACTACTTTTAAAACTTGCTGATCTGGGAGTGAAATCCAATATTCTATCATGGGTGAAGTCTTACCTGGCGGATCAGAGTTGTACTGTTGTCGTCGATGGTGTGAGTTCTCGTTCTTTTACCGCGACCTCTTGTGTTCCTCAAGGAAGTGTCCTAGGACCTCTCCTATTCGTAATTTTTATTAATTACAAACGTCATTGCTTCATTTACTCGAATTTTTTGTTGTACGCAGATGATTTGAAAATTTTTACATCAGTTACAAATCAGGCAGATTCCCTACGGCTGCAGTCAGATTTTGACAGAGTAATAGATTGGTGTAGTAGGAATTGCTTACATTTAAATATTAATAAGTGCTTTCACATCTCATTTTCATAATCCCGTAATGGTATTAACACCTCGTATCACATCGGTGTTTCTGTTTTGAAAACTGTTGATGAAATATCAGATCTTGGAGTTGTTTTCGATGCTAAATTTCTCTTTCAGAGTCAACTTAACTGTGTTATTGCTAAGTCATATTCAATGCTTGCGTTCATTCGCCGCTTTAGCTCGGATTTCCATGAACCATATACGTTAAAGCTACTATATACATCGCTTGTACGGTCTAAACTGGAATATACTTCCTTCGTTTGGAGACCATACCACGCTTGTCATATACAGCGACTTGAAATGATCCAGATAAAATGTTTGCGTTTTGGGCTCCGGTCATTACGTTTTCAGGATCCTTTACCATCTTACTACTCTAGATATCTACTTATAAGACTGAAGTCCCTGGATAGTAGAAGATCTATACTAGCGCTGACATTTATTTATGATTTGATAGGGGGCACGATTGACTCGCCGTTTCTTTTGGAGCGTATTCGCTTCAATATACCATCTAGAACACTTCGAAATCATGATATTTTTTTATTGGATAGAGCCAGAACGACATATGTCGCCAATTCGCCTATTGTTAGGGCATAGAAGGAATTCAATCTTCTTGCTAATGCCAGGGAAACTGATTTTTCAGTAAATAAATCAAAGTTTAAACTTCTACTAAAGTTAGTGATATGGTAGATAATATTAAAGCTAATAATTTGTAAATAGTCTGTAAGGATATTTTAATTTGTCCCAGATTTACTTAGAAATAAATAAATAAATATACTTTATCAATTATTTTTAAGATACAAATTATTTTAGTAAAGAAAAGTAGAACTTTAAATTGCTGAATGCAGTACACTTATTTTTTTACACTTATTTTTAGCACAACAATTATTTAAACAAACAAATTTATTGATTTAAAACAAAATAACGTACAGTAGAAATCAAAACCCAACTTAATAGCTTGACGTTTGCACTTTTTACTTCAAGTTGTAATTAAAGTCGTTTTGAAAACCAATTTCACTCAAACTATAAATATGAATTCTTAGCACTCTTTGGAAATATGATAGTAAATTATGGATCTTATGAGTAGTGAAACATAACCTAGCCACTGCAACAAGGCTTTAGGGCCTAGCGGCAACTTGAGTGTAGGCCTTATGGCCATAGTAGTATGGCACCATCTAATATCAGGCAAACGGAATATATGGTTCCGTGCCTGAGCTGAGCTTCAAAAGAGTTCTAGGGGCCACAATTCACCGGTAGGGTTGGCGCCAGGGTGCCGAAATGGCAGAACATACTGTACACGTGTATACCGATGGTTCAAAATTAACGGAAAAAAATAGATCATACAGGCTTCCTGCTTACTGCAGCATATTTCAGGTGGAAATTATAGCCGCGAATAAAGCAGTAGAAATTCCGGATAAACCGTGCTGCAGTCGCGTCAATATATATAAAGGTACGCTAGATACATATTGTCATGGATATTAGCATCACTAAGTTATCCCATCACTAAGGCGATGCTAAGGCCATGCCAAGCAGTATTTACGTTAATAATCAAATCAAGTATACACATATATAAGGCAGCCCAGAGAGATGTCACACACAGATGCATTTACTTATACACCTATGTGCGCGCGAGAGACTGAAAACTACAAACATTCACATCAATAATTCAATCTTTATGTATCTACATAAACGAATAAATAATTGCGTCTACACATATGTACCATGTACGAATACGAGCAGCGGAGAGTTAATGCGCAAACACATGCATGCATATATCTGAGAAGTTTGAGAGCTACTGGACTAGTAGATTCTGGAAGCGCCTAAAAGATGTATACAATTGTGCAATTTTAGTTATAGCTGAGAAGTTTGAGAGCTCATGGACAATGCTAGTACATTCTGGAAAAATGCAAACGAGGAAACCAAAGGGTATAAAAAGCAACAGATGAAGAGGCGCTGTAATTCAGTTTGAGTTGAGCAATCAATCAGTTATTGATTAAGCACGCGATCTGGCGGCCAATAGTAGAGTTTAATTTGAGTTATCAATCAGTTTGGTTATTAAGCCAGCGAGTAGCAAAGTATAAGTGTCATTGTGAAGTACTTTAATAAAGGCCATTTTTCCATTATTCAATATTGGAGTTATTTATTCCACAGTTTAGTGATTCGAACTTAGCAGAGGATTGCAAATAAGAGGATTTGCAAGTAAATTCGTTACAATTGGTGTCAGAAGAGGAATTGTTGAATAAATTCCAAAGGACAACAAGGACATGGCAAAGTTCAGTGAATTGAAGATCCAGAAACTAAAGGAGTTGGAGAGCCGTGGATTGGATACAAGCGGCGTTAAACTCGAACTTCAGGCACGGCTACGAGAGGCAATGGAAGCAGAAGGAATTGATGTGGAAGAGTATGTCTTTCACCTTGATGGCGAGGGGACAACAAAAATTGAAGAGAAAAACGAAACATCGCAGACGGTTACCAGCACAGATTTGAACATGATTTTGGCTGCAATATCTGCTCAAACATCGACAGTGGCTTCTCAACTGGAATCGCAAAAGACAGATATAACATCTCAACTGGCATCTCAACTAGAAGAACAGAAAACGTATATGTCATCTCAACTAGAAGAACAGAAAACGTATATGTCATCACAGATGGAATCCCAAGAGGCAGGAATAACATCGAAGATTGAAGCACAAGAAACGCGAATGTCAGAAATGTCGACACAGATTACATCCAAGATGGAAACGCAATTGGAAGAACAGAAGACATATATGGCATCCCAACTGGAATCGCAGGAGACACGCATAACATCAAAGATGGAAGAACAAGATGAGCGCTTATCATTGCAGGTGGCACAAATGTCTTCACAGTTAGAAGCACAGAAAGCAAGGGTAACATCAAAGCTGGAAGCGCAGGATGCAAAAATCGCTCAATTTCAGGCAGAAGTCGATGATTTGAAGGGTCGTATGGAGCAGTTACAATTAAATCGTCCAGCAGTTTCAGCGAGTAATCCAAAGGTAAAAACACCATCCTTTAACGGTTCTGTTCCTTTTCAGGTCTTTAAGCTACAGTGTGAGAAGACCGCAGCAGTGAACAACTGGAATGTGGAAGATAAAGTTGCCGCACTCTTCGTAGCATTGGAGTAGGCCCAAAGCTGTAAGACAGATGGGTTCCAATAGCGAGGTAGCAACTACCTCGAAAGCTGCCAGTCAGAGGGAAGTTCCAACTACGGAAGTAGGAGATAAGCCAAAGGGAGATAACGCTAAGACTCCGGCTTTCTCGGAGGTTCCAAAGGGAGATAACACTAAGACTCCTGCTTTTCCCGAGAAGATGAGTGATGTGGCAAAGCAGTGACTGACTGTGGCGCTGGTTGATCGTAGCAGTCCGTTCGGACAAATGACTACTGAAAGGTGGAGATCTGTGGAAAGGGAGCTTATTAGCTTAATGCTTAAGATGATTCGGGAACAACCAAGTAAGCCCCTTCCAACCTTTGATTCGGGGGGATGGTATAATGGTGTGAAGATGATAGCGTGCGACAACATCGCGAGCTTGCGGTGGCTGGAGGAAGTCGTTCCAAACCTCCAAAGGCAAGGCACGAACGCGCGGTTTGAGGTGGTGGATAAAGCGCAAATCCCCACGGTACCAAAAGTTAAGGTATGGATACCATGCGTGATGAAGTCGGAGGATACACTGTGACTTCTGCAGAAACAGAATCCGAACATACCGACACAGGATTGGAACGTACTTACTGTATCGCGGCCTACCGAGGATGGTCAGTTCTACATCTTCCAAATAAACAAGCAGGCGGAGGATATTTTGTACACGCAGCTTGGCAAAATGTCCTTTGGCACTGGCAAAATTTACATGCGACTCAGGAAAAGAAGTCCCGAGGATAAAAATCCTAACACGCTGGAAGTGGGCGAAGTCGAAAAGGACCTCAGAAGCCTAAGGGAAAAAAGACGTCACCACGAACGTGCTAGAAGAGGACCAACCGCTAAATGGTGCTGTGACTCGCACAGAGGAACACACGGCACAACATTCACGAGGGGCTGAAGGGGGCCTCGAATACTCTAAACCAAAAGGGCAAGAGGAGGACGACGACGTCAAGACGAAGGTGCTGGAGGGGGACAAACAGCCCAATGGTGCTGCGAGTCCTACAGATAAACCTCCAACACAGTAAAGTGGCGTCGAGCGAACTTCTCCTAACCCTTGAGGAGGGTTCGTTTGACGTGGCGCTGATCCAGGAGCCGTGGCTCTCATCGGGAGGAAAGGTTTCTGGACTTAGCGCGCGCGGGTTTGGCGTTTACTACGCACAAACGGAAGGACGGGTGCGAGCTGTAGTAATGGTAAGGAAACAGCTGCATTCATATATGCTGCCTAATTACACCACCGAGGATCTCGTAGCGGTGGCCGTTGAGCAAAAGAATAAGCAGGCATTTATCCTGGCGTCCTGCTACATGGCCCATGCTGCGGAGGTTCCACCGATGGAGTGCAAAAGGCTAGTACAGGAGGAAGGGCGCAAAGGGCGGTTGGTCATAGGCGCAGATGCAAATGCGAGAGAGCGAATCTCTATTTTGTTACATCCTGCAAACCAATTTGCAGATAGCCAACAGGGGAAATGTTCCTACATACATTGGTCCAACATCCAGCAATGTTCTGGATATTACATTGAGCTCCGAGCGTGATATATCAAGGTATGATTGGATGGCTCTCGATAGACCATCCTTCTCCGACCATGCGTATATAAGCTTCAGCATCCCACTAAAGAGGGTAGAGAAGGGAGGAATCTTTAGAAACCCTAGGGTAACGAATTGGACTAAATTCCAGAAACATGTAGAAACGAAACTGGGACAACCCAAAGAGGTTGCTAATGTAGAGGAACTGGAGGAGTCGAATGAATTCCTAACAAGGACGCTTATGACTGCGTATAACAACGCTTGCCCTCTAAGAAGATTCAGAGGAAAAGCAAAGCCGCCATGGTGGAGCAATGAGCTGAGTCTTCTAAGAAGACAGGTAAAAGAAATGTTTAAACTCGCAAAGACCGCGGAAAGCGAAGCGTGTCGGGACGAGTACAGGGATCTACTGAGGATCTACAAGCGTGAAATTATCAGGGCGAAGAGAAACTCATGGAAAAGTTTCTGTACGGACATAGAGTGCTCCAGTGAAACAGCACGGTTGAAAAAAGTCCTAGCAAAGGGAAACATAGTCCAGGGACTAATAAAGAAAGAGAACGGGGAATGGTCACGTGATAGTGAGGAATCCCTTGAGGTGCTTCTCGATACACATTTCCCATCGGGAGACGGTTTAGAAGAACCAGCAGACATCACTCACACTTCGATCACGGAGCTAGTGGTGCCGGGCTTGGTGACCGATACCAAGATCGAGTGGGCAGTGAAGACGTTTTCTAAGTTTAAATCGCCGGGCCCAGATGGTATATTCCCGGCCATGCTACAAGTCTCAAGTAGGGCGGTCGTGGAATGGCTTAAAATAATATTCGATGGGTGCATAAGACTGAATCATGTACCGCACTCTTGGAGAACTGCTCGTGTAGCTTTTCTACCAAAGGCGGGGAAGATCGGTCACGTGTATCCCAAAGACTATAGACCCATTAGCTTAACATCATTTCTGCTCAAAACCTTTGAGAGGCTGATAGATGTGTACATAAAGTCCAACGTGGATGAAAAGCTGCTCTCCACAACACAGCATGCGTACACCAAAGGCAAGTCGGTAGACACCGCATTGCATAGGGTGGTAATAAGCATAGAGAAATCCTTGGAATATAAGGAGTATGCTCTAGGAGTCTTCTTGGACATTGCCGGGGCTTTCAATAATGTTGCAAAATGGGCGATTATGGATGGTCTTAATTACATTAAAGTACATCCTGCCTTAATCAGATGGATCGGCTGCATGTTAAATTGCAGAAAGATTACATCACAATGGGGATTGTACGAGGCCACGAAATCAGTGGACAGGGGCACGCCGCAGGGAGGGGTGCTATCACCTCTGCTGTGGACACTGGTCATCAACCAACTGCTCAGGCAATTCGATGAGGGACCCGTAAAACTTACGGCTTACGCAGATGACGTTGCAATTGTCATAAGTGGAAAATGCCTTCCAACGATAAGTTCTTTGATGGATCGGGCGCTTCGGGATATTCATACCTGCGCATCTAATGTCGGGCTGAAAGTCAATGCGGAGAAGACGGATATGGTCTTGCTTACAAAGAGGTACAAGGTCCCAAATTGGACCAGGCCTAAGTTAGGAGCGGTGACCTTACAGGAGAAACCTTGCACAAAATATTTAGGAATCATCCTAGACAGTAAGATGTCATGGAAGCTCAACGTGGAGGAGAGGGTCAAGAAGGCCTCAACGGCACTCTATGCATGTAAAAGAATGCTGGGGTGTACGTGGGGCCTATCGCCCTCTCTTTCTCATTGGGTTTTTACAGCGATTGTAAGCCCTATTCTATACTATGGAGTTCTTGTTTGGTGGAAAGCCACACAAAAAACAACATACCTCAAAAAATTAGAGGGGGTATGCAGACTATCGATGCTTTGCATTACGGGAGCCCTGAAAACAACCCCGACGGCTGCACTGTATGCCGTTCTGCACATTCCACCTGTAGACCTGGTAGCAAAGAACAAAGCGTTAACGACCGCAACCAGGCTCGATGCTTCGGGGCAGCTTGAGCGCCGACCATATGGCCATAGTAGTATAGCGTCCTCAGTCACAAGACGAACAGACTACATGATTCCCTACCTGCACTTTGAGGGAGATCTTAAGGCCACAATAGAGGTGGACGGTTGGCGCAAGGGTGCGCAAATGGCGGACGAGGCGATACATGTGTACACCGATGGTTCCAAAATAGTGGAAGGAGTAGGGTCTGCGGTATACTGCGCTGATCCGGAATTAAGCAGATCCTACAGGCTGCCGGATTACTGTAGCGTTTTCCAAGCGGAAATATTAGCCGTAACCAAAGCAGTAGAAACCCTGGAAGAGAATAGCCTAAGCTGCAACCGTGTTAATTTTTATATTGACAGTCAAGCACAGCATCTAAATGCGTGTTAGAGTGTAAGCAGTCTCTGGAGAGAATCGGGACAGGGAGAAGCATACATCTATATTGGGTCCCAGGGCATATGGGAATAGATGGGAATGAAAAAGCGGACGAATTAGCTAAAAAGGGCGCATCCCTTGAAGCTTGCTCCGTAGACGTCCCAATTAGATTGGGCGAGATTAAGCGAAGGCGAGAGGTGCACATGATCGACCAAGCAGAAAAGGCGTGGGTTCAAGCGCGGGGCTGTAAAGTGTCGAAGATTATGTGTAGGTCTTACAACCTTAGACTAACACAGTTGCTTCTATCATTAAAAAGAGAGGACTGTAGACTCATGACGGGTATTCTGACTGGACACTGCCTTCTGGCGTCACATGCCTTTAAATTAGGCTTGGTCAGTGATAGCAGGTGTAGGAAGTGCGGGTTGGAGGAGGAAACGATCGAGCACGTTCTGTGCTCGTGCCCTGCACTTGCCAGGCTAAGACTCCAGCTATTAGGAGTGATACAGCTGTCAGATCTAGAAGCAGCAAGTGGCTTAAGTCCTAGGAAGCTTCTAGTATTTGCCAAGAGGACGGAGTTATTTTATAACATAGGTCCTGGTTTTTGATAGGGTTTTTCAGTTTGGTCGTTAAAACAAACTTCTGGTAACACTACGGACTCAATCAGTCTATGTGAGGTCCTCATGGACCGGCCAGTTCAACCTACCTACCTTCGTAGCATTGAAAGGACCAGCTGCCGAAATCTTACAGACTATTCCAGAGTACCAACGGAACAGTTATGACGCATTGATGGCTGCTGTAGAACGGCGATACGGAAGCGAGCATAGGAAACAGATATTCCAAATTGAGTTGCAAAACCGCTACCAAAAAGCAAATGAGACATTGCAGGAGTTTGCTTCAGATATTGAAGGATTGGCTCATCTTGCAAATGCTGACGCACCCGTGGAATACACTGAAAGGGTAAAAATTCAGAGCTTCATAAATGGCATACGAGATGTGGAAACGAAGCGGGCTACATATGCGAATCCAAAACTAAAGTTTTCTGAAACGGTATCGCATGCACTGACTCAGGAAACAGCCTCACTTTTGAGTAAGCCAGCGTACAAAGCACGCCGTGTGGAAGTAGAAAGGCCAGAGTGGGTAGAAACAATTTTGGAAGCACTGAAGGGATCTCAACAGAAGAATGCCGGAGTTATTAAATGTTTCAAGTGCGGCAACCCAGGTCACAATGCACGTCATTGCGATCTTGGTCCTAATAGTTCCAACAATGTGGGTGGCCATAAACGCAAAGCTTGAGGAGATGAGCAAGAGCGAGTAAGAGATAGAGAGCTAGATCCAGCTATTGAATGCCCTGTGATATCTGTGTCGCAAATTGGTAGAAAATCGAGCAGTCTTACCGTCAGAGGGAATGTGGATGGCAAAGAACGAGTACTGACTGTAGATACGGGCGCATCTCATTCCTTGATCCGATCTGACTTGGTCAACAGGAGAGTAAAACCGTTACCTGGAGCAAAGTTGCGTACGGTCACTGGCGAGTATAACCAAGTTCAGGGAGAAGTGATATGTGAAGTATTGATTGGGAAGGTCATGGTTCTACACAAATTTGTTGTGGCGGAGATTGTTGATGAAGTTATATTGGGAGTGGATTTCTTGGTTGACCATGACATCAAGATCGATATGCAGAGAAGGGTGATGCGTTATGAGAACCAAGATGTGCCACTTAACTTTAGTTTGGAAAAAGGGTTCAGCAGTAATCGGGTACTGGTGTAGAATACTCGACGAAGGCCACGAAATTCAAAGGTAAAGGTTGATAGATCGAATGGGCCAAATAAATCAAAATCAAAAGTACCTGCGAGAGAAACACTGGCATTGACAAAACCTAAAATACGAAGGAAAACGAAGCAACGAATTTCCGAGAAAGAATGCGAGGGTAGTTTCAAGCCGGAGCGCACTACTGTTGTAAAATGTGGGAACGATACCGATTATGCAAAGAAAATTCGTCCAGCGCAAGCTCTACGAAGTGGTTCATTGATCAAGCAACAGAGTGTGAAGGAACGGCCCAGGGTAATGAGTAGTAAGATGAAACACTGGCATGCCAAGAACTTTAATTCGGAAGGTTTCTTGGCGGGAGATTTGGTACTGTTAAATAGCCCTCACCGGCGGAAAGGTGTTCCAGCTAAATTTCGGTGCAGTTGGGAAGGCCCGTACAAAGTTGTGGAGAAGATCAGTGATACCATCTACCGCATACAAACCACTGGGAAACCACGGGTTAGAAGAGTGGTACATTTGGAGATGCCAGCGGCAGTTAGATCGGGAGATTTGTCTGATCGCGACGATCAGACTTAGGTGGAGGGCAGTGTCACGGATATTAGCATCACTAAGTTATTCCATCACTAAGGCGATGCTAAGGCCATGCCAAGCAGTATTTACGTTAATAATCAAATCAAGTATACACATATATAAGGCAGCCCAGAGAGATGTCACACACAGATGCATTTACTTATACGCCTATGTGCGCGCGAGAGACTGAAAACTACAAACATTCACATCAATAATTCAATCTTTATGTATCTACATAAACGAATAAATAATTGCGTCTACACATATGTACCATGTACGAATACGAGCAGCGGAGAGTCAATGCGCAAACACATGCATATATCTGAGAAGTTTGAGAGCTACTGGACTAGTAGATTCTGGAAGCGCCTAAAAGATGTATACAATTGTGCAATTTTAGTTATAGCTGAGAAGTTTGAGAGCTCATGGACAATGCTAGTACATTCTGGAAAAATGCAAACGAGGAAACCAAAGGGTATAAAAGGCAACAGATGAAGAGGCGCTGTAATTCAGTTTGAGTTGAGCAATCAATCAATTACTGATTAAGCACACGATCTGGCGGCCAATAGTAGAGTTTAATTTGAGTTATCAATCGGTCTGGTTATTAAGCCAGCGAGTAGCAAAGTATAAGTGTTATTGTGAAGTACTTTAATAAAGGCCATTTTTCCATTATTCAATATTGGAGTTATTTATTCAACAGTTTAGTGATTCGAACTTAGCAGAGGATTGCAAATAAGAGGATTTGCAAGTAAATTCGTTACAATTGGTGTCAGAAGAGGAATTGTTGAATAAATTCCGAAGATTGGGAATACAACTTGGACATGCAAAGTTCAGTGAATTGAAGATCCAGCAACTGAAAAAGGAGTTGGAGAACCGTGGATTAAATACAACCGGCAATAAGATCGAACTTCAAGCACGGCTACGAGAGGCAATGGAGTCGCAAGGAATTGATGTGGACGAGTTTGTCTTTTATCCTGATGGGGACGAAACAACAACAAAAATTGAAGAGAAAAACGAAACATCGCAGATAGTTACAAACACAGACTTGAACATGATATTGGCTGCAATATCGGCACAAATGTCCGAAATGTCATCACAAATATCCACCAACATGTCATCACAACTGGAAGAACAAAAGACAAATATAACATCCCAACTGGAGTCACAGAAGACATATATGGCATCCCAACTGGAATCACAGGAGGCACGTATTTCAGAAATGACGTCGCAAGTGTCATCTCAACTGGAAGACCAAAAGACATATATGGCATCTCAATTGGAAGCGCAAGAGGCACGTATATCTGAAATTTCGGCAGAAATTTTGGAACAGGTATCATCAAAACTGCAAGCGCAGGATGCAAAAATGGCTCAATTTCAGGCAGAAGTAGATGATTTAAAAGGTCGTATGGAGCAGTTACAACTAAATCGCCCAGCTGTTTCAGCGAGTAATCCAAAGGTAACGACACCATCCTTTGACGGTTCTGTTCCTTTTCAGGTCTTTAAGCTACAGTTTGAGAAGACCGCAGCAGTGAACAACTGGAATGCGGAGATAAAGTTGCTGCACTGTTCATGGCGTTGAAAGGGCCTGCAGCTGAGATTTTACAAACCATTCCAGAGGGCGAACGGAACTGTTATGAAGCATTGATGGGCGCTCTAGAGAGACGATACGGAACTGAGCATAGGAGACAGATATACCAAATGGAGTTGCTGAACCGCTTCCAGAGGCCTAGTGAAACATTGCAAGAGTTTGCAAATTTGTTGTGGCGGAGATTGTTGATGAAGTTATATTGGGAGTGGATTTCTTGGTTGACCATGACATCAAGATCGATATGCAGAGAAGGGTGATGCGTTATGAGAACCAAGATGTGCCACTTAACTTTAGTTTGGAAAAAGGGTTCAGCAGTAATCGGGTACTGGTGGAGAATACTCAACGAAGGCCACGAAATTCAAAGGTAAAGGTTGATAGATCGAATGGGCCAAATAAATCAAAATCAAAAGTACCTGCGAGAGAAACACTGGCATTGACAAAACCTAAAAGACGCAGTAAAAAGGAAGCAACGAATTTCCGAGAAAGAATGCGAGGGTAGTTTCAAGCCGGAGCGCACTACTGTTGTAAAATGTGGGAACGATACCGATTATGCAAAGAAAATTCGTCCAGCGCAAGCTCTACGAAGTGGTTCATTGACCAAACAACAGAGTGTGAAGGAACGGCCCAGGGTAATGAGTAGTAAGATGAAACACTGGCATGACAAGAACTTTAATTCGGAAGGTTTCTTGGCGGGAGATTTGGTACTGTTAAACAGCCCTCACCGGCGGAAAGGTGTTCCAGCTAAATTTCGGTGCAGTTGGGAAGGCCCGTACAAAGTTGTGAAGAAGATCAGTGATACCATCTACCGCATACAAACCACTGGGAAACCACGGGTTAGAAGAGTGGTACATTTGGAGATGTTAGCGGCAGTTAGTTCGGGAGATTTCTCTGATCGGGACGATCAGACTAAGGTGGAGGACAGTGTCACGGATATTAGCATCACTAAGTTATCCCATCACTAAGGCGATGCTAAGGCCATACCAAGCAGTATTTACGTTAATAATCAAATCAAGTTAACACATATATAAGGCAGCCCAGAGAGATGTCACACACAGATGCATTTACTTATACGCCTATGTGCGCGCGAGAGACTGAAAACTACAAACACTCACATCAATAATTCAATCTTTATGTATCTACATAAACGAATAAATAATTGCGTCTACACATATGTACCATGTACGAATACGAGCAGCGGAGAGTCAATGCGCAAACACATGCATATATCTGAGAAGTTTGAGAGCTACTGGACTAGTAGATTCTGGAAGCGCCTAAAAGATGTATACAATTGTGCAATTTTAGTTATAGCTGAGAAGTTTGAGAGCTCATGGACAATGCTAGTACATTCTGGAAAAATGCAAACGAGGAAACCAAAGGGTATAAAAGGCAACAGATGAAGAGGCGCTGTAATTCAGTTTGAGTTGAGCAATCAATCAGTTATTGATTAAGCACGCGATCTGGCGGCCAATAGTAGAGTTTAATTTGAGTTATAAATCAGTTTGGTTATTAAGCCAGCGAGTAGCAAAGTATAAGTGTTATTGTGAAGTACTTTAATAAAGGCCATTTTTCCATTATTCAATATTGGAGTTATTTATTCAACAGTTTAGTGATTCGAACTTAGCAGAGGATTGCAAATAAGAGGATTTGCAAGTAAATTCGTTACAATATGTATTCCATATATTAACATGTGGCTATCGAGAAAGCACGTTGAGCATGTTATAAGTTGTCATACACGATCTGAATAACATAGGCGATCACTGTAGAGGCGAAGCCTTACATATGTGCATCGAGAATTTTTCGATTTCGATAGATTCTGTTGTTCTAGACGCAAACCACGAAGTATTTTTGGAGAAGACTATACTCCCGAAACATTCATGTGATTCATTCCACAAACGAATGAAAAGTATTCCGCAGCATGCGATGTAAAAGTGGATGTGAAGTGGAAATCAAGTACGAAGCAGTCCAGTTTTTTTTGTGCAAAGCGGACTGCAAGTGTAGAGAGGATTGAAGTTAGCACGAATTGGAGACAAGTCCTGTCGATTGCGTATACTTAGGAGAAGGGGTTTTGAGTGTGTCTACTTGAAGATTTGTATTATAGGTTATTTTATATGTTATTACAAACTAATGGCGGACAATTATTTGTCAAAACTCAGACAACCTAGAACTTGTACTTTGCTAGACTAAAATTGATTGGTCAACAAAACTGTATACTCAAAAAAATTCAGCAAACTCTAAATAAAAAAGTTCGAAATTTTTTGGTAACTTTTTTTTCGAATTTTTGAATTTTTTTCGAAAATGTTTTTGAGTTTGGTTTGCATAATTTCAGCTAAAAAATTCATATAAATTTTTTCTTAAATCATGGAAAACAACTTAATTTACCAAATTTGACAAAAATTGTCACTGCTCTTTTCGTGTGCGCTGCTGTATATGCCTTGACACGTACAATGTTTATAGAAGGTGCCAAATATGATGAATATTAATAACTGACAGAACTGACAAAGCAAGTATTTTGAAGTATTTGCACGCACATTTGCATTATAATAAATAATTATGTAAATGGTAAGCATAAAAGCTGTCTAACAAATACAGGCACAAACAATTCAAAGCACTAAATTAATACAGCAGTTCAATAGATTCACAACAAAACAAAGTCACCGAATTTGATTGAATTCAGACAATCAGACAGCATATTGAAATTCCTTCATTTTTAACACGCTTATACTAGCTTCACTAATATGTTTGTAGATATTTAACACATTCATATGAAATAATAAAAAAACAAGCAAGGAAGTCTAAGTTCGTGTGTTGTTGTTTGTTTTGTGTGCTTAATAGTGTTACAAGGCTGCGCAACAATACATATACATACGGTTCTATTCTGAGCTAATTTTTCTTCGAGTTATGGCTACCGAAACATAGAAAATTGGTTAGTCATACAAGGGTCGGTGCCACGCCCATTTTTTTAAATTTGAAGTTTTTCCTATTTATTGTTATAAATCCACTTGGGAAATGAAATACCATTGATATAAAGCTCTTTTTTGCAAAGATATAGCTTATTTTATTCGTACACGACCCTTTTAAAAATCTTTTATATAAAAGTGGGCGTTGTCCTTCACCGATTTCGTTAATTTTTCTTCAAAGCATTCTTTGTAGTAAAGGCAACACCTCTCTGCCGAGTTTTGTTACGATAGGTTTAACGATTTTTGATTTCGGATTAATAATATTTGTAAAATTGATTTTATCACAAGTCGGCGGTGCCACGCCCATTTTAAAACTTCGCCCACACGTCAAATTTCAACATTCTAGGTGTATTATTTACTAAATAATCAGGTTTTTGTGTTTTCCAAAATGTTATATATATAAAAAGTGGGCGTGGTTAACATCCGATTTCGCTCATTTTCAATAACAATCTATTCTGGGCCCAGATAAGCCCGTGGTGAAGATATCTCAATATTTACTCAAGTTATCGTGTTAACGGATAGACGCACGGACGGACGGGCGAACGGACATGGCTCAATCAAATTTTTCTTCGATACTGATGATTTTGATATATGGAAGTCTATATCTATCTAATATCTAAGGAATCGTCCTTTATACATGTACAACCAACCGTTATCCAATCAAAGTTATAATACAATGTGTACAAGTACAGCTGGGTATAAAAAATCAAAAATGTCACGTATACGCACAGGTACCCGTCTTTACAGATGGTACGGTTTGTGTAATTTGGTGATTTTTAACAAACCAACGTGCTTTTTACTTAAGGAATTTCTAGATGAATATTTTCGAGAGTACTTTGTTGTAGGTCGTAGCTCAGGGGGGCAGGGCTTTGCAGTTTAATGTGGAAGACGTGAATTGCAAAGCTTTGGTTGCGACTGACTCATTACGAAGACTAACGTTGTCTTATGAAAAATGTTTCGAAAAAAATCAGTTTTGATCACTTCAGCGCAACATAACAGCTACGGCTAAAGTTGATACAAATTATTTAATGGGTATTTAAGTATGTATATACACGTGCGAGTAACAAAAAAAAAAAATATATATATATATATATGTATAATAAATATTTTAGTTTATTTGAAGAAATATATGAAGCAACAGACAAGCTTGATTTGCGTGTGACAGCAACGAAATAGAATAAACAGCAAATTTGGGGCGTAAAGTTTTACTGATGGCTCATCAATATTTAATGTTGGCACAATTATAATGGAGAGAATTATGTGCAAATAAAAAATGCATAAGACAATCACAAAATTGTTGTACAGGTCACCTTATCGTAGGCGTAAAAAGTTTGCAGTTTGTGTAGGCACAACTTTTTTTTTTTGTGAGCGATTGATGTATTTTTTATAACATTTTATTTGTTTTTAAATTCCCAGTTTTTTTTTCATTGCTATAAACAATTTTCTTAATTTTCTTTCTTTATTTATTTTAATACATTTTTTTTTTATAATTTTCAAATTCTTAGCTTTTAATCTTTTGTGTCTGGCTCACAAATTTTCTTCAAGCGTATTGACAGCATTTTGAAAAACATTCTTTAGCTTATTTTGCTTTACACTTTTTTACACACTTTTACACTTCAAAAAAAAAATAATAATAATAAAAATAAACACAAACAAAAAAATAATTTCAAAAGCAATCACCAGTTGCTTGAAATTTCACATGTCTTTTTTTTGGTATTCTTTCACTTTGTTGCATTTATTTCATTAATTTTTTTTTTGCTTTCTTTTCCTTTACTTGCTGTTTGCACTTGAGAATCTCAAAAATCAAAATCAAAAAAATTTTCGTCGCGTATTTTGACTACGAATTGTACCAGGCGCACCGCATGTTGAAAATAAACTGATGCATTTTGCCACACGTTGAAAGGTAAGTAAACAAGAAAATAAGCCGAGCACAAAAAAGCAACAATCAGGCAAACTTGTTCGCCTTGGTAGCACAGAGAGAACATGCAGAGCTTTCGCTAGAAGATTTGCCCTTATTGGAGGTAGCAGGAATGCACAGAGGGATGTACAGTGTATGATTTTGAGCAAATCGAGTGGCAAAAAAGAATATAGTTTTATTGGATGAGGCTAAATTTGTAATATGAATGGTTTTCGAATGGTGGTAATGCAAACACATAACTACAACATATTGTAACGATTTTTGCGAAACTCCCCTTATATGCAACCTTCTACTAACGTTCGAATCACTAAACTGTTGAATAAATAACTCCACTATCAAATAATGCCAAATGGCTTCACAATAACACTTCTACTTCTCGATAGATAGCGTGCTTAAATCAAACTGATTGGTCGTGCCTCAGCTGGTGGTGCTTTTATTCTGTTTGGTTTTCTCGTTGGCATATTTCTAGGCGTTTCTATTTCTAGAATTTACTAGTTAGTTAACAGCTACAAAATTACCAGCTATAACTACGTTTATAGCTTCTCATATACGCGTGTATATGTGAGTGATGAAAATAAAATAAATGTAAGACGCGATAACCTCCGAAGAGATCTAAGGCCGAGCTTCTCTTCCAATTTGCGTCGTGCTCCTCTTGATTTTCCCTACAAATTGGCCGGACAGGACCTACATGTTTTATGCCGACTCCGAACGGCATCTGCAAGGCAGACAAGTTTTCACTGAGAGCTTTTCATGGCAGAAAAACACTCGAAGCGCTTGCCAAACACTGCCGAGGGGCGCCCCGCTTAGAAAAATGTTCTTCTAATTGAAAAACCTTATTTCTAAAATTCTGATGTTGCTTTGCCCGGGGTGTGAACCCAGGGCATACGGTGTGGAAGGCGGAGCACGCTACCATCACACCACGGCGGCGCGATATGTGAGTGATACTTGCACAAATTATTGCCTACTTTTGTGAGCAACTCAGATAAGATATATGCATGTGTTTGTGCGTTTTCTCTCCGCTGTGTGCACGTACATATGTGTAGACATAACGATTGATCCGTTTATGTAGATGCAAGTGACTGCTTGCTTTATTGTTGTTGTGACTTTATTTACTTAGTATCAGATTACTGATGTGAGTATCACTTAGTGTCAATAATATTCGTCACAATATGTACAATTATTTTTAGGGGATTCACAAAATATATTACCACGTCATATTGAAATAATGTCATAGATATTTGAAATTAATCTAATTTAGCAGAATCGCAAAGTGTCACAAACAAGTCGAATCGTCATAGAACAATATATTTTACAGCGGTGGAAATTTTGTGGCATTTGGACAATATGATGTGTTATGGAACGTTGTGAATATCCTTCTTTGTAATTTTTGCAGCAAAATATCAAGATTTACTAACGACGACACAAAAGTTCTGGTTTAAGGAACGTAGGAAAAAATGACACTGAAGATGGAACTACGCCGAAACCGAGGTACCTGCAAACCAAATTTGGAAAGGTAGTAAAATTTAAGTAGTTAATCCCTAAAGGGTATAAAAGTATGACCTACATCATGACACTCGAACTTAGTACACTCAAAAAAAAAATCCAAAACATTCCTGAAAACCTACAAAAAAAAGAGATTGATTTTGCGCAATATAAAAGCGTCGCCTTATCTAGACAAGTAATTTTCTTAAAAACTAAGTTGTTTTTTTTTTGTGGTAAAAGGATAGTTTTTTATTTTTTAAATAGATAAAATTTGTATACGAATTCAAATTCCTAGTCGAATACTCTTATTCAATGTGCTAATTCGTAAATGTAAATAAGGTCAGAAATGCAAAAATACTTGCCTGAAAATTTTTAAGAAAAATTTCCCGCAAATTATTAAAAAAAAATTAATACGAAAAAAAGAATTATTTTTCCTTACATTGACATTTTCCTCAATTTAAAGAAAATTTGTTTAGGAAATGTTTTTCTTCTTTTGAGGTTCGTGTTTTTTTTTTTTTTTTGAGTGTAAGCACTTGATGAGAACGCAATTTTGGCTCAAATTATTAATGTTCTATAGCCGCCGTTTTTTATTTTTTAATGTTCTGCAAGGCCAATTCACTCAAGGCAATCAAACATCTTCCAACTTATTAGTATTTGAGCTGCATTTTTCTCTCCCCTTCGTTTCACTGTCATTTTTTGCCCGCAGCCCTCTCATTTTAATTGTCCCTTTGATTTTTCTTCACCCATTCCTCCTCCCTCCCCACTCTCTCTTACACTTGCATTCCATAGTTTAACTTCCTGCATTTTTGGACATAGAAAGAACTCCTCGGCCGCTTGTATTTAAAATCCTATTGTAAACTGGATAGGGTTTGCTCTGTGGCCCAGAGAATGATCAACTAGGAGCTAATGAGATCACATCACATTCGTGAATAGGGACTTCGCCACGCGTTGCTTTGCTTCCACTCCTCGGGCTTTGCGTTATAGATAGCATGCTTCGCCAACTCAACTGAAACCGGGTTAAAGTGGTGGCCAATGACGATTAGGTAGCAGTACTGCTATTGGATCCGTGTACCAGCGTCACCAGAGGAATCCTATAGATTTTTTTTTTTTTTTTTTTTTTTTTAATGGACGTTGTGGCAGCGCGCTGCCCTCAAGTGGCCCAATGAAACCATTACTGAGAAAGCTCAGTTGCTGGGCGAAGCCGGCAGGGCTCGACATTAACCATTCAAAGACAGAACTAGTACTACTCTCCGCTATGTCACAAATCTCAAGTTGTAACCTACCTTATCTTTACACTCAACGTCTAAGTTTTGCTGATAGTGGCAAATATCTGGAAATTCTTCTGACGCATAAGCTGAACAGGATGCTAAACACGGAACATAGGGTCAAAGGAGTGCTAAGAAATAGGTGGGGCCTGAGCGTGTGGAGAACTTTTAAGTTGAATTACATAAATAACATAATACGGAAAGATTTGTAACCTGTGGGAGCGATTACAGAGGAGATAAGATCATGGCCTTCAGAAGCCTTAAACGTGATATGCAATTTTCCTCTAATCAATATCATTGTAAAGGGAACGGCGCCTCAAGGTGCCATTAGGCTTCGCCTTATCCTACTCAATGTAAATGACTACTGTTTCACAACAAAAACGGGCTACATTTGTATAATGAGAGAAGGATTTAACAAATAGAAAATAGCTTGTGGAGGGCGAACGGAGTCGGCCACGTCAATACTAATGATGTTAATTGTAACAATTTTCCGTCATCCTTTGTCCAATATACATCATTTATCCAACCTGTCGGAAAATCAACAAAACAACATAAGCCAATATTAATGCGCCTTTCGGACTCGTCGGGTATGGTTAATCTTGATATTATCGTTGGTAATGGTATAGACATCTTACCGATATTCAGGTTACTCTTCACATTCTCGGATCAGAGACGTAACATCAAGCCTGGTAGGTTGTTGTTGTTGTAGCGAAAAAGACACTCCCCGAAGGTTTTGGGGAGTGTTATCGTTTTTGATGGTCTTTTGCCGGATATACATAAAGGCGTTACGATCCAGTAAGAAGCACCATTATGGTACAAGCCCGACTATCTCGGGAATGCTTGCATATGACCACATTGAACCTTCCAAGCCATCCCGCCGCCCACCCTCTAGTTTCATGAATAAATTGGTTGGTCAGTGCTGGGAGTGAGCCATACAGCTGGAAATTCGACATGGCATTTCCGTGGTTGGAGTGCCAGGGCATCGTACCATACATGGCTGCGAGATGGCCGACGTCGCTTCCAAAGGCAGTCGGTTCTATGTACCGGAGCGACTCTGAATTTTTCCCGACCAAGGACTGTCATTTCAGTGTAACAACATTTAATTTGTTGTGTCCCTCCACAAATTGTCATCCTCCCAGCAGTTCCTCGCAGCGGGACTGCGCCATACTCTCCTGCTCCGGGAAGGTATCGAACTCAATCCGGGTCCGTCTCCTGACCACCGACATGTGATTGATGAGCCAACACCGCCCAGGGGCTCAAGGAGTCATCTCCGTAAGCATTATGAGGAAATACGGCACCTGACAACACAGCCGTATGAAGCCAAAAATACAATCAGGTCCTCAGTGAACTCCACAAAGAGGCGTCGGACCACTATGTCAGGAATTGCCCGGTGAATCCTGTACTCAAAGAACAATACCCTAAACTTGCAGAATAGGAACGCACGCTCCCTAGGGAAACGCGAGTCACTCTAGCTTAACTTCGATCTGGATACTGTAAGAGGTTAAACTCTTACCTATCCAGAATCAACCCCGACATACAAAATGTATACAAATGCTTGCAATGTGTCCCCACATGACACCAACCATCTCTTCCATTGTAATGTGGAACCAACGCCCCTAACACCCCTCTCATTATGGTCCACCGGTGTTGGAACAGCAAGTTTCCTTGGACTCCCGTTAGAGGATATTGATGACAATTTGTGATCGGTCACATCTATTGGATGGGGCGAAGCTCTGCTTCAACAACAACAACAACAGATGGCCGAAGTAGATGAGCTTCTGACGCCGCAGGAGCCATCTCTTAACTCTTTTTCGGCGAGGCTTACAATAAATGCTAGTGTAGACAGTCCTGTAGAGCTTGCAAAAGGATGTGACCACCATAAAATAAAAACCATATTTATTTCTTAAAACGAATATAATGGAAATATTTAGACAGGAAGATGCGGGGCGGATGGAACTGAAAAACAATACCTCATATCACAGCTGAAATCTTCCAGGGGCGAAGCACATACTCCGCGACCAGCGTATATCGAAGAAGAAAGAAGTTTCCTTGAAATCTCTTTCATCAGGGCTTAGCCCTACTTAAGGATGTTAGGCCTAGGGAGCTTAATTTGAAAAAAAAATATATATATATAATCAGCTTGGTGGATAAAGTGGGACGGTATTGACAGCAAAGCTTTTGAACAATCGTCCTTTTTCTTGTATGCATGTATGTAGCTTAGGTGCTGAGTATCAGTACTTCGCTTGCTTTGAAGCTGCTATGTCTTTCTTAGCTTCGATCTAGACATTCCTTTCGCCCTGACTAATTAAAGAGGCTATAAAATTGAAATTTGTCTAGGATAATCTTCCTGACAAAGTTCTTGCCGCGTTGTCCAAAAAGCAAACACTGTACGGCGATGAAAAAGCTCAACAGCTATGCGGCGAAAATCCTTTTAGCTCAACTCTCGCTCGCACATTCTCTGTCATATTAGCTGCTCTCACTATTTTCCACCTACTCACAAATTTAAGCATGCACATTCCCCTTAGGCAATAAACAATACATACTTGCGCATAAATATATTTAGGTATTCATCTACCATACAGCAAGCTGTTATTGTTTTTGTTGCTTTTCATGCGAAACACCTGTAAGCATCTACATTTTGTTGCTCTATTTTCGTTTAGTTCCTATGTGTTTGTTTGTGTTGTTGGCGTTATTGTTGTTTTCCTGCTGATTTAGACATATATGTATGTACATAGCTGTCGGTGACTTTTTTGCCCTTTTTGTAATAATCGAAAAGCGTTTTTGTGTTTGTTGTTTCAATGGGCCTCAGCCGGCAAATAAATATAGAAATACCCTGTGGCATGCATTTGTGCTCTCTACTCTCTCTTCTTAATAACTCTGTAATCAAATGCTAGCGCAAGTTAGTAAATTGTGTCGGTTATTTGTTGGGCGATGTGAGAGCGATTGTCGCTTAAAGATTTCTGGGTGGCACAGTTCGCAGTTTGTAAATATTATTATTTACATACAAACAGAAATATGTTGTACAAACATACAAATTTATAGTAATGACTGAAACGGAAGCTCAACAGTTGGCACATAAATATTTTGACTGATGTCATTCGTTGGTGTTGTTCTTGTCTTTGGTGATTTAAAAATAATGGAAAGAAGATATGTTGGTTTGTGTGTGAGTGTATTTCTTAAATAAAAAAGTAAATCTTTAATTGTCTATATGCTCTACAAACAAATAATTTCACTTAAGTTTAAGCATACATCCAATAAAACGCAAAACAAGTAAGGAAGTCTGAGTTCGGGTGAAACCGTATATTACATACCCAGATGTACCCTTGAAATGCTGTTGTTGTTTGTTTTGTGTGCTTAATAGTGTTATAAGGCTCGAGTTGTGGCTCCCGAAACATAGAAAATTGCCTACTCATTAAAGGGCGGTGCCACGCCCATTTTTTTAAATTTGAAGCTTTTCCTATTTATTGTTAAACGGTTTTATTTAGCTTGACTTGACAGGCTGGCTGGCTGGATGGCTGGCCGGCACGAATTTTGTAATTGAAATTTAAGTAACTTCCCGATAAGCTACAAGCTTGAAACTTGGAATATAGTTCAGAACCCGATGACAATGCAATAATAAGAAAAAACTCCGATAGGTGGCGCGTGGAGTGAAATATTTCAAAAAATCGTATTTGTGGTCTGATTTGGCTCATATTTGGAACACATAATACATACAAGAATAGAAAGCGACCTACGAAAAAAATAGGCGCTAGGTGGCGCAACGATCGAGATATTAAAAAAAAATCGTATTTGTGGTCCGATTTGGTCCATATTGGAATAGAAAGCGACCTATGATGTCCGATTTGGCTCATATATGGAACAAATATTACATGCAGTCCGGTAGAAGTGACATCAAAATATTTTGGAATTCGAGGAGGGACATGCATAAGTGGCGCAGAGTGGGGTAAAGTCTTTGGAAGGATTATGTATTGAGGACTTAGATTGTAACAAATTGTCAGGAAAGAGTCCTTGTAATAATGAGTCACTAAATTAACTAAATAGAATGAGAAATAATAACCAATTAAATAAAGACTAATAACTTGAAAATAAAATAATAAAAAAAATGTTTAAGTTAAACGGTTTTATTGAAAACAATACTTACATGAAGTAATAATAATACTAAAAGCTAGAAAATAATTAGGTGGTCCTAGGTACTAGTCATCACACTACTCATCAATCTAGGGCGTTGTCAGACAATTAAATAAAAGCGACAAATTTCTATTGATAGTCATATATAAGACCAACTGAACCTCAATCAGGTTATGCTACGCCTCACATATTTTAAAATTTCACGCGCTCAACGCTTTTATTTAGTTGTCTTATCAACGCCCTAGATTGATGAGTAGTGTGATGACTAGTACCTAGGACAACCTTATTATTTTCTAGCTTTCTAGATTTCTTCTCAATCCCGTCAATAAATGTATTTTTGGCTTGTCCCTGCATACATTTTCTTTACATGTACCTCTATATCTATCTTTACCTCTACCTCTACTCCCCTACTCTTACCCCTACCTCTACCTCCACCTCTACTTCTAACACTTCTTCTACCTCTACATCTACTTCTACCTCTGCCTTTACTTCTATCCTTACTCTCCTCCTGCATCAAATTCTTCTTCTCCTTATACTGCCTTCTAATCTCCTTTCTTCTTACTCTGCCGCTCAGTATACCCCCCTCTCGCCGTTGCAGTAGAAGTATATATATATATATATATATATATATATATTAGGCCGGGTCGATTTGTGGGGAGGCAAAAAAATCGCCCATTGCTCTGTGAAAATCATATTCTAGGGATCAAAATAAGAAACTTTGCCGAAGGAACCATACCTCTAAAACGAATTCTGGTGTCCCCCAATTTGGGTCGAACTTTTGGGTAGGGGCAAATTTTGAAAAATCCCACTTTGACCCATTTAGAGTGCTCCAATCGAGTCCAAATGTATGACAGACCCCCACTAACTTTGGAGGCCCGACCCACCGATGCCAGTGGCACACCCCCTGAAACCCCCCTGGGGGTTCACCATACAAACATTTCAAAAAATCGCCGGTTTTGCACTTTACATGAAAAAATCAGCACAAACATATCCATACCAACTGAAAAGAGGTGCACCACTGCGTATACGTAACATTTTATTATTACGTATAAACAAATAAAAAAAATTGCAATAAAATAATTTGAAATGTTTGTATGGTGAACCCCCAGGGGGGTTCCAGGGGGTGCGCCACTGGCATCGGTGGGCCGGGCCTCCAAAGTTAGTGGGGGTCGGTCATACATTTGGACTCGATTGGAGCACTCTAAATGGGTCAAAGTGGGATTTTTCAAAATTTGCCCCTACCCAAAAGTTCGACCCAAATTGGGGGACACCAGAATTCGTTTTATAGATATGGTTCCTTCGGCAAAGTTTCTTATTTTGATCCCTACAATACGATTTTCACAGAGCAATGAACGATTTTTAAATCGACCCGCCCTAATATATATATATATATATGCGTGTGTATATATTTCTTTTTTTCAATTGCGCAATGCTGAAACATTGTTAAAATATTATATGTGACCCGGTCTATGAAAAGGTGGCTTATGACTCAAAAAAGAAATTGCTAGAAACAGCTGTTAAAGATAAACCCTGCATTTTTTCAGTTTCTTAGTAGTAGTAATTTTTTTTTTTTGTCATAAGCCTTCTTTTCATAGACCGGGTCACATATATTAAATTTGTTATAAAAATAAAATTTATCTGAAGCTGCGACATTTATTGCTGAATCGTAAATTAACCACGTAATGGTTGTTTGCAACAATTTATTTTTTTTTTTTTTGTTAATTTCTCAGGTGAGATCTAATCTAACATGACAGCTGTGATAAATTGATGATTGTGTATTGCAGCGCAATGTACTGCAATGTAGTGCCATGACGTCATCGGTCATGTTTACAGAGTTAAGCCCTCTAAAAGTGCATTGTCTATAGTTCATTAATCTCCGTCAGCTTTTATTAAATATTTATTTCAAATTATGAGTTAATTATTTTGGGTTATTCAAATAGTTATGCATTTTTCATGACTCATAGCCACACTGGCGTTATAAGGAAATTTATGTCACGCGATGCTTTTAGAGGATATTGACATCACCACTCTACCCGTGATCTTAATGTAAGAGTCCGGAAGAATAAAAGAAGGGGTCTACAGAATGATGGTATTTTCCACTTTCTCTTACAGGAATCTGTTATGGGTTTTGCTAAATATATATATAAGTTTTGTGACATCGACTAAAGTATCACTGTAAATCGAAAAAAAAGCTTCAAAGATATCGCTGTCCCCCAGCGGGTTAAGGGGCTTATAATAAACCCGCGCCAGATACTCAATGGTTTGTGTAGCGCAACCTTCAAGGGGTTGCCAGCTCAATTTATAGCATCTCCAACCTAATTGTCAACATCGCCTAGCCTCTGGCGGATCCATATCCGGCAATGGCCCTTTCGATAATACTCCCCAAAACCTTCGAGGAGTTTCTTTATCGCTTCAACAACAACAACAAGAAATCGCTGTCACTGGCTTACTATAATGGGATCTATGGCATTGGCGATCACAGCTCTCATCACAACAACTGGGTGCTATAAAATGCAACTATAAGCCGTATTTGTGCTGTAATTAAGTAGCAGTGGATATCGCGGTGAAAGTGGACTAGTATACGTATTTGTTGTCAGCAACGAAAGAATTGACGGGTACAAATTCTAGACTGTGAAGGACTAAGTCTAAATGGGAATCAAGATTAAGAACGAAAGCAATGTCAGCCTAGAAATCAAATGGAGTATCATTCTTGCAAACAATTGTTTCTTTAAACTAAGCATTCAGTTGAAGAATGGAGTCCTATCTAGTCGAACAAAAATCACGGTCTATGAGTCGGTCATCATATCCCTCCTAATTAATTTCTTATAATCGGGGACGCTACATAGAGGCGATTGGATTGCCTGGATGGCCCTTACAGTGCTCGATAGAAAAACTCTTCGGAACATTTGATGCCCGTTATGTCGAAGAGGAATATTGAAGGAGGTATACTGATGAGCCGTATGAGCTTCAAGTGGATATGAATGTAGTGCAACGAATCGTAGCCAAAAATCTGAGCTGGCTAATGGACGAAGATGGTCCATCCTAGAAAGTACTAAAATAGACAGCCGTACTTGGAAGTAGAGGAAGGTTGAGAAAACTACTAAATTTTTAGAGGAAGGTCAAAGAATACTTAATCTTCTTGGTGCTTTTGACTGGCGTCATTTATAACCAAATGAAATGTTAAGCGTCAATTTATAATGATGAGGATAAACTGAAAAATCAAAGTAGGTAATTGAGAGCGGCAGCTTAGAAAAAGCTGTGTGACTGACTGCCTGTGATGACATTTGCGTGTCGTTTTCAATCACGATTGCCAGTAATGGCAATCACAGAACCAATTGCAGCTCTTGTCATAGGAACAATATGCTACGAACAATGAGCTAATGATGTGTGCTGTGTTTAAGTATCAGTAGATGTTACAGTCATTATGAAGCACTAGAAAAAGTCACAGACTGTCAATAATGGGAATCACAGACACACTCATAGCTCTTCTTACATGAACGATTCGCTGCGAAAAAATTTAACCAATGAACTTATCATTTGTGCTGTGTTTATCTAGCTGTCGATGTCACATTAAACTGCGACTTCATCAAATACTGCTACACTGTGTACTGTTTGAATACCATTCCCTCACATTTTACTGCGCTTCTTACAGAATATCACAGCGCAAATCACGGTTTCATTGATTCATGTTGCCAAAGCTAGATTTTCTGCTATGACTTATGTTATCGGGCTAAGATTTCGATTATTGAAGAACGCTCATGTAAACTGAGATATAAATCATATAGTCATTCAATCACTGTCACGGATAAAATTCGCCGCATTCGAGAAGTAATAGTCACAAATCACGTTATTCTTAAAAACATGCCATTATTTGGGACTGTTATTTAGGTCATATCGCTTTTTTATCACGGTTTAGTCACTGTCATCGATAAAAATTGCTGTGACTTAGAAGTCTCAGTCACAAATAACCTTGCTCTTCAAAAATCTCGGATAAGCCAGTTCCAATCTGCTACTTCTCTAGCACTCCTATTCATCGCAATAATAATAATAATAATAAAACCAAAGGATTACCGACCAAAGTCCGACAAACCTACACGAGGGGCGCAATCGTATGACGCACGGATTTGTTATTTTCGATTGCCGAGTTGTTGAAAGGCGAAGGATTGTTAAGCATCGAGATCTAAAACTGTTCAGCTATAGAGAAAGACGCATCAGCTAAGTAAAATACTCGTACATGTAAGACTTATAGATAAATATGAAAAGATTTTAAAATGAAGATAGATTTTTTTTGTATATGTGTAGAAGAGTTAAGTATTGGAATAGTTATGTGTATTACTCCGAAAAGCTACTAATTATTAAGGGAAGAAAGAACAGTTTTCTTAATGATGAAAAGTGAGTCCGAAATATGAATTAGATCCTATTTTTCGAGTGGATCTTATATTCAATGCTCTCTTGTGCTACTCAATTTGGTTCGCAGAGATATCGGCATGCAGCCTTCTTCAGTGTCATTTTTCGTTCTGTAGCACTCATGTTAAATTGTACGCCATGTTCTCTGGTTCCTCTGTTTTAGGTACAACTCACACAGCAAGTAGTTAATTCGTGTGTTTGTTCAAAAGTTTTCGTATGCTGTTGGCAGGTAGAAGTTCGTAAATCTGAATTGTTGGTCTTCTGTAGTTTCGTTTTGTTTGTTTGAAGGAACTCATTGTCTACGGCGAAAATGCGATTGAGTTCCATACTAGAGAGAAGCATCTGCATTGCAAAATTCAGCAGGGATGCACCTTATGAATCATCATGAGTGAATAGCGTGTGCTTATCGACCAGTTTAATATAAAAAGGAGAATCACAATAACAGGTCATGTGCATGTGCGGAACACGAAACCGCAGTATGATGGGAAAATATAGTAAATATATGTACTTTCTGCAATTGATACTTCGGTGTCAATGTGAGAAGATGGGAACGCTGACGACAAGAACACACAAATGTCGACGCGAACGTAATGAAGGCAACGGAAGTGCACCAATCTCATGAATTTCACCGCAGAATTGTCACCACATAACTGACAGTTCAATGAAGATGTAAATAAATAAATAAGAGGAAATTTTTAAATATGCATACATATTTACATATATATAAGAGTATATGCACCCATATTTCGAAATGATGGTAGTGACTCGTACAACAAACAAGAAAAACAAACAAAAATCAAAAAGTTTTTCATATATATTTTTTTTTAATAAAAACTGTTAGTCGCGTGTGTTGTTGGTGTTTCCGTGACCTGATGGCAAACGGCCATCGCCATGCCAATTAACCTGGAAAGTAAATAAGGACATTGCACACCAAAAAAAGGATGAAAAAAGAATTGTGCGGAAAAATGGGCTACGTCGCAGCAGTCGGACTGAATCAATACGCACCACATAACTTTTTGAAGGAAGCCCAATGAAAATTATTTGTGAACTGAAGCTATTTTAATGGAAAAGTTTAAGGTACCGCAATGGCTTTCAAACCGCTGATTACGCTGAAAGCATAACTTTTAATTATACTGAGTGGATGACTTAAAAAAGATTAAAATTGGCTGTTTTATGCTGCGAAAAGTTTTCTGAAATAAGAAGTGACATTAAATAACCATTGTGAGTTTACAAATGGGACCTGCATGTTTGACACCAACTCCGAACGGCATCTGCAAGACAAATGATTGAGAAGCTTTTTCATTGCAGAAACACACTCGAAGTGTTTGTAAAACTTGAACCGAAGATCTTCGGTGTGGTAGGCGGGTCAAGCTACCACAACACTACGGCGGCCAGAATCACTCTAATGAATAATGGCAATCACAGGAACAATAAACTATGAAGAAATGGACCAAAGATCCTATGATCTGTGGAGTAGACGACACTGGTAACTTTTGCCGCGACTAAGTTGTAAGTGACGGTAAACTGCGACTGCTCTACGTCTTGCTGCATAGTCGGGCATGCAGTCGCAGCACTAATCAAACGTCACGGCGCGCAGTGATTAAGAACATATAGCTCTTATATCACTATTCAGTCACATTCACGAAAATAATATTTCTGCCACTGTGCAGGGATAGTCACAAATCAAGTTAATCTTTAGAAGCGCGGGATCTGCCAACTCTATTCTATACAGATTTTGCAGTCTAGCGCGGCAAGGGCATTTCTTCTCAATGCTACTTAGCAGCTCTATACTTACTATCGGTTGTTCTCCGAATGTTCCAGTCTATTTTTCACTTTTCGTGTTAAAGGAAAGACGACGTAACCTATGAATTATTTTATGATAAACTTTTTAATACATTCCAGGGCAGCCCTGCCATAATGTCAGATGCGTTCTAGGATACGGAAAAGACGGAAACTTTGGTCTGTAAAACGTTTCACAATCTTAGACCTCTGAGCCAAAAGGAGACACTCTGATATTATTTAAATAAATAAATAATTGTAAGGCGCAATAGAGGTGGGCGGTTGGCGCAAGGGTGCTCAAATGGCGGACGAGGCGATACATGTGTACACAGATGGTTCCAAAGTAGTGGAAGGAGTAGGGTCTGCGGTATACTGTGCTGATCCGGAAATAAACAGATCGTACAGGCTGCCGGATTACTGTAACGTTTTCCAAGCGGAAATAGTAGCCGTAACCAAAGCAGTAGAAGCCCTGGAAGAAAATAGCCCAAGCTGCAATCGTGTTAGCTTTTATATTGACAGTCAAGCAGCAATTAAGGCAATAATCTCGCATAGCACAGCATCTAAATGCGAGTTAGAGTGTAATCAGTCCCTGGAGAGAATGGGGACAGGGAGAAGCATACATCTATATTGGGTCCCAGGGCATATGGGAATAGATGGGAATGAAAAAGCGGATGAACTAGCTAAAAAGGGCGCATCCCTTGAAGCTTGCTCCGTAGACGTCCCAATTAGACTGGGCGAAATTAAGCGAAGGCGAGAGGTGCACATGATCGACCAAGCAGGAAAGGCGTCGGTTCAAGCGCGGGGCTGTAAAGTGTCGAAGATTATGTGTAGGTCTTACAACCTTAGACTAACAAAGTTGCTTCTATTATTAAAAGGAGAGGACTGTAGACTCATGACGGGTATTCTGACTGGACACTGCCTTCTGGCGTCACATGCCTTTAAATTAGGCTTGGTCAGTGATAGCAAATGTGGGAAGTGCGGGCTGGAGGAGGAAACGATCGAGCACGTTTTGTGCTCGTGCCCTACGCTTGCCAGGCTAAGACTCCAGCTATTAGGAGTGATAGCGCTGTCAGATCTAGAAGCAGCAAGTGGCTTAAGTCCTAGGAAGCTTCTGGTATTTTCTAAGAGGACGGAGTTATTTTATAACATAGGCCCTGGTTTTTGATAGGGTTTTTCAGTTTGGTCGTTAAAACAAGCTTCTGGTAACATTACGGACTTATTCAGTCTATGTGAGGTCCTCAGGGACCGGCCTGCGCTTGCCAGGCTAAAACTCCAGCTATTAGGAGTGATACAGCTGTCAGATCTAGAAGCAGCAAGTGGCTTAAGTCCTAGGAAGCTTCTAGTATTTGCTAAGAGGACGGAGTTATTTTATAACATAGGTCCTGGTTTTTGATAGGGTTTTTTAGTTTGGTCGTTAAAACAAGCTTCTGGTAACATTACGGACTTATTCAGTCTATGTGAGGTCCTCATGGTCCGGGCAGTTCAACCTAACCTAACCTAAGGCGCGATAACCTCCAAAGAGATTTTAGGACGAGCTTCTCTTCCAGTTTTCGTCGTGCTCCTTTTAGTTTTTCCTACAAACTGGCGGGACGGGACCTACTTGTTTTTACGCCGACTCCGAACGGCATCTGTAAAGCAGATGAGATTTTACTGAGAACCTCTTATGGCAGAAATATACTGGGAGTGCTTGCCAAACACTGCCGACCGGAAATTTTTAAAGGCAACTCTAGCTATCTCTGCTTTCAAATACGACGTGATCGATTCCGGTTCCCTTTACTTCATCGGATTCAAATATCAATTCCTACAACCATTTGATGGACAGAAGTCTTTAGAAAGCTGCTTACAAAAGCTAACAAACTCGTTACTCGTCGCAGACCTCAGCCAAACTCTAAACACTGCCGCTGAAGACACTTAAGGTTTACAGCGTGCGCCGAGTTAAAACTGAACTGATGGCGAATATTGTTGCCTCTTTCTAAAAGAAGATCACACGCGGTAAAAAAGGCGTAATTTTGCCCAAAACAGGCTACAGACATGTCGTGATAGAAAAAACAAGAAAAGTAAGACAGGAAGGTATGAAGCAAGGTGCTTAAAGCTTATAGGAATAAGGCCGGAAATTTTGAGCAGAAAACTAGGCAGCTGCACGTAAATATACCCATACCACCTGTAAAGACGCGTAACATTTTTTTATTAGGTATACAATTTGCGTCTTGCTTCCATTTAATTTTTCCTACAAAATGACTGGACGGGACCTACATGTTTTACGGCGACTCCGAACGGCATCTGCAAGGCACTGAGAAGCTTTTCATGACAGAAATACACTCGGAGTGTTTGCTAAATCACTTTTGAGGGGTAACCCGCTTGAAAAACTGTATTCTAATTGAAAAAACTTGTATCTAAGATTTTGATGTTGCTTTGCCCGCGGTGTGAATCGAGAATCCTCTTTGTGGTGGGGGAGCACGCCACTACCACACCACGGGCGCCCTATATCCTAAGCAATTTAAGGTTGATCTGGCTAATCATCACATGAACCTCCCTTTAATACCAATAATAACCACTTGGCGCAGGACCTTCGATTTAGTTGGCGAGTTCGCTACGGCGGCCGCCATTAGCCTGCTTAGTATCAATTACAATCAGCATAGCTATTGTGGTTATCTGTCATTTTCTCATTGAATATCAGTCAATTGAAGGTCATCGAGCTCGGTTCGAAAGATGCAATCTTACAAATTGGCAAGCCGACAAAACAACAATTACACAAGTATACACGGTTTTGGATCTAGGCAACTAGAAGTGGTTTTTAAGACAATTTATGACGCTGAATCCGATTCTTCATTCCGTTTTTTAAGATTGATTCTAATTTTTAACACAGTCAGTAAATTCATTTTTAAAGATTTGTATCAAATAATATTCATTTTATTAACTTAAAAGTAACAAATCAGAAATGAAGATTGGTGGAACTTTGCCTTTTGTATTGTTTAGTATCTGTTTCGCGTATTAGAGTTCAACAGTAGCCGCTCATCATGCCTTCATCCCAAAATCCTTGGTATCGTCTTTCAATGTTGGCTACATCTTGGTGTAGCCGCTAATTTTTCGTCGCTCGTATCACCCAAGTTTTCAGGAAAAAAATCGAGATGGGAATGCAGAAAATGCATCTTTAGCGACATTCTAGCTCCAATCTTTCGATAATTTTGCAACATATCACCAATAATTTCCTTAAAATTAGGGATTTGTGATTACCAAGAAAGTGGTGAACGATATTTTGAAAAGATGCCCATGCGGCTGTTTCATCGGGCGTTAAACATTTTGTAAATTTTTTATCAGCCATTAATTTTCTAATATCAGGTCCGACAAATATTCCTTCTTTGATTTTTGCATATGACAATTTAGGAAACAACTTGACTATGTACTGAAAAGCCGGTCCTTCACGGTTTAATGCTTTGACGAAGTTCTTTATAAGGCCTAGTTTAATGTGAGGCCTAATTTAATGTGAGGAGGTGGCAGGAAAATGTATTGTGTATTTACAAGTGGTTCAGCGGAGACGTTTTGCTGTCCAGGCTCATATTGAGACCGACCTGGCCATTCTTTCCTCACATAATGATGTTCAGTTGCGCGGCTATCCCACAAGCATAAAAAACAACAAAATTTGGTGAATCCAGATTGCATCCCAGTTAAGATACCAATTACCTGTTGAAATAATATAAAAAAAAGTTTTTTCGATTTAATTGAAATTAATGTTTAAACCTTTAGATCACCACATATTTTCCATTTATGATCATTGTATTTGATGAAGCATAGGATCTTCCGCATTGTTTCGTAGCATTCCTTCGTTTGTACTGCATTAGCAATCGGAATAGATAGTTTTTTATTTCCATTGTGGAAAAGAGCAGCTTTTAGGCTGTATTTGGAACCATCAATGAATAAACGCCATTCGTTTCGATCGTACGGTGTATTCATTTCATTAAATTAACCATTAATATCGTTACAGAAACTTATGTTGTCTTCTTTTTTGAAGAACGGTCGAAGTGCCTGATTTCTGTTTCTGTTTTGATGGTATAATTAAGAACATTTAGGATTTCATTTTCTTTCTATCGCAATGTAACACGATTTTATTAGAACAATTAGGACTGTGATATAAACTGTAAGCTTTAATAATTTAGGTGTAAAGTTTTAATGTTAAAAATATATAATTATGTACGATATAGAATTTTTTTGTCGCAGACGAAAAAGCCTAATTATCGTTTAAGCTTACAATGAACTTATAAAGTGTTATATTTCTTTAGAGTCAATTTATTGTTTACTTTTTAGTTAATTTTATTAACCAAAATAATAAAAGCTTATTTTTAAAAAAGTTTTTTTTTCTTTAATTTTATTTTTTACTTTTTAGTTCGTTTTATTAACAAGTAATAGAAGCTTGTTCTTAGAAAAGCCTTTTTCTTAAATTTAATTTAAATATGAATTTTTTTTTTAATTTTTAGTAGGGTAAAATATTGTTTAAATTAGTTACGTAAACTTTACTTAGTTATTTGTAACGTTTCTCATTCTATCCATTTCTTTTAATGCATCAACATTACAGGGTTTCTTCGAAGTCAACTTTGAACAGTCAAGTTCTTCGATTCGAATACCTGCTAAAGACTTAACTCGGCTTTTGACAGAGAGCACATATAAAATTGTGTCAAACAGTGTTAACTAACTTAAAATCATATTTTATTGTGACTTGGCCTATGTGGCGTTCAGTTTACAACTACTCATTGCAGATCTCTGCTCTGTGTGTTAAATCTGTTTTAAAATAATAGCCGTATTTTTTTTTTTACACGTAAACGTCTATACGCTTATAATTTATATGGACTGCTAAGCGCCAAACTTTAAATACACCTCTGAAGTTGCTGCGCATAAAATGTGTACTAATAAATTCCAATACGCATTATACGCAGATGTAACTGAAATAAGTGTTTTTGTTTCACCCCCTACACTAATTCTATGTATTCTATGTGTGTCCACAATTCATCGCAACTGATTTAGCTATATGTTATACACAGGCATACAACAGAGGGTCGTGTCTCCGCTTTTCGGTACACGCTGTAGCTGTAGCTAGTTGGTTAACCACTGCCGCTAGATGGGTCTCCTAAGCATTATGTAAGCGAGGATAGGCGTTTTTTTTTTCACGCGCAAACGTAAACCTATACGCGTGTATAAAAAAACACGGCGAAATTGCCACATCTGCCTAAATTTTCCAAGATTTTCCATTCTTGATTTAACTTAAGCTGTTATGCCAATATTTTTCAGCCAGCTTTTTTCAAATAGGTAATTTTTCCAAAAGCAAAATAAATTACAGAAAAGATTACAGAGTTAAACAGCCTTAAAAATTCAGCTATGTTGGTTATACACAGAAATACAACAGAGGGTTGTGTCTCCGCTTTTCGCAAGCGTTGAGATTCACCACTCGCGTGATTCACCACGTCCAAATATCACAATCCACGTATAGGTACCGGCGGGTTTGTATGGGACTTAGGCTGTTATGCCAAAGTAAATACAAATCTTTACCGATAACTGTGTTATCGATTAATTTATCGAATTCTAACAAAGTAATATTGCATTGTCATCGGAGTTATACATGTGTGCAAAATTTCAGCTCAATCGGACACCGGGAAGTGTATCAAATTTAACTTGCAAGATTCCATTACAGACAACAAAAGTGAAACTAAATAAAAGCTTATAAAAATAAAAGCTTATAATTATAAAAACTGAATGCAGATTTGAATTCAGCATATCAAATATAGTTAAGAATCGTTCTTATCTGCTCAGATCGAAAATTTGACCTGAATTTGTAAATTTGTTATTGTTGAAATCGATATAAATAGCGGGAGTATTAATCAATCCCTTTTGCCTGAACACACAACTGGGTATGTGACACAAATATATTCAGATTTTAAAATTAGATCTATTTACTTGTTTCACCCTTTTTGAGGGCAAAATAACTAATTGTATATCAAACAGAGAGCATACCGCACCTCTGCTCTTGTTCCAAAACATTCCAAAACTGCTATTTCTGCGAAAAATACATTCTTCTCGACATCTCTAAATATTTAACAAAAAAGCAAGGGACAAAAATTAAATCACTGCAATTTAAATACAAATATCTGTATACAACGCAGAAAGTATCAGCAAATCCGAGCAAACACTATTACCATCGACTTAGTGTGAGGAAATTGAGCTTCAACGTGATAATGCTACAACAATATCAAATTCAAAGAGAAGAAAGAAAATACAGCAAAACGTTCAGCAACTTTAGCGAAGAAGAAATAATACGAAACCAAGCGAAAAACTGGCCTGCCTGCCTGCAAACATTGTTTAGCTTGCCTTAAACGATATTTTCTTACTATGTTAGTAAGGAAGCTGGCAAGAAAAAGAAAGCAAGGAATCCAAAACGAAAGGAAAATAGACATAATAAAGCTATTGTTATTAAATGTAGAAAAAAAGAAGACTGCAGTGAAAATTGAAAGGAATATACCAGTATCAACACAAGCGGAAGTGTTCCATGCGAGCAAGTAAAGGACAAAGAGTGCTCCTTAAGCACAACGGAGTATTCCAATATAAACCACAATTCATATTCAAGAAGTATTCGATCTAACATGTGCATGGCAATGCCCTCTTCTGAGCATAACAGTTTTACAAAATCAATAAATCACAAAAATCTAGCGAAGAATCAATCTCGTACATAAATTCTACTTTGGACTAGGTAGGTAATTGAAAAGTAAAGTCCTCTCACGGCACCCGAAAATTCCCTACGAAAATGCTCTACAAGTCACTTATCGTAGCTGTTCTGCTATATAATGCAGAAGCAAGGACCATGACAACATCAGGGCGGCTCTGGGAGTGTTCAAGATAAAACTTCTTCTAAATATTTACGGACCTCTGGCGACGGCGAGTATAGAAGAAGATTTAATGATGAGCTTTACGTAGACAGCAACATAGTCCAGCGACTAAAAACGCAGCGGCTAAGCTGGCTAGGCCTGCAGTTTCTTTCAGGCGGAGAAGGACGGCAAGCATGCCGCTGTTGGAGTACATACTGGACGTTTCGTTTGTGGCAGAAAATGCAAACTTTAGATGTTATCTGAGTTAAAGCGTTCTGCTAACAAGTCATAGTCTTATTAATGCTTTCTTGCATAGGATGAACCTAAGCGAAACGAAGGAGTGTGTATGTGGTGCGTTGCGGGATGACTGGGTGCATGTGCTGTGTGAGTGTCGGGAGTACTCGGACATCATATAAACCAACAATTGGGGAATAACTTTTGAAGAGGAAAGGGTGGATACAAGTTGGGCGCTCTCCACTAGTCGGACTATTGATTTGCTTAATAGGTATGCTTTGTAGTTGTTTAGACGGAGGAGACGGCGGATCACATTGGTGATCGCGGAGGTAAATGTATACGTATTCGAGAATGTGCGGGGGTCCTAGCCCCACCTCACCCCTGGGCGACCGGTCCGCATTAGGTGGATACTCAAACGGTAGTACCTCCAGTTCCAAAGTCAGACCGTGATGTTAGGCCGATGTCGGCAGGTACTCACCCAAAACCTTACACTCGCTGACTAGGCCATGTTATGCGAATGAAAGATGATGATCCGGCTAATAAAGTATTTTTATCGGAACCCGCCTATGGAAGCAGAGGTAGAGAGCGACCCCCACCCCGCTGGAAGGAAAAGGTAGAAAACGATTTAAATTCCCTTTGTGACCGATTGACGCCAGTTAGCTCAGCGAAGAAGCGACTGGAGCGCCTTGTTGAACGACCATAACCGTTGAAATGGTTAAGTAAGTAAAGAAAGAATCAAAAAAAACTCATTCTACCAAGAGACCCGCAGCATTCTTGCTGACCAATAATGCCAAACATACCTGCAACGTCCGTGGTGTGGTGGTAGTGTGCTTCGAAGGTACTGGGTGAAAATGTGTTCCATTAAAAAAAGTTCTTATAAGAGCGGTCGCCCCTCGGCAGTTGTTTGAGGGAAAAATTTAATAGAAGCATAGCACAGATTGGATAGAAGCTCGCCCTAGATCTCCTCGGAGGTAAATCACACCTATATTCATTCATATATTCCGCAACCTCACAGCTGTTTACAAATATCTCGCCAGCATAAAGAAAATTATTCTCAACCCAGTGGACGGATCTTTGACGTCAAGAGTGCGTGTGACGCCATGATGCAGCTCATCAATTTACTTTCTTTTTAAACTCGCCATCGACATCACGGACAGCCCTATAAATCTTCCGGAGAACATTTTTTTCGAACACTCCAAGAGCCATCTGATCTTATCTCCACACTGTCCATGATTCCGAGACATATATCAGGATAGGTATGATGAGGGATTGGAGAGCGTGATTTTTTGTTCGTCCAAAGAGGGTTTTAGCTTTCATTTTCCTACTACTTAAGCGCGAAGAAGCACTTGTTGGCAACAGTAACTTTCAGTTTTATTTCTAAGGTGACATTGTTTCCGCTGTGAGTGCTGGTCACCAGATAAATGAAGTCCTTCAAAGTCTCGAATTTATATCCGTCAACATTGATGCTGCCAAGGCGTGAATCCGTCGAATATTTCTTGACAGCATGATGACAGCAAGTACTTCGCATTTACCAATGGTGAGCTGTAAGAGTTTTGCGAAGATATGAAGATAGTCCAACGAACACAAGTCCAAAGGGCTTCGCAAGCTGGGTGATGAACGAACACGCTCCCGCCGAGAAAGTATTTTAATCGACACCTCCATTTGAAAGCAGAGGAAGGGGGAGACTTCGACTGAGTTGAAAGAGGAAGGTGGCTGGAAGGCTTCAATTTCCTTGGTGCTAATTAATGATCGAATAAATGACGTCATGTGCAGACGAATATGATAAGCTGAAGCAATCAATAAAACCCTTTTGAGTAGGCCCTCGGGTGTGCCAGATCATTTCTTGAGGAACTGATATCATACACTTAGAGTTCTACTGCAGTGGTCCTAAAATGGAGCTGCTACTGACGACTGTTCTCTTGCGGCTTCAGCCCTAATGACATCAATCCTAGGTTTGTTAACTTCCCACCTCAGCAGTGTAGAATTCTGCTTTCCTTTCATCTTCAGACAAAAATCGTGACGACATTTTTTTCAGTCAGTGAAGGTTGTTGTTCTAACTTTATTGCCGCTGCGGAAATTTTATCAGGTCCTTGGTTCTTTCTAGGCTTGATTGCTGTTTTTAGCTTGTCTTGCTAAAATAGTAGCACGTTGTATTTTCATAAATAATATAGTCCTGCCCGAATTAAGAAAGGGACGTCTTTAATACTTTCCATCTTGTCATAGAGCACCATTTGGTTCAGCGAATGAAGTTTCCTTACTACTATTTTGTTTTCGTAGAAACGTGGGGATGCGTTTATCATGGACTCAGGTTACAAACTTCTCATTCTGTGTTTCTCGGCTCTTCATTATACTTTTTGAAGCCTTTGCAAGCATGGCGCACAATCATCACATTGTCTCTTCTACTACTGTTGGACATCCGCCTGTACCATGGCAGCAAAGGCTCAACTAAACTTTAGAGGGCGCAACGCGTTTGACTGGTCTGAATTCGTTGAAATGATGTGTTTGCGTTAAATTCTGCAAAAATGGTCATCCGTCTTTGATAATTAGTTTTGTGATACTATTTTTATACTCAGGTGAGCAGAGCTCACAGAGCTTCACATAACGGTACCCTGTAACGGCATAAACTAATCGATATAAATATAGACTTCTATATATCAAAATGATCTGGGCGAAAAAAGCCATGTCCGTCCGTCCATAACCACGAGAACTTGAGTACCTTTTGAGGTATCTTGAGGAAATTTGGTATGTACGTTCCTGGGCACTCATCTCAGTTCGCTATTTAAAATGAACGAAATCGGACTATAACCACGCCCACTTTTTGATATCGAAAATTTCGAAAAACCTGAAAGCTGCGATAATTCATTACCAAGGACGGAAACTTGGCATCATTGCCATCAAACAAGTCCAATTTTCACATGCATTCTGCAACAGATGTCGCAGAGCTGTGAATATCAATTGGCAAGAACCAGAATTGAAGTAGGAATAATGAAGACAAACAAAAAACCGCTGTGATGGCTGAATGGTTATAGCAGCGGCGCCTAAACGTTGCCGATGAAGGAATTTAGCAGTTCCCGAAATGGATCTATACAACGAGTATTGGCAGTTGTCTAAATTTTTTCTTTCTTCTATTCTAATTTAATAATTTTCTCAATTAAGGAAAAATGTATCATAACAATAATAATGATAAAATAATTATTGTTAGGCCTTGAGCTCGATTCAAACCCGCGATCTTACAAATCAGTAGGCCGATATAACAACAAAAAATGTCAAATTTTAACAAAAAAATGTATATCCTTACAGTATATAAGTAAATTATGTCAACATTCAACTCCAGTAATGATATGGTGCAACAAAATACAAAAATAAAAGAAAATTTCAAAATGGGCGTAGCTTCGCCCTTTTTCATTTAATTTTTCTAGAATACTTTTTTAATGCCATAAGTCGAACAAAAATTTACCAATCCTTTTGAAATTTGGTAAGGGCATAGCTTCTATGACGATAACAGTTTTCTGTGAAAATTTGCGAAATCGGTTTGAAGTCACGCCCAGTTTTTATACACAGTCGACCTTCTGTCCTTCTTCTCGGCCGGTAACACGAAAACTTGAGCAAAAACCGATATATCTTTACTAAAATTTGTTTACGTACTTATCTGAACTCACTTAATCTTGGTATTAAAAATGGGCGACTATGAGCACGCCCACTTTTTCGATATCGAAAATTTCGAAAAATTAAAAAAATGTCATAACTCTATACCAAATACGAAAAAAGGGATGAAACATGATGATTGGATTGGTTTTTTGATTCAAAATATAACTTTAGAAAAAACTTTGTACAATGGGTGTGACACCTACCATATTAAGTAGAAGAAAATGAAAAAGTTCTGCAAGGCGAAATGAAAAGCCCTTGGAATCATGGCAGGAATACTGTTCGTGGTATTACATATATAAATAAATTAGCGGTACCTGACATATGATGTTCTGGGTAACCGTGATGTACATTTTGGTCGATATCTCGAAAACGCCTTCACATATACAACTAAAGGCCACTCCCTTTTGAAACCCTCATTAATACCTTTAATTTGATACCCATATCGTACAAACACATTACAAAGTCACCCCTGGTCCACCTTTATTGCGATATCTCGAAAAGGCGTCCACCTATAGAACTAAGGCCCACTCCCTTTAACAGACTCGTTAACACCTTTCATTTGATACCCATATCGTACAAACACATTCTAGAGTCACCCCTGGTTCACCTTTATGGCGATATCTCTAAGAGGCGTCCACCTACAGAACTAAGGCCCACTCCCGTTTAAAATAATTAACACCTTCTATTTGATACCCAAATCGTACAAACACATTCTAGAGTCACCCCTGGTCCACCTTTATGGCGATGTCTCTAAAAGGCATCCACCTATAGAGCTAAAGCCCACTCCCTTTTAAAACACTCTTTAATACCTTTCATTTGACACCCATGACATACAAACACATTCCAGGGTTTCCCTAGGTTCATTTTCCTACATGGTGATTTTCCCTTATTTTGTCTCCAAGGCTTCAGCTGAGTATGTAATGTTCGGTTACACCCGAATTTAGCCTTCCTTACTTGTTATATGTTGGAGCTGTACCACCACTAGGACTAATGCTCTCTTGGTGTTAGTCCGTGGCTTTTACGACTGGAGGAAAGAAGTATAAATCCGACCCCGTGATGATAAGGTTATCTTTGAAAATTTGAATGGGATCATTCGGGGAGAAAACAGCTCTGTGAAGTTGGCATCCACTGGGGCGAATAATTAAAAAAAACGATATCTCATTCGTTTGTCCACCGTTTGACTATGTTTGTCCAGGAAAAATTTTCGTTTGTCCACCTTTTTTTAAAATGTTATTTCAAAAAAAAACAAAACTTGTGTGTGAAGTTGGCACCTCCATTTACGAGTAATTTAAAATACCAAATGCCATTCGTTTGTCCATCGTTTGTCCACGTTTGTACAGGAAAAATTTTCGTTTGTCCATCTTTTTTTAAAGTTATTTCAAACAAACAAAAATCGTGTGTGAAGTTGGCACCTCCATTTACGAGTAATTAAAAAAACCAAATGCCATTCGTTTGTCCATCGTTTGTCCACGTTTGTCCAGGAAAATTTTTCGTTTGTCCACCTTTTGTTAAAAAGTTATAATAAAAATATTTTTTTTCGAAAAAACTCAAAAATATTTTTTGTTTCGCTTTATTGTGCTAAATCGTATGTCCGTCGTTTGCCCATCGTTTGTCCAGGAAAAATTTTCGTTTGTACGCCTTTTGTTAAAAAGTTATAACAAAAAAATGTTTCGTTTCGCTTTATTGTGCTAAATCGTATGTTCGTCGTTTGCCCATCGTTTGTCCATGTTTGTCCAGGAAAAATATTCGTTTGTCCACCTTTTGTTAAAAAGTTATAATAAAAATATTTTTTTTTTCGAAAAAACTCAAAATATTTTTTGTTTCGCTTTATTGTGCTAAATCGTATGTCCGTCGTTTGCCCATCGTTTGTCCAGGAAAATTTTTCGTTTGTCCACCTTTTGTTAAAAAGTTATAATAAAAATATTTTTTTTTCGAAAAACCCAAAAAATTGTTTGTTTCGCTTTATTGTGCTAAATCGTATGTCCGACGTTTGCCCATAGTTTGTCCATGTTTGTCCAGGAAAAATATTCGTTTGTCCACCTTTTGTTAAAAAGTTATAATAAAAATATTTTTTTTTTCGAAAAAACTCAAAAATATTTTTTGTTTCGCTTTATTGTGCTAAATCGTACGTCCGTCGTTTGCCCATCGTTTGTCCAGGAAAAATTTTCTTTTGTACACCTTTTGTTAAAAAGTTATAACAAAAACATTTTTTTTCGAAAAAACCCAAACAATTTTTTGTTTCGCTTTATTGTGCTAAATCGTATGTCCGTCGTTTGCCCATCGTTTGTCCATGTTTGTCCAGGAAAAATATTCGTTTGTCCACCTTTTGTTAAAAAGTTATAACAAAAATATTTTTTTTTCGAAAAAACCCAAACAATTTTTTGTTTCGCTTTATAGTGCTAAATCGTATGTCCGTAGTTTGCCCATCGTTTGTCCATGTTTGTCCAGGAAAAATTTTCGTTTGTCCACCTTTTTTTAAAGTTATTTCAAAAAACAAAAATTGTGTGTGAGGTTGGCACCTCCATTTACGAGTAATTAAAAAAACAAAATCCCATTCGTTTGCCCATCGTTTGTCCATGTTTGTCCAAGAAAAATATTCGTTTGTCCACCTTTTGTTAAAAAGTTATTTCAAATGGAGGTGCCAACTTCACACACAATTTTTGTTTTTTTTGAAATAACATTTTAAAAAAAGGTGGACAAACGAAAATTTTTCCTGGACAAACGTGGACAAACGATGGGCAAACGAATGGCATTTGGTTTTTTTAATTACTCGTAAATGGAGGTGCCAACTTCACACACAATTTTTGTTTTTTGAAATAACTTTAAAAAAAAGGTGGACAAACGAAAAATTTTCCTGGACAAACATGGACAAATGGTGGACAAACGAATGAGATATGGTTTTTTCAATTATTCGCCCAAGTAGGTGCCAACTTCACAGAGCTGGAGAAAAGGCTGCTGCAGTTGCACGTTTATACCATATCCGATGGTTGGGCACCGTTCACGATCCAGTTTTGTCGCTGTGCCAGTGGCGCTGGACTTTGTCAGACGAACTGAATATTACATGGTTGGAACTAATTCATTCAGTAGTTGTTCAACTAAAGTACTTCGATTCAAGTTACCACAAACCAAACAATCCTCTTGTAACAATATCCAAGTAAAAAGTGAAAGTGGTTCGTTACTGCATACCACGGGAGGACTTTGTAATTACTTCAATGGATCATACTGGCCCAACGATATTTACAGAGAATGACCTTGTCTAATATGTAAGAATATCAAGCGCCTCAAGCAACAAAAGCAGACACAACCATAATGAGAATAATGCAGTGCAACCAAAGTAAGAAAACGTACAAAATAAGAGATTGAAAGTTTTGCTTTAGCTGCATTTTTTTGGAATTAAAGACGTGTGCGTGGTTGTTATTGGTGTTTGCGGGAGTTATTACAAATATCTCCACGAGCGGCGGCAACAATGTAGACTCAACTATGACTATGATTGTGGTTGAGATTGTGGGTATGGTTATGGTTGTGGTTGGGTACATGTAACTAGGTTATAGAATTTTAAAGTTACATAGCAATATACACACGCATGTATAGGTGTATGTGTTTGGTATTTTGATCATTTGCACATTTACATGAAAATATGTTAGAGGATTATAAGGATTATAGAAGAACGTGCAGCTTGCTACATAGACATCATTCATATTAAATATGTGAAACATTCAGTTATTGTTTAGGTTTGAGAAATTCCACAAAAGCTCGATAGAATTAAGTTAGTCTAAGGAAGACCTGGAACAAATGCACTTTCTGTCATAAGCAAACAATTGGAGATTGAAAAAGCATCATGAGCCAAACCATTCATTAAATATAATATTTTCCACTGCAGAGAAGATCAATTCATCCATATTATTAAGACCGACACAAATTATAATCGAAATTGTCTGATGGTGCACCTCAGAAGAAGCATCGAAACAAATTCTCCTAGTAAAGGCCAACATTTATTATTTCTCTTACTCTTTTTCATGCAGCGATGCAGACACTTTCAGAAGTACCATCGAGGTACTAGCACAACCATCTTTAGATCATGAAATCAACACCCTCAAGGGAAAGCTGAGAAAAGATAGCTCTTCATGAATACCCAATCACGCATACTAATTTCATAATTCTTCCAAAATCTAGCCCACAAACGCTAGAGCGATAACCTCGTTAAAATAAGGCTGTAGGCGCTCCGGCCTCCGTGGTGTGATGGTAGCGTGCTCCGCATACCACACCGAAGATCCTGGGTTCACACCCCGGACAAAGCAAAATCAAAATTTTATAAGCAATGTTTTTCAATTAAAAGAAGCAGTATTTGGCAAGCACTCCGAGTGTATTTCTGCCATGAAAAGCTCTCAGTGAAAACTCATCTGCCTTGCAGATGCCGTACGGAGTCGGCATAAAAGAAGTAGGTCCCGTCCCGCCAATTTGTAGGAAAAATTAAAAGCACGACTCAAATTCGAAGAGAAGCTCGGCCTAAAAGCTCTTCGGAGGTTATCGCGCCTTACATTTTTTTTTTTTGTTTTAAGCGCTTATTCGAAGAATAATAACTTAGAGAGTAACTCCTAGGGAGAGATATCTGGGTAGCAATGAAACTTCAATCAAAGTTCCTTTCCAACTAAATAAAAAAATGTATTAGTCTTCTGGACAGAGCTTTTGTTAAGAAACTTTTCAAAACAAAAAAAAAACAGTATCAAAGCTTGTCTGCCACTGTGGTCGATGCACGATAACTGGCCTGTGACATCTAACGATGTTGCTGGCTCGTCCGCTTGTGTGTGGTGGTCGCAAAGTTTGCTGCTGCGTATAGCACCCTTTTACTGTAATAAACGGCCTTAGATGACGTAAGTTGTGATTTTAAAGCCTTAGGCGCTGCTACGCTATCAGAGTATATGCATACCTCACAGCTGTTTACATAATTTTCTAACAGGAAATAACAGTCCGTCTCTATTCCTATTCGATGTGCTTGGAATGTGCTGGCTGAAGTTGGAATACGGACGGAGATGGCTATTGGAAAAAAAAACATCTGCACCGACGCAACAATCCAATTTGGATTCGTCAGTTTAGAGTGACAGTTTCCGTTCTCGAGAAAAGTTCTGTTTTGTTCATCACTTTATATGGATTAATCGGGGATTGCCCGTATTGCTTTAAATGTATGAACATTTATTTCAAGCAATTTTTAATTTTATAATTTATTTAATAATTTGGGAGAAATGTAAACAACGTGACATCAGGACGGACAAGGCGACAGCTGTTTCGATTGTACCTTGTAAATCTCTTCAAAGCCTTTTCTCCCGGGAGTGGGAGCCAAACCCGCACTCCTACGATAGTTGAAATGGTTACAAACGCTTTCAGCTACGTCATGCCTTAGTTGTTGTAAAGTTTTTCCCAATTGCCTTCTATCGCATATATTATCTTCCACACATCCCATACTTCGTATGTAGTTATGTGTTGAGGTTATGCATGTTTGTAAAGCGGTTTCATAGAAACTTGTTATTACATCACCAAATAATAAAACGCCGGTAACTCGTTGACAATTTTTCTATAAGAAATCGATAACTTTTCGATCGAATTGATAACTCGTTGATAACACGCCGAGAATTGAGAACAAACTGATAGTTTTACTTTTCTATTTCATTACAATGCTTCTTCGCATTCTACCTATTTGCCTGTTCCACCTTCTTCACTTTTCGATTTAACTTAACCTTTTTATATTGCGAAATAGGTAATTAAATGTAGGGAATAAGGCTGGTGTTTTGGGTATTGTATTGTTATCGGTATCTGTTTGATATCCAACCCATTAGTCATGGATAATGTCGTTACTAACAATCCGAAAATAAGCCGATAACTTGTCGATAACGCTCACATGATTCGCCGATAATAAATGCATAAAACTCTGAGAGCAAATCGATAACTTTTTAAATTAATCATCGATAACCTTTGTTATCGATAGCAAACTTATAACACTTTGATAACAAAAATCTAACATTCTTTTCTTTTTTTTCTAAAGATTGTAGGGATTCTGAAAGTGGGGGCCATCACTGCAATGCTTCTACGCCTTCTAGCTATTTTTCTCTTACATTATTTTCACATTACAGTTTCGCTTTAGTTTTACCTTTCCTTCTAATTTTCCCTTATTATACATTTTTTTTGTTCGTAATTATCCGATTCTGTTGTTCTGATTCCCACTCCTTGACCATTTCTCTTGGTGTCTTACTGCACCATGTAAACTCAACCAAGTAGTTATGCGTAACTTGTAGCAAGTAACGTAGCTGGTCTCACCTATACTATAGGGGCAAAGATATTTACATATCAGAGTTGTGTTCCTCTTGCTCCACGTAATATATCGAACTTCCATTAATTCCTCCATACTAATATAATAACAAATTTACATATTTATTTACGATTTAGGTGCAAAGCCTACGGCTCGATTGGCTTCACTGGCTAAAAGGTATTAGTTGGGTGGCTTTGTGGTCAAATTTACATACAACATGTTACAATAAATATATAATACAAACAAGCAAACAAACTTATGCACTGAGTGACGCAGTCGCCAATACACATTACGTATACGCAGTGTAGTACCATTTATGCGTACAATGTAAATTTTGCTACAGGTAGAATTGAATTTTGTGATAGTCAAAATCCTTATTAGTAGATACTCAAACTGGCTTAACATGTATACATATATATTAAGTTACTTCACATTAATCTCTAAGCAAATATGTATGTATACAATAGCCACTGACTTTTGGCATGGAATCTATGTATTGATTACCTTAGGTCATTTGATGTTTAAGCTAAGTAGAGCCTCAATCTAAGATCTTATAAGATTAACAGTTACAAGATTAGTGTATATTTCTATTTCTGTTTATAAGGTTCATTGATTGCGGTTTACGCAGGATGCGTAGAAAGCAAAAAAGAAAAAATGTATACATACATACACTCATACAGTATACTGTATTGAATATGCAAAGCCAGAACTTCTGAAGATACAAATTTATCATGCGTCAACAAGGTTTTTATATGTAGCACTTTGTAATTTATGTAAATAATATGATCAGGCATAAGTAGGCACACATGAATACACTCGCAAAAGTTTTACAGGATTTAAATTCAATTAAGTTGCTAGTTTGTTTAGAATTCTAAATAAAGACAATAATTTGAAAAGCTAGGTATTTCTTATTAATGCACAGTAGAGCCGGTCAAATTGTATGGATGGATATTTGCCCATCAGGAGTATAGCAAAAACGTAATCTATAGACGATTCTAAGAAAAATTGCTGAAGACACAATAGCTCTAAGTCCGATTTCGAGGTTCCCACTTTTGCAAAATAGATATTTTGCCATTTAAATGTAGGGTTTGCCCAAAAAAATCTTCTTAGCTTCTGATAGAATTATAGGAATAATATCATATTGGGCTTAATTGAAAGGTATTTTACGTACATTTTAGAATCTGTATTAATATCTACGTTTTGGCCTATATCTCGAAACCCTTCACAAATAGGTATGAAAACTACCCTGTACTAAAGCACTCATCAACAGCTTTCATTTGTTATCCATATTCTATAAACACATTCTAGGAGTACCCGTGTCCACGCTTATATCTCGAGACCCTAGTCACCCGCGGGTACGAAAAATACCCCGTATCAAATTACTCATAAGCAGCTTCCATTTGATACCCATATTGTACAAACATATCCCAGGATTACCCAGGTCCACGTTTTGATCTCAAGACCCTAGCCGTAACGGGATAAAAATTATCCTATGTCTGGCTCCTGGCTCTAAGCTACCCCTCCACCAATTTTCAGCCAAATATGTTGATCCGTTCCTGCCTCTTCAATTACTCTTTATCTATTAAAAAAAGCCCATCAAAATCCGTTGCTTATTTTTAAAGGTTTAAGCTTTCAAAGGGACATAGGGACAGAAAAAGCGACTTTGTTTTATACTATGTAGTGATGTACATCCATACATACCTATAAGCCTACGCCCTAAGTTAAATAACGCAGCGAATGCTATATATGTACGTATATGTCGCACCATGCCTCACTCAAAAGCAATTAGCGCACACAGTTGACAGCGAACAACCACACACACGAATCTTTTGGTAGAAATGTTACTTTTGTTTAAACAATTTGGCTGATATAAGAAAGGAATCAAGTATTTTTTTTTTTTTTTTTTTTTTGATGCAGATCGAAGGGAAAAACTTAAAGGTTTCACTGAAAAGTAATATTTTTTAAATTCATCTGTTTATGAGTTATACCTGTGTAAACAAAAATTTTATGATTTTTTACTACATTTTGGCAATTTGCCACGCCCCTATAATATATACCTTCAAATTATATTAACTGTACCGTATCACGTAGCTAAGCTTTCAAATGCAAAAAACCGTTTCAAAATCGGAGCATTCTGTGTGAAGTTGTGTGCGTACATGGCATTTAGCGACTTTATTTTATAAGATTTATAGATTTCAGGCAAATCGCATAGGACGTATGTAAATAGGTATGTGGGTATTATTAATTCATGTCGTTATTTCGGCTTCGCATGCATATTTATCAGTATTGCCAGGTTTATGCAACTAAATCGAATATCACAATGAAAATTACTTTAGAGCTATCAGCAACGGCTTTCATTTGATATCCATATTACCCACATATTCTTGGGTTACCCGGGTCCATTTTTCGGCCTATATCTCGTCGATCTACCTCAGTCGCAACCAAAGCTATGTAATAACAACCGCGTGAGGTACACGCAACTTGTGTGAAAGCTTGAATAAAATCGACCGACGCATCTCTTCAAACACAGGCGACCAACTAACATACATTTTAGCCTTTCTTTTTATATATATAGATTTTTATTTTTCACACTTCACTATAATATTAAAACGAAATGCAGATATTCGTTGCTTTTGAAATTCGGCTTAAAAATTGCACATGGAACAACTAAAGACTCTCCTGAATTAAAAAAAAATGCCTCTATGCCGCGGGCCCCCTCAGAAACCCCGGGCCCGGGGGTAATCCCCCCATTTCCCTCCCCCCGTCTCGACGGGCCTGGTGATGTGCTATACTTGATATCATTCGCTATAACATTTTTATTGATAAGCACGTTGTTTTAATTAAACACCAACCAATTACACGAAAGTACCACCTGAAAATAGGAGTGCCGGTGCGTATACGTAACATTTTATTAATATATATAAACATTAAAAAAAAATTACAATAAAATAATATTGCGACTATAAACTGAGATATAACCTATCCTATATTTCAAGTTAGATCAAACTACACACGGTGTGCAAAACAAATTCAAAATCGGTTCAGTAGTTTAGAAGTCCATTGCGGAAAAACAATGTGACACGTGGTTTTTATATATAAAGATATAGAAAAAGTTTGAACAAAAAAAATAACGGTTTTCTAAAATATTAATTTTTGAAAAAAAGGTCATAAATTTTTACTAAATACTAAAAAAATAATTTTTTTTTTAACTATGTGCAATTGTTTATAAATTTATATAAAATTAAAAGTAATAACGAACATTTCAAAGAAAAAATCATCAGAATCGCTTAATTTTTGACAAAGTTATTATATGCTGTAATGCATTGCATGAATTAATGGGGGAAAAAAAATTTTAATATTCAATAATTAGTATCTCGAAAACAACGAGTTTTGGCTAATAGGCATTTGGCCAAGTTGAAATATGAACTGTTCACTCAATATAGAAAAAGTTTAAACAAAAAAATAATCTTTTTTGAGAAATAAATTTTTGAAAAAAGTCGTAAATTTTTACTAAATACTAAAAAAAATTATTTTTTAAAACTATATGCTATGGTTTTTAAATTTATAATTTATTTAATAGTTTGGGAATAATTCGTTGTAGTTGTATAAATGGAACAAAAACAGCAACAATGCCAAGTTTCTTTGAAAACCGCCTTACCACCAAGCATAGCTTTAACACATAATTATATACGAAGTATGCAGTGTCTAAAAGATTAAATATGCAGAGAAGGCAATTGGGTAAAACTTTACAACAACTAAGGCATGACGTAGCTGAATGCGTTTATAACCATTTCAACTATCGTAGGAGTGCGAGTTCGACTCCCACTCCCGGGAGAAAAGGCTTTGAAGAGATTTACAAGGTATAATCGAAACAGCTGTCGCCTTGTCCGTCCTGATGTCACGATGTTTAATTTTTTCCCAAATTATTAAATTACATTCAGACAGTTTCTCATTTTTTGGAATTCGTTTTAATAGAAAACAATTTCAAAAAAAACCTATATTTTCAAGTAATAAGCAAACATTTTTTTCTACTTAAACGAATTCGAAAAAAAAGAAAAACCGTCTTGATGAAAGTTGTTGAAAATATTTTGAACTTATTTCAGCTGTAATGAAAAAAACTTTCCATAAGAAATTTGTTAAAAATGATAATATAGTAGTTAAAAGTTCATTTTAAGCTAATTTATCATAATTTAAGCCTGATATCTCTACTAAAATTCAAAAACACTATAGATATTAATACAGATTCTGAAATGTACGTAAAATACCTTTGATGTAAGCCCAATATGAGATTTATCCTATAATTCTATCAGAAGCTATGACGATTTTTTGTCCAAACCCTACACTCATATGGCAAAATAACTATTTTTCAAAAATCGGGACCTCGAAATCGGACTTAGAGCTTTGGTGTCTTCAGCAATTTTTCTTAGAATCATCTTTAGATTACGTTTTTGCTATACTCCTGATGGAAAAAATCCAACCATACAATTTGACCTGTGGTTAACTCTAAATATAGCTAATCAAATATTGAACATATTGAGATGAGTTTAGCTTTTCATCACTAGCTACTTACTTCTGCAGTTTTGCTTTCAAACTTTAAGAGTTGTTTTTGTTATATAAACATACTTTTTCACAGTATGGGGGAATCCAGAAAGTTGGCGTAAAGTAAGTGTAGGCGTAATACTTGGGAGTGCTATGTTGCAAGGAAATACAGATTATATATAAGTGCAGGGCAAGTGTAGCCGTAATATGTGAAAGGGAAAGGGATGGGGGCATGTTATCAATTTGGTGTCGAAGTGTTATAGTGGTTTGTTATCTATGAGTTATCGAACTGTGTTATCGACAAGTTATGGACGTGTTATCCATTTCATTTCGATGAGCTATCTAGTTTTGGACGTGGTATAGACGAGTTATCGATTTGTTTTAAGGTGTTTATTGATAACGAACATTAACTATGAGTTATCGGTTGTTTTGGGGAGTTATCGATTTTTTATCAGGAAGTTATCGATTTGTTGACGGGCTGTTACATATTTATAATGTAGAAAATATTATTCAAATTAGTTTGGGGAGAAATAGACTCAAAAGTACCTAACTCAAAAGAGTGAAAATGTGTAAATTTAGAGCCGAATAGTATTCGCTTTTAGCTCCCTCAAACGTGAGCTTTTATCGGAACCCAATTTACCGCCGGGAGATTTATGCCGAGCTTTTCTGCAAATTTGTATATTGCTCCATTTTAATTGTTTTCTACAAATTGGAGGGCTCTTCATGTTTTATATCGACTTCGAACGGCAGCTGCAAGGCAGATTAAATTTCACTGACAAGCTTTTATGACAGAAGAACACTCGGAGTGTTTGCCAAACCATTTCCAAGGAGCGAGGCACTTTTAATAAATCTTCTTCTAGTTGTAAGAAACTTTTTTCTGAATTTTTGATGTTCCTTTCCTCGAAACATGAACGCTGGACTTAGCCGTATTTACGATACGGCTTAAACGGTCTTTATAAAGTTACCACATTAAAAAAGCAAAAGTTAAAGGAGATATGCCTGTATGGATATCAACTAAAAAGTTTTTTTTTTGTAATTCAACAATAACTTTTCTAAGCGTGGTTACTATCTAGGGTTGCCACCTAACATTCTTAGATATACTTTTTGCTTTTATACAACCGCTAAACTCTCGAAAATAGATGAAGCTTTTCCTTTGGTAAAATACGCAACAACAAAAACATGCAGTAGCCACTCTTATGTACGTGTATAGATTAAAGATAACAACACTTATGTAGAAGGCGACGAAGAGCAATCTCGCAATCTCACACACACAGATGTAGTCATCAGTCGAAGCAGTTACTCACACATACACACGCATATGGCTATAAACTACAAATATACATGTACTTATAAAGCTGGTAATCAACCAAGCATGAGCGACAACTGTTCGCGAAATTACTAGACCTTAGGAGAAATGGGTGAACGAGGAAATCGAGGGTATAAAAACAGCGCAAGCTGAGTAATAATGAATCAGTTTGATTTAAACACGCTATTAGTTGCGAAGTGCAGTATAATTGTGAAGTATAATTGTACTACTCCCAAAGTAGTCTAATAAAGACCATTTTGCAATACAGAATATTGGAGTTATTTATTTGACAGTTCAGCGATTCGAACGTTAGCAGGTTTCAAATAAGCGGAATATTCCCAAAATTCATTACAATATATATCCTTTTGTAAATCAACTACTATCTTGTAAACGGCTTGACACATTTCAATAATATTTTGTAAATAGATGATATGCTACATTATTAGCTCTCTTAGTTGGGCTTTTGATACTGAGAATGCTCCTGCCAGGTTGTAACCTATTTAAAATTTTAAAAAATATATATAAACTTTGCAAAGATGGATATCAAACGAAAGGTACGAAAGTACAAAAATACATTTTAGTAGGGTTGCCACGTAATCTTAAAAATATATTTGTAACATTGTTCAAATGGAGCTATAGAATTTCTGAGGTAAATTTTATTAACTGGGAGTGAAGCTCGGCCACCTCAATGCTGTTATCGTTTTATTTTACTGATATGAGTCCTCCCCAACACTCTGTCAGTTCATTTCTTATTAATAACAAATGTATTACTAACCTTTTCTCAACACACATTCCATAAGCATGCTATTTGTGAATCAAAGTTAACACTAAATTAAATAAAAATTCAATTTCGTAATAAAAAAGCGGTGATGAACTTCTGATTACTTTGATGTCACCTGCAGGTATATTAAAACAAATTTAGCTGTAACTAACAATACTTCAAGCTAAAACACATCTACATATGCTTATGCATGTCTATACATGTATGTATGTTTAGTATTTTTAGTATTTAGTATTTATTAAGCCAATTAGAATACAAAATCTTACAGGCTAAGTAGAAATATGTGGTAACAGTAGGCAAATTACTAGTATAAATAAATGGCTTACTTATAAAAAGGGTTTATTGTATTTAAAAAGCGCTCTTTTGAGCAAGAAAAATATATTTCCAAATAATTTAAAATTCTATTAAACTCAATCAAGGTTTTAGTAATTGGAGCATTGATTGCATAAAGAGCCTTGAAAAGACGAACATTGAAGAATTCAGAGTTCCTAAGCGCTCTGGCAGGAATGTTGATGAAAATCCTCTCAAAGAGCATTGGGCAGTCAGTCGCACCGCGAAAAACGTCAAAAATAAACGACAGCGACAAAATTTGTCTCCTGTTCTGCAGTGACTTTAAATTAATCAATACGCATCTAGCTTCATAAGTCGGAATGAGTTCGGAGAAGCGTAAGCTGCGCAAAGCAAAATATACGAATACTTTCTGGATCCGCTCAATTCTTGCAATGTGGCACTGATAATACGGCGACCAAATGAAACAAGCATACTCAAGTTTAGAGCGCAGAAACGCTGTATACAAAAGCTTTAGCGTGTAAGGGTCAGTGAACTCCGAGCTATGGCGCCTATGAAATGCAAGCATGGCATACGATTTCGAGATGCAACGGTTAATATGGTTTGCAAAAGTAAATTTGGAGTCAAAAGTTACTCACAGATCTTTTATTTCACTAACCCTTATAAGGGGCGAGTTAGATAAATGGTATGAGGTATCAATGACATTAACGCGTTTTCAAAAAGTTATATTAAAACATTTTTTAAGTTAAGAGTTAACCGATTGCTATTACACCATGTACTTAAATTATCCAAATCTAATTGCATCAATTCAGAGTCATGCTGACTGTGAATAAGTGAATAGATTTTTAAATCATCCGCATATAGTAGAAACCTAACTGCAGAGAAGCAAGAGCGAATGTCATTAATGAACAATATGAAGAAAAGTGGTCCTAGGATGCTTCCTTGTGGTACACCAGAACAGGCAACGAAAGGCGAAGACCTCACATTGTCCACAACAACTTGTAGGTATGATTCAATCCTTTTTAGAAACACTGAGTGGAGACCCATACAGGCCAGCTTCTTAACCAGAACTACATGAGAAACCCGATCAAAAGCTTTAGAAAAGTCCGTATATACTGCGTCAACATGCATGTCTATACATGTATGTATGTTATACATATAGCATAACAAATAAACTTCAATCATCATTACATTTTCGAATTCATTACGCAATTGCGGTTGCTTGATAAAGGTGTTAACACAAATGACAGATATCGAGTTGTCAACAATTGACTGACATATCCTGCTATAGGTCGCTAACTGTGTCTTAAGATACCTCAATACAATACATTGTATGTATGTATGTGTATAAAATTACGTATGAAAGCAACAACTAAATACTACATATATGTCTATGTCCTTATTTAAGCTGAGTAATAAGCTAACATGATGGCATATTTAAGTAGCAACTGTCTGTTTGACATTTTGTGATTGTATGCGATATTGATGGACCAAGAGGCATACAAGTTAGAAACACTTAACTAAACAAGCTAAAATATGTCGCTATAGCTAAATTTATGTTCTTATATTGGTATCAATTTCTTGTATATCAAAAATGTCTAAAACAATCTTGAATTTATTCTAGTACTTAAGCATATTATACAGGTGACATAGTTTGCCCCTGCAGGCGTACGACATGTCGTATGAGTGATTTATTTTATTTTATCTTATACGGGGGTTTGCTATTTCGTTGACTTTTTGTATTAAAGCTACTTTTTCAGCAAATAAGTGTCTCATAACTGAACATGGTCTCTTTAAGCGCAATACATTTAATTCTGCGTTTTTCCAATTTTTTTACTTGTTTAATAAATAAAAAACATGTATGTGTGTGCATGTGTCTGTGCCCTATAGGCGTTCAAAGTGCTCAGCCGATCTTGACGAAATTTTCACAGTAAATTCTGGTGATCACCCTGTATTTTTCCAGCTACACAAAATTTGGAAAATCTGGGGATGCCACGCTCTTACTCAATATAAATTATAAAAGAATAGTCTTTTTGGTTCAAACTATTGAGATTAGAATGTATATACTCCTCATCTTAATCTTTATAGAACTTTGGAAAAGTGGGTGGTGCAACGCTCCGCAATTATTTGTAAAAAGTATCAAATATTTGGCATAGTGATTCGATATATTTATGAAGAAAGTGAGTTACGAAAGGTTGAAGGAGGTAATAGAAGTTGTGGAGTGTGGTAGTGCAGTTATAGTGGTAGTGGTGGTGGTGGTGGTGGTGGTGGTGGTAGTGGAAGTGAAAGTAGTAGCAGTGAGAGCGGTAGTAATAGTGGAAGTGGTAGTGGGAGTGAAAGCCGGAGTGGGAGTGGCTGCGGAGAAGTTATATGGAGGGCAAACATAAAACAAGACTGCGTCGTAGAGATAAGGGGAGTTATCAATATACACTATACTACTTTTGCAAAAAAAGAAAGCACACCACCAAGGGGAACACGAGTCACCCTGGCCCAACTTCGCACTGAACACGGTAGCAGATTAAATTCTTACTTGTCCACAATCAAACCCTACATACTTAACGTATAACCTACATGCGATGTGTGTGTGTCACATCACACCAACGATCATTTCAATTGTAATATGGAATCTACGCCCCTAACACCAACTTCCCTATAGTCCACCCCTGTTTAAAATCGCTAGTTACCTTGGACTCCCGTTAGAGGGCTTCAAACTTCCGAGCGGTGCATCGTTTGCCAGGTATGCCAGTTCCAAATAAAAGCTATTTGTTCGAGTTACGGCTGAACATCACCAAACCCTTTTTTTTTTTTTTTGTTTTGAATTTTCATGTTCAAATATTCATGTACAATGTGATGTGCGCTGGCAGTTGACGCGAGCAGTGTTGCATTCAAATTTATTGCGCGCTTAATTCTAAAAGTTATCCAAATATCAAGCAGTCCTCACTGTAGGGAGTTCAGGAACTATTGATACAAATTTCTGGTACAGAATCAGACCTAAAGTACTAAATTAGAACTAAGTATTGCGATAATAACTAGATTTACACTCTTTCGGAATGTAATTCAACGGGAGGCAATATCCTCGGAGAAATTAATAACAAAAGATAGGTTGAGACATGTAGTTTGTTTTTTGGAAAGCAGTTATGTTTCCGTTCTCGCACTCTGAGTAATAGAGCAGTATGGGAGCAAGATGTGGCAATCAATGATCAAAAAATCTTTTTTATACCCAAAAATCTTCACTTAGTATATTGTGATATTGATCGTAAGGTTTTTTTTTTTATTTGTTTCTCATACCTATTGAAATGTTCATGTATCTCGTATGCTTTCAATTTTTTCTGTTGATCCGTAGCAGTCTGAATCTTCGTGGAAGCGCCTAACTTTGTGACGCCCAACGTTGGGTCCACCTACACCACACTGATTCAGCTTCTGATAATTTAGTAGAGCTACTTCTACCACAAGGAGATGAAATGAAAAGACAGAAAGAGTATCGGAAGAAACAAATCATTCGAAATGAACTGCAAATAGCTGTTATATTATTGTAGAGGGTGTGGCAGATAAGAATTAAAATAATTGAGTTTTACGGTTTCGGCAGGACAATTCACAAATTATTGCCGTCTATTGAAGAAGACAGGAACTTTCCTTTTGCATACTATATGTTGCTATCAGCATTGGTTACTCCCGACTTAGCCAGTGGTGTGCCATAAAATCACATAAGCAAGACTATATAAAAACTTAAATTTATCTTAAAGTTGCAATGTTGTTTCTACATACATACATATGTACCAACTCATCTCGATATATTGTAAAAGCAAAACATAAACAATACATTAAAGCTAAAAGGTTTCAGAAGAAGAAGCATAAACACTTATAAAATATGAAAATAGTTAAAACATGAACACGAGTGCTTGTAAAACAAAAATACAACAAGTAAAGAAGTCTAAGTTCGGGTGAAACCGTACATTACATACCCAGCTGTACACTTGAAATGCTGTTGTTGTTTGTTTTGTGTGCTTAATAGTGTTACAAGGCTGCGCAATAATACTTATACATATGGTTCTATTCTGAACTAATTTTCGTTTAAAGTAGCAAAAATGATACAGAGGCTAACACCAATGACCTTGAGCGGGTAATAATGCAGTTTTCGTTCAGATATGGGGATTTCCATGCTGTTTATTTTAAAATAACGATATAACAGAACAACAAAATACGATTGGTACAAAACTATTTTTCGCTGAGATAAGCTTATTATTTTCGTCTACGACCCTTTTAAAAATCCTTTATATAAAAGTGGGCGTGGTCTTTAACCAATCTCGTCCATTTTTTCTAGAAATATTTCCTGCTATAGGGAAAATCTGTGTACCAAATTTTATTACGATCTGTTAATTTTTCTTCGAGTTATGGCTCCCGAAACAAAGAAAATTGCTTAGTCATAAAAGGGGCAGTGCCGCGCCCTTTTTTTTAAATTTCAAGTTTTTCCTAACTATTGTTATAAATCCACTTGGGAAATGAAATACCATTGATATAAAGCTCTTTTTTGCAAAGATATAACTTATTTTATTCGTCCACGACCTCTTTTAAAAATCTTTTATATAAAATCGGGTGTGGTCCTTAACCGATTTCGTTAATTTTTCTTCAAAGCATTCCTTATGGTAAAGGCAACCTCTCTGCCGAATTTTGATACGATAGGTTTAACGATTTTTGATTAATATTTGTAAAATTTATTTTATCACAAGTGGGCGGTGCCACGCCCATATAAAAAAATTTTCCAAATTTGTATCAAGAGTCTCAATATCAGTCCACACGTAAAATTTCAACATTCCAGGCGTATTATTTACTAAATAATCAGGTTTTTTGTGTTTTCGAAAATGTTATATATATAAAAAGTGGGCGTGGTTATCATCCGATTTCGCTCATTTTCAATACCAGATAAGCTCGTGTACCAAATTTGGTGAAGATATCTCAATATTTACTCAAGTTAACGTACAGACGGACGGACGGACGGACATGGCTCAATCAAATTTTTTTTCGATACTGATGATTTTTATATATGGAAGTCTATATCTATTTCGTTTTCTGTATACCTGTACAACCAACCGTTATCCAATCAAAGTTATAATACCCAAGTACAGATGGGTATAAAAATATACGGAACACATGCACGAATGACGTAAATTTGCTGAGTAAATATTATATATTCGTGCATATGAATTTTTTATTTTTGTTACATTTACAGAAAAAATTTTAAAATTTCATTCTTGTTTCCGTTCAAACTGAGCATTTATCACACCTTTTATCCCACTTTCGACAAAACGTGCATGAAATTTGTAGATAGTTTTTTGTTTGTTTGTTTTTTTTTTTTCATTCGTTGCTTTTGAATTTGTGGTTGATTGTTGTGCGTGGTCCAACTACCGAAATACCGAGCACCCATCCACGTACGCTTTATCAATAACCTCTACACATGCACATACAAATCTTGTACAAATTCATGCAGCTATAACCTGCAAACCAGAGCTCTGAGATAACTCACAAGCAATTGGAATGGTCTCATAATAACATTTATTGAAGGAGAGATAGGTTTAGGTCTACAAATAATTTTTTAAACATGTATGACTTACAAGCCTCATTAGGCTGAAAACCGTCCCATAAGCATAGTTTTCTTACCAGAAGTAGACAAAAGCAATAATGTGTGTTCCTTATGTATTTCAGCGAATGTTGTGAGGTATCGCACATCTCTATACAACTCTTACTTCCTCTATTAGGTAGATAACAAACACAGAAGCGAAGTCTGCAATAAGTACAAGTTAAAGGTATTTCTCGGAAACATCGAGAAGTATTAGAGAATGTGATGCGTGAATGATCCAGACGCTCGTAAAAGCAGATAAGTGGGTGATTTTTGCATACTGACAGGCTATAAAAGCGGCGTTACATTATTTTTTATGACGGTTAGTTTGATTTAGATCGTTGTGAGTTCAGTATATTGACTTTGTTTATGGTTAAAGAAGCAACATATTTGTGTCTACATATTTAATTTAATTTTTTTTTAAAAGGAACCGATAAACGAATCGATAAATCATTAAAGTGGGCACAATTGATGTCAAAAGAGAAATTTTTATAAAAATCCCAGGACAACAAATATATGGAAAAGTTTAGTGAAATGAAGACGACGAGACAGCAACAAGAACCTCCTCGACTTATGCGATCTTGGCTTTTTTGAGTTATAACTTTGCAAGAATAGAAGCAAAATAGACACGTATTTCAAAAATGTCAGTGCAAATATCACCACAGGTGTTGCCCGGAATTTCAGATCTGTTGGCAGAACAGAGAACGTGTATGATAGGCATATATATCATCTATGTTGGCGTTTTACACCGTAAGCCTAATATACATTTGAGCTATATTGGGCACCATTATTATTCGGTTGGCATTCTCTAGATAACGCGATCTTGGCGTCAGGGTTTTTACGACTTTGATGGTTTTTTGTGTTAACGTTTCAGGGCTATTTGGAAATAAATTTGGCACTTTTTTGGAATGAAATCGAAATTTATTCGTAATCAATAGGGAATTGAAACAATGGTTCCTTCAAAGAGGCTCTATAATATATCACAATACATAAACAAAATGATATGTACACTGAAACTTTTTAAATTGAAAAAGAAAAAATATAATAATCCCCAATTATTAAAATCATACAAACAGACAAAATTGGTTAATTCGTTGTAGTTCTGTAAATAGAACAAAAACAGCAACAAAACCAAAGTTTCTTTGAAAACCGCCGTACCAAGCATAGCTTTAACACATAATTGCATACGAAGTATGCAATGTGTAAAAGATTAAAATATGCAAAAAGAAGGCAATTGGGAAAAACTTTACAACAACTAAGGCATGACGTAGCTGAATGCGTTTATAACCATTTCAACTATCGTAGGAGTGCGAGCTCGACTCTCACTCCCGGGAGAAAAGGCTTTGAAGAGATTTACAAGGTATAATCGAAACAGCTGTCGCCTTGTCCGCCCTGATGTCACGTTGTTTAAATTTTTCCCAAATTATTAAATAAATTATAATAAAATTTATTTTAAATGTTCAAAGAATTATGATGGTCTCCTTGATGAATAAATTTTGATTTAAAATTTTTCACAGTGCTACAATAGTTATATTTGAAAAAAATTTTAGTGTCAATTTGTTGGTGTAAATTTTAGTATCACACCTAAGTGCCTTGGCTTCATATGGAAGTGCTTTTTCTTTGCACATTAATATGAAATTAAGTCACTTTCCTATGAATCGAATTTATATGTGAGGGCATTTGGGAGTGCTAGTTTTTTTTTTTTTTTATTCAAAGTGTGAATTTGTATATGTGCCTATTCTTCAATCCAAAACAAATAAGTGTATAGGGTTTGAGCAGCTTTGGTTTTGAGCCTGGTAATAAGTTCATATGGGTAGACAGAAATATTCGATGCTAGTGGAATGTAGCTAACAGCTCAGGAAATTCGTGAGGTTTTCAGTACTTTTTCGGTAGTACGAAACAGTGCCACTTTCGGCATTTTTCGAAACTATTTCAAAACTGTTTGGGAATTACTTCTAAATTATTTCGGATTCCATAATAAAGTCATTATGTTCAGACCTTTGGATGCAGATTGTGACCTCTTATTTTCTCTGAAGCATTTCTGCTAGTAAATATTTCTGTGGTCACAAGCAATAATCGCGACATTTGTTTAAAATACTTTTAAATATCTTAATATATAAAAAACACGTGTACAACCTTTTCGGCCGCGATGGACTCCTAAACTACTGAACCGATTTTTAATTTGTTTTGCACCCCGTGTGTAGTTTGATCTAACTTGAAACATAGGTTATATCTCAGTTTATAGTCGCAATATTATTTTATTGCAATTTTTTTTATTTGTTTATACGTAATAATAAAATGTTACGTATACGCAGTGGCACTCATATTTTCAGGTGGTGCGGATATACTTCCGTGTAATTGCTTGGTGTTTAATTAAACAACCTGCTTATCAATAAAAAATATTATAGCGAATGATATCAAGTATAGCACATCACCAGGCCCGCCGAGAGGGTGGGGCGTTTCTGTGGGGGCTTATACAATATGGATATCAAATGAAAGCTGTTGATGAGTGCTTTAGTACAGAGTAATATATTATCCAGAGACGGACTGGGACTGGGATTAGGACTAGGACTGGGACTGAGACTCGGAGTGGGACTGGGACTGGGACTGGAATAAAATACATACCACCCTCTGGGACAGGCAATAAGGGATGCAGTAGAATGAGAAGGAATTGAGAGAAGAGAAAAGAGAGAAGGAGATTGAGAAAGAGATAGAATGAGACGAAGATGGAGATAGATGAAGCGAAAAAGACGGAGGGAGGAGTGAATAAAAGGATTAGGAAAAAGTGATGAGGGGGGAGGGCGAAGCCAGACGGAAAAAGCTAATTAAAATGTATGCAGATAGGCCAAATTTAGGGCAGGACAACGTCTGCCGGGTCTTCTAGTATACTATATAGCAAAACGGTTAAAATATTATTTTTTGTGTTTTTATAGAAAAACTTACGCATTTCCAACAAATACGACTCCTAAATATTCTTCAAAGAAAACATTCTTAATATTTTGTCATTTTTATCATCCATTAAGTAATTTTGAAATTCTGAAATTCCCTTCCTGAACTAAAAGCCCTACAGAATTTTGTATTTGAAACGCAAGGGGTGATTTCACTCAACCAGTTTATTTCGTTTTTCATTGCAACTTAAATGCTTTTATTGGTTGGCACGACGACCATCCGTTTCATTTTTGAGCAAACCATAAAAGCGGCACAAGGCCTTTAATAGTATGGGTGTTTATGTATATATTTCTTTGTTTATACCGTTATCCGTTTTGATGACCCAAGTTTGCGCTTTGCATTATTATTGATATACATCTAATGAAGGTAAATAACTGTAAATGTATGTATTCACTTACGCTTCGCTGCAAAGAGAAAAAAGAACACAAAAAAAGAACGGGTTAGAGAATGAGTGAAAAAAAGTTAATGGGTTTTTTGTTATTGTTTTGGTAATTAAAAATTTTTTTGAGCAGTAAAATTTTTATGTTCTTTTACGGGTGCAAAATAAAAATAAAATTAGCTAATGAGCTGCATTGGTGGATATCAATAACCTTTGTGAAAATGGTGTGAGAGCTATAAACGCAACAATTTTAAGAGTAGAAAAAAAAAACAAAAAAGTTTTCATATGTATTTAATTAGCGAGCTTTGCTCATATTGCCTTATACAATGGTTTTTTTTTTATTGATATTAGAGAAAAATTGTAAAGTTTACAAACGGCGATGGTTACTAGGACATGTTTCTGAATTTCGCTTCTTCATCAGCTAGTTTTTCGGGAGCTGAGCATTGAACTCGAATCTCCAACATTCATACCAGTGTAAAGGCAGATGCCTTTAACTACTCAGCCATATGAATTTCCCGTTTACAATTGGTCTCTAAGAATCGCTTTTTGTTTCTATTCCTTTTATTCACCATTTCTTAGGAATAAACTACATACAGAGTGTATGTGCCTAAATGGTGTATAAAAGGAATAGAAACAAAAAGGCAATTCTTAGAGACCAATTGTAAAGCGGACAACGGGACATTCATATGACTGAGTAGTTAAAGGCATCTGCCTTTACACTGGTATGAATGTTGGAGGTTCGGGTTCAATACTCAGCTCCCGAAAAGCTAGCTGATGAAGAAGTGGAATTCAGAAACATGTCCTGTAACCATCCCCGGTTGTAATATCAATAACAACAAGTAAGGAAGGCTAAGTTCGGGTGTAACCGAACATTACATACTCAGCTAAGAGCTTTGGAGACAAAATAATGGAAAATAACCATGTAGGAAAATGAACCTATGGTAACCCTGGAATGTGTTTGTATGACATGGGTATCAAATGGAAGGTATTAAAGAATATTTTATAAGGGATTGAGCCATAGTTCTATAGGTGGACGCCTTTTTGAGATATCGACATAAAGGTGGACCAGGGGTGACTCTAGAATGTGTTTGTACGATATGGGTATCAAATTAAAGGTGGTAATGAATATTTTAAAAGGGAGTGATCCTTAGTTCTATAGGTGTACGCCTTTTCGAGATATCGCCAGGTGGACCAGGGGTGACTCTAGAATGTGTTTGTACGATATGGGTATCAAATTAAAGGTATTAATGAGGATTTTAAAAGAGAGTGGCCCTTAGTTGTATATGTGAAGGCGTTTTCGAGATATCGACCAAAATGTGGACCAGGGCGACCCAGAATATACTCTGTCAGGTACCACTAATTTATTTATATATGTAATACCACAAACAGTATTCCTGCCATGATTCCAAGGGCTTTCCATTTAGCCCTGCAGAACTTTTTCATTTTCTTCTACTTATTATGGTAGGTGTCACACCCATTTTAAAAAGTTTTTTCCAAAGTTATATTTTGCGTCAAAAAACCAATCCAATCACCATGTTTATCCCTTTTTTCGTATTTGGTATAGAATTATGGCATTTTTTTCATTTTTCAATATCGGAAAAGTGGGCGTAGTCATAGTCGGATTTCGCCCATTTTCGATACCAAGATAAAGTGAGCTCAGATAAGTACGTGAACTAAGTTTAGTAAAGATATATCGATTTTTGCTCAAGTTATCGTGTTAATGGCCGAGCGGAAGGACGAACGGTCGACTGTGTATAAAAACTAGGCGTGGCTTCAACGGATTTCGCCCATTTTCACAGAAAACAGTTATCGTCATAGAATCTATGCCTATACCAAATTTCACAAGGATTGGTAAATTTTTGTTCGACTTATGGCATTAAAAGTATACTATACGAATTAAATTAAAAAGGGTGGTGCCTCGCCCATTTTGAAATTTTCTTTAATTTTTGTATTTTGTTGCACCATATCATTACTGGAGTTGAATTTTGATATAATTTACTTATATACTACAATGATATTCAATTTTTTGTTAAAATTTGACTTAAAAAAATTGTGTTTTTTAAAGTGGGCATGTTCGTCATCCGATTTTGCTAATTTTTATTTAGCGCACATATAGTAATAGGAGTAACGTTCTTGCCAAATTTAATCATGATATCTTCAACGACTGCCAAAGTACAGCTTGCAAAACTTTTAAATTACCTCCTTTTAAAAGTGGGCGGCGCCATGCCCATTGTCCAAAATTTTACTAATTTTCTATTCTGCGTCATAAGGTCAACCCACCTACCAAGTTTCAAATTTCATTAAGATACCTCAAAATTTACTCAAGTTATCGTGTTTACGGACGGACGGACAGACGGACGGACGGACATGGTTAAATGAATTTCTTTTTTCGCCCAGATCATTTTGATATATAGAAGTCTATATCTATCTCGATTAGTTTATGCCGTTAAGGATTACCGTTTTGCGAACAAAATTAATATACTCTGTGCGCTCTGCTCAGCTGAGTATAAAAAAGTTTTCTTAAGATAAAAAGTGTAATGAAAAGTTGATAGCTTTAGCCTTTGCCCCCAAAAAAGCAAAAAAACAACTTTCATCAACACTACATGAGTGGTTCGATATATTAACGGGTTCTTTCGGGATAATTGCGGAACTTTTTCGAACAGTTTCGAGTTTATTGCCGGAATAATTTTCAAATCAAATCGCTTTTAATTTCATATAATTTCGGGATCAATTCGATTCCCATTGGAAATTGTTTTCAGTGTTATTTCGGTACTATTTCGGGATTGTTTTAAAGATAATTTCAAGTTTATTCTGGAATATTTTGAAAATATTTTGAAATTGTTTTGGGCATATTTTGAAACTTTTTCGAGCTATTTGTATACTGTTGTCGGAAATTTTTTTTAAATAACTTTTGGGCGACATAGCGATTATTTCAGAATAATTTTGAAATGGTTTCAAACTGCGAAAAAGTCGCGAAACATTGTCAACATAGTATCGAAACGAGCAATAAATAATTCATTTATAGTCCACAAACTATTTTGAAAAGGTCCCAAAATTGTTCCGCAATAGTACCGCAATGATCCCCAAAAGAACGGCAAAAGATCCATCCTCGAATTCTGAATGAGTTTCGAAATTAATTCGTAATGATCCAGATAAGTCCCAGGGAAATATATATATTGAAATGGTCCAGAAGTTATGTCGGAAACCACTCAGAAATAGTACCGATATTATTTCGTATTTATCGCGGATAGTCTCGAAATGCATAGTCTCGAAATACATAGTCTTGAAATACATAGTTCCAAAATGATTCAAAAAGTATCTCATAAGCAACTCCGAAATATACTCAAAATTATTCCGTACCGATCCCGATAAATTAACGGCATAATCCCGAAAGAATTCAAAGATATCACAAAATATTTCGAAATGATCCCAAAAACAATTCGTAATGATCCAGATAAGTTCCAGGGAAATATATATATTGAAATGATCCAGAAGTTATGTCGGAAATAGTACCGATATTATTTCGTATTTATCGCGGATAGTCTCGAAATGCATAGTCTCGAAATACATAGTTCCAAAATGATTCAAAAAGTATCTCATAAACAACTCCGAAATATACTCAAAATTATTCCGTAACGATCCCGATAAATTAACGGCATAATCCCGAAAGAATTCAAAGATATCACGAAATATTTCGAAATTATCCCAAAAACAATTCCGAAATTAACACTAGGTGATCCCAAAAGTATCACATAACGATCTTGATACAGTAACGTAGTTATTTCAAAATAATCACGGAAATAACCACAATAATTCCTTAAGCTGAAACACCTGAAACCGAATCAAAAGCTGGCCGTATGTCAAAGGATTACACTTAGTCAAAAGGAAACACTTTTGGCACTGGTACATTACGATTTCGCGATATATGCCTATGTATGGTAGTGTGTCCAGTAGCATCTCATGATTAAGAACGAAATGTTACTGCAAGCGGTACGAGGTCTCCTGGTTGTTGTTGTAGCGATAAGGACACTCCTCTGGGGAACGATTTAATATGACCTTACTGAACCGTCTAGGCCATACCGCTGTCAGCCTGAGGAACTTGGGGTCAGCAGTGCCTCGCCAGCTAAATATGTGCATGAAACATGCATATATTTGACAATTGGGTTGAGGAATCTATGAATTGCGCTTATCAACCCCTTGGATAGCCGCCTCCTAGTTCAACCGTTTTACATCATCAGCATCTGCGCAACAAATTATATGAGGTTAGAGAAAAAGACGAAGATTGGCGTCTGCGATCATTATCAGAACTCTTATTTCATTCATTCTTGTGGAGTAAATTTAGGCCGCTGCAGTCACAGTCAGAAGAAACCGAACCGGTCTTATCGCGCTTTCCAACTTACCTTTCAAGATTCTATAATACAATTGCAATTGGATTGCAGAGGAACGAGGTACATGACCTTAAATTTTGCCCCCATTGCCTTTGAAAATTTCTACCGACGCCTACCGGATTCATATCGGAAAAGGATTGTTGTGGCTACAACAACAAAAACAAAATCGACAGTTTGCAATACAAGACATTACCAAACCATATTTTTAAAACAGAAACTGAAGCTCAATCCAGAACGAAGCCAAAACCGAAGTCACTTTAAAACTGAGAATGAACCCGCGGCAAATTTTTAAATCGAAAATTAAACCAATTTTGGAATCGGAGCCAAGACGGAACCAATTTAGAAAATAGGAACTGCAAATGGGCCCATACCGAACCGAATCAAAGCTGAAACCGAAGACAACTTATACAAACACAGAACTCAATTTTCAAAATCAGGACCGAAACCGAAGCCGGATCGAAACCAGATCAATGTTGAAAACGAAGCCAATTTTGAAAATCAGGCCGAAACCAGAGTCTATTTTGAAATCGAAACCAATATTCGAGCAAATTTTGAAAATTCACACCGTAAGCTAGGCCAATTTTGAAAAATGAGGTGAAGCCGTATCGAAAGCCGATTTTTCAAAAAAAAAAAAACCAAAACAAATTCCAACTTTAACGATCGAAATAAAAACCGAAGCCATACCGAAACCAAATCAAATCTGTTACTGAAAATATTGAAAATCGAGACCGAAATCGGAGACATATTAAAATCGTTTTGATTTCGAAGAAGAAGAACCACTCATGAAATTAAAGCCAAAACCAAAATCTGTTTTAAAAATCGAGACCGATATATATGCCCAAACTGAAGTCAATTTGAAATCTAAGCCAAAGCAGAAACCAATTTCGAAAATCAAAACTGAGACCGAAGCCAAAACAACAAAAACCAAGTTTAGGCCCGAAATGAAGCTAGTTTTGAAAACGAAAACCCGAAAAAGCCAACATTTGAAAGAAATCCAAAACCGAATATGATTTTAAAAATATAAACTAAAAACGAAACCGAAACCAATATCACTTTCGAAAGTGGGCACTCTGAAACAAAATCGAAACAAAAATTAAATAACGAAACCAAAATCGAAACTCTGGTAAAAATTTTAACTCCGAAAGCAAATGTTATTTTGAATCTTCATTGTCGTGTGACATATGTTTATGTGTCATGCGAGTCCCACACGCTTCTGAGAATATTTATTGTGTTCCTCTCACCCAAAACAATTGCGTGCAAAATTCATAAATTTTACTATAACCACAGGAAATCCCATTGCAAGCATTGAGTATAAGCAATATTGTAAATATGTATGATCGATGTAAAAGCTTATAAATGCAAAACATTTTGCATAAATCATAGGAGGAGATGAAATTCTCAGGATCTTATATATATACACTGCATTACTTACTACTTTCATGGGCGTACAAATACTGACGGGTAAAGCTTTCGAGGCGAATAGGGATGGGTCAATGTGATGAGGGTCATATTTTAGGGTGCTTAACTTTTTACCAGCATCTGAATCCTGCTAGCCCACGAACCAATGTGAAGTTGAATCTCGCATCTACAGTATTAGCCTTCAATTTACCTCCCTCTTACACATTGAGCCACCCCCAAGCTTTAGCATAAGAACTAGCCTTTTTCACGGGGAGGCTTTATCGAGAAATGGTACTCTGAGTTTGGCGCTCCCACTTCTAGGTTAACACAATGAAATGATGCTGATTCTTATCCTGCGGAGGATCGTCACTGTCGTTAGAAGCGACATAAATCTTCAAACCCGAAGGATAGGGGAGTCAAAACAATCGTTCCCGTAACAGTTGCACTAGTACCAGAAGTCACATCCCTAAGCCTACGGATTTCATATCTGTCAAAGAACTGATCAGATCCATGGCGCTCCCACAAACCTTCAGGGAGTTTTGATTTGACGACCAAATAGAAGAACACCAATAAGGTGCCAGGATTTATATTATAGAAAACTCCGTTCTCTTAACAAATACTAGAAGTTTCGGACCTTGCTTAATTAATAGTTGCAGCCTTGACCTCGCGAGCGCAGGACATGACAGAGAAGGTGCGCAATAGTATCTTCCTGCTGTTCGCAGGCCTAACTTATAAGCATGTGATGCCAGAAGACAATGTCCGGTTAGTATGCCCATCGTGAGCTTTAAGTCTTCTCCCTTCGGAGATATGAGCCTCTTTGTTAGTCTAATATCGTAGGATTATTCTTATTATTATTATTACTAAGCCTGCAAGCACTGCGACCTTTGTGCAGGTCTGTTGTGCATGCCCTTTCAGCCTGATTTTATATTTTGATGTATCTACGTACCTATTCAGGCTTTTTACACCATATCATATAGGGATTAAGAGTCACACCACCTTGATGGGAGAGTCTCTGCTTAGCCAGAGCGATGCATTCGCAGAACCGGTCCTCCCTGCTTAGATTAATGAGTTTGGCTGATACTTTCGTTTCAGGAAGTATAAACAGTTTGGCCTGTCTTTGCCCTGGGCAGTCAATCTAGTGACGTCTGAATTGTTTAGTTTCCCAGTTACTTATAGTTTCCCTGGTGTGTGCTTTTGTAAGTCCACAAAAGGCTCTGGACGATAGAATGCCGCTATATCACCCTGCTTTGCTAGGTAATCTACATGTTCTATACCTTTATATCGCTGATGTTCGAGAACCCATCCTAACAAAACCTTGTTTTTGGCTCCTAGGTCATTAAGGATTTTAGTGCAGTCATCCACTAGCTTAGATGTAACTGTGTACGATTGCAAGGCACGCAGGGCCGCCTGGCTGTCCTGGATTCGCACATGATTTTATGAACTTTTTTTTAATGTACCTCTAACTTCACTCTAACACATATTACCCGGTCATAGGCTGTACTTGGCAGCGCCTAGATTCTAGAATCTTAAACAGGTTATTAACGACCCCAACCCAAGGACAGGGAGAAATCACTTCCCTTAACTACGCTCATGTACACAAGGAAGAATTTGACTAAGCGAACACCAGTTGACAAAAAAAAAATTTAACAAGGACAATTTGCTGGGAAAAATATGTTTGGTTGAACTTTAGCAAGTGCTGCCGTTGCACTTTTTACTCTCTTGGTGTTCTTGTCCATGTAGTTGCAGCAATGATATACTGGCTTTCGCCAACCGACTGTGGTAACAACGAACTTTCGAACTATGCAACAAATGGTTGTCTATGCTTCACTGCTGGTTAAGGAAGGAAATGCACAAAAAAGTGAAGAACAAGAGGGTAACAGAAGAGGGATCTGCAATACGTTACAACTTGAATGCTTACATCTGCCATCTACGAACAGACCAACCATTCCTTTGGTGACGCAGTACATAATAAAATTTTAAGTAAATAGAAGCTAAATTGGGAAATATATATCTTAAACAAAATGTCATAGAGTCGAAGAAGGAAAGCACATCGTGCATCGACATAATGGAAGCTGGTAAATTTCAATGGAAAATCATAAATTTTGTATGTAATCTCTCTGTTCAGTTATTAGAGATAAGCATGAAGTGGATCGATTTGATGCCAATTTGATTAATATTTATATATACAAAAATTCAATTGACCTTGATACAAAACTAAATTTTCTTTTGGCTTGTCGCTAAAACCAAAATTAACAGGAAATGATTTGAAATCGTTCTAAAATAATGCTTAGCAATAACAGTTATAGTTAGACTTAACTATCGCAGTTTGTTAGGACGCCTGGGTGGAGCATTGAACGAAACGGTGGTATACTCCTTTTAGGTATATAACGTACTTACAAAACTTTCGAGTAGCTATCCCACAGAAATAGTATTAACTAGATCTTGTGATAAGCTGATCTAAGGAACGCAGATAAGCTGTCAATTGAGGTACGTCAGCGGATATCTTTTTCATAGGGAGACACAAGACCTCCGACTGTATATCATGATCAATGCTATTTGAATTGCCAGTCGAAATTAACGGCTCACTAAACGAAGTTTAAGTACGCACGAAACTACTACGTGTATATCGCAAATACAATGTTTAATAGGATTCAATAAAGAAATTAAAGTTATTAAAAGAGCTTGCATGCATGACAATAACAAAACAACAAACACACACAAAAGTTTACATTTGCATATCGTCGACTGGATCAAATAATGTCGTATGTTACATGTGAGCACATATAACATACGATAATAATTTATCAGGGTGACGCTATCAGAAAACTGTCGCAACACATTGTTAGTGGCAGAAAGTGGCAGCTGATATTAACACTTTAGAATCTTAGAACTTTGACTAATAAAAAGATATAAGTCCCAACGTGAGGATCGGTGAGGAACCCAACTAAAACTTTAGCTGAATTTGAAATATTTGTGCAAACAAACACTAATAAAGGCACTGGTGGAATTTTAAATAACAACAAAAAAAAACACAATAAGCTAAAGACACTAAAATTATTTCAAAATGAAGTAAATATTTTTGATTTCAATATACATTTTTATTTATTTCAATGTAATGATATTTTATGTAATTTTAAATAGCTTAAACTTGTACTTTATTTTTAACTTGCTCACACTGCAAAAACTAACTAATACCATAACCGCTTCCCAAGGCAGTCGGTTCTATGTACCGAAGCGACTCGGGATTTTTCCCGACCAAGGACTATCATTTCAGTGTAACCCCATTTAATTTGTTGCGTCCCTCCCACAAATTGTTATCCTCCCAGCAGCTCCTTGCAGGGGGACTGCTCCGGGAAGGTATCGAACCCAATTCGGCTCGCGCCCCACGGCGCCAACAACTCAAACGGCTGCTACCACTCATAACTACTATCTCCGTAGAGTCGGTAGCAATGCCGAGCGTCAACACCTGCCCCCGTCTTCTTCCCCCCTCTTTTCCGAGAGCAATCGTGTAGGTCAGTGAAACAGACACACCCCCGTTTGCACCGTTTGCCAGCACAGAATATATACGTTTGCGACATCCGCCCAATGCAGCTCCTGCCTTGGACGGTGCCACTTTCCTAGATGTTCTGGTCTCCGCGACGGCAACCCCCCGACGGGTTTCATTGCGCCATGTTGCCAGTTCGCTAGCCCAATTACACCGGGTACCCCAATGCTTACCCAAGGACGTCCAGTCCCAGGGCCACAACAGCAGTTGCGTCCTAGCCTTTCACAACCCAGGCGTAGTCACCCATCTCTTACTCCTAGAGTGACGACATCTCCCCCGTTGCACTTCAGAATTCTGCAGTTAAACTGTAATGGATTAACTGGGAAGATCACGGAGATAGTCGATTTCATGAAGTGGCACAACATCCGCATCGCCGCGATTCAAGAGACTAAACTCACAGCAAGATCTGCTCTGCAGACCTGTTCTGGGTATAATGTCCACAGAAAAGATCGTGAGAGCGGAAATGGAGGCGGCCTCGTGTTTATCTTACACCACTCAGTGCAATATCATTTATTTGATCGCGACATCGGCCGCAGGGACAGTATCTTAGAACGTCAAGGCTTATCTGTCCGGTCAGGCGATGCAAACCTAGAAATCATCAACATATACATCCTTCCTGCCACCTGTTTCCCCAGTGGATACCGCCCTAACATTAGCGCCTTACTCACTGGCAATAATCGCATTATTTTAGGCGACTTCAATGCCCATCACGATCTATGGCATTCAAACTTGCAGTCAGACAGTAGGGGTGAGATGTTGGCGGATCAAATAAAAGAAACGACGTTCTGCACAATAAATGGAGATGCCACCACACGTATGGTGGGAAGCTGTCACAGTTCGCCGGATATATCTATCGTGAGCGTAGGACTCGTAAACTGCGTCTACTGGCAGCCGATGGTAACATTGGCATCTGACCACTTACTTACACTCTTATTTCGCTCGAGCGAACCGACTTCATCGTCACAGAAAAACGCACTTTCATAAACTTTAAAAAAGGAAAGTGGTACGAATACAACTCCTTTACAGACAACCGCTTTGCTGTCCTCCCTATCCCAGCTGATGCCCGTCAAGGGGAGCGTGCTTTCCGCAAGGTTATTGAATCCGCCTCGGCTCGTTTCATTCCCGCCGGTAGAATTCCCGAAATTCGGCCCCACTTCCACCACGTTATAAGACAGCTCGATCCCGGCGACCTCCAAATAAGGGATATAAACCAACGCATCAGATTGCTTGTGGATGAACACAAGCGGGCGAAATAGGAGGAGCACCTAAGCGGTTGTAACCTCTCTGCCGGTGTAGGTAAACTTTGGTCCACCGTAAAGTCCCTATCGAATCCGTGTAGACACAATGACAAAGTTTCCATCGCCTTTCGCGATAATGTGCTGTCGGATGCGAAAAAATGCGCGAGCGCTTTCTGTCGACAATATATAATGCATTCTACGGTCGACAAAGATAGACGGAGGGCCAACAGACCCGCACATAAACATAAGTTCAGCGCGTCACCAATTACCATCACCGCCAAAGAGGTTGAGGATGCCATCAGTAATGCTAAACCATCCAAAGCAGTGGGCCCAGACGGCATAGCCATGCCGATGCTTAAAAGCCTAGGGAAAGAGGGTTTCAAATATTTAGCACATGTCTTCAACCTGTCTCTTTCCACCTTTGTCATACCCGAAAAATGGAAAATGGCCAAGATGGTCCCGCTACTAAAGCCTGGGAAACCAGCTAACATAGGAGAGTCATATCGCCCGATATCTCTCCTATCGCCAGTAGCCAAGACGCTTGAAGCCATTTTGCTCCCCTACTTCAAAGCAAATTTGCAGCTAGTCTGTCATCAGCATGGCTTTAGAAAACTTCATAGCACCACCACCGCGCTAAATGCCATTAGCACACAGATAAATTGTGGTTTAAATCAGAAACCCCACCATAGAACAGTACTTGTTGCGCTAGACCTATCAAAAGCTTTTGATACGGTCAACCATGGCACGTTACTGCAAGACCTAGAAGGGTGTACCCTTCCCCCATGTCTTAAAAGGTGGACCGCAAATTATCTGGGTGGTCGGCAGGCATCGATGCAATTCAGAAACGAAACATCAAAGCCAAGAAGAATTAAACAACGGGGTGCCACAGGGTGGTGTCCTATCCCCACTTTTGTTTAATTTCTACATATCAAAATTACCTTCGCCACCCGACGGAGTTACTATCGTTTCTTACGCCGATGACTGCACTTGTACCAGAATAATGGCCACAGGCCCGGGCGCACAGATCGATGAGCTTTGCAACAGAATAAACGGCTACCTCCCTGATCTCTCCAGCTTTTTCGCCTCGCGAAACCTGGCATTATCACCGACTAAATCATCCGCGACCTTATTTACAACTTGGACGTCCCAAATGTCGACCATTTCGAACATCCACGTCGATGGCACTACGCTACCGACTGTCCTACACCCCAAAATCTTGGGTGTGCCGTTTGATCAGGATCTACATTTTGGTAATAAAATCCTCAAATCTCTTGCTGGCAGTACTTGGGGAAAAGATAAAGAAACGCTCATTACTACTTACAAAGCAATTGGCCAGCCGATTGCATGCTACGCGTCCCCTATATGGTCGCCAAGCCTTAAAACTACTGTTTAAGCGACTTAAACTATGAACATTTTTCGTTCGTTTGTTTCAGTAGCCATTGAGTGTGCTTGTAATTCTCAACTGGTTAGTGAAATATTCTAAAGACATAGTTTGAGTTTTTTAATTAAAATCGAGGTTCTTCGGATGGTGTGCTAATACATCAGAGCCCAGTGCTCGCCTCCATATCACACTTTGAAGGGGTTCTTCAAATAGAAGATGAGGTGGCTCATTAGAGCGAAACCTCAGAGTGCCCAACGCTCACCCCAAATTAAATAAATAGAGGTTTTTCTTGTAGAAAATGGGGTGCCAATACCTCAGAGCCGTCCCGTGATCGCCTCCATATCACATTTTAAAGGGTTCTTCAAATAGAGGATGAGGTGGCTCAGTAGAGCGAAGCCTCAGAGCTCCCAGTGCTCGCCCCCAAAATAAATAAATAAAGGTGTACTGATGCTATGCATCCTCCCATGACTTAAACACACCAATAACACTAAAACTACCCAACTTAATAAACTGAATCCCTTAAAATAAACACAAATAAATAAATAAAGGTGTACTGATGCTATGCATCCTCCCATGACTTAAATACACCAATAACACTAAAACTACCCAACTCAATAAATGGAATACATTAAATCAAAACCCCATAAACTCAATACAGTCCATTAATAATAATAATTTATAAATTTAAAAAAAGGAATGCTTGGTGGGAGTTGAACCCGCAACCCCGGGCGTTTGGTCGGGTACGTCAGCCACTGTGCCACGACTCATACGCTTACAAGCACATAAAATTACTCATTTATAACTCTTATTAAACTGCTCGCCCTCAATTGCCCAAAGCTTAGACAACTACTCACTGGAAGAAGATACAGGCCTGCCAAAATACTGATCTCAGAATCGCAGCGGAGGAGGAACGCACACTCCCCAGGGAAACACGAGTCACTCTAGCTCAACTTCGATCTGGATACTGTAACAGGTTAAACTCTTACCTATCCAGAATCAACCCCGACATACAAAATGTATGCCCCGCTTGCAATGTGCCCCACATGACACCAACCATCTCTTTAGTTGTAATGTGGAACCAACGCCTCTAACACTCCTCTCATTATTGTCCACCCCTGTTGAAACAGCAAGTTTCCTTGGACTCCCGTTAGAGGATATTGATGACAATTTGTGATCGGCCGCACCTATTGCATGGGGCGAAGCACTGCTACAACAACAACAACAACAACAACAACAACAACAACTTTTGAAGCTATTCTTAAAGAGTACAGTTCGAATACCACAAAAACAAATATACCTTTTAAAATGTTGTTCTAATAAGAGATACTAACGACACATTTGGTGACAAACTTTTCACTTTGATTTTTTTATTTTTGGCCTTGGAACCGACCACTGTGCAATGGTACTACTGTGGTACTAGAATGTTTAGCTCCTCATACCCAACGATGCTCATAAGGTTATAGTAAGCTTATTTTATTGCATTTCTTGTCGCGTAAACTCTACGTACGGACCAGAAGAAGCAATTTAAATATAATATTTGTGTGTTTCACACATGTTCATATATGCGTTTACACTTTGCTTATTTTTAGTGCAGCGCCAAAACTAATTTGAACTAGTCAACAACGAAACAATAAGATATCAAGATAATAAATTATGATTAATTTGAAGGGAAAGATATAACAAATATATTGTTACGAATTTACTGTAATTCCGCTTATTTGCAACTTTCTACTAACGTTCGTATCGCTAAACTGTTGAATAAATAACTCTAATATTCAATAATGCAAAATGGCCTTTATTAAAGTACTTCACAATAACACTGATGCTTCACAACCAATAGCTTGCTTAAATCACACTGATTGTCGTGCCTCTACTGTTGCTGCTTTTTATACTCTTCGATTTCCTCGTTCCATACTTCTAGGCGTTTCCAGAAATTTCTTAGTTACTGCTAAAAATTATAACTACAGATGCACGTGTATAGCTTCTCATATGCGCGTGTATATGTGAGTGACACTTCCACAAATAATTGCCTACTTTTGGGAGCATCTCAGATAAGATATATGCATGTGTTTGTGCGTCTCTTCTCCGCTGCGTGTACGTACATATGTGTAGACATAATGCTTGATTCGTTTATGTAGATACAAGTGACTGCCTGCTTTATTGTTTTTGTGGCTTCATTTACTTAGCATCAGACTAGTGATGTGAGTATCACTTAGTGTCACTAATATTCGTCACAATATATAAAAAAGCAGAAGGTGACTGCTCTTCGAGTACAACAACAACTTTTTAGCAACAAAAAAGTCCACTCTGCGCGGGAATATAGCATACACACATTTTTGCACAGCATGGACCGATTTAAGTAAATAGGTTAAGTTATGTTAGGTTGAACTGGCCGATCCGTGAGAACCTCGCATAAACTAAACAAATCCATAGCGTTACCAGATCTATGTTTATCGACCAAACTGAAAAACGCTATCAAAAACCAGGATATTACCTAAAATAGCCTCTTGACAAATACAAGAAGCTTTCTAGGACTTAGCCAGGCAAGCGCGGGACACGGCCACAAAACGTGCTGGATCGTTTCCTCTTCCAACCCGCACTGTATATATCTGCTATCACTGACTGGGCCTAATTTAAAATCCATCATGAGTCTAAAGTCCTCTTTTTTTAATGATAGGAGTAACTTTTTTAGTCTAATAGCGTTTTCTTTTCTGGAAAAAGTGTTATGCTTTTTGTATGCCGCGCCAGGGTTGTAAATATATTTTGTTCTATTCTAAAAAGCAGGTAACGCCTTTACGGGGTATTTCGTTCTTTTGTGAAAATTATTGACTGATCGCAACGCAAAAGCGTTACACTTTTACCCTGCATAAAATGGCGGTGTGGCAGTGCAACTCTGCTAAACCATTTATTTTCGTAACTTCGCAAATTTTTAGCGAATAATATTGAAATGACGGAAATAATTGCTAATCAATTTTTATTATCATTGACAGCGCGTTTGTGAAAATCAGCTAATACACGGGGACGCCATTTATGTTCTTTTCATGCACTGTAAATGTTGAAAATTGTCTGGGGTAGGAGTAACTCTATTAAGGCTTTACCATTTACTTAGGCAACAATTTATTTCAGAAAAGAAAACGCTATAAGGTTGTAAGACCTACACATGATCTTCGACACTTTACAGCCCGCGCTTGGGTTCACGTTATTTCCCCTTGGTGGATCATGTGTAACTCTCGCGTGATTTTACTAGTTTTTTTTTTTAAAGGGCAGTAGTATTTATTTGATATGGAACCTATTTTTTTACATAATTAAAGATAACCTTTATAATAAGACTTTAATTTTTTCTCTCAAAAATAGTTAAAATTTGATCTTTATTCTTATATCTTTATTGTCAAATAAATTAGTTGAACTGTAAAATTTATTTATTAAAAGACAAATTCAAACTGAAAAATTAAAGCTAAATTTTAACTAGCTTACCCTCGTTAGATCAGGAACCTTCCAGATGGTGTAAGAATGGTTTAATAGCAGGCACATGGATGAGGAGAGAAGTAGAATAATCACACAAACCAGGGAAGAAGAAAATGCTAGAAGCGATGATCGGGACCAGAGCATGCACTTTCTTCTACACAGACAGTTTCTATTGAATTTTTGCAAGCCCGGCGATCAAAACAGACACCCGCTTGATGCAGCCCCGCCTCTCAGCCAAATAAGGGCTATAGTAAATATAACAGACCACTTGCCAAGAGCCCGTGAGGCAGTAGAAACAGGTCGAAATGCAGTTTTATTTCCAAAGTGGGTTACGATGACGTTACGTGTTCGAATAGCATTAGGCTGACAAGTATGAGGAAGAGAAAACGTCGCAGTCTCATGACTCAAGCTGGCCGCGATGACGGAACAAATAATTCTCTAACCCAGTTAACCCTAAAAGTTACTCAGGCGAAAACTTTTGATTTTTATTGCAAATGTCTGTTTAAAACCACTATAGAAAGAGACTCTGATACTTTTAAACAAAAAAAATGCATTTTATTATTTTAGAGGTGTCCTATATACATATAGGACATTAGGAAAGTTTACAAAACACTTGGTATGTACTCCAATATTGCATTTTACAGATCTTGTAGTGGTTTTTTGATGGCAATATCCACATCGGGTTTGTTTTTCCTGTGGTTCTACAAGATGATCCATACGGTCATAGCGAATCTCGGCTTCTTTGGAGCAACTTGCATGGCCTTTTTGGTAGGTTGATTGCTTTCGATGGGTAGTCAGCAGCATGGTAGCCACTGCACGCCTAAAGCTCAGTTGTTCAAAACTTCCGCCCCGTTCGCGATGTATGATCCAAGCGTTTTGGAGCGCCATATCAATGCAGTGGGCTAGCAAAGGCAGGTACCACTTTTGCCCCTGATTGAAGTCCTATACAAGCTTATATTTTGGTCAGAACGGTCCACTCCTCCCATGTTAGAGTTATACATGTAAATCAAATGCGGTTGTTCTACATATATATTCTTTTTTTTCTTTTTGGGAATAACGCTTCACCGTATGAACGGGAGAAATTCCTGCGTAATTTGATATAAGGCATACAACGTTGTTGTCATCCCATTTCACAGCAATAATATTTCGGTCTCTAATTTTAGCGTAGTTATAGCTTCCGCGGCTGTCCTCTTTCATGACACTAGAGTTGGTAAGGGAAACTCCCTTCAGATGATTTTCTCTTATTGTTCCCGTTCGGTAGAGACTCCAATCCGTAAGTTTTATTATCAAAACAACCGAACTGAAGAAGTTATCAAAAAATATATGAAACTTGAAATCGGGCCATTTGTGGCGCAGGGCTTGAGCATATTCCAGCACCATTCCTGCGCATTTAGGGTTTTCAAATTCTGTTTCGGTCAAAATCAAATCCTGCTTCACCCACTTAAACGTCTTTTTAATTTTTCACTTGCTTGCGGTTCAGGGTTGTTTTGCTTCTTTTTCGAAGCTCGTTTAACGTTATATTATCGTCCGACTCATCGGATGAGCTTTCAGGTCCGGCTGCACTAAATTTTATTTCTGCTGGCGCTTGCAGTTGGGCAGATGGAAAACTATTTACGTCAAAAGCTTCCTCAGGACCAGAATCTTCGTCAGTAATATTACCGTTTGCATTAACTGGAGGAAAAAAACCACTTCATCGATGTCGCCAGTGTTTTCTTCATCATCTTCCAACAAAACAAGAACCTCATGAAGCGAGAGACCCCTGCAAAAAAATAGTTCTTGTAGACACCTATCTTCCTAATGTCCTATATGTAGGACACTAACATTTGCTCATTTTTACTACTAACTAATTTTCAGTGTATTTAACTATAATATTACACATTTAAAAACTCATTTATTTCTCTATAATTTTTTAATAAAAAAAATATATTTGTTAAATTTTATCATTTAATTTTAACTCACTTTTGAAATCGTATGTTATAATTTTGCATTTTTCAAAATTAGTAATTTTCTGAATAAGACAACGAGCACTTCTCTCACTGAGGGACTGTAAACACTTATTAACGCTGTTGCGCAATTTCTACTGCAGGCAAAATACGTGCGTGAGTCGATTTTTATTTTAAATCCCAAAATTCTTTTACAAGAGCTATTATTAAAGTCTTTTAGTCAAAATTCAAAAAGATTATGTCTGTATTGAAGGAAAAATTGCCTTCTATTTTTTGTTCCATTTATATAAAGGTAGTTCTTAAAATTTATTTATCCTCTTTTTATTTTCAATTTTTTAGTACTGCCTACAAAAATGCAATTGCAACTTTGATTAGTAATTTAAGTAATTCCTAACTGAAATTCCTAACAAAATAGCAAGATTTAATAGAATTAGTGGAATTTTCGCTGACAACACTGGCGAAAACAATAGAATTCCACCTCGCATCATAACAAGAGAATTCCACCTCGTTTGTCAGCTACTTAATTGGCACAGCTGAAAATCGTGGTGAAATTCGCATACGCCTGAAAGTCTAAAATAATCGTGGTGAAAGTCGCGTACGCCTAAAAGTATGCAAGGACGTGCATTGAGTTGGGCCTTCAACGAGGTGGAATTCTACAACGCCTGCAACACCATGAACGTATGGCCTAATCTTCTAAATAGTTCGACTTGTGCGTTATGTAGCTCAAATTTTTTGATCAAACATTGCACTGTCAACGAGTTTTAAGCTATATTTCAGGTTTCAAGTCTCTAGATATCCAGGAAGTTAGTTAAAAATCGATTGCAAGATTCCCAATTTAAACTAGTTTTCTCAATATCTCGATCCATGCGCCACCTAGCGAATTTTTTTTTTTGATAAAAGATTGCATTGTCACCGGGTTCTGACTAACGGTCCAAGTTTCATGTCTCTAGCTCATCGGGAAGTTACTCGAAAATCGATCGCAAGATTCCCCCCGTTTTTAAAGGATTTGCAGTTATCTTGACTAGCGCGCCACCTAGCGGAACTGTGTTTTCTACAAGTTGTATTGTCACCAGGCCTCTAACTAAGTGCCAAATTTCAAGTCTCTAGGTAACCGAGAAGTTAGTTAAAAATGGAATGAAAGAGCGAGTTTTTACAAAACGTTTGCTAATAACTTTTAAATAGCATTGAATGATAATTATCCGCCACCGGATTATGATCAAAACGCGTTTTCAGGTACTCCTTTGACAATTTTTGTGGTATTGTAAGAGTTTTTGTCAAGTAAAAAATTGCCATTGTTAAACGGTTTTATTTATACTTGGAGTCAAGTAACCACGGTTGTAAGGAACAGGGTGAACTTTTAAAATTTCTAAAAAATTTCTTCATAACGCCAAACAATACCCTTTTTTCATGCAGATACCCTGTCCATGCTTATTTTAGCTGAAAACTGTATTTAATATGTCTATGACAGACCAAAATTTTAAATCCCATTTTTAATTTAGGCAAGATTTTAACTAAAGAGTATTTTAGTCAGCGACTATGATTAAGGACCATTATGTATGTGACCTCCCTCAAATATACTAGTTCACCAAATTTCATCGAGCTGTCTCAAAAATTGAGGGATTAGTTTGCGTTCAAATAGACGAACAGACCGACAGACGGACATGGCTAAGTAAACCCAGCTCGTCATCCGGTATACTTATTGATGCGTCTGTCGCTTCTCCTTTAAGTACTTACAATTTTGAGATTCGTGACAAACTTAATTTGATTTTCAGGCAAGCTATAAAAAAGGTCAAAATAAAAACAAACAAAAAGAAAGTACCTACAAACAGAAAAGTTACCAAAACAAAAACAGCTAACACAAATAAATATTTTAATTCAACTAACTAATTATAAGCCACAGTAAGTTTCCACAAAAAATGCGAAGTCAACAAAATCTTGCCATGTTGAGATTAAATGCAAAATTGCCAATGCGCTGACCAAAACTGGGCGTTGAGAGGGGACATCTGAAAGTTGCAGCGTGTAAATTCTAAATAAACAAATATTTTCCTATAGTTGTATTTATGTAAGTATGTATGTACTACGCATTGCTATTTTCAAACTTTTAGCATTGAATTTAATTGCAACCAATTTAAAATGTACAAGCGAGGAGAGACTGATAAACAAGCAAACTACATATGTAAATAGACAGTATGCACTAGAATAGACTGCCCCATCACGGTTCTTTTTTCCATCGTAATTCCAAAGTTTAACCAGTAAGGAAGGCTAAGTTCGGGTGTAGCTGAACATTACATACTCAGCTGAGAGCTTTGGAGACAAAATAAGGGAAAATCACCATGTAGGAAAATGAACCTAGGGTAACGCTGGAATGTGTTTGTACGATATGGGTATCAAATGGAAGGTATTAAAGAGTATTTTAAAAAGGAGTGTGCCTTAGTTCTATAGGTGGACGCCTTTTTGAGATATGGCCATAAAAGTGGACCAGGGGTGACTCTAGAATGTGTTTGCACGATATGGGTATCAAATTAAAGGTATTCATGATTATTTAAAAGCGAGTGGCCCTTAGTTGTATATGAGAAGGCATTTTCGAGATATCGACCAAAATGTGGACCAAGGTGACCCAGAACATCATCTGCCAGGTACCGCTAATTTATTTATATATGTAATACCACGAACAATATTCCTGCCAAGATACAAAGGGCTTTTTATTTCGCCCTGAAGAACTTTTTCATTTTCTTCTACTTAATAGATGGACGCCTTTCACGCCCATTTTACAAAGTTTTTTCTAAAGTTATATTTTGCCTCAATAAACCAATCCAATTACCATGTCTCATCCCCTTTTTTATATTTGGTAGTTATAGAATTATTGCATGTTTTTTCATTTTTCGTTATTTTCGATATCGATTTTCAACACCAAGATAAAGTGAGCTCAGATAAGTACGTGAACTAAGTTTAGTAAAGATATATAGATTTTTGCTCAAGTTATCGTGTTAACGGCCGAGCGGAAGGACAGATGGTCGACTGTGTATAAAAACTGGGCGTGGCTTCAACCGATTTCGCCCTTTTTCACAGAAAACAGTTATCGTCATAAAATTTATGCCTCTACTAAATTTCACAAGGATTGATAAATTTTTGTTCGACTTATGGCATTAAAAGTATTCTAGACAAATTAAATGAAAAAGGGCGAAGCCACGCCCATTTTGAAAGTTCTTTTATTTTTTTATTTTGTTGCACCATATCATTTCTCGACTTGAATGTTGACATAATTTACTTATATACTGAAAGATATTTAATTTTTTGTTAAAATTTGACTTAAACATTTTTTTTTAAAGTGGGCGTATTCGTCATCCGATTTTGCTAAATTTTATTTAGCACACATATAGGAATAGGAGTAACGTTCCTGCCAAATTTCATCATGATATCTTCAAGGACTGCCAAATTACAGCTTGCTAAACTTTTAAATCACCTTCTTTTAAAAGCGGGCGGCGCCATGCCCATTGTCCAAAATTTTACTAATTTTCTATTCTGCGTCATAAGTTCAACCTACCTACCAAGTTGCATCGCTTTATCCGTCTTTGGTAATGAATTATAGCACTTTTTCGGTTTTTCGAAATTTTCGATATCGAAAAAGTGGGCGTGCTTATAGTCCGATTTCGTCCATTTTAAATAAAATAAATGCTCAGGAACCTACATACCAAATTTCATCAAGATACCTCAAAATTTACTCAAGTTATCCTGTTTACGGGCGGACGGACGGACATGGCTAAATGAATTTCTTTTTTCGCCCAGATCATTTTGATATATAGAAGTCTATATCTATCTCGATTAGTTTATGCCGTTACGGATTACCGTTATGCGAACAAAATTAATATACTCTGTGAGCTCTGCTCAGCTGAGTATAAGAAAATGTAGAACGCTTCACGATTTTGCGTATCATCTTTGCGTAGGGACGGCCGACGTTGTGTGGTCGTAGCGTGTGCTCTGCCTACCACACAGGCTTCAAGTCCCGGTCAAAGCAACATAAAAAAATTGCCCCTTGGCAGTGATTTGGCAAACACTCCGAGTGTATTTCTGCCATGAATGACTCATAGAAAACTCATCGCCCTTGCAGATGCCGTTCGAAGTCGGCGTAAAACAGGTCCCATTCCGCCAATTTTTAGGATAAATCAAAAGGGGCACGACGTGAATTAGATGAGAATCTCGGCTGCTTAAATCTCTTCGGAGGTATATCGCGCCCTTTTATTTTTATTTTTTATTTCCAAAGTTATTCAGCCCAATTCGAAATAAAAATTTCCAGAGTGTTATTCTCTTTGCCGGTTCCTCGTATTTGAAAAATAATATTTGTAGAAATTTTCCCTCAAACATTTTTTAGATTAAATTACGTAATCTCAACAAAAATCCCAATGCTCAGTCTGGGAGAACTGCTTGCAATGCCACGGCTGTCAAGGCATTATTCCCAGAATTCAAAACACAAGTCCGCTAAGAAAGCCAGCTGTACGCCACATGTTCTGCCAGCATATTCAAGATTGGCAAAAAACTTTGCACTAACTGCTGTAACTTCGTCGGGATATCTACAAAGAATCTGTAAGTTTTTTCGATGGATACTTTCTGAAGCTCAGTCGGCACCAATAACATAATCGTAACTTGTCTGGTTATAACTTCGATAAAACTTAATCCCGACATACCCCACGTATGCACCGCATTTGTGGGGCCTCATATTTTGTTTACCGCTTTGCATTCGCCACATGAAACTAACTTTTCTCACCTGTATGTCGCCGTAAATAGTAGGGACGCACAACTCAATGGCTGATCTATGGATATGGATCTAGAAAGAATGACCAGGATGAGAAGATCTGAAAATTTAACGTGGTCAAACAAATCCTTTCAGAAATAGTCGAGTCATACGGTAGTAAACCGGACCTACATATATCCGCCACAAGAGGGTCCACATCAGTTAAGCTCCTCTAAACACTCGGACCTGAAGTCATTATCTTTGGTTCCGATGAGCCAGCCTTAGCCAGAAACTCCGATGAAATACAAAGACAATCAGGCTGCATTTCATTATGCCCCCTTCGACAGCATCCCAGCCCGCAATGTTAAAATGCCCAATACAGATACTTAACTTAACGCCTTTGATCTTCTTGAAATACGGAAGCCTGGAAAACAAGTAAATTAACATTGATATCCCTACTTTCTTTTGAATTGAAAGCACTGACGGTGAAAGTGCTCTCATACGAGTATTTTACCTAGACCCTACATATATCAACAGGAATCATGCAAAGCCAAGAACTAACAGATAAATAGCTGACTAGACCACCGGCGACTATTTAAAACTTTCCGAAAGTTAAGCACAAGTGTTATCATTATCTTTCAGAGCCGTTGAAACTTCGGTTCCCCGCTTGTCTTAGTTCTATTTTGCCTCTACGCGTGGTACAATGAGGTCTCATCAGTGATATCAGATGTAGGAAGTGAGGAGGAATCAATCGAACACGTCCAGTAGAATAAGTCGTAAAAATCTTTTACTATTTGCCAAGAGGACGGTGTTTTTATATATAACATAGGTCCTGGTTTTTGATAGGGGTTTTCAGTTTGCTCTCGAACAGTCTTCTGGTAACACTAACTGCGCACAGCATCTCAAGTACAGTTTTCTGAAACTCTCTACAAATTTTACCTAGCGATGTAAAGAAGTACTGCATACCTCCACTAATGACTGAATGTGACAGGAATAGGAAACGTGTGGCCAAAAGAAGTTAATGTTCACGCGCTAAATGGCAGAAAGAAAGTCCCACGGGCGGCAGAAGGATTCCAGACCAGGTTTTACTCCTGCACGACCAGTAATGACAAGCTGGTTATATTCGTACGGAGCGTGCTTAAGTTACAGAGGGAATTTCTGCTCAAATATAAATAGCTAGGGAAAATATGAGCCTACATATTAATCGTTCCCGATAGCGTCGGGTTAGTATCTTAATGGTGCTTGTTACCGGACCTATATCCGGCTAAGGGCCATCAGCATCGATAACACTCCCCAAAACCTTCGCGGAGTGTCTTTAACGTTAATACAACAATAAGACCAACAACCTACTCCCTGACGAAGGTAAATATGTTCCGCCACCCGATTAGGACTAAATAGCAATCCAGGAAGAATATTTTTTCTTCATGAACGAATATCACGGTCTATAGATCGTTCATCCCAATGTCCTCATGGCAGGGTAACATAAGGGCAATTGGGCTTATGACTACGTTAAATGGCGTCATGATTATGACAATCACATAAATTGCGGAAACCATCCATACGCCCAAATGGAAAGATCCCGCTGTAATTCCCCGCATCAAATTTCAAATAAAGAACCACTTGTTTTTCTCATTTACAACCAAAGTGACAACTACAATGTGAGACATCTAATTGTTAAAGATTGCATATGTATGCATAAATAATTTTACGCACTCAACGCACACATATACACCTACAAAAGAGTTAAAAAGCTCGGCGAGACGCCAAGCGTAGCTACTAAATTAAAATGGTAAAAGTAAATGAAATAAAATAAGTTTTTGCTAAACTAAACAAATGACCTTTATCTAACAAAGCCGACTTATTGCCGCAAAGCATAAGCCACCCCAGCAAAAAATGCGATTAGTCTTGGTTGATTCCGGGATGAGTCGGAAAGGAGTATGCGCCCTGCAAAAAATGCGATTAGTCTAGAATGAATCAGGGATAAGTCACAAAGGAGTATGAGACCAATGTCAGTTTTAATCTCTTTGTATGCGTTGAACTCTTCCCTTTTGTTTGAGCATGTCCTTTGAAGAGACTAATTGTGCCGATTTATACCCGAACGGGAACGAATGTAGACTATTCTCCTTTCTCATCAAAAAGTTTTAGTTTTCGTATGATGCGAGATTAAACGCAATATTAAAACTTGCAAAAAATTGTTAGATACATCTATGTAAAAAAATTATTAAGTTGCCAACTCATTCCAAAAGATATGGGTCGACGATAATGGAACATATGATCCAAGTCATTTAGGTTCGTTATGGGGCTCTGCATTTTTCTTAAATAATTCGAATCAATTCATCTTTTTTATTTAACTCACTTCGTTGCCGCTTTTTTTATGTTTCTTAAAATGGGCTACATAGATTTCAGCCTGACTAATCCCAGATGTACCCAAAAGGGGCTAGAGGGGTCCAATTATGCCCAAATGTAGACAAAAGAGATCAACCGGAGACCGCTCTCTTTAGGGATAAGTCGCACTATTTTTTACAGGGACCCTGACACACATCCAATTTGCTTTTCTGTGTATTATGTAAATCGTTCTCAAGGCGCTGCTTTGCTGTTGTTGCATGGTTGTAATGAACGCACTGTAAGGTAAGCATTTGTCACTAACAAATTGACTGGCCACTGATGTTAGAGAAGAACGGGCGCAAATTCTATGCGGTGAATTAGGTGAATAAACAAGAGGAAACGCACTGGAGTTCATTAATATAAATCATGCAATTATGTTGGGCGAAAATGGATATTTAGGAAGTTAGGGAGATGCACTGGACGACGAAAGCACTTTAGGTGAAGTAATTTTCAGAGATAAATGAGTTTTTGTCATTATAATAATGATATTTGATTGGGGCGTGCTACTTACGCCAATGGAAGTTATTGCCGTCAGCACTAAATATAAAAGTAAAATCGTCTTTTAGAGTAGCTTACAACAGTAAATTCCATTTGCCGATCATCTGCGACTCAGCTTAGTTTTGCTAAAAGAAAGAACTGGCACGCACCCAGGATAGGATAGAATAGGTTAGGTGGTAGCTGCCCTGATAAGGATAGCTCACTTGGACAACATGAAGGTCCGTTGTGATACCACATACACCAAAAATAACGGTGACTTAGATCTAGCTACTTAGAGAATCGTTGGATAGCAACGATAAAGCTCCGAATGATACCGATCTCAACTTTGGATAAATCCTCGGGAGATCCAAGTGAGTCGCGACCGAAGTACTTTCACCTAGTTCTGGCAAAAGCTGCGCAATCAAGCATAAAGTGATTTGGTGATTCCACCTCATCATCCTCCATACAGCTGCAGCAGGATGGAGTTTCCAGTATATTGAGACGTACCGCATGGATACCCATGGGACAGTGCTCTGTCAAAACCCCAATGACCATTGATAGGTGAGCCTTAGTGAACCCAATTATTTCAGCAGACCTCCTGCCACCCACTTTCGGCCAGAAATATCTTGCTACCCTGCAAGACGTGGTATCCCAACGTTTGCTGAGCTGACTCGAGGCCCAGCTATGGAGGAGCAATCCACAGGTGGCCAGCGGGATCCCGAAATCCCTACAGCCATCTTCATCCGGTTCAGTTGTACCGATGCGGGCTAAGAGATCCGCTTGACAGTTACCCGGGATATCACTATGGCCCGGGACCCAGATAATCTTAATTGTAAAATAATTCGATGCAATCGCAAGCGAGGTCAGGCACTCCCAGACCACCCTCGATCGCACTGTAGTTGAGCTCAAGGCCTTGATGGCCGCTTGGCTATCAGAGTAGATGTTAAATTCCCTAACCGTAGTAGCACTGGATAGCATTCCATCCACCGCATCCTTAATCGCAGCAACTTCCGATTGGAATACACTGCAGTGATTAGCCAACTTAAACTTGCGGCTTAAATTTAGCTCTTGACAAAAGACCCCCCACCAACCTTTCCATCCAGCTTCGACCCATCCGTGAACAAGTTAACCGGCCCCATGCCCCAGATAATTCCTCTTCCCCACTCCTTTCTCTCTGGTACGCACCCAGTATTCGAAATTATTTTCTTACTCGTCCATAGCGAGGCTTTTCATTACGTCTGTTTTCGAAATTGTTCGTAAGGCGATATTTTATGGGTCTACTCACAGAGAGTTACACCTCAGCACTGTATCTAGTGAAAACAATCTCGAAAGACCTATCCGAAATAGTCCCAAAATGATCCGAAAACAATAGGGAAATGCTTTAGAGATAGTACAGAAATAATGCAGCCTTTAGAGCCCCTGCGAATTAAGGGGCTTAGAATAAACCCGCGGTAAGTATACCTGTCGTTCCAAATTTTGTACCCAGGTTGTGCGCTGGGGTTCGAACCCGCCAAAAAAACCAATCTCATTGAAAAACGAAAACAAGCCTCGGCTGAGGTCTTGTTTTTCTGATAACGACAACGGCAAAAGTTTACCGAACTATGATTTAAAAGACCGTCAAGGAACCGATGCCCTATTTTTCCATATGTGAAGGTTACCCCTAAAGATACACAATAGGGCCTTGCGACGTCTACTGCAGTAGCCATATGAAGAGAAGCACAGTTAACATTTATTTGTGCATACGTACCAATAGCTGATGCTGCCGACATCGGAATTATGCTTGGTAACGTTAAAGCCAGAATGAGCTATTAAGGGTACAATGGGACAATACAGCTCCCACGATATAGCAACTCCAAACGGTTAGCTGGCTCCTGACCGAAGGTAAAGAAACTAAATCGATTAGGTCGAAGATGGCCACAGACATAGCACCAGTGTCAGAGTGGTGAACGAGGTCTAAATGCCGACGGAACACTACTTTGTGGGAACCAAGATACACACAAGCCCCACGAAACAGTCCGTACCGTACTAAAGGTTTTCAGGGAGCCCGCAAAAACAACTTGTAAGATGAAGAATGTCGCGCTGCCTCTGAGAAATGAACGCTGCCTAAAAACAGAAACCTGGTGCAGCAAGCAGTGCTGTGTGGGAGCTTTACCATGACACGACGAAGGAATAGAGAAACTGGCTACAGGGAAGCCTGATCAGACGTTTTCTGATAGGATTTATTGAGCAGACGACAACAGCGATAGCATAATCTTTGAGGATGGACTCTAAGTTCTGTCTCCCGACTAGGCGAAGTCATAAAAGCAATATCGCGGTTAAGGAATAACGAGGCACCGGGTTATGAAGGAATACCCCCTAGCTGTTCCAACATGGCAGCGAAGAGTTGGTAAAGACCATGCACCAACTCATAAGCAAAATATGCTGGAATTTAAGTATGTTCTGCCCGAATTAACAAGAAGATGATCCCGAAAACCTCGTTACTTACAGCAGAACCAGTCTACTTAATATCCCGTACCGAGTTCTATCTACTATAGTTATTGCACGAAACATTCGAGCGGCTTCCGCTCTGATAAATCTACTATCGGCCAGATCTTCACTATACGCCAGATTCTGGACAGGATTCGCGATTAGAAAACCGACTTCAAAGCACTCTTTAATAGCGCGAAAGCGAGTTGCTTGTGTGCTGGTATGTCTGCATTGCAAGAGCCAATTGAAACCAAACAAGGCTTCATATAGGCTCACTCCCTTTCGTGGTAGTGTCCATGATGGCGACTGTGAGTATCGAAGAAGGTTTAATAATGAGTTGTATGTGCCTCTTTATAGGCACAACGCAGTGCGTCGTCGAAATCTTTGACATCTGCTAAAGTAAATGCCTATGGCCATATTTAATTATATGATATGATATGTGCATATAATAATCTTTAACTAATACATTGGTATTTTAATTCAATTAGCCGTAAGCTTATAAATACAGAATTAGTTTGACTATTTGATATGCATTGAAGTGAATAATAATACTTATAGAGAATGAGTATGTATATACATTAACCTGGGTCGATTTGTATGGACGAAAGTTAACCGATATCGCGCCATCGATTTTTCGATAGGATTTGGGCTCAGGAAAAAAAGTTCCACTACACATACCCAAAAAAATAATTTTCGAGCCTGCGAAAAAAAAATGACGAAAGGGTAAATTTTTCGACCAAAACACTCCCGAAAACCCAAAAAATATTTATTTATTATTTATATTATTATTTTATTTATAATATAAAAACGTTGGCATAAAAATTTTACTCCTCATGTAATTGATAAATTGGTTGAAATTTGGAATAAATTGAATATTCAGCGAATTGATAGACGTAGTATTCTAAGAAAACTAAGTGGTTTAATTGAAAAATATCACGAAAGCATTAAAAACAGAAAAAAAGTTCAGGAATTTACAGCATTCGTACAATCAACAAATGGATTATTTTACATTGGAAAATGTAAATGCAAGTTAAAAGCAACAGAATGCTGATGTGGTTTAATACCAAACCATTTAAAAGAATTTATGATGGACCAACATAATGGTAGAAAATTCACAATACCTGAAGATATGGATGACATTGTAGAAGAAACACAAATTGCAAATGAAGCAGTTGAAGTATCAGTTACAATGAAACGAGGACATTATACTCAACGATACGATGCTATAAATTTTGCTATGGTGTGTGAAAGATTCGCTGTTTCAGATAGAGTTGCTTCATGTTTAGAAACAGCCCTTTTCGAAGATACAAATTTTCCAGATGTTCGTGGCGAACTTGTCATAATGGATAAATCTAAAGTTGCAAGAGAAAAAATTAAAGCTTGAGATGAATTGCTTCGTAAACGATACATAGATTCCAACATAACTGCATTTGCTTTCGATGGCAGAAAAAATGATTCATTAACTAGAGAGAAAATTAATGAGAAATTTCATACAAATATGGTAAAAGAATCCCATTTAGTTGTTCTAAAAGAGCCTAATCCATTTTTCGGCTACGGAAACTAGACAACAGCGTGACAGATCCGGCCGTAATAATCAAATTTCAGTCGCCGACAGACAGAAACAAATTGCTAAAAAGTATAGGCACCTTTAGGCGCCAGAACAATCCAAACATCAAGGGTCTGCAATTAGTTCATGTGGGCATAAATTCAAATGCTCCGATTTATGTAAATGCTTCGCTGTCCAGGCAAAACTATGCGATCTTCAAGGCAGCGATCCGTCTAAAGAAGAAAAGGAAGGTAGTAGCGGTTTTTTCTAAGAAGGGTCTGGTAGATATCAGACGAACAGCCAACGCCAGCCCTGAAGCAATACATAGCTTGGATTTTCTAGAGCGTCTTGAGAATACCGGCGAAGAAAGCGCGAGATCCTTTCGAGTTGATGATGCGCCAACGAATAATGATCAATAAATTAATTTCTATGTATGGTATATTACTTAAGTTCTTGAGTCTCTTCGTTTCCGTCTTTATCTCTCCCTATCAAACTTTTGAACAATCATTTATGTTGTCTATATTGTTACGCATCGCAGAGCATTCTTTATATCCCATAGATAGTGATGGTCCTAGACTATAGGTTGTCTAGTTCCAAAGACTGCTTACATACACTGTTGCGCGTATTCAGCAAACGTACTAAAGGGCTCAAAGTCATCCATCTCAATGCGCAAAGTCTATATAAAAAGCTGGATGAATTGAGATTCATATCTGAGGGTTCTGATATAGATGTTATATGTATTTCCGAAACCTGGTTTTCATCATGTCATAAAAATGATTTGGTGCAACTAAATGGATATCAACTTTTCAGGGCTGATAGACGTGGTCATGGTGGTGGTGTTGCTATATATGTTAAAAGTAGTTTATCCTTGCTGCAGTGCTAGTCCAAGTGATTCTGTCGAATATGTGTTCGTAGACGTGTTCTCTGTAAATAATGAAAGGCTTCTTATCGGCTGTGCATACAGACCTAATCGTGGAGTTGACTTCTCTGGCTTTATTGAATTTCGTATATCAGTTAGTTAGCGAATACTAACACATATGTACCAGTAGAGTACTTAAGTATTAAAAGGATATATTTACTTGAATGCTTATAACTTTTGTATTAGTCCATCGATTTTGTTGAATGAAAGCTTATTTTTTTGTAACAAAACGGAGCTGAGAGAGAAAAAATCTGCAAGAAAATAAAAAGTTTTCGAGATCCTTCTTCGCAAAATACACATTTTTTATATTTTTACAAAAAAATTGAAAAAATCCGTAACGATTTTTCGTTATCTTTGAATCTGCAGGGTCTAGCAAAAAGTGTTGTATGCACAGTTTATAGCAAATTTTATTACCTTTTAAAAGCTTCAAACCGCTTTGGAATTGCTCAATTCGTTCTTGAGACATAGATGATTAAGTGGACCCAATTTTTTTATTTTTTTTGAAAAACGGTAATTCGTAATATCTCAAAAACGTTACCATAGAATTAAAAATAACCTTGATTTTCGGAATCAGGGGGTGATTTTACATAGGAATTTCATAATGGCGTCTCTGGTGCAGAAAAAAAGTTGGAATTTGTGATCCAGTGTAATATTGTAGTTAAAAGTTAATTTTGGCTAATTTCTCATAATTTAAGCCTGATATCTCTACTAAAATTCAAAAACACTATAGATATTAATACATTTTCTGAAATGCACATAAAATACCTTTAAATTAAGCCCAATATGATATTTTTCCTATAATTATATCAGAAGCTATGAAGATTTTTTGGCCAAACCCTACATTCATATGCCAAAATATCTATTTTGCAAAAGTCGGGGACTCGAAATCCGATTTAAAGCTATGGTGTCTTCAACAATTTTTCTTAGAATCATATGTAGATTACGTTTTTGCTATACTCCTGATGAAAAAAAAACCCATCCATACAATTTGACCCGCTCTAGTACATATATATGTATATATATATGCCTATAAACTTGAAGAAATATCTATATTTCTAAGCTTAAAGTGACCTTAAGTCATTTTCGAAACCTCAAGTATATTACAATTGGGGTGATTCATGATAATCATTGATTGGTACTTAAGACTAAATCATGTGCCGCACTCTCGGAACACGATTAGCGTTGTCTTCCCACACCAAAATAGATAAAGATGAGTAAGTTTCAAGACTACAGGCCATTTATTATTCCTATTGTTGTTGTTGTTGTATTAACGATAAAGACACTGTCCGAAGGCTTTGGGGAGTGTTATCGATGTTGATGGTCCTTTGCCGGATCCGGTACGTTCCGGTAACAAAGCACCATTAAGGTACTAGCCCGACCATCTCGGAACGATTTATATAACCACATTAAACCTTCTAGGCCATCCCGCCCTCCCCATTCCCTGGTTCCATGAGGAAATTGGGGTCGCCAGAGCCTCGCCTGTTGATTCACATGATTCGCCACGGGTTGGTGAGGTTGACAATTGGGTTGGAGAAGCTATATGTAGCGCTGGCAACCCCTTGAGAGGGTTGCGCTGCACAACCGCTTGAATCAATTTGGTATTTTAGTCGCCTCTTACGACAGGCATACGTACCGAGGGGATAATCTAAGCCCGCTAACCCGCTGGGGTTATTATTATTATCTGTTATCATTGCTAGAGAAGCCTTGTTGGCTAAAAGAACATACATGAAAAGTTGTTTTCAAGTCAAGGCAAGTGAAGCGGTTATCAACGTAGACGCAGATTTGGTACCTAGGTAAGAAGTATATTTTAGGAGTTTTAATACTCAGCGTGCTTTGCACACAGAGTATATTAACTTTGATTGGTTAACGGTTGGTTGTAAAGGTATAAAGGAATCGAGATAGATATAGACTTCCATATATCAAAATCATCAGTGTCAAAAAAAAATTTGATTGAGCCATGTCCGTCCGTCCGTCTGCCAGTTAACACGATAACTTGAGTAAATATTGAGATATCTTCACCAAATTTAGTACACGAGCTTATCTGGACCCAGAATAGATTGGTACTGAAAATTATAACCGGATCGGATGATAACCACGCCCACTTTTTATTATATACCTTTTTGGAAAACACAAAAAAATCTGATTATTTAGTAAATAATACACCTAGAATGTTGAAATTTGACGTGTGGACTGATATTGAGATTCTTGATAAAAAATTTGAAAAAAAAAAAAACATTTTTTAAATGGGCGTGGCACCGTCCGCTTGTGATAAAATCAATTTTACAAATATTATTAATTATAAATCAAAAAATTCGGCCGAGAGGTTGCCTTTACTATAAGGAATTCTTTGAAGAAAAATTAACGAAATCGGTTAATAACCACGCCCACTTTTATATAAAAGATCTTTGAAAGGGTCGTGGACGAATAAAATAAGCCATATCTTTGCAAAAAATAGCTTTATATCAATGGTATTTCATTTCCCAAGTGGATTTATAACAATAAATAGGAAAAACTTCAAATTTAAAAAAATGGGCGTGGCACCGCCCCGTTTTATGACTAAGCAATTTTCTATGTTTCGGGAGCCATAACTCGAAGAAAAATTAACGGATCGTAATAAAATTTGGTACACAGATTTTCCCTATAGCAGGAAGTATTACCAGAAAAAATGGACGAGATCGGTTAAATACCACGCCCATTTTTATATAAAAGATTTTTAAAAGGGTCGTAGACGAAAATAATAAGCCATATCATAGCGAAAAAGAGCTTTGTATCAATAGGATTTTACTTTTTAAATTGAATTATAACATTAAATTGGAGAACACTAATTTCAACGGTATTTAGTTATCTATATATGTGACGCGGCCTATGAAAAGGTGGCTTATGACCCAAAAAAGAAACAGCTGGTAAAGTAGTTTTTCTTTTGCATTATTTATTTTTTTTTTTTGAGTCATAAGCCAGCTTTTCATAGGCCTGGTCACATATATAAAAATGAATCGTAGTGAGTGTATGTTCAGATGCTTAAAACTTGAAAACTGCTGGACCGAATTTTATAAAATTTTGTAGGTATATTATCTAGGTACCCGAATAGGCTATAGGCTATATTTCATACCGCTGGGTGGCTGGGATCTTGAGACCAAAACGTGGACCCGGGTACCACTAGAATGTGTTTATACAATATGGATATCAGAAAGCTGTTGATGAGTGCTTTACTACAGAACAATTTTCAAACCCCTGGGTGACTAGGATCTCGAGATAGATATAGCTCAAAACGTGGACCCGGCTACCACTAGAATGTGTCTATACAATATTGATATCAAATGAAAGCTGTTGATAAGGGCATTCGTAAAAAGTATTTTTTATACCGCTGGGTGACTAGAAATAACAAGAAGGTTCAAAACATGCTATCAAGCAATAGTTCATGCCATAACTTCGCCCGTATGGGATTAACCATGCTATTTTATATAAGAAAAATTTCTTTCTGCGTAGTGTATCCCATGCTCGCGTATTACGCACAGTGTTGAAAAGCAGCAACTCTCGATTACAGATGTCGCCCGCTCTTGCTATAATATTCGTAGGTGGCATTATATGACTAGCAGGAACTTTGGACTACCGAATGACAGATGTCGCCGCTCATAACGCTATTTATTACCAGTAATATGTGACGTCACAACAGTGTTATTGGCGGCATTGTGGTGAAGTTTTGACTAACAGCAACTTCCGATTAACGAAATACAGATGTCGCCCGAGCATAATACCAGTACTAAGTACTAAATTGATTAGCACAGGAGAGTTATTGGCGTTACTGGCAGCATTGAGTTGAAGTGTTGAGAATTGATGTTATGTCGAAGATGAGTTTGTAGTGGTACTGCTGTTAGTGGCGTCATTGCGCCACAGTATAACGAAACAATGTGTTAACATCAGTGACGCCAGCCCCCAAATTCCAACTTTCGCTAAGCTAAAATGCAGCATTTAGTACCATGTAGTCATAAGCGATAACAGACTAACTTCTATTACTTAGGTGGTATTTGCTATCGACCACATGGTACTAAATATTGCATGCATTTCTGCGCACTTGATTTTGTTTTACAGTATTTTGACGATGGAATTTTAGCTAAGCGAAAATTGGAATTTGGTGGCAGGATCGATATCAACCCAATAACTCAACACCGCACAGAGTTACGCAGCCTTACTTTATTCTTATCTTTAGCAATCACAAATTTCTAACCAAAATTTTGGGCATCACGAAGTTTGCCAAGGTCAGCTAGTTAGATTATATATAGAAGATTTTACTTGTTGTTCGTTCTTTGAATCTAGAAAAATCAAGGTATACCTGAATTCGTGAGCATCGATATCTCCAGTCCCGAAATTGCGGGATTATTAAAATCTTTCGGTAAGGCATGAGCCTACATGTGTGTTAGGTTGGTGTAAATGTATCGATATATACTTACAACTCCTCCACCTCCAACTCATCATCATCATCATCATCATCCTCCAAATTCGGATCGTCATCCATATCCCTAAAATCGTTAACACTTGGCCTACGATTTTCATTCGGTTGTACGCGACGTCCAACACCTTGCATCTCGTCCTCCTCGTCATCGGTCTCGATCTCGATTTCTTCCATATCACGACGGGTAGCGTAGCGTTCAGGCATTTTGGCTTTTTTTCGAGTGATTTCAAAAAAGTTTTTAATGCGGGAAAATCTTAGTGTTTAAACAAAGTTTTTAATGGAGATTTAATGCTTTCAAGACGTTTAGGGGAATATAACGTTTTTTTTTTGGGAAATTTTTGAAATTCTTTGTTTACTTAACTCACAATTCGGATCTGTGGAATGTTTGCAAATGCTATAATTTTTTATTTGTGTTTTGGAAACTATTAAAATTTTTTTTTAGATGATCTACGCTATTTATTTATTTCCATTCTAAGGAAAGAAAGAAATTTTTAATAGAATATTTTATTAATTTATATATATATATATATATTTTTTTTCAGATAGTCTCCAAAGATTTCCTTAACATATTTAGAAATTGCAAATTTTTTTTAGTTTTTTTCAGTTTTTTTTTTCAGTTACTTTTTTCGTTTCTTTTCTACTCTTTCAAACGGATTTGTATATGCACTTTTTATTTTCTTAATTTTATATTTTTTTTTATATTTCTAAATTTTTATCAGATTTCGCAAACTATTCTTTATTTAATATCTAGTTCATAAAAAACTGGTTTTCTTTTAAGGAGAGTGTTTTTGAGATATAAATATTATTATTATACATTTCTAAAAATTTCCCCAGAAGTATTTGAATTTCTCAGGGCTATGTCTTGTTTTTATTAAATTGATGTTTTCACTTATACCTTTTGTGAACTGTACTTTTCTATATTTCTTTTTTTTTCATTTAGTTCAATATTATTTTAGAGTTTTTAGTTTTAAGAAGTTTTTTCACAAAAGAATTTATTCGAAATTTTATGTTTTTAAATTATTTTAGTTAGTTAAGTTATTTTTTTTTAATATTTTCAGATGTGTTTTCAAAATTATTTCTTTAAAATTTTCAGTGTAATTATTTTGCTTTTAATAAATTGTGTTTGTGTTGGTGAGAGTTAATAGCTTTTTTTGTTTTATAAGTTGTTCATTTTCTTCATGACCTTCTTGGCCTTGAATTCTAAGAAATCAATAACTTCTAAAGTGAATTTATTTTATTTATATTTTTCGTAAACCGTTTCCTTCCCAAAATACTCGAAATTTTGTTTCATAATTTCATAAAGTTTTTATTTAGGTTTTTTTTAATGTTTAGCTCAGTATTTATTTAGTTTCTTTTTGGAAAATACGTATTTTTTATTTAATAATTTGGGAAAAATTTAAACAACGTGACATCAGGACGGACAATGCGACAGCTGTTTCGATTATACCTTGTAAATCTCTTCAAAGCCTTTTCTCCCGGTAGTGGGATTCGAACCCGCACTCCTACGATAGTTGAAATGGTTACAAACGCATTCAGCTACGTCATGCCTTAGTTGTTGTAAAGTTTTTCTCAATTGCCTTCTTGTGCATATGTTAATCTTCTACACATCACATACTTCGTATGTAATTATGTGTTGAAGTTATGCATGTTTGTAAGGCGGGTTCAGAGAAACTTGGTATTGTTGCTGTTTTTGTTCTATTTATAGAACTACAACGAATTAACCAAAAGTTGTCTGTTTGTATGAGTTAATACATTCATACATTTAAAGCAATACGGGCAATCCCCGATTAACTCATACGTATTTTTTAATTTTCAAATTTTTCTCAGAAAAGGTTTATTTGACATTTCCAGAATATTTTTTTTGGCTTTTATAAAATTATTATTTATTTATAAGTTTTTAAGCTTCTTACCAAATATAATTTTTTAAAAATGTTTGCCTTAATTTTTTATATTTTTATTTGCTTATTTTTTTTAATATGTACATATGTAAAGATGTTGCTTAGTATTTTTTTTAAGAAGCTTTTTCAAAAGGTATTTTTTTAAAATTATGTGTTTTTTTAATTTTGCGATTTTTTAAATTTTTATAGAATTTAAAATTTTTATTCGAGCAGTATTTCTTAAACATTTCCCCCAAATGAAGTTTGGTTGGTATAAAATTATTATTTATTTATAATTATTAAACTTCTTACCAAATATAACGCATTAGAAACTTTCCATAAATTTTTATATACTTATTCATTTATGTTTTTTTAACATTTAGTTTGTTGAGTTGGATTTTTTTTTTATAGATTTAATATATTTTTTCAGTAGGAATTCCTTAGAATTTTTGTGTTTTTTAACTTTTGGATTTTTTTTGTTTGTAGAAGTGTTTTTGAAAAAAAATTCGGTCAAGTGTTGTGTTTTTTAGCGCTGGGGTTTTGTGATTTTTTTTGTAGAAGTTTCTCTAAAAGTATTTCTTTAAATAATCACTTTATGTATTTTATTTGTAATTAAGTGTTTTTGTTTTTAATATATTTTTTGTGAGCTCATAACTGAATCAAAATTTCTTATTTTTCTATTATATTTCAAGCAATTTTTGTTTTAATTTTTTACCCACAACGCATTTTTCTGTCGATTTAGCATGGAAAACGATCAAGCGTGTATGCATATAACAGAAAAACTAAATTTTTAAAATTGAATTATTTTTTTTTTATTTTCCAATTACCGCGAAATAAAGTGTTATTAAAACAATTCAACACTTTGGAGCCAACAAAAACCGAGAAAGTGCACGTTAAAATGCAAACTATTTCTGTGCAATTTCACTAGCCGCTTCTTCACCTCGTAGCATGGACTCCTACCATGTCTTGTACGGCTTCCCAACAAAGGTTGGACCTTAATTGAATTAAGTCACAAATATTCAGACTTTCAGCGTTACTACGAACGTTAACACAAAATAGAAAATATTATGAAAATAAAAATATGTCAGACGAAAAGTTTGCAAATTTCATTTCACTTTCTTCCTTTTGTTCTGCAAAGTAGGAAATGATGAAATACTCATCGAATGAAAACGAAAATGAGAAAAAAATAGTACACGATTAGGTCATGTATGACACTTGTTGGTTGTATAAGAAAAAATCTCATATACATACATATTTGGCTAACTAAGATGTCTATTGCTTGATAGAGCTTAAAACATGGTTAATACCGACATTTTCCCTTTTTTTGCATTCTGGAAAGCGTTAAACTCCTATGCTTATTGGATAGGATTTGTGATAGCCTCCTCCTATCGAAAGCCTTTTCCTATCGTTAAAATAATGCTAGGATGTACGTGGGGTCTATCGCCCTCCCTCTTTCATTGGATATTTACAGCGATTGTAAATTTTATGCTATACTATGGAGTCCTTGTCTGGTGGACGCCTACTCCAAAAAGAACGTACCTCAAAAAATTAGAGGGGGTATGTAGGATATCAATGCTTAGCATAACGGGAGACCTAAAAACAACCTCGACGGCTGCACTGTATGTCATTCTGCACATTTCACCTGTAGACCTAGCGGCAAACAACATAGCGTTAACAACTGTAACGAGACTCAGCGCCTCGGAACAACTTGAGCGCAGACCATGCGGACATAGTAGTATAGCGTCATCAACACAGGAGGAACAGACTATCTCTTAGACCGACAATAGAGATGGATGGGTGACGCAAGGATGCCCAAATGCCTAACGAGATGACACACGTGTGCAGCGATGGGAACAAAGTTCCGGAAATAAACAGACCCATCAATCAAAAAAATTCCTGTAGTGTTGTTTTTTTTTTCAGGCGGAAGTAGTACAGCCGTGTCAATTTAAACATTGACAGCCAAGCAGCAATTAAGGCAATGACCTCACGTGGCACAACATCTAAAAGTGTATTAGAGTGTAAGGAATGCCTGAAAAGAATCTAGATAGGGAGAAATATGGGTCCTATTAATGTGGCAGACACACTATAGCAAACAACAATATTATATATTAAATAATTTATACCTCATTTATTGGCATTTTAATACCGCAAAAAAAAATTTAAAGCTGCGTCCGGTTCCGAGAAACGGGAGTGTTTGCTAGCTTAATACTCAAGCCAGCAGACACTTCGTGAAAACACGACCTACGACTTCCGAACGACTTTGATAATTGATATTACATTTATTGGCAATTTAATACCGAAAAAAAAATTTAAAGCTGCGTCCGGTTCCGAGAAACGACAGTGTCTGCTAGCTTAAGACACGACGTACAGCTCCCTAACGACTACAATAATTTATACCTTATTGATTGCCTAAATGTTTCGTTGTCCTGAAAAATATTTTCACTATACCAAAGGAAAAATTAAATTTTATATTTTGCCGACCCTAATAAACATAAATTATAACTTTCGAAAATCAGTGAGTTGCATGTTACTGATTACTCAAAACTTAGCAACACTTAACTTGACTTAGAAGTCTGTTGAATTTTGATTTTCTATGTAAGTTCTAAGTGACGTTTACATTTTGAGATGCCATTTGTTTGTTTCCATTTCATTTTGACATACAGATTGACACTTATTGATTATGATGCCAGAGTGTATGCGCTAAGTGGAGTATAATCGTGGCTAAATTGCCAAGTTTACGCCAAGTCAAGTCAAGTCTATGCTAAGTATCAGTAATGGGCCCTTAAGTCTGAAGCCAGCAGACGCTTCGCGAAAACACGTATGAACATACATACATACATATGTACACATGTACAATGTACATGTTAGCGCGCATACAATGATTTAAGTAATGCGTAAATTTAGTTGCATCAATATGTTGATTGTTTTTGTGTTGATGATGTTTGCAACTATAACGGTTTATGAAATACATGTCGGTGTCTTCTTTCTTTCGAAAATCAGAGAAAAGTTTGTGCATATTTCGTATTTGTTTTTTCCCGCTTGCGCGCAGGATTTCTGATAACGGGTACATATGTATGTACATACGTGCTTTAGGGTGTGCCGAGAAAAACAACTTTTCAATTTCTATCCTCTCAAATGTTTCTATTTTATTAAAACCAAAAACCCTCACCAAAGATGGGTCCTATAACTCCTCTCTACAGGGTACGATATTTTTATTTTATTTTCCCATTTCGTTAACATGGGAACAACTATTTTTTGTCCAAACTTGAATTTACTCAACTTTTTACGAAAATCGTTTATGTGCCGTTTTGCCTAGTTTTGAGGTCTTGTACAGGTTACAAAAAGTTTTTATGATTTTTTTCTAATCATATCATTTGAAAACACTCTTAATGTATTGCGACCTTAATTACGAATTTATGTTATTATTATATTGTTTTAGTTATGGCTATGTGAATTTATGATTTATCATTTCAATACACTTTTTAAGTGTGAAATAACTGTTTACACAATTTCGTTAAAAAACACAACTTCAAATGGCCACGACTTTTGGACAAAAATCGTAATTAAGATCTCAATATATTAGAGAGTGTTTATAAATGATATGATTAGAGAAAAAAATCATAAAAATTGTTTGAAGCCTGTACAAGACCTTAAAACTCGGCGCGAAATCCGTTTTTCGGGTACCACTTAGGGTGGAGTAATAGGACCAAACTTTGGTGAGGGTTTTATTTTTACATCAAATTGAAACATTTCAGAGGATAGAATTTGGACAAAATTTTTTTTGGAACCACCCTAATATGCACTTTTTCATATGTACCCGTTAGCGCAGAAATCCTGCACGCATGCCATTTGAATACAAACTTTTCTCTGATTTTCGAAAAATAGTAGAGCGAGATGTATTTGAGATACCGTTATAGTAGCAAACATATCAGTTTGTGCTAACACATACACAATCAACATATTCATGCAACTAAATTTACTCATTACTCGAAATCATTTGTAGTAAGTATGCTCGCTACCTTGAATGTATGTTCCACCGTTGCCACTCGCGCAATTTTTTTGTTCCAAAAGTGTATCATTCCTGAAAAAATGTATCAATTCGTTTTAATAGATTGATACATAGTTTTTGAGTCATTTCGTCTGAATTTTATATAGTGTGTGGAACAAAATTCTGAAATTAATAATATTTAAAACAAAACATCACAGCACTATTTTGGCTAAACGGATCACACAACTGAATTTTATAAAATTTTACCAACGCTCAGTTTTAAATAAATGTCGCTGTTATAAAGGTTCTCCTATTTAACATATCGAAACGCGTTTATTTAAACGGAATTATTGTTTATACGTTTTTTAACAAACACTACTTATTTTAAACAAAACTAATACCAATTGTTTTTGTTTTTATCGGCCTATTGATAAATGATTCAAGGTTCGATTCGAGCTCAAGGCCAGAACAATAATTTTTTTCCTAATGATAATTATTGTTATTTTTTAATTTTTCTAAATTTGAAAAATTGTATTTTGTTTTTGTATAGCTGTATAGCTAAATGGTTAGCGCAGCATGCCTAAAGCGTACTGATGATGAAGGCTTAGCACCCTTCGAAATGGATCTATCTGCGCAGCTATGGCAGGTTGTCTGAAAAATTTTCTACTTACTATTCCAAAAACAAAATACAATTTTTCAAATTTAGAAAAATTAAAAAATAACAATAATTATCATTAGGAAAAAAATTATTGTTCTGGCCTTGAGCTCAAATCAAAACTAATACCAACAAAATAATATGTAGAAGAAATACGGTTTATCTATATATATAATATAGATATAAAGGAAAAAATAAATATCATTATAAAATTTGATTTACTATAAAACTGCATATTCAAACATTTTTTAGAAATCTTACTGAAAATTTGTAGTTCCCATGACAGGGACAGAGCTTCAATTTTCCAAAATAAAATGTATACATTTTAGATTTTTTGTATATTTGTATCCACTCATTAAAAATGTATTCAAATGTATACAATGGTATCCAAATGGCAACCCTGACATGCACATTGTACATATCTGTTTTCATATGTACGCACTAGGGTAGATCTCCTGCTATCTCATGCTATTAGAAAATATTGTTTAGGACAACGAAAAATTTAGCCTGTCAAAATTGCAGGTTTTAATTTTAATGTTAAGAGGTGCATCATGCGAATCTAGTTTTCTCTTACAAATTACATGGGGAATTTTTATTCGATGTGCACCTACGCTTTAATGACGTTTACTTAATGATCCGGTCTTATACTATGTTCAAACAGAAAAATAAATTGAGGAAATTTCGATTTGAATTGAGTGCTGTTCATACAACTCGATTTAGCTTACACAATAGTAATTTGATAGCTGGTTGGCTCATCTCTACATCAAGAACATGCCTTTGTTCAGACTTTCAAAATGAACACGTACATTATTAGGCGAATGAAATGGAATGAAAACATAAAACTTTGAAATTTTTGTGTGTTGTAAGAAAATGTGTTCAATGTTTTGGTTTCATTTTGAGTTTGCCATCTTCTTTTGACAATCCCTACTCCAGTGAAATGAAAGACATAAAATCAGCTGATGAGATGAGCCAACCATATAGTTCAGCCATGCGTAACTGACGTTGAAATATACTCAATAAACACACTTTACAATGTTGCATTTGCAGTTTGAAACAATTTATTACGCAATTTTTTTTAAATTGGCAATTTATTATTACAATTTATTATATGACAAATTGCGTAATAAATTGCCCAAATAGTAGAAATTGCCAATTTGGTGTGTGTTTGAACTTAGTATTATAGCGTTTTCTTTTCTGGCAAAAGTGTTATGATTTTTGTACGCCGCGCAAGAGTTGTAAATATATTTTGTTCTATTCTAAAAAGCAGGTAACACCCTTATGGGGTATTTCGTTCTTTTGTGTAATTGTTGCCTGCTCGCAACGCAAAAGCGTTACACTTTTACCCTGCAAAAAATGGCGGTGTGGCAGAACAACCCTGCTAAACCACCTCATCGTGGCAATTTATTTTCATAACTTCACAAATTTTTAGCGACGAAAATTTAAATGAAGGAAATAATTCTGTGTGCGTTTTTGAAAATCAGCTAATACACGGGGTAGCCATTTATGTTCTTTGCATTCACTATAAATGTTGAAAATTTTCTGGGGTAGGAGTAACTCTATTAAGGCTTTACCATTTACTTAGGAAAACTTTTATTTCAGAAAAGAAAACTATTATTCTCCTGGAATATATGGCAAAAGTGCGTAAGTTAGTCTTAACATTTTTTTTTAAATCAACAGGCTTCTCAGCTGCTTGAAACTCACACTATGTCTTACTCAAATTTAATTGGCTTCAACACTGCATAACCAGAATTGTTCTTAAGATCCTAAGTCAATGGTTGAAAGTTTAGGTAAAATATGCAGATCTTTGCATTTGGGGTCGACATTCAACACAGAATATCTTACAAATGATTTGTCTTAGTGAAAAATCTCTTTAGACCTTTTTTGTAGATCGTCCATTTTTTTATACGAATGGGTATTGCTCATCATTTAAGACCCAGCGCAGGTACACTTCAAATAAAAAATCAAAACCTTCCCATATAATTTTGTATGGAGAAACTAAAATCGCGATGAGGCACTTCTTAACATAAAAATTAAAAGCTGCAATTTTTAAGGACCATCTTTTTCGTTGTTCTCAACAGCATTTTTACTATACCAAAAGAAAAAATTTTACTTTTTATATCTGGCCCATCCTAAAGAACATAAATTATGAAATACATCTTGCTCTTCTTTACTCTTCATATACATCTACATTTGTGGTTAAAAAAACGCTTAGATAATGTTTAGGAGGTCCATCTAGCGGCAATTATTGAAGACTCGCAGCAGTGGTAAATAACTTGCTACAAAACGGGTTGTTCTGAATAGCGGAGGCACGCACCTCTGTTGGTCATAGTGTATAACCTATAGCTGAATCGGTTACAATTAATAGTGGACACAACCCTTTTTCGGCCATAGAAGTGGTGAATGACGCAGAGATAAAACGGAGAGACACATTTCAGTTGCAACTGAGTATAATGCATACCGCAATTTAGCAGTACTAATTTAAGGCGCAAAAATTTCATAATAGATAAAATTACACCTTAAGCAGTCCATATAATGTTTGAGTGCATATTTATGTATAAAAACACAGCTATAATGTGAAAATCATACCATTTAGAATTTCACTGCTATTTTCGTGTTCACAAATGTACATACATGCATGTTAGCGCGCATACTTGCTACACTACTGTTGCCAATTTGGTCCGTTGGTTCCTTTTTTCAATTTTGGTCCTTTTTAGGAAGTAGCCACGATTTTGGTACTTTCCTTTTCACTGAGGGAAAAATTCAAAATACTGCTCACAAAATTTGCCACACACTCGTTAACTCACATATAATTTTCAATTTACTTCAATGGAATTCTTAATATAAAAATTGCTCAGTCAACAAAATGTAACAGAACAATGACATTTCACCAACGAGATAATTTAGACGAGGCATTAAAAAGAGATGTGTTGGATCCTTGGGCAAGCACATTGTCATTAACTTTGGTGAAAGACATAGGCTTATCCTAGAAATGTGGAAATGTTATACCTAAATAATTAACGTAGTATTTGTATACTTTTAATATTTCTTTTTTATTTAATATTTGCTACTATAACGGTTTATAAAATGCATCTCGCTCTTCTTTCTTTCGAAAATCAGAGAAAAGTTTGTATTTCGATAAGCTTCAAATGGCATGTGCGCAGGACTCCTGCGCTAACGGGTACGCGTGGGGTATGAATGTTTTTGTATGTAATTATCATTTAGTACAATTTTTTGATGGTTTCAACTTCTTTGTTGCCGAATTCGATGTTTTATTGTTTCGCGATTTGTTAACTAAAGAGGTTGCTCTGAGGAATTTCTTCAGTTGCAAATAAGAAATAGATTCAAAAAGTTGTGCATTCTAAATAAATGTGATAAAATATAATTTATTAATAGAGTGAATTTTGTGTTATTTTTATACGAATTTAGTGGACATTTCTTTAAATCGCGAGCGTGAAAAAGTGTATCAAGAAGTAAGTATTTTTTTAATTCATATCGCAACATTTAATTAGAGCACAATGCACTAAACTTTTGTTTTCATCAACATTTTAAGTTGGGTGGTAGTGGTAATAATTTCCAATTTTACAAAAATTGATTGAACCTATGAAAAAGATTATTATCTTCCTTCCACTTACATATGTACATATTCCTTGCTTGATGTATAACTAGGAATTTTTCACACGCTGGCTTGAGTCTTAAGCTAGCAGACACTCACGTTTCTCGGAACCGGACGCAGCTTTAAATTTTTTTTTGCGGTATTAAATTGCCAATAAATGAGGTATAAATTATTTAATATATAATATTGTTGTTTGCTATAGTGTGTCTGCCACCTTAATAGGACCAAAAATATGCACCTATATTGGGTTCCTGGGCACATGGTATTGAATGGAAATGATAATGTGGATGAGGTAGCTAAATAGGGCGCGTCGCTCGAAGCTTGTACATGTTATTTCCCAGCAGATTGGGCGAGATTAATCATGGGAAATAAGAGACTGTAGGCTCATGATGGGTACTCTGACTGGACACTTGCTTCTGGCATCAAATGCTTCTAAATTAAGCCTTGTCTGTGATAGCAGATTTAGAAGGTGCGAGTTGTAGGAGGAGACGATAGAGCACGTTTTGTGCTCGTGACCGCACTTGCAAGGCTAGGACTCCAGCAATTAGGAGTGGGACAGCTTTCATATCTAGAAGCAGCAAGTAGCATAAGTCCTATAAAGCTTCTGGTATTTCCCAGAAGAACACAGCTTTTTTTATAATATACATATGTCCTGGTTTCTGATAGGGCTTTTCAGTTGCTTTTTTGACCAAATTTGTGGTAACTTACGGACTCATTCAGTCTATGTGACCGGGAATATTTCCAGGACAATTTCGAAACTGCTTTCAGAAGTGTTCCGGGACTGGTCGATCTGGTTACATGTATGTCGATCAGGGGACGCCATGTAGCTTGATGTATATCTTTAATCATTAAACCTGCTGATCCGGCTGAACTTTCCGACCGTGGGGCCAAAAACATCTACTTTGCCCACCCTGGCATTAAAGTCGCTAAGCGCGAATTTTACATCATGGCGGAGGTAACGCACCTACTCGTCCTTCTCCTCCGTCTACTTTATGTGGCTACCGGCGAGACGTTCGTTCACATGAGTAAACGATAATACTTGGTGACGAAGTCTCCCCTTTTAACTGTCGCTTTTTCTGCTTCGTTCATCACATTTCTTGGATAGCTTTTGCTTTCACGAGGACATCAAACAATTAATTTCCTTAAGTAATGAACATTCTAGCTGCATGCCCTTAAGTTATAAGCTTTTAAACGCTTGCTGAGGTCGTCATCAAAAAAGGAATTTCTCTTAATTCGAATCTTTGTTGGGATTTTGATAGGAGTTGTGATTTTACCTGGCGCATCCCAAGCCCAGCGCACAATCCAATCAGCGGGGGTGAGGCATTTACGGTTCACGTTTATACAGCGAGCCGCTTGGTCCAAGACAGACGCCCGCTTGCAGCTGCACCTTATGGTGATCAGACGCTGCTGATAAAGTTCGCAGTTAGCCCTTAAACTTATTATGACGGAGTGACCTAGCTAGGTTGACGCCCTCTTACATTAGTTCACTACCAAACAGATGTTCAGTTGTCACCCAGAGGATACTTGAAATACTGAGCTTCTTGCACCGCATGCATGCTCGATCTCACCCCCGGAAATATTGGAATACTAGCTCTTAAATTTGTTTGTGCGAAATTATGTGCAAATCAAAAAAGAGTACCAGGTTGCGCAAGCGGCTTGAAATCGTAAAAAGGCCAGTTTTTATATTTCTTTGGTTCAACCTAATTCATTCATTGTGGACGGAATAATTTGTCACTGTTTATTGTTTATCAGTAATCTCTACAGAGTTGTCTTCTTATTTTCTCAATACAACTAAGGGCCACTCTAACGTGCATATAATATGTATTATTCTGGTCCCCTTCAAAATAGCTTTATTGTTACTGCATGTGTTTGGCTTCCAGTGCATTAACATTCACGAACAATTTTCACTTTCATTTCTTTTACATAAATTTTCGTAGTCAATTCGCCCAAAAAAATTACATACAAAAGCTCCAATGCAGCTTAAGTCTCGGTGAATTATTAGTTAAGTTTTTTTCTTTGAACAAGGAATCGGAATTACCTGAAGTACAACCCCACCCTCTTCCCGTCGAAAACTGTACTGTTGCACAAACACATAAACATTCCATTCAAACTCATTAACGATAAATTAAATTCAAATTTAAAATTCAAATTTTGTTAAGTGATGATTAGTACTTATTGTATGGAATAATGTTATTGGGAGGAAATAATATTGTATTTATTCAGTGATCCATTTATTGTTGTTGTAATAATTAATAGTAAAGAGCAAAATTACAAATTGATTTTCCTCTGTTTTTGAGCGAATTGGCCAATGACTTCTTCCACTGTGATATCAATATTTCTATTGATTTTTAATAGGGCAGGTCCATGGGATTCAAGGGGTTGTGTAGCGCAATATATAGCTTCTCCAACCCAATTGTCAACCTCACCTTCGAGCGGCGAATCCCGTTTCACTAACAGACGAGGCTCTGTCGACCCCAAGCTCCACATGTAACTTGGGAGTGGGGAGGGAGGGATGGCCTGAAGGCTTAATGTGGCAATGTAAATAGTTCCCGAGATGGTGGGGCTAGTACCTTAATGGTGCTGTGTTACCGGAGCGTACCGGATCTGTATCCGGCAAAGAACCATCACATCGATAACACTCCCTAAAGCCTTCGGGGAGTAACCTTATCGCTACAACAACAACAGGGCAAGTCAATTTTTCAATTTCAAGTTCTTCTGCTCCCACCAAACGTTGTCTCCATAGTAAGACTTAATTTTTCACCATACCAACTGCTGCAGAAAGATCAACACTTTTCTCTTGAAGGTAACAGGTTAATGGTTGAGCCAAAGAATAACAACCATTGCTACAATGACTCCTCAAGTCCTCAAAGATTGTAGATAACTGAGGGCATTTCTAGAACTTTCAGCGTTTCCACAGTCATGAATTTTATCTAAACTGAAATAAATGGGAGCAAACATTTCTTTGAAGCAGATCAGAGCATCTAGTCTTTCCGTCCATCTTGTTCTTTCTTTGTTGGATAATTCAAAGTTTCGACGGCATCCTTGGGAATAGCTTCGCGTTTTGCCGAAGCTCTGAAGAAAGAAATTATCTGCTTTATGGACCCAAGACAGTTTCTTATGAGAGAAATGGAGCACGCTTCACCAACCGCCAAAGTCAAGGAATGGCTTGCGCAATGTACATAATATAATAATTCTTCATCACTGCAGCAGCACAACCATTCCATTCTCCACTTATTGCAGCTGCACCGTCGTATCCTTGAGAAACCAAAAACTCAATCAATGACGAAGCAAGTCCTCTACCAGTGCAATCTTCGATCGGGATGAACTATAGAAAATCTTCTCTCAAAATTATACCATCTGCAGTTTTTTCAGTATAACGGAAACATAGTGAGTATTGTTCCACGCCACTAATGTCGGTTGTCCCATCTGCGAGTATAGTGCAGCATTCGCTTGCGTTGATTTTTGTAACAATCTTTTCAAAAATTATGTGCCCGCAATTTTCGATGATTTCATTCTGAATCTGTGGGCTCGTGCAAGATGTGGCGCGCTCTTTCAATGTGGCAGTTTGAAGTAAATGTTGCTTCAATATTTGGTCACCAGCATTCATCCGAAATCTTAATAAAGATCTGAAGTCACCAACATTATGGGGAGGCGTCTCGAGGGATATAGGACCAGAGTCACGATTTCCTCTTGAAGCTATTTCTTGCCTGCCGATGAAAATTATTGTTTCGACGATGGAGCGAAAGATTTATCGATTCCGTTGAAATTGAAATGTATATCAAATAAATTTTTAACGAAACTACTAATATTTCGGAGGGGGTTACTACGCCACTGAGGCTGTGTAAATATCACCAACGGAATCAAAAAAGAGGAAAGCAATAAATGAAACGATAATACCAAATCACCTCCACGTATATTAATAATAAATTATTCGCGCAGATAACGGTAAATTGCATACGTTATACGAAACTTTATTATACCCCTTCCTATTATTCAATAGATGCCTGCAATTATGAGTAAAATCTAGGCCTACAATTGATGAGCTGTTCAAAAAATGTTATTACTACGTCAACTTGATAACAAACAGTAATAACAAGTAAGGAAGGTTAAGTTCGGGTGTAACCGAACATTACATACTCAGTTGAGAGATATGGTGACAACATAAGGGAAAATAATCATGTAGGAAAATGAACCGAGGGAAACCCTGGAATGTGTTTGTATGACATGTGTATCAAATGGCATTAAAGAGTATTTTATGAGGGAGTGGGCCATAGTTCTATAGGTGGACGCCATTTAGGGATATAGCCATAAAGGTGGATCAGGGTTGACTCTAGAATGCGTTTGTACGATATGGGTATCAAATGAAAGGTATTAATGAGTATTTTAAAAGGGCGTGGACCTAAGTTCTATAGATGGACGCCTTTTCGAGATATCGCCGTAAAGATGGACCAGGGGTGACTCTAGAATGCGTTTGAACGATATGGGTATCAAATGAAAGGTGCTAATTGTGGTATTTAATATATAAATCACTATTTAATAATAAGCACTATTTATTTTTATAAAATATTTTTATTTAACCGCTCATAAAAGTATGTTACAAAAAGTTTTTAAATATTTCAACCGAATGAAAATTTTTGAAAGACAATATTTTACAATTGAAAAATAAAAATTAACAAGAACAAAAAAATTCAATTTATTTAAAGTAGGTACATTTAAAGTTGAATATAAATATAACCCTACAATACTCCCCCTTCCGGAGATTTAATGTTAAATAAATTAAAAGTAACTTTCTTTTTTGTTTTTGTGTTAGGTATCTGTATTTTATCAATCATTGCTGGTTTTAAACGATCAATAGCAATAGATTTAATTTCATTGTTTATTTCAATTTTAAAGTTTTTAATATCTTTTTCAATAACTCTATAAGGACCTTCATACGGATATTGCAAGGAATGTTTGTTTATTACACGTACAAAAACAAAATGACAATCTTTTAAATCTTTTGGAACAAAAATACCACTAGAATTTTGATGATGTTCCAAATTTGATTTAAAATTTTTTAAATGTTCACGCAAACTACTTAAAACATCCGTTGAAGTTATATTATCTGTAGTTGAAACAAATAATTCACCAGGTAATCTTAAATTTTGTCCATAAACCATTTCAGCCGGTGTTGCTGAAATATCTTCTTTAAAAATCGATCGCAAACCCATAAGTACTATTGGTAACTCTTCATACCAATCTCTGGATCCATTCCTAGCCATTATTGAAGATTTAAGCTGTCTATGAAAACGTTCTATCATTCCATTAGCTTGGGGATGATAAGGAGAAGTTGTTATTTGATGACTTCCAAGAAGTTTCGTTAATTCTGAAAACAAGTTTGAAGTAAATTGAGATCCCTGATCTGTTGTTATTTCCAATGGAACTCCAAAACGTGAAATATATTCTTTAAAAAATTTATTTACAACCGTAACTGCAGAAATATCTCTTAGTGCGAATGCCTCTGGCCAACGTGTAAATCTATCAATTATAGTTAATATGTAACGATATCCTTTTGAAACAGGTAAGGGTCCAACAATATCTAAGTGAATGTGTTCAAATCTAGATTTTGGAATTGGAATTTTCATAACTGGAGATTTTGTATGACGATGTACTTTCGATTTTTGACAACGTATACATTCTTTAGACGAAGTATTAATATCTTTATTCATTTTAGGCCAAAAATATTTCTTAACTATCAAACGACGTGTAGCTCTACTACCAGGATGTGAAATCCCATGTAACATATCAAATATTATTTTTCTTAAATTGTTTGGAATGAAAGGCCTAGGATTTTCTCCTGACACTTCGCACCATATATTAAAGTTAAGAACAGGAATTTTTATTAGTTTCAAATTTAAAAATGTTTGCTCTGAGGTAAGTTTGCTTAATTCACTGTCTTGTTGTTGTTCACTTTGTAAAATTTTTAAATTAATGTCCGAATTATTAATCGCTTCTACTTCAAACGCACAAGATAATGTATCAGCTACAACATTTTCTTGTCCTTTAATATACCTAATGTCATTTGTAAACTGAGCAATGAATTCCATATGTCTAGTGTGTCTTGGACTGCGTTCTGTTTTTGAATTTAAAGCAAGAGGCTTGTGATCTGTGAAAACTGTAAATTCACGTCCTTCTAGAAGGTAACGAAAATGTTTAATGTTCAAATAAATAGCTAATATTTCCCTATCAAATGCACTATATTTAATTTCGGATGGAGACAATTTCTTTGAAAAGAATGCAAGTGGTTCTGACTTATTATTAAACGTTTGATGTATGACACCACCTATTGCCGTATTGGATGCATCTACATTTAAAGAAAGTTTTGCATCTTTGTTAAAATGATTTAACAATATCGCAGATGCAAACTTTTCTTTAATGCATTCGAAAGCTTTATTAGATGTATCCTCCCAAATTAAAATCTTGTCTCGCTTCTTATTTGTTCTATTAATTAAATCATATTCATTCGTACAAATTCAAACATGCCAAAGGCGTAGTGATTGCAGTTCTATAGATATCCTCTTCTGCCATTGGAATTTGGTGATAAGCTCTTACCAAATCTAATTTTGAAAATATTTTCTTTTTTCTTAGATTCATGTTGAAGTCATGAACATGGGGCAAAGGATAACGATCAGGAAATGTTACGATATTTAATCTTCTAAAATCTCCACAAGGACGACAGTCATTTAACTCCTTCTTGGGTACAAGATGTAAAGGAGATGCTACTGCTGAATTAGAAGGTCTACATATCCCTGTCTTTACTAAAAAATCGAATTCAGTTTTAGCTACTTTGAATTTAATGGGGTCTAAACGTCTTGGTTTAGAAAATGGCAAATTTCCTTCAGTGACTAATCTGTGAACTGTTGTATGTCTAACTGGTTGTGAATAATCTGGTTCAGAAAATAAAGAAGGAAATTCTTTTAGTAACTTTGTAAATTTGTTATCAACAGCGAAAACTTTTGGTAGCGAAACATTACAAACACATGAAATTGTGTTAACTGAAAGACTTGTTATCGGATCTACTAAGCATTTGCGTTTAACATCAACTAAGAGACCATATTTACACAAAAAATCAGCACCGATAATTGGTTTAGCTATATCCGCTATTAAAAACGTGAACGGAAATTCGCGACGCAGTCCTAAATTAATATTTAAAAGTTTTTTACCGTATGTCGAAATCGTTGAACCGTTAGCTGCAGTTAAAATAATATCTGATGACTTTTTCGAACTTGAAGATTTTGAAACCGGAAGCACTGAAATTTCTGCTCGACTATCTATTAAAAAATTAAGTTTGTTTGTTTTATCAAAAATAAATAAGCGACGTCTAAAGGTGTCTAAATGTCCGTTGTTTGTCGCCGTAACAACGGATAACTTTAGTTTGACGAACTATTATTTTTAAAAGCGCATGGTTGTTCGCACTTCAAAGCCTGATTACCAAACTTATAATGATACCTACAGAGCCAATTTGGGTTGTCACGAGACTTTGATCGATATCTAGAAGGACTTCTAAAACGATTCCTACTAAAAGATCGGGACCTTGAATAATTTTGACTCATATGATTTTTAATTTCACTGATCTCTAATGACAATTTTTCAAAATTTTTGCACATCATGTTAGTTGTTTGAACCAAATTTGAAATAATTGCATTTTCGCTTTTAGAATTTGGAAAATTACTAACTGAGGCTATTTCATTTTTATTATAAACTTCCCAAATATTATCGGCTAATTTCACTAATTCACTTATTTCATTCAAATTCGAACTAGTAAGAATAATACTTAAATTTTTGGGCAACTTCCTTATCCAAAGCTTTTTAAGAATTTCTTTGCTAAAATTGTTTCCAGAGAGTAGCACTAGAGACCGATAAAACTCAGAAGGTTTACGATCTCCCATTTCTGAATCGGATAACACTCGATCTAATTTGGCATTCTCACTTAATGAGTGCCGTTCAATTAAAATTTTCTTTAATGCAGAAAATTTGTCATTTTCAGGAGGATTTTGAATAAAATCAAGAATTGTCATAATTACATCCTGTGGAAGTGCACTTACCACATTTTCATATTTTGTCCCTTCCTGAGTAATGTTCTTTCGACTAAATTGCATTTCAGCATGGATGAACCATGCTTCAGGGCAATTAGTCCAAAATTGGGGAAGTTTTACCGATGTAGCAAAAATTTCATTATTTTGATTCACATATGGATTTGGTAAATCATTTTGATAATTTTCATTATCCAAATCAATAAGTTAATCGTTTACTTGATTTCGTGGTGTAGATGTACGTATATTATTTGATGGTGAATGAAACATTGTTAATAGAAATAACTACAAAAATTATATTATAGGAAGAAATAAAAATGTCCAGAAAGGAGCGTTTACAAAACCCAAATTATTAATCTATTTTGATACATATGGTCAAAATTTCCCACTGCCACGTTACAGTCGTACTTTGTTTAAGCTTAAAACTATCAGAGTATATACTAAATGAATAATCTACTAGGCACGTATAAAGAGACCGATGAATAGCATTGCATTTATATTGGCATTTCTTTATATCTGTTATAAATTTAAAGTTAAGCCGTTTTTAGTTGCACTGCCACGTTACGTAATTTCGGAAGTGGTTTTGGATGTTATGGGAAGTTTTGTGAAAAATCTGCGAATCTACGAATCTGATAATATTCCCTGTTTTATGTGTCATGGGAAAAAGAGGAAATCATAGATAGACACCTTCTGTTTCCGTAAAAGCTCATTACAGCATACGTTATAAGTATATTTTTGAGCACTGCCACGTTACAACATATCACTGCGACGTTACACGTACGATTTTTTGAGAAAACGCTATTGGGGAAAGTGAATAGATACTCAAAAATATATATAACTTTAACGACTTGCACTTAATTATGCTATTAAGCTGCATACACAAAACGTTCCAAAAATATAACTAACAAATTTATAAGCACTGGGCGTATGAGTAATATTGACTCTATGTATTTCCATTTGCTTTTTTATAGGAGTAAACGAATTGATTTAGTTGATAAATGAAGACAGGATGAGACTCTGTTTTTTAGCTCCTCTTTTAGAATATATAGGACTTGCTCATGGGAGGGTCTAATACAAGTGAAACAATAACGGCTTTTTTATATGATTTATTTTTAAAATTTTCAAACTATTCTGAATGTATAGGTTAGCTATTCTAAGTACCTATACACAAAAAATCTTATTTTAAAGAAACATTTATACAGGTTATTAGTTATATCCTTGTCTGGATGTCTTAAAAGTAGCTATTTTATTATCGCGAACTTGTATCTGATGGGCGCTGGAAATATTTTGTATGGGCTTTGCTCTTGAAAACAGCTCTACAACTTGCAATTCAGCGTTAATCATTTCAATTTGATTGCTTGTTACTTCTTCAATCATAATTTTTGATGGAGTCATGTGGACTGCCTGTACAAAGTCAGATGCATTGTTGACGACTATATCACGCGCTCTTACATGTTTTCGAACGATTGTTTTAATGGTTGCACCAATCCCGTCTACACAACCTTTGCCATGTGATGTTGCAAAGTAATTCCAAACAATTTTCATTCCAAATATTTCTTCAAAGTGAGGAATTAAAGCTGCAATATATTTGTTTTTGAATTGTGAGGATGGTCCGTCACTCCACATTTTTAAAATTCTAACTGTACTTGGCAAATTTTTAAACAATATATACAAGTATGGAACAATAGTGTCTTTTGTATGTGACAAATTTTTTGATACCAGCACCTTGGCAGTGAAGGTTTCGTTATAATATAAGCCACTGGTAAAAATTTAAAGCTGCCTTTGATTCCAGTGTGCACTTTGGACTTCATCTTGATTTTCGCAAACGAAATTCTCCGCAAAATCCACTTGCAAGAGACCTTCTACGGCATAATTCACACTAAGAGCTCTTGGGCGATCATGAACATTAAATACTTCGGACTGCTCGCATTTGTTAAAACTATGTATTAAAAATTGCGCCGACAAGCCAGATATATATGCAACAAGATCAGTTAGCTTTCCACTTTTCTGTCGTCTTTCAGTCCGATTTACACCATCGTTTTTCGTCCATTTCATCCATGATACTTGCATATCGATATCAGCTTCACCCACCAGGGCAGTCAATTTCGGTACTGTTATACCAGTACATTTAACGCACTCGCCATACCAGCAGCCCATTGAAGGTATATCACACAAGAACTGCAATACAAAACCATTTTCATAATCTGATACGTGGGCAACAAATTTATGTAAAGCAGAGACGGCATCTATGAAATTAGCAGGCATGCTTAACCAACGAAACGATATCATTTCGTTACGATAATCAACGTTAATAAACGAAACGAAGTCATTTCGTTTCGTTTATTAACGTTAAGATCGTCAAATTAACGAAATGATTTTGATTCGTTTTCTGCCATATCAAAACAAAATCAAATCGTTTATGTTGATTATTAATTTCAAACTATGCTGGCAAAGCTGATTGATGGCGGAGTCATTAAAGGTGAAAGCATTATCCAAGCTGATTGCAACTTTTCTCATGAATTTTGACAGTACGAACATTTCTCAGAGTATTTTTGACATTACCACCAACGAATTACACAAACAAATTACATAGAGTTTGTGTGTGTATGTGCGCTCGTTGTTGCCACCTTACGGCTTCACCATGGTTATAGCATTGCCAGCATAATTCAAACATAAAGTATCACGTTTTCGTTAACGTTTTTAACGTTAACGAAAGCTTTTCGTTTCGGTTAAAAACGAGATACAATTTATCTTGATAATTTCTTTATCGATAATATTTCGAAGTGTTTCAACGGAAACGGTGGAAATTTTTTGATAAACGATTAGCTTAACGTTAAGGTGCATCCCTGGAAATTAGCATGGTATGAGCATAAGCACATGTTGTGTGGCAATTCTTTTATAAGCTTGACATGATCCGGTCGATGCCTTAGGAAAAAAGTAATTCCACACGTATCTATATGGAAGGGGAAAGAAATTCTAAACCTAGTTTTTCCTTAACAAAGTGGAGTGGTCTTAAACAGTAAATAAAAATCACAGTACTTACCTTTCCCCGAGTTGCCTTGCTCTTCATTAAATAGTGCACATGCTTCTCTGCAGCTTAGTACCATATGCCTAGTGGGCAACAAGATTTTCTCGCCACTTTCGGACAGATATTCCTTCACATCTCGAATTCTGGGTGAGACTCGCGAAATATCATCACGCTCATAGAAAGCTATAATAGCTTTTTTGAGCATTAAGATATTTTGGTAGATCTTTTTTTGGGGCGGTGGTGGTATAATACTAGTCTCCATGTCCATTTTGTTGGCTTCACGCACGTTACTAAAAATTTTGGTCAGGACAGCTTTCCGCTTAGTTGGTGATTGGGGTAATGCGCGTTCTGCTTTCCTCACCGCCTTACCGAATGTTTTTGAACAGTTATACCCTGTTAATTGAGTGTCACTCAAAACTGATCTGCTCCGTTTTTCCCCAGTACGCATTTTTTCACGAAACTTCTGTACCCTTTGCCGAATGTTCTCACGTCGTTTTTCGAGCACACTACTTATTGTTGTTTGCGCCATTTCATTTTCTTCATTTTTCTTTTTTCGCCGGTAAAGTTTCGTACTTGCAGCTCTTTTCTTTTTATACTCCTCAAATTTTCCGGTGCTTTTAAGCTTAGCTATGTAATTTTTATTTTGCTGAGCTTTACTTACACGAACCTGCGGTTTTATAATTAGTATGTTAGAATATACATAGTTAAATTATTAAAAAAAATCACTGCCACGTTACACATGATTGGCACATTTTATTTGATGCTACCTAATTTTATTAATATGATTTCTAATGAGACCGAAAGATGGCGGATTATACTAAGAACACATATCAGTGAATTTTAAAAACAGCGGTCAATTTCGCCACAAAAAAAAAAAATTGTTTTTTGCACTGCGACGTTACTATAATTTGTGACCTAATATTTTAAGCAAAAAATGCATACCGGAGGTATATGGATACTTATCTAGTGTGATAAGTATCCAAATATACTATTTTCTTCCCTTAAAACTTGAAAATTCTGGAAAAAATAGGTCAAAATAATTTTATTTACCTTTTTTTTCGATGCTGAAATTTTTTCCATTTTTTCAATTCGGAGATTAATTTTAAAAGAGTAAGAAATGTCAAATACAGACAATTTTAATTTCTTGAAATATAGTGTTACTAGATATTTTACGAAATAATCTTTCGTATCAAGTAACATTTCATACAGTATTTGTAAAATAAAAAAAAAAAATCCGGTTTCACTTTTCGCGATTCTGGCCATATACAGATACATATAAATAATATTAATACTAGATACAGCTCACCAAATATTTGTCGCAATGGTTTTAAAATTGATTGATGAATTTAGACAATGTATTGTGCAATGGCTTTAAAATTGATTGATGAAATTAGACAATGTATTGTGCAATGGCTTTAAAATTGATTGATGAAATTAGACAATGTATTGTGCAATGGCTTTAATTGTTTTGTATTTGTAGCTTTTGTTGTTGTTGCTCTTGCAATGTTTGATTGAAAAGGCTGATGTTAATGATGCAGCGGTAACGTCTGAAATAATGACAATCCAAAAATACGACGAAGACGACGTCGTGCAGTTGAAAATAAACTAATTTTATAGAAGTGAATCTAGTTTTTGGACCACCACGTCTACGTCAAATACGCGTTAGAGGGCTCTTGTGATGTTCACGATATATTTGGTATATATTTTCAATTTGTTTTTCAGATAATTCTTCGAGTAGTGAGGACACTTCACACTAGTTTAAAGGTACGAATTACAAAACTTTTAGCGAGTTAGAGCTGGACGTTGCAAGATGTTACGCACTTTATTTGAAAGTGAATTTAAATAAATCTCTTCGCTGGTCTTTTGTAAATCAATTAAAGTTTGTTCAAGTGCACCACCTTTAACAATTTGTTTAAGAATTTGCTAATAAAAACGTAATAAGTTGGATATAGTAAACAGAACTATGGTATCGTTTTCGGAAGTCAATATGGTTTCCACTCGCATAATATATAACTAGGAAGAGAATAAATCGATTTTTGCTGAACATCAACTGGTGGCGTTATTATTTCATACAGCATACAAGAATTAAAATTTGATTCGTTGTTTTTGAAGGACGGTTTTTATGTTTGGCTGGCTAGATCGCCAATGTGGTATTTAATATATAAATCACTATTTAATAATAAGCACTATTTATTTTTATAAAATATTTTTATTTAACCGCTCATAAAAGTATGTTACAAAACGTTTTTAAATATTTCAACCGAATGAAAATTTTTGAAAGACAATATTTTACAATTGAAAAATAAAAATTAACAAGAACAAAAAAATTCAATTTATTTAAAGTAGGTACATTTAAAGTTGAATATAAATATAACCCTACACTAATGAGCATTTTAAAAGGGAGTAATCCTTAGTTCCATAGGTGGACACCGTTTCGAGATATCGCCATAAAGGTGGACCAGGGGTGACCCTAGAATTTGTTTGCACAATATGGGCATCAAACGAAAGGTGTTAATGAGTATTTTAAAAGGGAGTGGGCGTTAGTTCTATAGGTGGACGCCGTTTCGAGATATCGCAATAAAGGTGGACCAGGGGTGAGTCTAGACTTTGTTTGTACGATATGGGTATCAAATGAAAGGTGTTAATGAGTATTTTTAAAAGGGAGTGGGCCTTCGTTTTATAGGTGTTCGCCTTTTCGAGATATCGCCATAAAGGTGGACCAGGGGTGACTTTAGAATTTGTTTGTATGATATGGGTATCAAATTAAAGGTGTTAATGATTATTTTAAAAGGGCATGGGGCTTAGTTCTATAGGTGGACCCCTTTTCGAGATATCGCCATAAAGGTGGACCAGGGGTGACTCTAGAATTCGTTTGTGCAATATGGGTATCAAACGAAAGGAGTTAATGAGTATTTTAAGAGGAGTGGGCCTTAGTTCTATAGGTGGACGCCTTTTCGAGATATCGCCATAAAGATGGACCAGGTGTGACTCTAGAATGCGTTTGTACGATATGGGTATCAAATGAAAGGTGTTAATGAGTATTTTAAAAGGGAGTAATCCTTAGTTCCATAGGTGGAAGCCGTTTCGAGATATCGCCATAAAGGTGGGCCAGGGGTGACTCTAGAATTCGTTTGTGCAATATGGGTATCAAACGAAAGGAGTTAATGAGTATTTTAAGAGGGAGTGGGCCTTTCTGAACCAGGGGTGACTCTAGACTTTGTTTGTACGATATGGGTATCAAATGAAAGGTGTTAATGAGTATTTTTAAAAGAGAGTGGCCTTCGTTCTATAGGTGTTCGCCTTTTCGAAATATCGCCATAAAGGTGGAACAGGGGTGACTCTAGAATGAGTTTGTACGATATGGGTATCAAATTAAAGGTATTAATGAGAGTTTTAAAAGGGAGTGGTGGTAGTTGTATATGTGAAGGCGTTTTCCAGATATCGACCAAAATGTGGACCAGGGTGACCCAGAACATCATCTGTTGGATACCGCTAATTTATTTATATATGTAATACCTGCCAAGATTTTAAGGGTTTTTTATTTCGCCCTGCAGAACTTTTTCATTTTCTTCTACTTAATATGGTAGGTGTCACAACCATTTTATAAAGTTTTTTCTAAAGTTATATTTCGCGTCAATAAAACAATCCAATTACGTTACCATATTTCATCCCTTTTTTTGTATTTGGTATAGAATTATGGCATTTTTTTCATTTTTCGTAATTTTCGATATCGAAAAAGTGGGCGTGGTCATAGTCGGATTTCGTTCATTTTTCATACCAAGATAAAGTGAGTTCAGATAAGTACGTGAACTGAGTTTAGTAAAGATATATCGATTTTTGCTCAAGTTATCATGTTAACGGCCATGCGGAAGGACAGACGGACGACTGTGTATAAAAACTGGGCGTGACATAAACCGATTTCGCCCATTTTCACAGAAAACAGTTAACGCCATAAAATCTATGCCCCTACCAAATTTCAAAAGGATTGGTTAATTTTTGTTCGACTTATGGCGTTAAAAGTATCCTAGACAAATTAAATGAAAAAGGGCGGAGCCACGCCCATTTTTAAATTTTCTTTTATTTTTGTATTTTGTTGCACCATATCATTACTGGAGTTGAATCTTGACATAATTTACTTATATACTGTAAGGATATTACATTTTTTGTTAAAATTTTACTTTAAAAAAAAATTTTTTTTAAAAGTGGGCGTGGTCCTTCTCCGATTTTGCTAATTTTTATTAAGCGTACATATAGTAATAAGAGTAACGTTCCTGCCAAATTTCATCATGATATCTTCAACGACTGCCAAATTACAGCTTGCAAAAGTTTTAAATTACCTTCTTTTAAAAGTGGGCGGTGCCACGCCCATTGTCCAAAATTTTACTAATTTTCTATTTTGCGTCATAAGTTCAACTCATCTGCCAAGTTTCGTCGCTTTATCGGTCTTTTGTAATGAATTATCGCACTTTTTCGGTTTTTCGAAATTTTCGATATCGAAAAAGTGGGCGTGGTTATAGTCCGATATCGTTCATTTTAAATAGCGATCTCAGATGAGTGCTCAGGAACCTACATACCAAATTTCATCAAGATACCTCAAAATTTACTCAAGTTATCGTGTTAACGGACGGACGGACGGACGGACGGACGGACGGACATGGCTCAATCAAATTTTTTTTCGATCCTGATTATTTTGATATATGGAAGTCTATATCTATCTCGATTCCTTTATATATGTACAACCAACCGTTATCCAATCAAACTTAATATACTCTGTGAGCTCTGCTCAACTGAGTATAAAAATCATTAATAAACACATAAAAATTGCTTTCATTCATAAATTTGTGTAAATATATGTGCATATGTACATAGAGCACGCGCCCTCATACCAGATGTCGAATGTGTTGTTGTTGTAACGGACAGACTAAGTAAGCAAAATACAATTTTAATACTTTGGCGGGAAAACGACAGAGAAATAAACAACTAATCTAAGTTTATGAGCTGTCTAGCGTACGGTATACCCAACAAACATTTTAGTAGTAACCAGAATTTTGAATTTCGATATAAGTTCAAATGTGATCATTCCATGGCTGGATGGAAGAACAGCCTATCGCAGCAGTGTAGCGATATCATTTTGAGACACAGTTTTTCAAGAAAAAGGTTCCAGGACAGGGTTTTATTTAAACAGTTCCTGTGATTGTTTTCAACTTGGCAGCCGAGATAAGGTGATTCAAGGAGTTGATAAGTGCCATACAAAACTTTATAGCTTCAAAGGTTCCGCAACCCAATCGTCAACCTCACCTACGGGAGGGGAATCCTGTTACAAATATGAATGTATCATACACATATTAAGCAGGCGAGGCTCTGGCGACCCCAAGTTCCTCATTAAGGGCGGTATGGCCTAGAAGGCTTAATGTTTTCATATTAATCGTTCCCGAGATGGTTGGGCTAGTACCTTAATGGAGCTTTGTTACCGGAACGTACCGGATCTATATCCGGCAGAGGACCATCACATCGATAACACTCCCCGAAGCCGAGGGGAATGTCTTTATCATTATTACAACAACAACAACAACATATAGGGTGATATTCCACTCAGTCATCGAAATTTGGATGAAAGTTATTTGTTGTAATTGACGCCGAGACTTAAAATATATTTGCCTGCAGTACCACATTTCAATATGAAAAGGTACACCAAGATACTCTACGAGGTCCAAATTCGCACAATAAATAAATATAAATGTAAGGCGCGATAACCTACGAAGATATTTTAGGCCGAGCTTCTCTTCCAATTTGTGTCATGCTCGTTTTAATTTTTCCTACAAATTGACGGGACGGGACGTACTTGTTTTATGCCGACTTCGAATGGCAGCTGCAGGGCATATGAATTTTCACAGAGAAGGTTTTCATGGCAGAAATACACTCGGAGTGTTTTCCAAACCACAGACGAGGCGCGACATCGTTTAGAAAAATTTGTTTCTAATTAAAAAACATACCTTTTTCTAAACTTCTGATATTGCTTTGCCCGGAATTTGAACTCAGGACCTTCGGTGTGATATGTGGAGCAAGCTGCCACCACACCACGGCGGCCTCTTCGAGACAAACAACAGATGATTTATTCATTTTTCTCTCACACCTGTCAACTGACACCAGTCTTCGATCGGACGATGTAACCAAACAGCGACCCCAGAAAAACAACTGATACGATGAGGAAACCGTGTCGCTTCGGAAAGAAAGCCGCTGCATACAAATCCACGCTACGTACATACGCAGCAACATGAATTTATGCGTTATCGTGAGGCGAAAAGGGAAAAGATAGTGTGTGTGTAAGAGTGAGAACGAAAATTGACATTGATGATGGCGCAACGCCGAAACCGGTTTGTTTCGAAACCAAATTTGACAAGGAATGACGGAAAATCGTTCCAATATACATCACAATGTAAGGCTGTAGTATAGGAATATTCAGATGCTTGCTGATAGGATTAATGACCGAAAATTCTCCCAGAAAATCTGGCAGAAGACTTCAGCAGAAATCATTCATTTCTTGTTATTGCCAGATAGACCCAACGAAGTTAGAAGGGCAATTTCACGATTAAAAAAGCTCGAGGTTAGGTCGGGCTACCAGCGTCTCCACAATCCCACAAAGCGCGCTAATTACAGCTAATACGCCTGCTTACATCTAGAATACTGCGCGAATGACTGAAGACCATATTTAGTAAACTGATTGAACATTATCAAGACCTGGTAAATCTACTACCGACCAGATTTTCACGGCACATAAAATACTGGGGAGGACTCACACTAAGAGAATCGACAGTCACCAATTTCTTGTAGACTTTCAAGAAGAAATCCAGTCAAACATATGGAAAGGAGTTGTCGTTATGCTAATATATCTGAGTTCAAGCTACCTGCAAAGGTTATAAGGTTTTGTCGAATGACGCTGAGCAACACCATTAACTTCGCAAGGTTTTTGAAGTATTTTTTCGAGCCAATCAAAGCAAAAGCTATTCAGCGAATAGTATATAGTATTGTTTTTCTAATGTTAGCTGGGTATAATGTTGGCAAATCAAATAAAAAAAAAAAACAAAAAACAGACTATATGCGAAACATTGTTGTTGTTTCCGTGACTACAATCAATTCTCATATAGTTTAGTTTCTATTCGCAGCATTTCGACATTGACATTTTAACCCGACGTTAATATGAGTCGATTAATTCGCAGAGTCAAGTCGCACGAAAGCCACTGGCAGTGAAATTTAATTGATGGTCTCTAGTTCGGTGTGCTTTGGCGCTGGTAGCAATTAAAATGGTGATGACATGAGGGCGCGAATACATCCATACGTTAATCACAATAACAGAAATTATAATAAAGAAACAACGAGCCGGACCCGTGCTCATCTTGCGCAACCATTATAAAAGTATATTATCAAATATCCAGAAATCAGCTGTTCTATCATCAATCAATTAAAACAGCTTACAGCTTGTGCTGCCATCGGGCGTATGGTACCAACTGTCGGTAATGCAGTGCAAATATTCACAATAGTGCCATAGTACAAATAGATTTCTTTGTGTGCTCACAAGAACGGATGAACCGATTTGGCTGAAAATTGGTGGAGAGGTAGCTTAGAACCAGGACATACGATACTTTTATACCGTTCTGGCTAGGGTCACGTGAAGTTGGCATGCCATCCGATATTTTGTAAAATATGGCCGCGGCAAATTTTTTTGTTTCGCGGATAAAGTACGGCAAATTCACGGCAATTTTCCCAATAGGTAATTTTTTTCCAGGTAAAAGTTGTCTTGCCAACTTCAGAGAGGTGAATGGAATCTATAGTGTTACCAGAAGTTTGCTCAACGAACAAACTGAAAGACGCAATCAAAAACCAGGATCAATGTTATAAAACAACTCCGTCATATTGTCAAATATTGGAAGCTTTCTTGGAACTATGCTGCTGGCTGCTTTTAGATCTGATAGCTGTTCCACTGCTTATAGCTTATAGAGTATAAAACGTGCTCGGTCGTTTCCTCGTCCAACACATCCTATTCTGCTATCACTGACAAGGCCTAACTTAAAAGCTTGTAACGCCAGACGGCAGTGTCCAGGAAGAATACCCATCATGAGCGTACAGTCACATCTTTTCAATGATAAGAGTAACTTTGTTGATTTAAGGTGGTAAGACCTGCACATCATCTTCGGCACTTTGCAGCCCCGCGCTTGGTTCCACGCTATTCCCTCTTGGTCGATCATGTACAACTCTCGCCTTCTTTCCGTATATTCCCATATTCCCTGGTATCCAATATAGATGTATGCTTCTCGGTATCCCGATTATTTTCAGGGATTGCCTAATACACTTTTAAATGTTGTGCTATGACAGATTATTGGCTTAGTAAATTTACGCGGTTGCAGTTTGAGCTACAGCTTGCAGGATCTATTTATTTCTGGACCAGCGTATTATACTGCAGACGCTACTTCTTCCTTGCGCCAACCTTCCACCCATATTGTGGCTCATCGAAGCGCAGGGACCTAGGTAGTCTCGCCTTCCAATATATGATGACGCTGTACTACTAATGCCGTACGGTTCGTTCTTCTTCTTCATTACCCTAAGAATAGTTTTATTTGAAATGAAGAAGTCTAATTGAATTTGAAACAAAAATTAATTTCAAATAAATAAAATTTATTTAAATCTTACATTATGTACCACCAGCTTAATCACATAAATGTCTGGTTAAAAATACATAGTGTGGTAGCAACCTATTGGTATCGATTTCCTAAAGATCTACCTGTAGATACCAGCACTCGTTTACCAAATCTCTAAATCAATATAGGAATTCCTTCTTTCCCAAAGCATTTTGTCCACAATGGAGATCTCAATGTTCAAATGAGAAGGGATGACGGAAAATCATTCCAATATACATCTCAATGTTCTTCGATATTCTGAGGGTAGATATGGGCCAGTAGTGTGAAATCGATACTCTATAAGTTTCCTTATTATCTTCATATGTTTGATCTTCAGTTCAAAGATATTTTGAAGACTTAATACACCAGCTGCAGTTTCATTTTGAATACAAAGACGATGGGGAGGTATCCTCACACGCAGCTAGCGTTCTCATCACAATTTAGTATTTGCTATTATTTGCATGATCTCCGGTTACCAAACTAGGGATGCATTCATGTTGGTGCGCCGATGCTAGCGAAGACTAATGCATGATGTTTGTATAGAAACTGTATTGAAGTGTCACTCGCGGCTAGCACTACAACACTACAACACGAACATTACACAAGTTTCCATCCAATATGAAAGCTCCCTACGGAAGCGTGCGTAACAATCGGTTTCACAATGGACTAATACATCACTTTTGAAGTTAGTTTTCTCCTTTTCTTACGGTAGTCCCTATATAACACAGTAAAAACTTTAGTTTACTTTTAATAACTTTTAATACCAATTTGGCATTTATATATAACAATGCCAGAATGTATAATATTAAAACAGAAAAATATTAAAACGGGATAATCAGCATTGATTAAAGTTTTGTTTCAAAACCATTTTGGATTAAAATTTATATTTCATGGTCTTAAAATAAAACTTTTTAGAATTAAAACACAAATTTAATACCAAAAGTTTAAGTTCAATAGCAGCTGGTATTAAAAGTATTGTATTGGTTGCTGCCCGGATTTGGTTCTCCTTTCCGTAAGGAGCTTGGGATTATCAGAGCCTTACCTACAAACATTTGTCACGGGTATGTGAGGTTGAAAATTGGGTTGGAGAAGCCATAAATTTCGCTAGCAACCCCTCGAAAAGGTTGGGCTGCGTTACGCTTTGAGTCTCCGAATATTTTAATGTAATGCATGTCTGTAATTTAGATTACTAAGTCATCTGGATGCCCTTGTGTGTCAAATCTATGGGTTTTCTGTAGGTGAAAGACATCATCTACGGCGTAGGTTTACAATAGAGGAAAGAGTAGACCTACTTGAAAAAATCCCCTATTCCAACGACGGGCCCAGTGATCTCTTCCAGTTCTGTACTGACATTTTGTTTTAGAAGGAACTATTTGTGGACGCCGTGGTGTGGTGGTAGCGTGCTATATCTACCACACCGAAGATCCTGGGTTCAAGCTTAAGTAAATAAAAATTTTGAAAAAAAGTTTTCAACTAGAAACACTTTGTTTTAAGCGGAGACGTTTTTTAGCAAACACTCCGACCATATTTCTGCCATGGAAAGCTTCTTAGTAAAAATACTCGGGGTCGGCATAAAATATTGTGACAGATATACCGAATGGAGTTACTGAACCGCTTCCAGAGGGCTTGTGAAACATTGCAAGAGTTTGCGTCGGATTTTGAAAGGCTGGCACATTTAGCGAATGCAGACGCACCCGTGGAATACACCGAAAGGGTAAAAATCCAGAGCTTTATAAATGGCATACGGGACGTGGAAACAAAGCGAGCGACATACGCAAACCTAAAACCTACATTCACAGAAACGGTGTCACATTCTCTGATTCAGGAAACAGCATCGCTCTTGTGTAAGCCAGCGTTCAAAGCACGCCATGTGGAGGTAGAAAGGTCAGACTGGGTGAACACAATATTGGAGGCGCTGAAAGGATCGCAAAAGCGGAGTGAAACAGTTATCAAATGTTTCAAATGCGGGAAGCCCGGTCACATTGCACGTCATTGCGATCTTGATCCTAGTGGTTTCAACAGCATGGGTGGTCTAAATAACAAAGCTGGAGGGGATGAGCAAGAGCGAGTAAAATGTAGAGATCGAGAGCTAGTTCCAGCTATTGAATGTCCTGTGAATCTGTGTCGCAAATTGGAAGGTAATCAAGCAGTCTTACAATCAGAAGGAATGTGGATGGCAAAGAACGTGTACTGACTGTAGATACGGGCGCATCTCATTCCTTGATTTGATCCGGTCAACAGGAGAGTAAAGCCATTACCTGCAGCAAGGTTGCGTACGGTCACTGGCGAGTATAACCAAGTCCGCGGAGAAGTGATCTGTGAAGTCTTAATTGGGAAGGTCATGATTCTACACAAATTCGTTGTGGCGGAGATTGTTGATGAAGTCATATTGGGAGTGGACTTCTTAGTTGACCATGACATCAGGGTCGATATGCAGAGAAGGGTTATGCGTTATAAGAACCAGAATGTGCCACTTAATTTCAGTTTGGAGAAAGGGTTCAGCAATAATCGAGTGCTGGTGGAGAAGGCTCGGCCAAAACCACAAAAGTCAAAGGTAAAGGTTGATGGATCGAATGGGCCAAATAAAGCGAAATCAAAAGTATCTGCGAGAGAAACACTGGCATTGACAAAACCAAATGGACGCACAAAAACGAAGAAAAGAATTGACCAGTCCCAGAATGAATGCGAGGGTAGTTTCAAGCCAGGGCGCACTACTGTTGTGAAATGTGGGAACGATACTGATTATGCGACGCCAATCCGTCAAGCGCAAGCTCTACGAAGTAGATCATTGACCAAACAACAGAGTGTGAGGGAACGAACTAGGATAATGAGTAGTAAGACGAAACACAGGTACGACGAGAAAAAAATTCGGAAGGTTTCTTGGAGGGAGATTTGGTACTGCTATACAACCCTCGCCGGTATTCCATCCAAATTTCGGTACAGTTGGGAAGGCCCGTACAAAGTTGTGAAGAAGATCAGTGATACCATCTACCGCATACAAACCATTGGGAAACCACGAAATAGAAGGGTGGTTCATTTGGAGATGCTAGCAGCGTTTAGATCGAGAGATTTGTCTGATCGGGACGATCAGACTTAGGTGGAGGGCAGTGTGACGAATATTAGCAACACTAAGGCATACTATCATCTCTAAGCCGATACTAAGCAGTCACTTGTATCTACATAAACAAATCAATCATTATGTCTACACATATGTACATACAGCAGCGGAGAGGTACTCACAAAAGTATGCAATCATCAGCAAAGTAGTTCTCACACATACACATGCATGTTTCTGAGATACTCACAAAAGTATGCAATCTTCAGCGAACTAGTAAATTCTAGAAGAAGAAACGCCTAGAAGTATGCGAACGAGGAAACCAAAGAGTATAAAAGAGAGCAAACTGAGCAATCATAAAATCAGTTTGGTTTAAGCAAGCTATTGATTGTGAAGTATCAGTGTTATTGTGAAGTACTTTAATAAAGGCCATTTTGCATTATTGAATATTAGAGTTATTTATTCAACAGTTTAGCGATACGAACGTTAGTAGAAGGTGTAAAATAAGCGGAGTTCCCTGAAATATGTAGGTTCCGTCCTAAAGCTCTTCCAAAGTAAATCGCGCCAAGTACTTTTTTTTTTTGAAGGAATGATTTGACCACTTTGTTGGGCTCGCCCATAAATGTTCTATGTAGTGAAGCGTCAACTATGAATACATTTTTTAATTGAATGTTTGGAGCTGCATATCACGCCATTAAAAATTAGATTGCTACGTGATCAAAGCTGAAAGCTGTGTGTGCCATAACACGCAAGTTCAATGTACGAAAATAGCTTCCGTGATGTTTTACTAAATATGAAAACTCTTACTAACTACACAAAGGCCATTATTTAGTAAGTTGGCCACACTGAAAAAATATACGTACTTATGATTTTAGTAAATGAAGAAGCTAATTTAACTATCAGTAGCTCTAATAATATATTTATAACATTTTTTTTAAGTCTAAACACGAATGTCGATAATCGTTGTTCGCTCTCACACCCACTTTTGTTCGATAGCCAATGTTTTGCTGACCTTGATTAAAAAATAAAATTTTTTTCCGCAAATACAGGCAACAGTAGCTACTCTTGAAGTCATTGAGCTCATCTGAATGCGGTTGAGATAATGAAAAAAAAGGCGCTTAAGTACTTGATAATGAAATAAACGTTAAATATTTATGTGAGAATGTACCAAGCAATCACATAATTTGATAAGCAAATCACGAACTCAAAATATTTTTCATTTACTTTTTTAAATGTGTTTATTTACATTTGTTAGCATGTTTAATTTATTTTTGGTATGGCTTGAGAGTACTGTGCCGCGGGTAAGAAGTATCTACATAAATGTCTGACTACCTGTGTGGTAAATTACTTACGGCGACGTTAACATCAACGTTGTCGGTAAATCTCGATCCAGTGTGATGAGTAAGTGAAACGTGTGCAGTTTTTGAAACACATGTATGAAATATAATTGCTGAGTTATACAAAATTTGCTAATTTTTGTTGTTGTAGTAGCAGTGCTTCGCCCAAACCAATAGGTGCGACTACTCACAAATTGTCATCAATATCCTCTAACGGAAGTCTGAGGAAACTTACAGCTGCAACAGTGCTGGCTGGCACAGAGAGAAAGGGGTGTTAGAGGCGCTGGTGCCACATTGCAATTAAAAAGATGTTGGTGTCATGTAGAGACACGTTACAAGCAAGACATACATTATGTATGTCGGGGTTGATTGTGGATAGGTAATAGTACAAAATCGGCACTTGTAAGCCTTACAGCGGATGATGCTAAAGTTGTTCTAAAGGTGTAAAGAATAAGAGTAGGATGGGTATCTTGTCGAATTAGAGAGGTGAAACAGGAGAGATACTGTTATAGTTGCTGGGCCTATGGTCATATAGTCCAGAAGTGCAAAGAGACTATATATAGGTCAAAAGTTTGCAGGATATGCGGTCAGAGAACTGCTCCAACGTACCGAAGTGTGCGTTATGTGGGGGACAACGTTCGGCAGGCAGTTTTAGATGCCCACAGCGGGAGGGAAGCAACCAGATTGCCCCATGAGATTGTTGCAACTGTTTAAGCCACTGTGAAGCGGCCCAAGACCCCTAATCCCACACAATGTTTGAAGGAGGATTTGACATAGCGGTACTCTCTGAGCCGTACAGAAATAAGCAGGAGCAAGGCTGGCTCACGGACTCGGCTGGGAAAGCCTCAATTTGGATACCAGGAAAGGATGACACCGACAGTGGCAGGATTCACGTGGGCAAAAATCAAAGGAATATACATTTTTAGTTCCTATGCACCTCCGAGCATAACTAGCACAGAGTTTGACAACATGATTCTTGGGATGACTATAGAAGCACAGGGAAAACAGCCGCTTATAATATGTGGAGACTTCAATGCATGGTCAACTGTATATGGTAGTAATAGAACTACCTATAGAGGTAGAGTTCTTCTCGAAAGCATTACACCCCCGAGGCTAGAACTTCTAAATGAGGCAGGGAAATATACATTCGACACTGGCAATAGACGCTCCATTATAGATCTCACCTTTGCTAGTAGCGAAATAGCGAGACGACCAAAATAGTGCATCAGTAACGTTTACACACACAGCGACCAGAAAGCTATTAGCTTAGAGCTAGTGGAAACTTCACCAAAGACAGCTTCCAACCAACTACAAAGAAGAAGATGGAAACAACACATTTTTGAACCAGAAGCATTTGATGTTGTATGGAATGATGCCATAATACGAAGGATACATGCGGAAGATCTTTCTGTTCAAATATCTAAGTCATTAGGTATGGCGTGTGATGCTGCCATGCCTAGAAGTCGAGCAAAAGTTAATCGGACTCCGGCATATTGGTGGAACGAGGAAACAGCGGAGGAGCGTAGAAAATGCCACAAGGCTAAGTGCCAATTAAGTAAGTGAGTCATAGAGATTGCATACTCATATAACAAACCTCAGATTTCCCGAAAGTTACATGCGAAGTAATGTAACGATTAGTTAGTTTTCCTGATCTATGCTCCCGATACAATGAAATGTTTATGCTCGAAATGCCCGATGATACATTCTAATTCGAATACACAGCCGAAATTTCTGCAGCCATTACAGCCCGAAAGAAGTACGCAAACTGCTAAATCAGGTCGAAAGAATGGCTCACGCGGTCTTCAGCTGCATGCAGTGAAACATAGGTGATACTCCTAACAAAAAAACTTGCGATCAATATCGGAAAGCAGCTCTGAGAGTAGCCTCCGCTTAACGCACCGTATCAGAATAAGGCTTATAGGTGATCAACTCTATAACCTTCTTCGAGAAGAGAAGGTTATGGAAAGGAGCTATGGAAAGCAAAAACGCAGACCAATTAAGAGCACTGTAACGAATTTACTGCAATTCCTCTTATTTGCAACCTTCTACTAACGTTCGAATCAGTAAACTGTTGAATAAATTACTCCACTATTCAATAATGCAAAATGACCTTTATTAAAGTACTTCACAATAACACTTCTACTTCTCAACAGATAGCGTGTTTAAATCAAACTGATCTCATGCTCAGATTTCGCTCTTTTATACTCTTCGATTTCTTCCTTCCATAGTTCTAGGCGTTTCCAGAATTTACTTAGTTGCCAGCTATAAAATTATAACTACAGATGCACGTGTATAGCTTCTCATATGCGCGTGTATATGTGAGTGATACTTGCACAAATAATTGCCTACTTTAGGGAGTATCTCAGATGTATGCATGTGTTTGTGCGTTGCTCTCCGCTGCTTGTATGGACATATGTGTACACATAATGTTTAATTTGGTTATGTGCATACAAGTCACTGCTCAGTACCGGCTTAGAGATGATAGTATCCCTTAGTGTTGCTAATATTCGTCACAGCACATAGGTAATAATCACTGATTCTTAGATCACATGCGAAAGACACTTGTCGACTTCATCAATTTACCATGACGGAGCCCCGCCTAGCAAGCATTAGGTATATATTTATGCTTCGAATCCCGACTAATTAATTTAATTTAACGACCATTACATTATAAAGACAAGAATTACAGGTTCAAGTCTTTAAGACCGGAAATAGCCGTTTTCCCCCATGTAATGAAAATAGTTTTGAGGACCCATGTGGTTAAATGGCAATATGAAAATGATATTCATAATAATATGGAAGCGTATCTTATACAAATTTGTGTTATCACAAGTGGCTCATATCTCTGAAGAGAGAAAACTTAAGGGTCACGATGGCATACTGACTGGACACTGCCTTCTGGCGTCACATACTTATAAGTTAGGCATCGTCAGTAACAGCAAGTGCAGGAAGTGTGAGCTGACGGTTGAGCACGTTCTGTGTTCGTGTCCTGTGCTTGCCAGGTCAAGGCTACAGCTATTAGGGCCGGAAGAGTTGCCAGATCTCGAGGCAGCAATTAAGCTGGGTCCTAGAAAACTGCTAGTATTTGCCAAGGGGACGGAGTTATTCTACAACGTATGTCCTGGCACCTGATTGGGGTTCTTCAGTTTGGTCGTCAAACAAATTCTGGTAACACTATGGACACATTCAGTCTATGTGAGGTCTTTATTGACCGGCCAGGTCAGCCTAACCTAACACAGTTCTTGTTAGTAAAAATTTTATAAAAAATTTGAAATATGAATATATCATAAACTTACCCATTACTGGTAGTATCCAAACCATTGGTGCCATTAAATACATGAGTCACCTCCGATGTTGTTGGTGCTGGAGATGTTGCTATCGGTCGATAATTCAGCGGCGTTATTGTTGGGTCGACTTCATCGAGGAAGACAACATCATGTACAGGAGTAACCCGATGTTCCGTCGGTACGAAATGTAGATCACGAAGGGGACCATTCAAGAGGCAACGTAAAGTAGGCGCAGTGGTGTCACCGGGCAACTGTGGGAATATAAAAATAAATCAAATAAGGACTATGAGTTTCATATAAATTAATGGAATAGTTTCAGTTATTTGTAACAATAAATTAAGTATGTGAGCTAGTTTAAAATATCCCTAAAGTAGAATACATAGTGTGTATTTCGCTTGGGCAATTCACTAATTAGGCAGCTCTTTTGCCTTTATTATAAAAGAGGCATTGGGCATCTATACAAGGATATTTCGGTTAAAAGGTCTTTGTGCCGTGTCTATCCGTTCTCTTTTACGCCTGTCCTGTTAACATTGTGGCGAATATTAGTAGTTCTATGCATCACTATTCTGCTACTAAATAAATGCACAACAACAATAAAGCAAGCAGCCACACTTATGTAGATGTACACATTAAAGCATGCAGCCACACTTCTATACATGAACACATCAAAGCAAGCAGCCACACATATACATAAGCACCAGCTTGAAACAGAGAGATTATTTCACATACACATATGTAGTCAGCAGATAACAGCGAAGTAGATAAACAATTACACATCACGTTATCATCAGCTAGGAGCAGAAGTTGTTACTCACACACAGAGCTGGGTAAGTTCAATTCCATTACATTACCCATTACATTCCTCAGAAATTGGAAAAAGTTATCAATTCCTGTTCTGCACAGCAAAGGAATTGATTAAATTTCAATTCCTCAAAAAAAAAATATCAAAAGTAATTTCGTTTTTTTGAGGCTCAACTACAAAATTTTTTTTGTTTGTAATTGAAAAAAAAAAAATACATTGCGCAATTGTAATTTCTTTCCCAGTACTTCCGAAAGAAATGGGAAATGTAATCGAAATTTCTTTCAATTATATTACAAGGAATGGAAAAAGTACGCCCGAATTTCCCATTCCATTCCTCAAAGGAATCGCGAAAGTAATTCAAAAACTACAAGTTAGTCCGTGTATAAAAACTTACTTCTTATGAGTGTTAACTGAAGGCATTTGGAAACATCAATCATCATATATATTATTTGCTGTTTTTAGGTACGGGTCTCTTTTTCGCTCTTATTTGGAATCCAAACCTATAAATAAAGTTTTGGTTGTAAATATGGACAAAGAACATAGCGTTAACAACTGCAACCAGGCTCGGTGCCTCGAGGCAGCTTGAGCGCCGACCATACGGCCATAGTAGTATAGCGCCATCAATCACAAGACGAACAGACTACCTGATTCCCTATCTGCCCTTCGAGGGAGATCTTAAGGCCACAATAGAGGTGGACGGTTGGCGCAAGGGTGCTCAAATGGCGGACGATGCGATACATGTGTACACCAATGGTTCCAAAGTAGTGGAAGGAGTAGGGTCTGCGGTATACTGTGCTGATCGGGAAATAAACAGATCCTACAGGCTGCCGGATTACATTAGCGTTTTCCAAGCGGAAATAGTAGCCGTAACCAAAGCAGTAGAAACCCTGGAAGAAAATAGCCCAACCTGCAATCGTGTTAACTTTTATATTGACAGTCAAGCAGCAATTAAGGCAATAATCTCGCATAGCACAGCATCTAAATGCGTGTTAGAGTGTAATCAGTCCTTGGAGAGAATCGGGACAGGGAGAAACATACATCTATATTGGGTCCCAGGGCATATAGGAATAGATGGCAATGAAAAAGCGGATGAACTAGCTAAAAAGGACGCATCCCTTGAAGCTTGCTCCGTAGACGTCCCAACTAGACTGGGCGAAATTAACCGAAGGCGAAAGGTGCCCATGATCGACCAAGCAGGAAAGGTGTGGGTTCAAGCGCGGGGCTGTAAAATGTCGAAGATTATGTGCTGGTCTTAGAACCTAAGACTAACAAAGTTGCTTCTATCATTAAAAAGAGAGGACTGTAGACTCATGACGGGTATTCTGACTGGACACTGCCTTCTGGCGTCACATGCCTTTAAATTAGGCTTGGTCAGTGAAAGCATATGTAGGAAGTGCGGGCTGGAGAAGGAAACGATCGAGCACGTTCTGTGCTCTTGCCCTGCGCTTGGAAGACTAAGACTCCAGCTATTAGGAGTGATACAGCTGTCAGATCTAGAAGCAGCAAGTGGCTTAAATCCTAGGAAGCTTCTAGTATTTGCCAAGAGGACGGAGTTATTTTATAACATAGGTCCTGCCTTTTGATAGGGTTTTTCAGGTTGATCGTTAAAACAAACTTCTGGACCGGCCAGTTCAACCTAACCTAACCTAACCTAAAGATGGAGATTCGAGCTATTAACGAGCTTTGGCCAATTTTGGTCGTAGTGCTTTTGTTTAGCTATATTTTATTAAAATAATTTGTTAGAAATAAACGATTGTGAGCACACAAAGAAATCTATTTGTATGGCACTATTGTGAATATTTGCACTGCATTACCGGCAGTTGCTACCATACGCCAGATGGCTGTGCACTGTAAGTTTTAATTGATTGATAGAACAGCTGATATTTGATAAGAGACTTTTATATTGGTTGCGCAAGATGCGCACGGGTTCGACTCGTGAATATCAAATCATTATCCTCTTGAAGTTCCCAGCTAAGTAAGGGCACCTTTTTTCCTTTCCTCCGCTATCAAAGAGTGCTGGCTATAGGAAAGCAGCATACTTTGTAATTTTGCTTGATACATTCAGCTGACATAACGTAAACACCATGAATGTTCCGGAAAACTTTTTTTTCGTATATTCCTGGGATCTCCTCATCAGCTCTTGATATTTTGATAGCATCTATAGTTGCCTCCTCGGAACCATATTGTAATAAATAATATTACAGCAGACAATGACAAAGAGTCGTCCGTATAAAACCTCGGAAGCGTTTGAAGTGAATGTAATTAAGGTATAGCGGCACTAGATACAGCTACATTTGTCAATGCTAAAAGCTTCTTTATTATTAAAGTTTGCGCAAGAAATGATTCATCGTTTTAAAAATATTACGCCTCCTTGTTTGAAAAGTTTCGTGGTTAGATATTCTTTCGTGCCTTATTTTTTTAAAGTCGGGATATTTGCATTTCCACCTCCTCACAATTCGAGGTTTGCCTTGTACCAGGGCCAAAGACTAGTTACACAGTTAATCATCTCCCACGCTTTTGGCAATAAGGCGTTGTGCAAAATATCTTCATTGTTCCTATCATACCTTCGTTACAATATATAACTATTGTGGCGAATGTTGACATCACTAGGCTGTTGGTAAATAATCACGAAACAATAAAAACATGAAGCAGCCACTCGTATATACATGTACACATTAAAGCTAGCAACACTTATGTACAAGGCAACGAAGAGATCTCTCACACACACATATGTGGTCATCAACCGAAGTAGTTGCTCACACATACACACGCATATGACTATGAGAAATGCATAAACTACAAATATACATGTACCAAGCAGGAGATTCTAGAACAGTGTTTAAGTGTAAGTGTATTAGTGAGAGCGAGAGCATGAGCATCCCAGTAGGAAATTAAAGTTAAAATTACAACATACAGATGCATTTATACAAAAATTTAATCTTTGATTCAGAATATTTTCAAGTCCCTCAAATATCGCAAAAATAAAATCATATTTCCGAATTTAAAACATTTGCCGCAACCGGTACAATATGTTTAAAATGTATGGAGCTGACTTAAAAAATGAAAACATAAAGATACATTGAAGCCAATTTTTTTATTATTTCTCTAAGTTTTTTTAACATTCTATAGTAGGTTTTTGGTAATAGTAGTATTTTTATGGCATATTTATGAATTACTTTTTGTGTGTTAACAAACATGCGTACATACGTCCTACCTCATTGATTTTTCATCAACAACTAAACCACCACCAATAAGATGATTTTAGTTTTACTCACACAGCCACAGTTTGAGTTTTGGTTATCCCTGTTCTAGAAGTTGAAACGTCTAGACCTTTGGAGAGATATGCAGGCGAGGCAACAGAGAGTATAAAAGCAGCGCAAGCCGAGGAATCAGTAATCAGTTTTGATTTAAGCACGCTATTGTGAAGTTTAATTGTGAAGTACTACTCCCAAAGTAATCTAAATAAAGACCAGTTTGCAATACTGAATATTGGAGTGATTTATTCAACAGTTTAGCGATTCGAACGTTAGCAGAAGGTTTCAAATAAGCAGAATTTCACTAAAATTCATTACAATATGTTTATCATATGCACGCGTGTGACTGAACTGAACTCCTCCTAAAAATCTGGACTGATTTTAATGAATATTTGTGTGTATTTTCAAGGGGAATTGTGGATGCTTTAGATTCACAACTTCGCCAGTTTTCTTTCTTATTTTTCCGGGAAATTAACCAGGGGCCGAAATGTTCTAAACAAAATTAATTTATGGTGCGACTTCCTTGAAATTTGGTAGGGGGATACTTCATTGACCAGCTTATTACTTGAGAAACTCGAGGTTGAAGAAGCCATGAAAAAAACCAAACCCTCTTAAATCAATAGGCCCAATGCCTATTCACCTTAGCGCTGAGGGAGTAAGCTACCTGACGCACGTTCCCAAGCGTGCGTGGGAAACCGGCTAACGAAGGTTAGTCATAACGACCGGTATCACTCCTTTCGCCAGTAGCGAAGACATTGGAAACCTTCCTGATCCCTCAGTTTACTCCGAATCTTCGCCTAGCCACTCAGCATGGTTTCCGCAAAATGCATAGCACTACCAGCGCTGTCAAAAGCTTTTGACAGAAGGTTCACCCATTCCTCTTTGTATAAAAAGATGGACGGCAAATTATCTGAACCTAGCCGACCAAAACCACGGCCACTCTGCTTATGACGTGGAATATTGGACTTTCACGTCGATGGTGTTACGCTACCGACTGTCAGTCATCCAAAGATCTTAGGGGTGACATTCGGTAACACCTTCTCCTTCAAGGCGTATGCCATCGGAGTTCTCATTGTGAATCAAACTAAGTGTGATATCTCCTACATAGACGTCAAAATTCCAAAGTGATTGGATCACCTGATTTGTAATTGACTATCGCTGTCTCATTCTGTATCTCTTCCTATCACCTGCTGAAGATAGCCGGCCCTAAGCGCGGCCATATTGAACACCCTGTCAAAACGCTAAAAAGTAGCCATATTGAAAATCGTGTCAGGCAGTTGACGGATAAAATATCACCAGAGAATTTAAACACAATGAGAAGGAGTTTTTGCTAGATTCCAACTTTTTTGCATGTGAACACGTCTTGCACTTCACCACACACAATCCAATTTCAATGTTAACCTGCTAACAGCAGAAAATTCTCTGTCAACAGTTTCAGCTGTAGTTAATATTAATTGATTTTCTCTTAAGATGATTTCTTTGTGGGAATATAGGTATTTAGTAGGATTAATTATATTTAAATTTTATTATTTGTAGCAATATATTTGCATGTTTTATGTTGTAATATGAATTTGAATTTAATTAAAATAATTTAGAAATTTTAAAAAAGTTAAAAAGCTTAATTTCAATGGGTAGTAGGTTTCGCGCACCTGTTAGGTGCTTGTTTAAGGCTGCATGTGATTCAGGTTCTAGTCTCAATAAAGCTTGATATCGAATTATAAATTTTCGATAAGCAAAAGCCGATGTTATTTTGCTCATTCCAAAAAGTTTTCTTCAAAATGCGGTTGACGCGATCGATATAAAAGTTACGCGTGGTTAAATATAATTTAATAAATTAATTACGATGTCGCGCGTACGCAATTGTGTTGTTGGTGGGTGTATAAACACCGAGAAGGTTTTGCCGGTCTTCCGTTGGCCGGCAAAGCCTTCTCAAGACAAGAAGTGGAGGGCGGCTTTGGGCATTGCCCTTGACGCCCATATTCCTAAATGGACTACCTATGTGTGCCGGGCACACTTTACGGAACGGGACCTACATCGCAAAGGCAACCGCCTGAGGGAGGATGCTGTGCCATACGTTGACATTGGTAAGTAAAAAATAATAATTTAATTAATGTGTGAAAGTGGTGTAAAAGAGTGTGAAAAAGTACATGTGCGTGTGATGTGTGTGTTTTCTTACCCAACAGATATTTCTGTAAATGTTTTTGGAAAGAACTTTAAGTAAGTTTATAAAATAAGCGAAGTATAAACGCTTTCAATATTAAATAAACTTAAATTTTCTTCAATAATCTTTTTGTAAGCGTTGAGACCGAATGTTTGTTAATGATTTAGTTTTATAAAAAAAAATCAAATGTATTGCTTTCTTTTAAAATTTTATGCAAGCTTATATTTTTAAGCTTCTAACCAACTTTCCATTTCGAAATCAGCGTTTTATAAGCTTAATATCTTATTCTGTAAACTTTTTAAAAATATTTTTATATAAATAAATATATTTTTGAAATAAATTTTATTAATTTTTTCGGTTTATTTCATTTCTTTGCTGTTTTCTTTTATTATTGTATTGCATTCTTTTATATTCAAGTTTTTTTAATTCAATTTATTATTATTTTTTTTTCTAATTCCTTTTATTAAATTTTTAGTTTATTTGTTTATGTTGTCTTATGTTTTATTATACTTTTATTTTCATTTATTTTACTAATATTTTTTTCTGTTTTTAATTTTTATTTTCTATAGTTTTTTTTTATCAAAGATTTTGAGCGGCATTATTTTGTTAAATTTATTGTTTTTTTATAAAATTATTTTTTATTATTCTATTTTCTAAAGTTTTTTTTTTATCAAATATTTTGAGCGGCATTTTTTTTTTTTTTTTGTTAAATTTATTGATTTTTTTATACAATTTCTAATTGGGAAAAGCAACTAAATTATAGCATTTTCTATATAGATGCTACGGTTGCTGCCCCGATTGCCGAGGTGGCCGATGAGGAGCCGATGTGCTTTGCAGCCACTTTTTCTGCGTTTCTTCAGCTCCAATTGAGGAGCCACGAAAACGGGCCAGAAAATGCTGCATAGGGTCCTGCGCAAAGGACGAAAGCTGTGTCCTTTATTCGTTCCCTAGCGACGAGGCTGCTTTCAATTCGTGGGCGACGGCATGTTGCTTAAATGTCACTTTTAAAAACAGAAAAACGTTGAGCATTTGCGAACGTCACTTTGACAGCAAATATCTTGCAAAGAATAGAGTCCTGAAGGGTGCTTTTCCCAAATATCATTTGGAAGCAAATGATTTTAGTAGCTGTTCAGGCATTTTGGAGAATTGCGAAAATCAAAACGATATGCCTGAAGGCACATTTGTATTGCCGGATGAAAGACCGGACATTACCCTTCAGGAGTTCGAAAAATTTTCTGACCTCTGGGCCAAGCGCGGGCACGGGCATTCGTCTGAGTTGGTAGGAGATGACGTAGACATTTTTCAACATCCTGAACTTATGGCGAAAGTTTTTCAGATGTATCTGAAAAAAGACGTACAACGTTACAAACGCATTTTAGAGTTAGAACAAGAAGTTCAGGATTTGAAACAAGTATTTGAAACGGCTATTATACCTTCAGAAAACGCTAGTGCCGACGCTATTACATTCGCAAGAATGATAGTCGACACTACGTTTTCATATCCAAATGCAGAAAGTAAGACCTTGGCACAAAATATTAATTATATTTCCACAAAGGCCTACAACTTCCTCCGCGATGACTTAAATTTTGCATTGCCTCACAAAAAAAATCTTCTGTCGTGGCGACCAATAAAATATGTAGTACCAGGCATTGATAGTAACATTATTTCCAATTTGAAGACTGTTGTACGCGGGATGTCTGCAGATGAAAAAGTTTGTGAAATACTTTTTGACGAAATTTCGATCAAAAAGGATCTCGTATACAACAGAACAAAAGATAGAGATCTAATTGATGGCTTTGTTGACCTTGGCAATAATAGAAGAAAGCAGCAAGTTGCAGACAAGTGCTGCTTCTTCATGGTCAAAGGCATAACTTCTCATTGGAAACATGTTTTATCATATTACACCGTCAAAAATGGTCTAAAGGCAGAAGAATTGCGTGAAATTTTATTTGAAAATATTCAAGCGGTTGAGGATGTAGGTCTATCTCTTAAAGCAGTAATTTGTGACCAGGCAAAGACGAATGTTTCAATGTACCAAGGTCTGAATGTCACAAAGGATCATCCGTTTATTTTTGTAAAAGGAAAAAAAATGTATTTCATGTATGAATATTGTCATCTGATAAAATCTGTACGAAATAATTTACATAAGTACAATCTCGTTACTGGAAACGGATTAGCCAGCTTCGCTGTCATTCGGAAGTTATATGAGGTAGACAAAAAAAATCCCAATTTTAAAATATGCCCAAAACTAACTTCTACCCATATAGATCCGAATTGTTTTGAAAAGATGAGTGTGTCTCGGGCGACACAAGTCCTTAGCAATTCCGTGGCAGCTGGCATTGACATGGCCTTTTTTCGGATGATTCTTTCGTTTTAAATCATGCCATTCCAACTCAGATTTTCGTAAAACGAATGAACGACATTTTCGATGAGCTTAGTTGCAAAAAAATTACAATTAAATGGCCTATGAATAGGAAAAATAATTTGAAAGTTCAAAGATTGATGGATCACGTCGAATATCTTGAGGCAATTGTAAATCCCAATGATAAAGTGACATGCTTCGAGGGATTAATTTTAACCATTAAAGCTATAAGTTTATCTAGCGATATTTTTAAAGATTACCCGAAGGTTGAATATATATTATTGGGTAAATTGAATCAAGATGCGCTTGAAAACCTTTTTTATAAAATTCGAGCTAGTCAAGGCATCAATACCCATCCATCTGCGCATGATATCCAATATATAGTTGATCGTTTGGTTACAATGCGCATTTTAAGATATAGATTTGATAACAAAAACAAAGGTAATAACTGTGAAGACGATGAAGACTTGGATTTAGAATGGAATACACTTCAAGAAGACGCTGGTGATGAACTATTCCAGGTAAATGAACAAGTTGTTTTGACCGAGGTCGCTGATCCAACGGATCAAGCTGATGAGTCAAAAGAAGTTGACGAAGACGACCTTCTTGAAGAAGAAGAGGAGCTTCTTGATTATGAAGAGGAAGAGGCATATCCTCTTCTTATTGTCATACCAGCGTTAGGCAATTTTTCCCCACTCACATTAGAAGATGAGGAAGAAGTTATTTCAGGGGAAATTCAAGTTCAGAGGTACTACACAGGATTTACCATTTGTAATACTTTATTTAACAAACTGAATTGGGATAATTGTTCCAAAGCTACGGTAAAACCATATTGCGACTTGAACTCCGATTCGGAAGCTCTTATTCGGTCAAAAAATTATAAAGGGAATGAGAGATTATTGTTAGTGAACCCAAGCGATGATGTATTCGAAGTATGTCATCGCCAAATGTTCTGGTATAAACAAATATTTAGCCAGAGATCTCATTACCCTGGTTTAAAAGAAAATATAATTGACATTTTGACCACTTTGACCGAACACGAGTTTCCAAATTGGTTTTCGGAAGTTGGGCCTTGTTTGGAACACCGTAAGCAACTATTAGATTCATTAGTTGTTGTTTTATTATTTAAAAATGCGAGATGGATGGCTAGAGATGACTTGATTACCACTCGAGAGCGCCATAAAAGCAATAAATTAAAACGACTAAATGCTCAACCTAGGAAAATTTAGCTCATCCATAGCCAAGCGTAATTGACAGTAGTAGTTGCTAGGGACAATCAGATAGTAAGTAAAATGTATATTTAAATGTTTAATGGAAATACTGATACAGGTTTTTTCTTTTCTTTTCAGATGTAGATTTAAAAAAATTTCGTAAATTTAGATGTAAATATATTTCGTAGATGTAGATTTAAATAAATTTCGTAGATGTAGATTTAATAAGTTTCGTAGATTTAGTATAAAAAATTTATTTTTATTTATTTCATTTGTGATAATAAAATCAATTTTAAAAACATTTATTAATATTATGAATTATTTTCTTTTTTCAGCTAACACGAGCCTAGACAAGTTGGTTTCAGGTGAAAATGATGTATTCTTCATTGATGCATCGTGTGAGAGTTCGCTTTTAAGTGTTAGGCGAACTCGCAAATCGTGTTTACCTTTAAAAAATCTAAACATTTGACACACGAGCCTAGGTTTTCAAAATCGATTATATTAGTCGTTTTTGTAAACCAGGTGAAAAAATCAGAGAGTATGCACTTTTGCTTCTCTGAGAAATGATTTAATCTTAATTGATTATATCCTGAGAGAAATCGCCATTAAGAGTCTGGCGAATTCGTAAATCGTGTCTATTTATACTAATTTTCATTCAAGTGATTAAATGTTTTTAATTAATTTTTCCTTTTTTCTTTTCGGATTTTTAATAATTTTTGTTTTCTCTTCAGCGCTTTTATCAATTATTCTTGTTTTCCTTTCAGGTTTTTAAATAATTATTATTAAATCCCCTTTTCTAATTGTTTTGTATCTTATTTTCTCTTTTCGTGTTTCAGGCTTCTTTAAATTAAAATAAAAATATAAATGTATGAAAAAATTTAGTTTTTTTAATTATATTTATTAAGTTTGAATTTTTTTCTGTAATTTGACATAATATTTCAAGTATACAGTTTTATACCCCTTTTAATTCTACCCTACCAAAGTGCAAATGTCAAGTTCATAAAAAATTCCGCCGATTTTTGGCAATTTTTTTAACTTTTTGACTATTTTGCGTTTAAAATCTTTGATCACCTCTTATTTTCAGCTTATTAATTCTCTGTTCGGACCTTATCAACTGACCATGCATAATTTCAAATACATTGCGCTTGCAAGTGCGAACGACTTCAAAATTTCGCTTTTGTTATTTTGTTTCCTGGTCAGGTGAAGGCGGTGAAGAAAAGGAAGATTTTTTCTCCTCATTAGAAACTTCGAAATATCAGAAAAGAAAAGAAATATGAAGTTTTGTGTTGTATAGTCTCATGCGTAAAAGGAATGGCATGTGTGCTTACGAAAGCCAAAATACTATTTTCATACATTTCACACACGCGCCAATTTTTATGAGTGCCTGGTAATATAAAAATGTTTCTTGTCCAATATTCTTCTTTCTTTACTCTTCTTACACTTTGAAGACAAGCAAGATTTATTGGATTTTTACAATGCCTTTGAAAGAATAAATTTCTATAAGTTTGCTTTTGGACAAGGTGCAGTAGGCGGGAATGGAAGTTTTTCTCTTAGGGTGTAGTAGTTTTGGCCAATATGTACGAGGCCACACTGAAACTTTGAATGTGTTAGTAAGCGGAATCAAGTCGAAATAAAAATGTTGTCTGACTTCGATTTTTTGTTCTTCCTCTTATGTTTGTGATTTTGTGGATGGGACGTAGGCGGGAATATAAGATTTCCTCGCCAAAATCTAATGTTGTGTTAGTTTTGGCCTATATGTACGCGGCCGGACGAAATGTTTGAATGTGTTGGTAATAAGAATCGACACAAAATCAAAATTCAAGATTTTGTCTCTGGTTTGAGTTTTGTGCTTGTGGATGAAGCGAAGGCGGGTATGAAAGTTAGGAAAAATGCTTGCATATTTTAGCGACATTTGCTATTCGCCTATTACCATGCCAGCTTTCGATAGTCTTTTTAGCTTTGTGAACAATTTCTAACAATTTAAAGTAATTCAGCAATTGTTTGAATTTGGTTAGCTTTTGATTTTGTCAAATAGTTTTAGCACATTATTATATCTTGCAAAAAATTTTGCTTTGATATTGCATTGTAAGGAAACGCGCTTATCGGCAAAATTTTGCTATTTTGGCGCATTATCAGCATTTTTCTAAAAAAAAAATAAAGCTAGCTTGAGCGGGCTTTGAACCTACGTAATCGTACAAGAATGTAGTTGCCTACACACCTGTGCCACAATAGCTTTTGTCTTTTGATAGCCTAACAGGCAGTTATAAACATGAGTTTCAATCTAGTGAGGGGTGAGTGGTGAATGAATGCGTAGGACATATATATAACAAACGGTAATTTCTAGCTTGGAAACATATTTATATGTTGTACAAAGGAGATAGCTCTATTATCCTCTTTGGTTTGTATCATGGCGCAACGATACAAGGTGGCAGCATGGAACAGCTGACCCTTTTTTTATTTGATTTGATACATCAACTTCCGGTGCCGTACGATTTTGACATTTGTCCATCGAATTAACAAAAACAAAGTACATGGAATTTGTATTTATGTTTGTAGGTATGTCACCATGCTGCCACCTTGTATTATTCCGCTATGGTTTGTATAGTACTTTTTACTTAGCAGCATTCATTAGAGATGCGAAATGCAATACTTAACCATGTACCATATGACGTAGGCGGGAATGTAAGATTTCCTCGCCGAAATCTAAGGTTGTGTTAGTGTTGGCCTATATGTACGAGGCCGAACGAAATGTTTGAATGTGTTGGTAGTAAGAATCGACACAAAATCCAAATTTAATATTTTGTCTAGAGTTGTGCTTTTTCGTCCATTTCAGAGATTCGAATCTTTCGTTCTTTTTCTGATGAACGAACAAGTTGTTCTTTTTAGTCATCTGTTCTTTTTTTCAAGCAAATTTGTTCACTGCTGCTTGCACCCGCGAAAAAAGCCAACAAGTATAGATGGGGGTATGTATGCAGCAATGCTTTGTGTAAGAACTAAAAGAACAAATGATCTAAAATAACAAATAGAACCGAAATCGAAGATCTAGTACACTTGTTCAGTTGAGAGACCCGGTCAATTGAACAAGTTCAGAACGAAACGACCCAACTCTAATTTTGCCTCTGGTTTGACTTTTGTGCTTGTTAATGATGCGAAGGCGGGCATGGAAGTTAGGAAAAATGCTTGCATATTTAAGCGATATTTGCTATTTTATATGGTCGCCTATTACTATGCCAGCTTTCGACTTTTAACTTGCAAAAAATTTTGCTTTGAAATTGAAGAAACGCGCTTTATCGGCAAAGTTCTGCTATTTTGGCGCAATAGCGCACAGCATCCTCCCTCAGGCGGTTGCCTTTGCGATGTAGGTCCTGTTCCGTAAAGTGTGCCCGGCACACATAGGTATTCCATTTAGGAATATGGGCGTCAAGGGCAATGCCCAAAGCCGCCCTCCACTTCTTGTCTTGAGAAGGCTTTACCGGCCAACGGAAGACCGGCAAAACCTTCTCGGTGTATACACCCACCAACAACACAATTGCGTACGCGCGACATCGTAATTAATTTATTAAATTATATTTAACCACGCGTAACTTTTATATCGATCGCGTCAACCGCACTTTGAAGAAAACTTTTTGGAATGAGCAAAATAACATCGGCTTTGCTTATCAAAAATTCATAATTCGATATTTTAACGGGATTTTCCATCAAAAAAAAAACCAAGCTTTATTGAGACTAGAACCTGAATCACCTGCTGCCTTAAACAAGCACCTAACAGGTGCGCCAAACATACTATTAAAATTTCTTTGTCTTATCTGGTACTTAGAGCGTATATACGTATTTGCAACACCGCAAGGCCATTTTCAATCCTCCATTTCCCATTGAAATTAAGCTTTTTTTACCTTTTTTAAAATTTCTAAATTAATTTAATTAAATTCAAATTCATATTACAACATAAAACATGCAAATATATTGCTACAAATAATAAAATTTAAATATAATTAATCCTACTAAATACCTATATTCCCACAAAGAAATCATCTTAAGAGAAAATCAAATAAACTGTTGACAGAGAATTTTCTGCTGTTAGCAGGTTAACATTGAAATTGGATTGTGTGTGGTGAAGTGCAAGACGTGTTCACATGCAAAAAAGTTGGAATCTAGCAAAAACTCTTTCTCATTGTGTTTAAATTCTCTGGTTTGATTCACAATGCTGCGAAATTTCATTTTTTTTTACTTTTATTCGACTTTGATTTTTAAGGTTTTTTTTCATGACCTACTAAACAAATTTCTTTTGATTGTAAAATTTTCATGTATACTCTGTCCGACCCAAAAATGTCCACTAAAAACGTTGTCGATAACAGTCAAAAAAAATTTATTTTTTTTCAAAAAACTGTTATCGACAATGTTTTTAGCGGACATTTTTGGGTTGGACAGGGTATACATATGAAAATTTTTTTAGTGAGTCATGAAAAAAACCTAAAAATCAAAGTCGAAAAAAAATCAAAAAAATTAAATTTTGCAGGCTCGAAAATTATTTTTTTGGGTATGCGTAGTGGAACTTGTACATACATATATTCGGCAATGGACCATCAACATCGATAACCTTTCGGGAAAGTCTTTAACGCTACAACAACAACGTGCACGTGATATCGGAACTCTCCCTACAAAACCAGTATCTTTCGAAAGCTATAGGAATCAGACCTTGTTTTGTTGATGTAGAATTTTGTTAGGAACCTGTTATATAAATAATCAACAGAGCCCTAAACTCTTTTCACATAAGAAAGCATGTACCTAGTTAAAGAAAAATTAATGTTGTTCTCTTTCCTGGAAAAAATGTTACCCTCACGTTGCACTCTTAAATTATAACTCAGGAATGGCTTACTAGGCGCTCTGTAAAATGGCAGAATAGAAACGGGAGTAAAGAGAAACATTTACCATATTTATTGGCTATCAGTCAACAAATGCACTCTTCAATCTACCACTTTTTACGAAAAAAATTCAGTCGTTGTAAGCCCATGGGGAGGTTTTAACCCACAAAACCCCCCTTGCGCACGACCCTGGGTGACATTATTTCCAAAAAAAAACGCCATAAGTAGTAACTCGGTCATATGTATATAGTGAAAACTATACCGTTATAAATACCATTTTTTTTATTTCAAGTACCTTAATTTTTGTATTGGCCGTGGAAAACATCGAAGAATAAAATTTCATAGCATTAACACAACAAACAAATAAATAAACAATGCAAATACGAAATCGCGTAATTTATACACAAATGAACAAATATAAACAAAAAAAGGCACGCAAACAAAACAAATTACTTCCGACTACTCCAATAAGAATTGTGTTAAGCGCAGTCGACGTCGAACGCGAACGCAACCGAGACGCTACGTCATCAAATATAAACAAAAACCCAATGCGCTAATATTTAATAAAACACGGTAAAAAAAACACTTGTGTTTAACTAATAGTAGACAAGAAAATATACGAATTTATTTTGGCGCGTTAGTTGATTGATGATTAGCTTTGTCCGGAGTAAATATAGAACCTCTTTCTTTATAAGAAATGTTTGATGGCATATAATGCCGAGCTGAAGACGCAGCCGCAATGGCACCGCACCACCCACAATCTTGGCAAGACACGTTTGCACACGCGTACACACAATTTTACGGCTGGATGCGAACACTCAGACGCAAAGATTTCTTCTTTATTATTATTTTTGCCAAATTGTTGTGCTGGGATGAATTGTCTAATAAATACAAATACTAATTTCATTTTATTACATATGTATATATAAATGGGATCACACTTGGCACAACCACAGAGCCCTGCTTAAATTTTCCAATTGGATATATTCGCTTTTTCCCGAAATTCTAATTAAACAAAAGACAAATCACAAAAAACACTTCGAGCGACAAAATATCTGCTATATATTGCAGACAAATAGCTTAACTGCTGCTAATTTGTGAAAACACGATTTTGCATGAATAGAATTTTTATTGAATTTAAGCTAAACCTTATTAAAACGTTACACACTTGTTGAAACTTTTTAAATTAACACAAACTGGAAGATTGGCAAATGAAAATTTACGTGTAACGAAACCTATTGGTCTACGCGGCTATTATTGCTTAATAATTTTTTTCTCAACATCAAAGATCGTTGCTTTGGCATTTCTCACTGCCCGTTTCCCCCACACCTTCGTCTCCAGGAAGTTTTAAAACAGACATGCACAGATGTAAACAAATATATATATGCTTTTGCTGAGTTTGTCAAACAAGCGTCAGCTGATCAACCCTATACTGTCATTTTGATAACTACAGCATTACTCGATTAAACGTGATCTCGCTGACAGCTTATCGTTTCTTTTTTTATTTATCGTTACGTTTAAATCAAGCGGCAGGTAATAGGCAAAGGAGATAAATGAAATCGTAATGAAGTCAACTTTCATACAGGTGGTGAGCGTTTCATTTCACGGTCAAAGAGAACATTTATATACCTTTTCAGTGTCAAATATGCGCTCTTAAAAGTCTTGCAAGTCTTTTGGAGCTTTTTCGGCCGTTGGTTTTAAAGCAAAAAACAAGGTTTTTTCTTTTTTCTTCTACATGTATCGGTGCTATTTTGCACCTTCCTCACGAAGTCTGTTTATTTGACAAAAACATAAAATAATTTATAAACATCGACAAAGTATATAGCATTTTCTACTAAACACTTACATTAATTGTATTTTATAATTTTTCCACTTAAAACATACTAATTTACTGAAACAATTATTTTATTTATTTTCATTGATCGCCGTGGCGTAAGCACAACTAATCAGCCCTATTCCGCATTTCGACTTAAATAAAAAAAAATAAATGTAAGGCGCGATAACCTCCGAAGAGATCTAAGGCCGAGCTTCTCTTCCAATTTGCGTCGTGCTCCTCTTGATTTTTCCCTACAAATTGGCCGGACGGGACCTACATGTTTTATGCCGACTCCGAACGGCATCTGCAAGGCAGATGAGTTTTCACTGAGAGCTTTTCATGGCAGAAATACAATCGGAGCGCTTGCCAGACACTGCCGAGGGGCGACCCCGCTTAGAAAAATTTTCTTCTAATTGAAAAATCTTATTTCTAAAATTTTGATGTTGCTTTGCCCGGGAGTTGAACCCAGGGCATACGGTGTGATAGGCGGAGCACGCTACCATCACACCACGGTGGCCGCCTGACTTGGATTGGAATTTTTTCGATTTGGCAATTTTGGTATTCTGTGTTCCAATCTCTTTCGATCCAACTTCGAATCGTTAGATTTTTTGTTTTCTGCATTTCAATCGTAGTTCCGTTTTTCTAAGTTGCAAATTAGTTGACGGAAAAATATCTTCTTTTTATTTTTTTATTAATTTTTAACAGAATTTTAACAAAAATGTAAGTAAAACTTGTTAAGAAACGTAGAAGGTGAAGCGAAAACGTAAACAATCCTTGCGGAAAGAATAAATAAACCTTTATAAAATACTTTAGGCCAGTGCAATGAAATTAGCATCCTTAAAATTCAGAAAATGTCAACTATATTCGTGCAGGAGTCCGTTTTAACAAAACTCGGTGGCCACGACAGGCAATTGGCCAAAAGAACGACAAAAACACACAATTATGAAAGCACTTCACTCAAAAAAATATAACACTGCGGCAATATATTCTATTGCTTTTTTTTTGTACAAAATGGCGTGGATAATAAAATATAAACGTTTTTCAGTGCTTTTTACAAATTTTCTTTAATTTAATTTGTTCCAATGTTCACACATTCCGTACCAACAGCTGATTTCGAAAAATCATTTGCTCTTCCTCTTCTCTTTACGATTCCGTCGTAATGCAGAATACCAAACTTCGATTGAAGCGGAGCGTAGAACGGGAACGTAATCGAAATGCAGAATAGGGGTGAATATATTGTCCACATCGTCCTTAAAGTGTACAGTTTTTTTTATTCTTTGCTGTATTCGAAGGCCTTCCAGTGTGAGTCTTGTTTTTTCTCTTCCTTCTACATCTAAAATTTTTACATTTTCAGAATCAGCTGAGTGTTGTTTATTTGTTAGGTGTTGAGAAAGCGCAGTTGAGTTTTTCCCATATTTGGCATCTGCTCTGTGCTCGGTGATTCTGACACCCAAAACTCTCTTTGTTGTGCCAATGTATATTTTGTTGAACTTTTCTTCAATATTCCCATTGCACTTTATTTCGTATATGACGTTGTGTTGTTCTACATCTATCTACGATCTACGATTGATTACGACTTCCAACTCCATGCATACAACTTTTGCTTGGACTTTGGCTTTGAAATATAAATTAATTTGAAACCTTGCCTTTTATAGCTTTGCCGATATTTTTGGGCGGGTTTTAGCAGTTGGGAGCTAAGGTAAAGAATTATCATAATTTTATCATTAGTTTATTTTTTCAAAGTGTTTGATTTGGCAGATTTTCAGCCCTATTAAACTTTGGAGGTATTTATGCTTGCCCTGCGAACCAGTTGAGGCAAATTTGACCAACTAAGTTGCCAAATTAATTTGTTTTCTTGTTAGACTTGGTTGTGTCATAGAAAACTGCATACAGGCGAAGAAAAAGATGCGCTGCCTTTTTTGGAAATTTCTTTAAATCCACCAATTTCAAGGTGGTGGATACCAAGGTAGATTTCAAAACGTATTGCGAAAACCCAATCGCTATCTTTCAGAATGCCAGTGGGAACGATGGGTTTCATAAACTTCTCCGCACTCTGCAGTGCCACCTCTTGTAAATCAATTCTCTTTGTGTTTATTTCATGGCGCTTCGAAGCAAAGCCACGCGACCAAAGCGTTCATGTAAATTCTCCTTAATTTCACACATCTCTAGCACATTACTCGCTTAAATCAGCTACTCGTTGACTTTTTTCAGTTTGCAGACAAAAGCATTCGTAAGAGAGAGTTAGCTAGTGACTTTACTTCAATTTGTGAACAAAATTGTAAGAGGGAACGAATAAGAAGGAAGCACATGGAAACCGATAAAATTTGACAGCATCAGAAAAATATCGCGAGTTTGCAAATAAAATAAAGCAGTGATTTAAATATAAAAATTATTTAAATAGTAAATATAAATTAAAAGACGTAAGTAAAATATATTCCTACATTTTACAGTTCATTTCGTAATTTGAATATGTGTACATTTGCAGTGCATAAACGTGCTAGCGTGCGGCAACAACAAAACTTGTGGCAGGGTCATAGCGCCGGTCAACAATTGCAACATCAAGAAGTATTTGTATAGAATTGCAAATTTATTTTTCTAGATTGTTCTTCTTAATAAGATAAGAACCATACAGTTTCTGGGCCTGGCTTCTTTTGCACCATAATTTTGAGGTTTTACTTTACACCGTACAGCTGCCAAAATGTCACACACAATTTTATTAGTGCAACCTGCTTCGCGTCCTGAGACACGCACTTACAGTGACTATGAAAGCGTGAACGAATGCATGGAGGGTGTATGCAAAATATATGAAGAACATCTAAAGCGGCGTAATCCTAATACACCAACAATCACATATGATATTAGTCAACTATTTGATTTCGTGGATCAATTGGCAGATATCAGTTGTTTGGTTTATCAGAAATCGACAAACACCTATGCACCATACAATAAGGAATGGATCAAGGAGAAAATTTATGTGCTGCTTAGACAGGCAGCAGGTAATTCGAATTAAACTTCTTGTAGAGAAAAAACCTTAGAAGGTGAAAACAGACAGTAACAAAAAATTCATGAAACAGGATTTAGTTTGATATAATAAAAAAAGCATTTAAACAATATTTAATTTCATGGTAATACAAAACAAGATTTTTAATGCTTGTAATGTTATCTTAATTGTAACACAATTTTTTTTTTTATTTACGTAATTGACACCTAAACTTTTAGGGACTGGTGACTTTAATTTAATTTTGATGTTTTCTCCTTATGCTAAAACAGATAAATTATGTATTGCATGTATGCGGTCATATGCAAGAACCATTAATGTCACCCTTTAAACGTAGGGGACTTTGAGCTGTTTTAACCATTTCCGGTAAATGTTAGCCGAAACCTTTAAATGATTGATCAGTTTGTCCGGGGGTGGTAATCGCCCTATAAGTGGTTAGTTCTTTTGACTGCAGACATATTGATCTGAGTAACAAATCGACAAATGTTGATTTCGTTGTAGCAGCAAAAGCACCATATCTTGCTGGGGGTTGGGCGAAAATTGTATATAACAAAGTTTGTATAAAATCGCGCCATTACGAATTATACTGAAAAGCATTACATGCTACGCATCCTTGCTTTAACTCTTTTGCTTGCAAAAATCTTCATGAAGAGTCGATCGACGAAAGTCGATTCTATTTTTAATCGACTATCGCAATACGGGGTACGAAGTGCAAGACATACGCATCTTCTTCGAGGGTTACACTTTCTACAAAATATGAACTAATCCATACACATATTTATCAGATCACCTTAATAACTATTTTGCTTGCAAAAATCTTCATGCAGAGTCGATCGACGACATACGCATGTTGTTGTTGTTGTTGTTGTTGATTAGGTTACTCCCCGAAGGCTTTGGGGAGTGTTATCGATGTGATGGTCCTTTGTCGGATACAGATCCGATACGCTCCGGTAACACAGCACCATTAAGGTGCTGGCCCGACCATCTCGGGAACGATTTATATGGCCACATTAAACCTTCGGGCCATCCCTGCCTCCCCACCCCCAAGTTCCATGAGTAGCTTGGGGTCGCCAGAGCCTCGTCTGTTAGTGAAACGGGATTCGCCGCTCGAAGGTGAGGTTGACAATTGGGTTGGAGAAGCTATATGTTACGCTACACAACCCCTTGAATGTCGAAATGAAATGTAGAAAACCGAAAATTCAGAAAAATAAATATGTTGAAAAAGAAATATCGCGCGAATTTTAAACATCATTAATTACACTATTTCGATATTTGTTTTTAATTGTTATATATGAATACAGAGGCATTTTGACCTCGGTAGCAAAGATGGAAATTAAAGATTTTTCTTCTGTCGAAAAAAATTAACAAGAACCCAAAAAATAACCTCCAGCTGATAAAAAATCTGGGCCCGATCAATACTTGTCTGCACGAAATCCGGGCTACGATAGCCGCAGTATTTTTGCAGGGAATCTTTTTCGCATAATTGTGTGTGCTTATAACCAATTCATTGAAAATACAACAACACATGGAAATGTGAAATTTTTATTTGCAAATATCTCTTTGCAAGTAAAAAAATATACCAGGCGGGAATGCATTTCTTTTCGGATTTTGTTTTAATTCGGCAAAATTAGATTTTTATATTTTGAAAAATTTTAAATTTCGACATTTCTGTTTTCACATTTTTATTTTTGACCTTTCGTACCGATCCCCTTGTCGCGAGTATTTTCTAAGCCCCGTCCACCCTCTGAGGTCATGCTAGCGTACATATGTTTGCAAAGGATTGGCCACTTGAAACAACACTACCACAACCGTGGGAGCAGTTTTTTGATTTAAGAACTACCAGCTGAGATAGGGTGCCTTTGTTGTAATGGAGAAATTCTACACTCAATATATTGCATAGTGCTGAATCGTCAATTTTATAAAAGCATTAAGTTATACAACTTTTCAACAGAAAATGTACTTTGGAAAAGCTCAAATATTTTTATATAAAGAGGCAAATGTATTCCGAAAAAGCAATCCGTAATCGACAATAATTTTTCAGTAAAAATAAATATATATCTCAAAACACGTAAATATAATTGTAAATGGGTGTGGTGATAGCGTGCTCCACATACCAAACCAAAGGACCTGGGTTAAGTCCCGTGCAAAACAAAATCAACAATTAAGAAACAAGTTTTTTAAATTATAAGTGTGTTTTTTTTTTTAAGTAGCGTCGCTCTTCGGTAGTGGTTTGCAAATACTCCGAAGGAATTTCTGTCATGGAAAGCTTCTCAGTGAAAATTCATCTGCCTTTCATCTGCCGATCGAAGTCAGCATAAAAATATTTCCAATTTGTAAAAAAAAAATTAAAATGGAACACGATACATATTGGAAGCGAAGCTCGGCCTAAATTTGTATTTTCTTCTTCTTAGATCTATGTAGGTTTGGTCATAACAAATAGCGCTTTTGTGATTTTCTGTAATACTGTGGTAGCTTTTCTCAAATACAATGCATTTTTTAAAAAACATTTAAGCTTTTAAAAGTACATTTCTCAAACACATTTGAACTTTTCTGAAACTTCTGGAACGAAAAAAAAATTATTTTCCTTAAATGAAATAGAATTTTTCTTTTTATAAAACCTTGCTGAATCTAAGAAATCGAACTTAGTTTATACAAAATCATATGTATGTATGCATGTATGTAATAGACAAGAATAAGCACTATTTTATATTTTTGCTAAAACATTGAAATCGCTGCATATTTATGTAAAAAAATATCTAATATACAGATCATAATGATTTTCTAAAACAAATATTCTGCAGCAGAACAGAATGCGCATTATCATTCATGCGTTTAGCAAATTTCGAAAACTTTATATACATAATGAATTCGAATAACTGGCACTAATTTTTTCAACAAATAATAATTAATATAATCTTTTTAGTATAAGCATTTTTCGATGTTGCGCCACTATCACGACAATTCCAATTTTACTGTAAAACTATGTAAAGAACAAAACACTTTGGACATGCATATAATTTAAACAAATAAATAGTAGACTAACTAGGGGAGAGCGGTTGTTTGCTTAATTTAATATACGTGTGTTTATATAAGTGCCCTTTTCTGCACATACTTCTTAATGTGGCATTCACATTGGTTCATAAACTCGAGTTTGAGGGACATTTTGAAATTTAGCAGTACTGGTAAACACGAAAATACCCCATACACTCGAGGTATTGGCGCAAGGTGGATGCCCTATAAATAATAATATCAAACTTGTGTGCCTATATTAATTAGAAAATTATTATATTGGAACATCTTTTTAAAATAAGCGATTGCTTTTCACTGAAGATGTTAAGTAAACGCAAATTACTAGCTTTAATTGATGTACGGAATATTGTCTAAGCTCACATACATCCATATTTGTGTATTTACTGAAGTGCATCGCCTACCTTAAAAGCACAAATGCGCGATAGTTCACTTTGGGGAAAGGGAGGGGAAGGGGAGCTGGGGTGGGGGATTGTTTTTAACAGTTTACAATAACCTATAATTGAAAAGCATATAAAACAATTATTAATTATGCTACTCATTGTTAAAAGTTTGTTATTATTAGCATTTACGTAGTTTGGGGTTAGTTTGCGAGGTCTGAGCTGAACACTATGGAAGTAGCCCACTATTATACTACATTGTAATACCCTATACGGTCTCAAAAGAGGACCCCTACCTGCATAAAGCGGATCGAGCCACTTCGTGGAATTTATATATTTTGCTAGAGCCTTGACTTCATGACTAGAGACCTCAGCAAGGTTATGTAGAAAAGGTTTACCAAGGATGGCCAACCTACGCCTACTAAGCGCTGGACACTGACAGAGGAGGTGCTGGACACTCTCCTCCTCTGTACATCTGCAGCTGCGACAATAGTCGAAGTTCGTTACCTCCATGCGTGCCTATTAAACCATGCCCTGGTAGAACCCTTATCAGGGACGATAGAACTGATTTCTTTAAAATCAGAAGCACTCTTGTGCGCCCCTTGTCATATGAGGGTCAGGTTAGCCTGGATGTCTCACACGATGATACCACGCTGACTATCGTCCATTTGCAATTCTTATAGTGCTTGTGTTCACACGAAGCCTGAAAGTGGGCATGGGTATACCTACCGAATCATTTCCCGGAAGGATATGATCGGTGGTGCCTCTTCTGGCCAGCTCATCTGCTTTGCAGTTGCCTTCAATATCCATGTGCCCAGGTACCCATATAAGGCTGATACTGAAGTGCTGAGCCATCTCGTTAAGAGATCTGCGGCATTCAGTGACCGACTTTGCGTTGTCGACGAATGAGTCCAAAACCTTTAAAGCGGCCTGGCTGTCTGAGATAATAAGCACCCGTTTACCATCCTTAGGCATAGACCCGCGATGATTCACAGCCCTGTGTATTGCCAGCATTTCCGCTTGGTAAACACTACAGTGATCTGGTAGGCGAAAAGAGACCTCTTGACACAGATCCGGTGAAAAGAGGCCTGCTCCCACCTTCCCGTCAAGCTTAGAACCATCCGTGAATATGTTAATGGCACCCGGTACCGTATGTTGTCTGGTATTCCAGTTTTGTCGCGTTAGTATATATATACTATAGTTTTTAACGAAAACGTTCTTTGGCGTGCAGTAGTCAGTGCGTACTGGTATTGGGACTGGGGCGTTCGTGCACAGGATTGTTGCGTGTCCACTAGATCCATTTGACCAGAGCCTTTTACGTAAATGTAGTTTATTCACATTTACATACGGGTGAAATTGTTTTCAGAAAATTAGCTTTTGAGTAAAACAAAAAAACAGACTTCCAACGTAGTAATGAGTTGAAAATTTTTCCAAGTTTCTGATTTCTAGCTCCATATTGCCTTTTATTAAATGCTCGCATAAAAATTAGCTTTACAAGCAGCGTTCGGGGTCGCCAGGGCCTCGACTGTTAATTAAATAGGATTCGCCACGGGTAGGTGAGGTTCACAATTGGGTTGGGGAAGCTATATATAGCGCTGGCAAACCCTTAAAAGGGTTGCGCTACACAACCCCTTAAATCAATTTGGTATTTAAGTCACCTCTTACGACAGGCATACCTAGCGCGAGTATATTCTTAGCCCCCTAACCCGCTGGGGATTGAAGCATTCTTCAGCCGCTACTGTACAAATTTTATATGTGTAGTTTGCAAATATATGAACACGTATGCTCCTACAGTCCTAAACATTAGTTAGTTATCAACGCCCTTTATAAGTTTGATACATAAGAACTGATACCGAAAACTCTGCAAATTCAAAGAAATGGTTACGTACATGTTGGTTTATTGAAATTTCCGGTTTTTTCTTTAAAGTAAATTATCGTCATTTAAGTCGCCGCAGGCCTACACTTTTCCTGACTTACCCATTTTGTATTAAATTTGTATCTTCTATTAGCGTTACATTCCCCCACTGCTCTTGTATTTGATCAATATTTTATGTTGGTTTCCCTATCCTTAGATGTTGGGATATCTTTCCAGCCCAAATTTCATCAACTGACCACAAGCCAGGTGCATTGGATGCTTTAAAACTAACAAAATTTTGTTAATTATATCTTTCTTTTAGCTTTTTGTAATTTTAGGAAATACTAAACTGGGTATATTGCACTCAGACTTCCACTGATTTGCTTACATACTTAAGCGCTTAACCGTGCCACTAAAAATGAAAATAGAGTGCACTGTGTCCAACTATGATAAGGGTTCAGATCTTTAAAAAATTAAATGCGCTAAATTACACAACTACGCAAAATATTCCCATGCATTTTCACGTACTGAACAAGAATCCCTTTACATAACTAATCAGCGAATGCGTAGCTCTAGCTAGGCAGAGACTATCCCAACTACTAAATGGTAAATGCTAGACGAATTCTAATAGCGAATTCGAATAGATATGCCATTTCTCACTTATTTTTTCAAATTCAAGCATATTCATGCGTTCCTGAGGACGACTTCTAAGTGAAGTCGTGGGATTCAAGGAGTTGTGTAGCGCAATATATAGCTTCTCCCACCCAATTGTCAACCTCACCTTCGAGCGGCGAATCCCATTTCACTAACAGACGAGGCTCTGGCAACCCCAAGCTCCTCATGGAACTTGTGGGGAGGTGGGGATGGCCTGAAGGTTTAATGTGTCCATATTAAGCGTTCCCGAGATGGTCGGGCCAGCACCTTAATGATGCTGTGTTACCGGAGCGTATCGGATCTGTATCCCGCAAAGGACCATCAACATCGATAACCCTAAATGGCAACCCTACTCAAAAATGTCCCTATTGTAATGCGGAGTGAAATACCTTTCGTTTGATACCCATATCGGCATATCTCATGCAATTTTTTTTCATTTCAAATAGGTGGCAACCCTAAACGGCAACCTTACTCAAAAATTTCCCTATTGTAATGCGGAGTGAAATACCTTTCGTTTCATACCCATATCGGCATATCGCATGCAATTTGTTTTTTATTTCGAATAGGTGGCAACCCCAAATGGCAACCCAACTCAAAAATATCCCTATTGTAATGCGGAGTGAAATACCTATCGTTTGATACCCATATCAGCATTTCCCATGCAATTTTTTTTTATTTCGAATAGGTGGCAACCCTACTCAAAAATGTCCCTATTGTAATGCGGAGTGAAATACCTTTCGTTTGATACCCATATCGGCATATCTCATGCAATTTTTTTTAATTTCGAATAAGTGGCAATCCTAAATGGCAACCCTACTCAAAAATGTCCCTATTGTAATGCGGAGTGAAATACCTTTCGTTTGATACCCATATCGGCATATCTCATGCAATTTTTTTTAAATTTCGAATAGGTTGCCTTGTGAAACATTCTGGGTGGCAACACCTAGGTAGAAAGTCTTAGAAGGCGATACATTATCTTTGTGCCAAATTTCATTTAAATCGGTTGAGCCGTTCCCGAGATCGTTCGGCTATACAAACAAACAAGAATTGCTCGTTTAAAGTTATAAGATAAATAATTAACAAATACCTTTTAATAATAATAATATTTATTTTGTTGCAATGGCTGAGTTTTCGATCAGCAGATAAGCGTCAGTCCTGGAAGGCTCCTATTATTTACGCTGTCAGTAACTGGCTCCTATATAGAAAAAATTACTCATCGTATATATGCCTTTAAAGACAATCGTCTCTGATCCTTCATTGTTCGAGAAATGATAAGGAAAGTTAAACTTTGCATTCCAATGTCTGGACCGTTAAGCTAGAACTTAGCAAATTCTTACACAACTTACCTACGTGCAAAGGAATTGTTTTTTGGAGATCGTTGTATGTTTGTGGCCTCCGTGGTGTGGTGAGAGCCTGCTGCGCCTACCTCACCGAAGATCGGGTGTTAAAGTCACAAGCAAAGCAACGTCGAAAATATTTAAACATTTTCTTTCAATTAGAAGTCTTTTTACGCGGCGACGCTCCCTGCCATGAAAAGCTTCTCGGTGAAAATTCATCTGCCTTGAAAAATTAAAATGGAGCACGACGCCTAAATATCCTCGGAGGCAAATCGCTCCAAGTATTTTTTTTTTTGTATGTGTTTTAGAAATTTACTTCTTTAGGTAATGTAATATCAATTCAAGCCACTTTCAGGAACAAATTTGAGTACAATTTTTTACTCAGCGTGCTTTGCACACAGAGTATATTAACTTTGATTGGATAACGGTTGGTTGTACAAGTATAAAGGAATCGAGATATATATAGACTTCTATATATCAAAATCATCAGTATCGAAAAATATTTGATTAAGCCATGTCCGTTCTTCCGTCCGTTCGTCCGTTAACACGATAACTTGAGTAAATATTGAGATATCTTCACCAAATTTGGTACACGAACTTATCTGGACCCAGAATAGATTGGTATTGAAAATGAAATCGGATGATAACCACGCCCACTTTTTATATATATAACATTTTGGAAACACAAAAACTTGATTATTTAGTAAATAATACACCTAGAATGCTGAAATTTGACATGTGTACTGATATTGAGACTCGTAATAAAATTGTTTAAAATGGGCATGGCACCGCCCACTTGTGATAAAATCAATTTTACAAATATTGATCATAAATCAAAAACCATTAAAGCTATTGTAACAAAATTCTGCAGAGAGGTTGCCTTTACTATAAGGAATGCTTTTATATAAAACACGTTTAAAAGGGTCGTAGACTAGAATAATAAGCTCTAACTTAGCAAAAAATAGTTTTGAATCAATGATATTTCACTTATCAAGTTTTATTGTAAGAGGAAATGTGTGTATGTATGTATAAATGGGAAGACATTTTTTTTTAAACGGGCGGTGCCACGTGTAATGTAGAAAAGTAATTTATCTGAAATGAAATGTACAATTGAAGTTCACGCTGAGTATATAATGTTCGGTTACACCCGAACTTAGACACCTTTACTGGTTTGTTGTAATCCGCTTCTTAAATTTGATGTCAATATGTAATTTGCTTTTAAGATTATCATCAATGCCCGTTTGATCCCTGCAATCATTTTTTGTTAGCTTTGTAAAACAAGCATACATCAAGGAGCTGCGACTATGTTAAAACGACTTCAGAGTGCAATATGGCATTAGAACTAAATAAAGAGTTTTTCTGGGAATAGTGACACATCACTGTGGGCCACAATCATTCCGCCTACCACACCGAAGGTCTTGGGTTCAACTCCCGGGCAAAGTAACATCAAAAATTTAGAAAAAAGGTTATTTCAATTAGAATAAAGTTTTTCTTATCGCGAAATGCTTCTCAGTGAAAACTCACCTACCTTGCATATGCCGTTCGGAGTCCGCGTAAAGCATGTGGGTCCCGTCCCACCAGTTCGTAGGAAAAATTAAAAAAAGAGCAAGATGCAAATTGCAAGAGAAGCTCGGCCTTAATTCTCTTCAAGTGTATATCGCGCCTTGTATTTATTTATTTATTTTAGAAGGATCAAAAAAAGTAAAAAAAAAAACAAGTAAGGAAACATGAAATGAAATGAAATGAAGGCTAAGTTCGGGTGTAACCCAACATTACATACTCAGCTGAGAGCTTTGGAGACAAAATAAGGGAAAATAACCATGTAGGAAAATGAACTAGGGTAACCCTGGAATGTGTTTGTTTGACATGGGTATCAAATGAAAGGTGTTAATGAATATTTTAAAAGGGAGTAGCCTTAAGTTGTATATGTGAAGGCGTTTTCGTGATATCGACCAAAATGTGGACCAGGGTGACCCAGAACATCATCTGTTGGGAACTTTTTCATTTTCTTCTACTTAATATTGTAGGTGTCACACCCATTTTACAAAGTTTTTTCTAAAGTTATATTCTGCTACAAAAAACCAATCCAATCACCATGTTTCATCCTTTTTTTCGTATTTGGTATAGATTTATGGAATTTTTTCGAAATTTTCGAAATTTTCGATATCGAAAAAGTGGGCGTCGTCGTAGTCGGATTTCGCCCATTTTTATAACCAAAATAAAATGAGTGCAGATAATTACGTGAACTAAGCTTAGTAAAGATATATCGATTTTTGCTCAAGTTATCGTGTTAACGGCCGAGCGGAGGGACAGACGGTCGACTGTGCATATAAACTGGGCGTGGCTTCCACCGATTTCGCCCATGTTCACAGAAAACAGTTATCGTCATAGAGGCTATGCCCTTACCAAATTTCAGAATTTTTGTTCGACTTATGGCACTAAAAGTATTCTAGACAAATTAAATGAAATTTTCTTTTATTTTTGTATTTTGGACACTGGAGATGAATGTTGACATAATTTACTTATATGTATACTGTAAAGATATTAAATTTTTGGTTAAAATTTGTCTTACAGTGGGCGTCTTCGGCATACTTATTTGCTAATTTTTATTTAGAACACATATAGTAATGGGAGTAACGTTCCTGCCAAATTTCATCATGATATCTTCAACGACTGTCAAATTACAGCTTGCAAAACTTTTAAATTACCTTCTTTTAAAAGTGGGCGGTACCACGCCCATTGTTCAAAATTTTACTAATTTTCTATTCTGCGTTATAAGGTGAACCCACCTACCAAGTTTCATCGCTTTATCCGTCTTTGGTAATGAATTATCGCACTTTTTCGGTTTTTCGAAAGTTTCGTTAACGAAAAGGTGGGCGTAGTTATAGTCCGATTTCGTTCATTTTAAATAGCGATCACAGATGAGCGCCCAGGAACCTACATACCTAATTTCATTAAGATACCTCAAAATTTACTCAAGTTATCGTGTTTACGGACAGACGGACGGACGGACATGGCTAAATGAATTTCTTTTTTCGCCCAGATCATTTTGATATATAGAAGCCTATATCATCCCGATTAGTTTATGCCGTTACGGGGTACCGTTATGCGAACAAAGTTAATATACTCTGTGAGCTCTGCTCAGCTGAGTATAATAAAAAGTATTTTTATTCTATGGGTCACTCTTTTGTGTATGTATGTGAGCAGATAATATCTCAGTTTCAGTATGCATAAAAGATATTTATGTTCATCTTGGCAAAGTTCATTTTTTTTGTATAACTGAACAAGTTTCACTACTACTTGTGTGTACATACATACATACATACATCGATCATTAAATCTAAAGCTCGTCTAAAAATCATGTAATTTTGTTAATATACATTTTTTAAATGAAATTAAATTTTCCATTTTTCTTTTTTGCTCGTAGATAAAATGCAATGGAAAACGGAAATATTATAACACCGCTAATTACACTTATTTATAAATAAATATAAAATTGTTTAAAAAAGTAAAATATAGTTACCATTGAAATACAAATAATCTAATTAGTCATTCTTGGCATTGTTGTTGTAACTGTAAAAGCTACAACAAAAACACTGAAGGTATACTGGCATAGACTAAAATATTATTATGGATTTTTCCAAAGAGGTTGATGTGTTGGTTATGTATTTAAAAATAAATTATGATTGTATGTATGTATGTTTGTACGGAGTTTGGAGACAACTTTTGATCAATTCTAACTTCGTTCGATACAGGAAGTTTTATATGCTTAAAGAAATTTTCAGACGTAATTGTTTAAAAAAAAAATGTAAGGCGCGATAACCTCCGAAGAGATCTAAGGCCGAGCTTTTCTTCCAATTTGCGTCGTGCTCCTCTTAATTTTCCCTACAAATTGGCCGGACGGGACCTACATGTTTTATGCCGATTCCGAACGGCATCTGCAAGGCAGATGAGTTTTCACTGAGAGTTTTTCATGGCAGAAATACACCCGGAGCGCTTGCCAAACACTGCCGAGGGGCGACCCCGCTTAGAAAAATTGTCTTCTAATTGAAAAACCGTATTTCTAAAATTTTGATGTTGCTTTGCCTGGGGTGTGAACCCAGGGCATACAGTGTGGTAGGCGGAGCACGCTACCATCAAACCACTGTGGCCGCCACGTAATTGTTTAAGTATCCTCAAATCAGGTCTTTCGGACACATGCAGTTATTGCAAGATTGAATTATACTTATTGTATGCGCTTCGAAAGCGTCAAAACTCACCAACTGCTTTCAAAACCACCATGCACCAGAATTTTATAGAATAATATGTTCAATGAAGCAAGAGCCCGTGACTGTCAGACCTTCGTCATTTTATAAAACCTGAAATTTCGTCAGCGCATACTTCCACCTGAAGTAGGTCATTGAGTCATAGTAGCTTTGGCAGATATCGTGCAAAAAATAGACCTTACTTTCATCAATTTATAAAGGCTGATTTTCATACATTGTCTTCGTAATGATATTAGAAGTTACTGGCATGATTTGTCAGACTCTTTCCATGGTGGCTTCGGGGAGCAATAGGTGTTCATTGGACGGATATCTCGGACGATAAATAAATCAGACGATCAAAGTAACGTTTTGTTTCGCCAAATATTTTTGGCACAGACGGCATAGCCATGTCGATGCTTAAAAAACTAGGCAAAGAGGGATTTAATTATCTAGCACCAGTCCCTGTCCACCTTCGTCATCCCCAAAAAATGGAAAATGGCCACTAAAGCCTGGGAAACCAGCCAATTTAGGAGAATCTTATCGACCGATATCTCCCCCATCGCCAGTAGCCAAAACACTTGTAGTCTTCCTGCTTCTCTATTTTACTGCAAACTTACGTCTTGCAAATCATCAGCACGGCTTTCGAAGACACCATAGCACTACCACCGCTCTAAACGCCACCATTACGCAGATAAATTGCGGATTGAATCAAAAACCCCACCGCATAACAGTATTCGTAGCGCTCGACTTATTAAAAGCTTTTGATACAGTCAACCACGGCATGTTACTGCAAGACTTGGAATGATCCTCCCTTCCTCCAAGTCTTAAAAGGTGTCTGCCTGGTCGGCAAGCATCGCGAACATGAACGTAACATCTATCATTGAAGAATTAAACAAGGGGTGTCCTATCTCCGCTTTTGTTTAACTTTCACATATCAAAGCTTCCTGCGCAACCATAAGGAGTCACCATTGTACCCTACGCCGATGACTGCACGATAATGGCTATTGGTCCCGACCCACCCATCGATGCGCTATGTAATAAAATAAACAGCTATCTCCTTGGTCCCTCAAGTTTTTTCACCTAGCGAAACCTGACATCGTCACCGGCCAAATCATCGGCGACTTTATTTACAACATGGACTTGGCAAATGTCGACCATTCTGGACATCCTCGTCCATGGCATTACGCTACCGACTTTCTTACACCCAAAAATACTAGGAGTGACATTCGATCAGAAACTACAACTTGGCGAGCACCAACCGCAATTGCACCTACCAACCAAAAGACATCTGATTGAAGAGGCCCCGTCTCCCAGGGGCTTAAGAAGTAATCTCCGCCAGCATTGTGAGGAAATACGGCACCAGCGGGTTAGGGGGTCAGAATATTCCTGCGGTAGGTATGCCTGTCGTAAGAAACGGCTAAAATACCAGATCCAAGGGGCTGTGTAGCGCAACCCTTCACGTTGCCAGCGCAATATATACAATATAATTGTCAACCTCACCTATCCGCGGCGAATCCTGTTTGACTAACAGACGAGGCTCTGGCGACCCCAAGCTCCTCATGGAACTTGGGGGTGGGGAGGGAGGGGATGACCTGAAGGTTTAATGTGGCCACATAAATCGTTCCCGAGATGGTCGGGCTAGCACCTAATGGTGCTGTGGTACCGGAGCGTACCGGATCTGTATCCGGCAAAGGACCAATACATCGATAGCACTCCCCAAAGCCTTCGGGGAGCAACCTTATCGCTACAACAACAACAACAACAACGGCACCTGAGAACACAGCAGTACGTAGAAGAAAAACTCAAGCAGGTCGTAAGTGATATCCACAAAAAAAGAGTCAGACCTCTATGCCAGGAATTTCCCCAGAGAGACGCGCGTCACTCTAGCTCAACATTGATCTGGATATTCTTACTTATCCAGAATCAACCCTGAAACGTGTCTCCACATGACACCAACCATCCTTTTAATTGCAATGTGAAACCAACGCTTCTAACACCCCTCTCACTCTGGTCCACCCCCCATGAAACTGTAAATTACCTTGGACTACCGTTAGAGGATATTCATGACAATTTGTGAGTGGTCGTACATATTCGATGTGGCGAAGCACTGCTACAACAACAACAACACATCTAAGCCTCATAACACTGCAAGTATATTAAAAAATATATATATTTATAAACTAGCCAACTGCTGTATTGTCATTTACGAAAATAAAATCTTTGAACGACATACGAGCACGGCAAATACACGCAGGTAGGGGTCAGGGTCAACATCTTTATCTTTTTATTTTAATTTCGCACATGGCTAATGAGAATGAATGCAGTTCTGAATAAAGATACGAAAAAACCGCAATTGTTTATTAGCAATTATGGCAAGTTGAAACAACAACCGGTTTGCATCCGATACAACACACTGCCAGTGGCGTAGTGAGGTTTTCTTGCGCCCGGGCTAAATATTTATTTGGCGGAGGGGGAAAAAGAGGTCCAGAAAGATAGAAAGGCAGAGAGAGGAGTGAATAAGGGGTTAGAGAAAATTGGGAGAGAGGGGAAGGAGAGTAAGAATAAAAACTTCCTAAAAGTTATGCAGATACGAGTAGATCAAAGTTAGGGTAAACAAAGTCTGCCGGGTTTGTTAGTCCATAATATAAAAATGACCGAATTAGCTATTTCTTTTTCAGAATTCGTTTTAGAGGTATGGTTCCTTCGGCAAAGTTTCTTATTTTGATCCCTAGAATATGATTTTCACAGAGCAATGGGCGATTTTTTTGCCTCCCCACAAATCGACCAGGCCTAGTATTTACAAAACTTTTTTCCAGGAAATGGACCAGGGACCGACTGGGAGTGGGATTGGGATTGGAACTGGGACTAGAACTGGGTGGGGGTAAGGTAAGAGGTAAAAAATTCTTAAGAGATGTGCAGATAGACCAAGGTTAGGGAAGAACAACGTATGCGGGGTCTGCTAGTAATTTTATATATTCAAAAATTAATAAACCAATAAAGTCGTAGGCTGAAGATATCATCTATATGTAGACTCAAATACACATTTAATAATAATATGATTATAATACATTAGTAAAACTAATATATATGTGCAAATTTTCCTTTCCTTTGAGGAAGCAAATAGATCAATGATATCACCAAAATTTATCATTTCATTTTTTTTCCATACCTAATAATGTTAGGTCAGTTAGGCAACCTTGCCCCATCGTTGATCGTAAATATGTCAAAATCAGTTTTAATTTGCTGAATGACCGTTCCCAGCTAGCAATTGATACTGAGATAGTCAAGAGTATTTGAAGTGCCACTCACAAGTTTGGAAAAACATCTTCTCCATACGAGATTATAAAAGTAAGTAATTCTAACGGAGTTTTAGGTTCAATTTCTTTTCTACTGCGAAGTAATATTTTGCAGACACATATTTCGTTAAAAAGTTCTGTTCCATCGAAATCTGTATTATAAAATTCACCCAAGTTCTTACAATTTCTTTCTATCCTTGTTTAACAAATTTCTAAGAGAAATCTAAACCTAAAATTAAGGTCATTTAGTCGTGTAAATCTTGTACGTATTTCTTGTTGGAGACGAGCGAGAACACTTTTCATAAAGCGAGAAATTTCACATCTGCGGAAAGACCAACATCTCTAGACGATTCTCCGAGCATTTTGCGTTGCCTTCTTAAACGTTTTACTATATCAATATCCCATTTTTCACAAAGAGACTTCGCTTTTTATATTGCTTCTTCCAGAGAGTGCCTCGAATTTTGGATAGTTCAGTCGCTGATTTAATATCATGATACGCTTCTCTAAAATTCATCTCCGGATTTTGAAATCTGAGCTGCACACGATCAATCCTTAAGATTTCATACCAGAAATGAACTAATGTTATGAAACTAAAATGTAGTATATTTTGCAACAGAACTGTAGCTTCCCTTCTGGTATTACTTGTGGTGTTAGTGTCCTCTGCTAAATGTTCTAAGTGTTCTACTACATTCTTTAGCCCATCGACGATAACGCTAACCGCTTGTATTCTGGCGCTCCATCGTGTTTCAGATTCACAATTGACAGTTTTTGTTAAAGCATTTTTTAATAATTCCCATCTAACGTTGAACGCGGGAAAAAAAGATATATATTTTAAAATTATTCCACAATCTGTTGCAAGTGTTTTTAGTATAAATTTTTTTCAGAAATCAATATTTTCCAAAAATCAGTGCTTTGCGCACTTTCGTGAGTTGTGCCTGGGGCAAGATGCCCCCTTGCCGCCTTTCTCCCCCCTCACTACGCCACTGCTTATTGCTGGCATCAATACATATCTATGTACATACAAAAAATTAAAAGTAGGCAATACTATAATTCTATTTTTATGTTTGCGCCTTTTTTTCTTTTATTTTATACACAAAACTATACAAAACTAAATTGTTTAAAAAAATTAAAATAAAATGCATTTTTTAATACAGCAACTGTTCATACATATGTTTGTATGTATCTATATAGCAAGATATATGGCTTTTATTGCTTCCATTACATATTATCTTACTCTCATATACCTTAGTTATGCAACCTTTGCCCCTCTGCAGCAGCTTCAGTTTCCATTTCATATTCAATTTCAACTTTAGCTTTCTTCGTCACACGACGTTTCGCTGTTTTACTGTTGCTGCTGGATGTCTCTGCTGGGGAGATCTTTTTAGGTGATTTCGTTGGAGCACGTACGTAAGCGCCGGGTACTGGTATATCCTGTGTGTGTTTACAAGCGAAAACAAATTTAATTTATTGTAAAATTATATTAAGTTTTAGTTTTTCAAGTTGTAGTAGAAAGTACATACGGGGTATTCCATCCCATTTCGACCAATTTTGAACCCGACCCCTTTAGAATTGGCTGACTCGACCCACTCCGGGATTAGTGGGGATGATTGCAGAATTGATTGAAGTTTTTTATGAGAAAAAAAATGGCGAAATTCGAAAAATCTCGAAAAAGTGAAAAATTAAAAAAAAAAACTTTAAAAATTTTTTTGTAAATTTTCCTAAAAGTACATTTAAAAACAAATTAAAAAACAAAAGATCCCAAATGGTCAATTTTTGAAAAAGTTATAGCATTTTGAAAACAAAAACGGTGTTTTTTTTAAAATTCATAACTTTTTTTGAGTTGGATGAAAAAATTTGAAAAAATTCTGAAAAACGTCTTTCGTAAGCTAGAAAAAGAAGAAAAACTTTCAGCCAATTCTAAAGGGGTCGGGTTCAAAATTGGTCGAAATGGGATGGAATACCCCATACATACAAATGTATATTTTATTCTAAAAAATGCTAGCATTTTAAATATTAAACTAGCCCCTTCATATGTTATTTTTATTTCAACTTTCAACTTTGATGGCCGCTCAAGTCGTTTACTGTATAAGGGTGTCCCTTATTAAAAAATTAAGAATTTTTTCTCCAGTCTTATCCCTTCAAACGGTAACACCAAGGTCAAAAATATAACATATAAATGTAAAACGAAAGCCGACTCAAACCGTGATCGAGGCTGAGATCGAAGACGTGCCAAAACCGAAAACGAAGATGGTACCAACGAGGAACCGACGGAGAAGCAAATCCGGGGCGAAAATTAAGCCACAACCTGACCTAAAACCGAAACCAGAACCGAACCAATGCTTAATCAATAGCGGATGAAATTTGGAAAATAAACCGAATCTAGAGCAGAAACGACTAACGAAAATGTTACCGCAAATGGCACTCAAATCAAAGCCAGACTCATATCCAATTAACCGAAATCAAAGTTTAGATGAGAATTGATAAGTAAAAATCCGAAAAAGTTCAGATTCAAGATAGAATATATATGAAACCGAAGCTGGGGTCAAAATTTATGTTGTTGTTGTTATTGTTGTTGTAGCGATAAGGTTGCTCCCCGAAGGCTTTGGGAAGTGTTATCGATGTGATGGTCCTTTGCCGGATACAGATCCGGTACGCTCCGGTACCACAGCACCATTAAGGTGCTAGCCCGACCATCTCGGGAACGATTTATGTGGCCACATTAAACCTTCAGGCCATCCCCTCCCTCCCCACCCTCAAGTTCCACGTAGAATCAGGCTATGTTATGGTCCGTTAAATTATTATTTGTATATTTGTATGTGGTCACTATAGCCATCGGAATCAGAAAACAATCCCAAAATAACCAGTGATAATCCTGAAATTATACAGAAATAGCTCCGAAACGACTACATGAATAACCGCGAACAGGACCGACCAAAATTATTAAAAGAAAAAGCAACAAATTGTGAAAAATCCCGTAATGGCCCTCATATACACCCAAAGTGAGACCTCGATTTATGTGATTCACAGTACTTAGTTAAGATAATTTGGGGAAGAAATTCCAGCGTTTTCTTCTCCACAATTGCAGGGTCCTGCCTTTTGTGATCCGTATACCAAATATTATTAGTCTGATGTCAAATAGACCCAAAATTGTGACGTTTAAAACGGTACAGGGGGACTGTTCACTGGTCATTTCTGCAAAGTTGCAGGCCCTGCAGTTATGTGACCCATGTGTGTCCTAAGTCCAATAGATCAAAAGTTATGACGATTTAAGCCACCGGTTCCAGGAGGGTTGTGGATGCTTAGTCCACTTCTTCATAATTGCTAGACTTTCATCTGTGTGATCCATATACCATACATAATTTCTCCAAAATTGTAAGAACCCGGTGAATGTTCCCCATATGCAAAATATTACTGGCCTCAAGTAAATAGATTCAGAATCTAGTTCTAGCTTAATACAACTTGTTGGAGTTATTGTATCAGTGATTCGTGAGTCGCCTCTTCCAACAGGTGCGATCACTCACAGACTTTCATCAATATCCTCTAGCTGGAGTCCGAGGAAACTAGCAGTATCAATAGGGTTGAACGAAAGAGATAAATACCAGTATTAGAGGCGTTGGTTCCACATAGCGATTGAAAAGATGGTTGGTGTCATATGGAGACACGTTACAACCATACATTGGGTATGTCAGGGTTGATTCTGGATAAGTAAGAGTTAAACCTATGACAGGATCCAGATCGAAGTTGAGCCAGAGTGTCGCGCGTCACCCTGCGTAGATCGATTTCCTTTACTGCGAGTTTCGGGTATTTGGCGTTTAGAAAGGGGTTCACCTGGCAATCATCGGCATTAACCTGTGGCGACTCATCATGGATGAGATTCCGGATCTCTTTATACTCATCAGGATCAAACTGCTCAGTTCTTATGCGCCGAATTTCTTCATGATGGTTACGTCCCAGGGAGGCGGAGCCTCTTAAATGGGATGTCTGTTGGAATGGCTTACATTGTTTTTTTTTTTGGGGTTCATTGTAACCTCGAAAATACTTAGTACTAAAGCAAGGTAGTATAGTATGTAATAGGAATTATAACTTTCTAAAGCTTTATTTTCTAAAACCTATTAGCATACATAAGTCCTGTCTTTCGTGGGATTCTGTAATAGATCACAACTGGGTATACACACATTCGGGTTTAAGCGCTCTTTGGACTTCTTTACTAGTTTTTAGACGTGTCCACAAAATTAAAATTATTCTATGATGGAACTACCTAACAAAACAAAACAAAGCAGCGCTTACCTTGACCGAACCTAATACACTTATTAAACTGTGTACTTTCAACATCAACAAAATAATTTACTATTTGCAGCAAATGTATTCATTAAATAAAATAGAAAAAACAAAAACCAAATAATAAACGCAAAGTAAGCACACACCGGCTAAACGGCAACGAAGAGATGGTCACGCAATTTTGTATAAGAATCAATAAATTAAATCATAAATAAATACACTGTGCACTTGCGACAACTTTGCTCTCGAAACAGTTTTTTTACTCTTGTTTTTTAATTACGCGCTCGATTCGTATTGGATTACAATGCGAAAAAATACGTTTCAATTTGCCGCATTATTTGGAGAACGAGCTAATCAGAATGGAAGCGCGTTTTAAACTAAAATCGATCATATGTGTGCTTAAATGTAGTAAATGTTACAACAGAATTTACCGGTTGAATAGACGACAGGTATTATCGCATATCAAAACACAAAGAGTACTATCGACTTACAAATTTTAAACTAAAAAAGAAAAATGAAATGGAAGAAAATATCAGATTGAGTAAAACCGAAGTTGTATACCAAGCTGTGAATTTGTAGAAAAACCCAAATATGATGGACCGTAAGTGGCAGAAATCCATGCTCAAAGAAAATCAAAAAAATTGTATGATATCTAGTTCATTTCCTAATAACCTTGACTATTCATGAACTAAGATATGAGTTGGGTACGTGAAAGCGATTTAAGTCGAAACCTTGAAGAAAATTGCTAATTTTATATCCCAAGCTGATGTTTTTTACTCTACAAAAAATGTTTAACAAATAATTCCATCGCGGTCAACAATTTAGCAGGTAAATGCTTCAGCTTCGGCATGCTTTATTCCGGGAGGTAGAACCTAGCAAGAGGACGAGCCCTAGCGAGAAAGGTTTTGGGGAGTGTTATCGATGTTGATGGTCCTTGGCGGGGGATATAGATCTGGCATGTTCCGGTAACAAAGCACCATTAAGGTACTAGCTCGACCATCTCGGGAACGATTAATATAAAATAAAATAAATGTAAAAAATCCTTGGACAACCTGACAAAAAACAATGATAAAATATTCATCGCCTATGGAGATAAAACAAAGTATTTTACCATTGTTTTTTGTCGGGTTGCCCATGGATTTTTTTCACTGCTACAACAACAACAACAACATAAAATTTTGTCGTACTTCAAGAAATACACGAGCACTTTCTGTTGGCAATTTTTAATGCACCCTTCAGAAGACTAGGCTAGACGCCATACAAACAGATTGGCACATAAACAAACACGACGTTCCGCAGATTGACACATGTATGTATGTATGTATTTATTTGAAAATTTGTTCGCAGCACAACAATTTTGACAAATTATTTAACAGTGCTAGTCATGAATACCATGAGCTATAAAAAATTGAACATTTATAATAATAATAAACATAAACATAAACAAATTATCTGGGTGTCCGGCAGGCATTGGTGCAATTTAGAAACGCAACATCAAAACCAAGAAGAATTAATGCCCCTGTTACCGTTTACAACTCAACTCTGGTTGGGTTGAAATTTCGCAATTTGGTATTACAGATTACAACTCAAACTATCAAAAAAAATGTCAGTTGAGTTGTCTCGTCTAACAACTTTTTGTGGCATTACCGTTTACAACGTTGTGTTAGTGTAGTTGTCAAACGCGTCAAAATCTTACAACTGATTACTAGCAGTTGTCTCATACAATTTTGCAGTTGTTTTGAAAAAATGCAACGTTTTAGAAGACGGTTCACCACCTAATTTTTAACAAAAATTTTAAAAGTTGTATCAAAAGACGCGTTTCGACCTCCAATTTAAGAATCCGAAAAAAAAATTAAAAATTTAATTTCTATCATATCATTTCGGTGCAAATTTTCATGTGGATGTATTGTGCCAGATTTTTTGTACACACTAATGCAGAAAGGCGTTGGACCTACCCAGGGTTATTTTTACAAATCGCGGCCAAAGGCCGCCAACACAAGATCTTCTGTGTAAAAAAAACCGTGGATCGGGCCTCATATTTCGGACCCTCTCGGGCCATTTTGTGGGTTTTTGTAAATATTTTGCGACAGAAATAAAATTTTTTATTTCCGCTTTCGAATCCTAAAAACGGAGGTAAAAGTCTAGTTGAGGGGTCGACTGCTAATACGCTATCAAAAATTACGAGAGGTGTCCAAAGACGCGTATTGACCTCGAGAAGAATAATCCGAAGGCGGAAAAGAAACATATTAGCAGTATTAGCAGTCAACCCCCCAACTAGACTTTTACCAAAACGGAGATCGAAACGCGTCTTTTGATCCACCTTTGATGAGAGTTAGATGGTGCACGGGCTCATAACACGTTACAAAAAAAAAAAAAAAATTTAGAGCCGGTAGTTAAACATTTTTTAATCAAACAATAATCAATAATTTTGTGCACAATTATAGAAAAAACAACGTTTAAACGAAGGATTATATTGAATAACTTTTTGACTTTATGGAGCGATATTCTGAAGTTGGACGAGGCTGGCCGCAGTTCGGATGCAGCCAAAATAGGTGAAATTATGCGAACGTGAGTTCCATTGGTAGTAATCACTACTCCTGGGCATCCTGTTTTAGAGTAAAATACAATTTTTGCTGTTTGGGTTTTAATCCACTTCGCTGAAATATGCTTCTCAATAATATCTAAAACCATTCCAACACCAAAATCATTTCCACAGCATTTTTGATAGCTGCCATCAGCAAGGAATCTGAATGTGGCGCATAATTTTCAAATAGGGGTTCAGCCTTCCCTCGAAAGCGTTTGTGGAATTGGTCCTTAATTTTGTTTAGTAATGAGTAAAATGCTTCCTTTCAAATCTGCAAAATAACTTCATTTGAAGCTCATCATTTGTCACTTAAACATTTTCTTACTTGGTGTTTGGTAGTTCCAAGGGATTGGAATGATCACGCGAATGTTTTCCCCATTCGCGACATGTTAATCACCAACATTTTCGCCATTATAAAATAGATTTCATATCATATAATATCTCGTAATAACAAAATTACTTTTGCAAATGCTTAAATTTTCGCCACAAATTGATCAGCTGTTCAATTATCTGTCAAATCAACACTTTCTTAGGTTGGCAGCACCAATTCAAGTTCAACTGAAATAAGTTGTAATTCGTAATACCAAACAGGAGTTGAGTTGTCTGAAGGTTGAGTTGTATTAATTACAACCCAACTAAGTTGAGTTGTATACCGTAATAGGGGCATAAATAAGGGGTGCCACATGGTGGTGTCCTATCCCCACTTTTATTTAACTTCTACATATCAAAGCTACCTTAGCCACCAGAAGGAGTCACTATCGTTTCCTACGCCGATGACTGCACAATAATGGCCACAGTCCCAGGCCTACAGATCGATGAGCTTTGCAACACAATAAACGGCTACCTCCCTGATGTCTCCATTTTTTTCGTCTCGCGAAACCTGACATTTTCACCGACTAAATAATCGGCGACCTTATTTACAACATGGACGTCCCAAATCCCGACCATTTTGAACATCCAACAGACATCTGATTGATGAGCCAACACAGCCCAGGGGCTTAAGGAGTAATCTCCGTAAGCATTATGAGGAAATACGGCACCTGAGAACACAGCCGTATGAAGCCAAAAAACACAAGCATGTGCTCAGTGAACTCCACAAACAGGCGTCGGGAATTGCCCGGTGAATCCTATACTCAAAGAACAATACCCTAAACTTGCAGAAGCGGAACGCACATTCCCTAGGGAAACGCGAGACACTCTAGCTCAACATCGATCTGGATACTGTAACAGGTTAAACACTTACCTATCCAGAATCAACCCCGACATACCAAATGTATGCCCTGCTTGCAATGTGTCCCCACATGACAGCAACCATCTCTTCAATTATAATGTGGAACAAACGCCTCTAACACCCCTCATTATGGTCCACCTCTGTTGAAACTGCAAGTTTCCTTGGACTCCCGTTAGAGGATATTGATGACAATTTTTGAAATGTGGAACCAACGTCTCTAACACCCCTCTCATTATGGTCCACCTCTGTTGAAACTGCAAGTTTCCTTGGACTCCCGTTAGAGGATATTGATGACAATTTGTGATGTTGTTGTTGTAGCGATAAGGTTGCTCCCCGAAGGCTTTGGGGAGTGTTATCGATGTAATGGTCCTTTGCCGGATACAGATCCGGTACGCTCCGGTACCACAGCACCATTAAGGTGCTAGCCCGACCATCTCGGGAACGATTTATGTGGCCACATTAAACCTTCAGGCCATCCCCACCCTCCCCTATTGAATGGGGCGAAGCACTGCTACCACAAGAAAACGAAGTATCTGTTGTCATCGAGTAGAGTCAGCGCATACGCGCCTTGGCAGCCATAATTACAAAATAGTAAGAGACTTCGTTTATTTGGGAACCAGTATTAACATTAACAACATCAGCTCTGAAATCCTGCGAAGAATCACTTTTGCCGATAAATGCTACTCTAGACCAGGAAGTCAACTGAAAAGTAAAGTCTTCTCTCGGCAAACGAAAATCATGCTCTACAAGTCACTTAACGTACCCTTCCTGCTATGTGGTGCAGAAGCATGGGCCATGACATCAGATGAAGCGGCTCTGGGAATTTTCGAGAGAAAAGTTCTTCGAAAGATTTATGGACCTCCACGAGTTGGCGATCGCGAGTACCGAAAAAGATTTAATGATGAGCTGTACGAACTTTACGCAGACATCAACATAGTAAAGCAAATTAAAACGCAGCGGATAGGGTTAGACCATGTTATGCCAATGAAAGAAGACGCGAAGTGTTTTTATCGGAATCCGCCTATGGAAGCGGATGAAGAGAGCGGACCCCACTCCGCTAGAAGAAGCAGATGGAAAACGATTTAAACTTCCTTGGCGTGACCAATTGGCGCCAGTTGGACGAGCGAAGAAGCGATTGGCCCGCCTTGTTGGACGGCCATAACCGTTTAAACGGTTGAGCGCCAATTAAGTATCCTTAGCCCGACCATCTCGGGAATGATTTAATATGATCACGTTGAACCTTCTAGACCATACCGCCCACCCCCTAGTTCCATGAGAAACTTGGTGTCGCCTGAGCTTGGCCTGCTAGATATGTGTGAGATACATTCATATTTGAATTAGGTTGCGAAAGTTGTAAATTGCGTTTATTAACCCCTTGCAACCCCAACCGGTTAAGTAGGCGATGTATTGGCGCCTCTTATTGACTTAAATTTATTTGGTTAAACCATGAAATTTATGAAGTTAATGAAGCTACTCACCTCAATATCATCACCAGCATTAACATCATCACTATCCGATGCAGCAAAATCACTATCAACTTCGATTTCTTCCCGCTCACCCGTATCACTGTCGTCATCTTCATCCGCTGAGTCAGCTTCCACAAACTCTTCGTCCACCAATTCGCGCCGCACTTCTTCATCCAATTCCATTTCTTTTTCCACTTCGCGCTCGTCTTCTTCGCTAGCCTCCTCATCTTCAACCTCTTCCGCTTCCAAAGCTTTACTGAATGCTGTTTGCGGGAAATTGTAAATATCTTGATAAGTACCACTTTTCAAACGTTCTAAGAGCTCTTTTTCAATGTGATTATCAATTTTAGCGGCAATCAACGCTTTTTGTTCCCGCCTTGCTTCTCGTCTTTCAATTTTTCTTGATAGTGGTACTATAAGCTTTTGCCGCCTTAATTTCAACTTTCGCATTCGTATAAGGTATTGTGTTATTTTCAGGAAACGTTGCTTATTTTTGGCAATCATATATTTTGGCCAAAACACCAAATTTTCATTAATTTGTGTTATGGCTTTTTCAAAGTTCCGCGACAATTTCACACGCTCCCACATTTTGCTTGGCAAATGCGCTCGTTCAGCAGTCTTCATGTACAGGTAAATTATTCCTTTGTCTTCGCGTACGGTGGCATATTGTGAATTGGCCAGTGGACAAGTGCGTCGCGTACAGAGACCGGTTATATTGTATTCATGCCGACAAAAAGTACGTGTATCAGTTCTAATGAAGCAAAGACGAAAATTAAAGGGTTTTACATGTGAAAACGCCCATTTGGTTATCTTACTTGACTTTATGTGAGCAAAATGATTTGTTTATGATGCTCCACACCACCTGTAAATGTAAACAATTATATATATATATACGCCAACATAATTATTTTCTTAATACAAGGGTTATTACTCACATCGTCGTGCTGCATTGTATTATGCTACCTTTTCTAAAAAATGATTATTTAATTCCAATTCCTACACGTGCGATCAGACATCAACAAATGTCAAATTCTGTCAGCTGTTCATTGCTTAAAGTGCTGCCAGCTTGCTTGGTTTTCAGCATGGAGCTCTATAGGTGACAGGATATAAAGCTTTTATATACACTATCCTTCAATTTAAGGCTTCAATAAACGTTTGTAAGAATATCCAAATTGACTATTCAGCCTGAAACTGATGTCTCTACGTACAGTCTTTTTTTCTTTTACTACTGCTCACCCTTATACACCAATACATATATATGGCAATGATTTACGCTTGTCAACAAAAGAGTGAAAAACTTCCACCGGTTCAACTCAGACAACTCTCATTCATTGCGGAATTTTCAACTGATATCCAGCACATCAAAGGAGCCGATAATGTCGTTGCTGATACACTCTCACGAGTTGAAGCTGTTTCTGCACCGTTGCATTACAAGTTACTGGTTGAATCTCAAGAAGAAGACGATGAACTTAAGAGAATTACCCAGGAAAATTCTTCTCTCTGTATTCTGGTTCCTCACTTACTGTGTTTTGTGATACATCAACAGGAAAAGCTCGGCCTTTCATCACATCAACGTTTCGTCGTTCTGTTTTTGATCAGCTACATAACCTGAGCCATCCAGGTGCCAACGCTTCGCTCAAGCTAATCAGCGATCGTTTTGTGTGGCCGTCAATGAATAAAGACTGTTGGGGCTCGTGCTTGTAATTATTGTCAACGATCAAAAATTTCACGCCATGTTCATGCTTCACTTCAAAATTTTGAAACTCCAACAAAGAGATTTTCCCATATTCACATTGATCTGATTGGTCTACTTCCACTTGCATGTTCTTTTCGATATTGCTTGACTGTCATCGATCGTTTTACTCGATGGCCTAAGGTATATCCTTTGCAGAACATAACTGCAGTTAATGTGACTCATGCACTTTTGGATTGTTGGATATCTCGTTCAGATCGTGGAGCTCAATTTTCTTCTCATCTTTTCGAAATTTTTGTTAAACAATTCGGAATTCGACATAATTTCACTACAAGTTGGCATCCTGCTGCAAATGGTTTAGTCGAACGATTACATCGTCACTTGAAAGCCGCAATCATGGCTCATTCCGACATTGACTGGGTTCGGGCTTTGCCTCTAGTTCTACTTGGAATTCGCTCAGCTTTTAAAGAAGATATCAAGGCTACTTCCTCTGAAATGGTTTATGGTGAGACGATTCGTTTGCCATTTGAGTTTCTTTCTTCAAGTTTTGGACATAAAATTTCCGATGATACAAGCAGTTTTCTGTCAAGTTTACGTGAATTTATGTCGCGCTTACGTCCACTTCCAGCATCAAGACACTGCCAACTCGGAGTTTTTGTTTTCAAGGAACTCTCGAAATGCAGTCACGCCTTTCTCAAAGTTGGGCCATTTCTTAAAGCACTCCAGCCTCCATACACCGGGCTGTATGGAATAATTAATCGTGATAGAAACAGTCACACTCAAAATTCAAAATGAACCAACTAAAGTCTCTATTGATCGTGTAAAACCAGCTTTTGTTATTCGAGATGACATTAGCCGTGTTTTTTAACACGCGTATATCCGTTTACGCTTAAGACTGCCAAGAGACAAGTTTTTATGTCGCTTGTGAAATAGTAGAATATAAAATCAGTACTTCCAAATTTCAATAAGTAGTTTTTATCGACTTTTTTAGTCTGGTTTACCATCTCTTATTAAATAACAAAATGTCAGCAGGAGAAATGTAAGTACTTTTGTGTAAATATTATAAAGAATTTTAAATAACGCATATTTACTCAATTTTTTCAGAAAAGAATCAAGGAAACGTTGGACGAAGGAGGAGACGCTTCTTTCGTTGCAGTGCTACAGTGCGCGAAAGGACGAGTTTAAGTATAGCAGGAAAAAGAAGTATGCTTACGTGAACGTGTTGGAAGATATGTTTGGACGAGGCTTTTTGGTATGTTACTTTTACAAAATTTTGTATTCAAAAGGTTGATTATGTTTTATATTGATTTTGTAGGATTCCACTGTAACAATAAAGGCGTTGGAGGCGAAGATGCGCACACTTTTGATAGCGTATAAAAGCGACAAGGACAACAGGCAGACCGGTGCGTAATATTGCAAAGCTCCATTTATGGAAGAAATGAATGAAATTTTGGGTCGTGAGCCAATAATCTCAAATTCTCACAGCCTGAATTTAGGCTCAAGAATTCAAAGGCCATTATCTGAGCGCTGTTCGTTGGCTGCTGTTGGTAAATATTTCACTAATTGGTTATCTATTAGTTTCTTTTAAATACAATATTTGTTTATATTTATTGATAGTCATGTTTACTTCGTGATACCCTGTTGTTGTCCAGTGAAGACTCATCATCGAACACAGAGTCTCAGCGCAATATAGCTTGCACATCAAGGTGTTTGTCGACTTGTAATCACGATCCTTTAGGAGATGTGCCAGCGTCCAGTGGAAACTCATTTCCTTAAGCCAAGGAATTCACACTTTTGTGTACTCAGTGCATCTGTTGTATAAACTCGGGAGAGCGTGAGCATAATGTGTTGTGAAGTACCTGAAAAATGCTGAAATACATTTAATCAAATTCATTTGCTTAAATATATTAGTAAACAACTTGTACGTATGTTACACTTACACTTCAATATTTCTACAATCATCTTCAATTGTTGCTAAATCGTGATAAATAGCATTTTTCAGGTACTTCACAACACATTATGCTCACGCTCTCCCAAGTTTATACAACAGATGCACTGAGTACACAAAAGCGTGAATATCACGATCGAAAAAATAAGTGCTTCTTAAGATTTCTGAAACTTGACATAAATTTTCTTGAGCAAAAATTCAAGTCGAAGGTCGGAAGTCTTAAGCTGAAGCAATTGCTCAATTTTTATTAAGATGCAAATGAATTTTAAAATTAAAAAAGTAAAAAAAAACAATGAATTTAAAATGTGATAAGCAATGAATTTAAAAACTTAGTGATAGTCTATTTATTTCGAAATTCAGGGCTAAGGCTAAATCAAGTATTTAAAAAAAAATAATCGTTAGTATTTTAGAATTTTAAAATAAAAAAATTAAAAAAAAAACAACAATGGATTTAAAATGTGATGAGCAATGAATTTAAAAACTTAGTGATAGTGTATTCATTTCGCAGGGCTAAGAGTAAATTAAGTATTTAAAAAAAAAATTAAAATAATCGTTAGTATTTTAGGCAAGTAAGCGAATTTATAAACTGAATTATGTTATGAATGTGTGTAAATATGTATGTAAATTTAAAATGATTGAATTGAGGAATATTATTTTGTGATAATTAGACAAATATATTTTGAATTTGATAATTTAATTTTGTTACAAAAAACAAGACTATATATGGACTACTGAATGGAATACCTCGGCTGCTAGTTCGAAAACTATTTCAGAGTTTGTTTGGAAAATGCCATGCTTCTGAAATAGGGCGATTTCGAACTGGAAGCCGAGGTATTCCACTCAGCAGTCGATATAGTAATAAATAAATGTATATACATGAAGTCAGCAAATTTAAATGTATTTTATGAATTAATTTAAATTTTTGTCAATCGTGTAACACAGTACCTGTTTTAAGACAGCATACAAAACAGTTAATTAAATAAAGCATACAAGTTTAATTTTACTTCTGTTATAGTATTCAGCATTGTGGGCCCATTGGGAAACCATTATATTTTGCGATAGGTCGTTTTCGGGCCTTAATACCAAGATCCATCAGCTAAAAGTGACTACATTAGGAATGGTATTTTCGAATCAAGAAGTTCAAGAAAATTGTGGATAGGGTAGATGTCTTTGTTCAATATTACAGCTTTTGTTTCTAGATGGCGACCGCATCGGAAATTCGCCAGGCCTGCTTTTGAATCCGTAGTAGCGAATATCCTACCCGGACGTTACTATTATGCGTATCCCTCCATCACACTAATCTCTTTTCTTACCCTCTTTATTTTCCTTTCTAACTTTGCCTCTATTACTACTGTTGCCCTTACCATCTACCTCTACCTTTTATCTCTACCCCAGTTTAGGCCAATACCTCGGGAGCAGAATAAGATATTGAAATAAAAACCATCATTTATTCATATCTTTCGTTTGAAACCCATATCGTTCAAACAAAAATCATCGGAGGTACCTCTGGTATATATATAGCTTTCTATCTCCAGAACAGAGCATGGGTATATAAACCCTCGTTGTATGGTCTCCGGGGTCCATATTTAGGTAGATATCTCCAGGCCGTGGTTACCAAAAAGTATGAAATATATTTAGCTACGTTCTCGCATACCTACAATATTTGTATTTGTACATACAAAATTCGCTTCAGTAATTTCTGAAGTTGTTCCAGTAAAACCATGACACGAGATTATTATATATAATAAATACATTTTAATTCTGATTTTAAATCATACATTAAGCCAGCAAATTATATTATTTATGGCATTCAAAGGTTTTTAGTGTAGTAAGGAAGTCTCATGTTGGGACTTTTGTTCTCTAAAACTCCAGGCAGTGGAATCATTGTGTCCTTACCGATTAGCTTATATTCGATTCCCGGATGAACTTTCCTTCGAGACTCCCTAGAAGGGATATTTATTGCTTTCATCATATCTTTGTCGATTCAACGTACTGGTAGGGGATACACGTATTGAATTATAACTATTGTTACGGTGACGCTGTAATAGAAAAAAAACTTATTAAAATACCAATATGGTAATGAGTGGTAGTTTTGACTTTAGGGCACTATTAACTTTGTCATTTTCAACATCAATTAAAACAAGGAAGGACGGGACATACCTTTCATGAACGTAGCTGAACTAAGGAAGCGAATTTTTAGATAAAAATTAAATTAAAAAGTAGGTAATTTGTGTGAGAATACAAAGATTCACGTTTCTTGTGGTGTGCATGACATAGCTATGAATCACTTATCTGAAGAACATATGACGTATACGTAAGTATTTCATGAAATTTTAAACTTGTAGCTTTTAAAATGGGCCATCGGTTTGTATTGGGCATAGAGTATATCACCATCACAGGACGGTGCTCGCGGCACTTGACTTGTCAAAAGCTTTTGACACAGTCAAACACAGCACGCTACTCCAATACATACATATATATTAGGCTCACACATGTCTGTTTCTAAACAGATGGACTGCTAATTATCTGAATGGTTAGCAAGCGTCGGTTCAATTTAGGAACGAAATCTCAAAGCTAAGGAAAATTAAAGAGGGTTGTTGTTGTTGTAGAGATAAGGTTGCTCAACGAAGGCTTTGTGGAGTGTTATCGATGTGATGGTCCATTGCCGGATACAGATTCGGTACGCTCCGGTAACACAGCACCATTAAGGTGCTAGCGCGATCATCTCGGGAACGATTTATGTGGCCACGTTAAACCATCAGGCCATCCCTCTCTCCCCATCCCTAAGTTCCATGAGGAGCTTGGGGTCGCCAGAGCCTCGTCTGTTAGTGAAACAGGATTCGCCGCGGATAGGTGAAGTTGACAATTGGGTTTAGAGAAGCTATATATTGCGCTGGCAACTTGAATGGTTGCGCTGTACAGCCCTTTGAATCTGGTATTTCAGTTGCCTCTTACGACAGGCATACCTACCGCGGGTATATTCTGACCCCCTGGGGGTCCCGCTGGGGGTGCCACAGGATGGTGTCCAATCCCCGCCTAATCTCATTTCTACATATCAAGGTTCCCTTCCCACCAGAAGGAGTTACAATCATTTCCTATGCCGGCGACTGCACGATTATGGCAATGGAACCTGGCCCTTCAATGGATGAATTAGTTTCTGAGGTAAATAGCTATCTCCTCGATATTTCTAGTTTCGATCAGGATCTACATTTTGGTGAGCATGGAGCCGTAATTGTACCGAAAATCCAGGGCCGTAATAAAACGTCAAATCCTTTGCTGGTAGTACTTGGGGAAAATACAAATAAACGCTCATTACCACATACAAAGCAATTGGCCAACCGATTGCATGCTACGCGTCCCCTATATGGTCGCCAAGCCTAAAGCCTACTCACTGGAAGAAGCTACAGGCCTGCCAAAATACTGCTCTCAGAACCGCAACGGCAGTCTTCTTATGTCCCCAGAACACCATCTACATAATGAGGCGAGAATACTCCCCATTAGAGAGAGAAATGAAATGCTAACCAAGCAACTCCAGAAACCTGGGAATCCCAACAGACATCTGATTGATGAGCCTACACCGCCAAAGGGGCTTAAGGAGGCATCTCCGTAAGCATTATGAGGAAATACAGCATCTGAGAACGCAGCCGTAGGAAGCTAAAAAACACAAGCAGGTCCTCAGTGAAATCCACAAACAGGCGTCGGACCTCTATGACAGGAATTGTCCATTGAATCATGTACTCAAAAAACAATACCCAAAACTAGCAGAGGAAACGCGCGTCACTCTAGCTCAGCTTCGATCTGAGTACTGTAACAGGTTAAACTCTTAGCTATCCAGAATCAACCCCGACATACAAAACATATGTCCTGCTTGTAACGTGTCCCCACATGACACCGACCATCTCTTCAAATGTATTGTGGAACCAACGCCTCTAACACCCCTCTCATTATAGTCCACCCCTGTTGAAACAGAATGTTTCCTTGGACATTGATGACAATTTGTGATCGGCCGCACCTATTGGATGGGGCGAAGCACAGCTATAACAACAACAGCAGGCGGACAACCCGGAAAGAGAGGCAGCAACTGGGCGGACAGTAGGGGTGAGATCTTGGCGGATCAAATAGAAGAAACGACGTTTTGCACAATAAACGGAGACGCCCCCACACGTATGGTAGGAAGCTGTCACAGTTCGCCGGATATTTCAATCGTGAGCGCAGAACTCGCAAACTGCGTCACCTGGCAGCCGATGGTAACATTGGCATCCGACCACCTGCCTATACTTATTTCGCTCGAGCGTTCTGCCGACTTCATCATCACAGAAAAACGCACTTTCATTAACTTTAAAAAAGGAAAGTGGGACGAATATAAATCCTTTACAGACAACCGCTTTGCTGCCCGCCAAGGGGAGCGTGCTTTCCGCAAGGTCATGGAATCCGCCTCGGCTCGTTTCATTCCCGCCGGTAGAATTCCCGAAATTCGGCCCCACTTCCCGGCGGAGGCCGCAAATAAGGGATTGTTTGGGGATGAGCACAAGCGGGCGAAATGGGAGGAGCACCTAAGCGGTTGTAACCTCTCTGCCGGTGTAGGTTAACTTTGGTTCACCTTAAGTCCCTATCGAAACCGTCTAGGCACAATGACAAAGTTTCCATCGCCTTTGGCGATAAAGTGCTGTCGGATATATAATGCATTCCGCGGTCGAAAAGGATAGACGGAGGGCCAACAGACTCGCACATAAACATAATTTCAGCGCGTCACCAATTACCATCACCGCCAAAGAGGTTGAGGATGTCATCGGTCAGGCTAAACCATCCAAAGCAGTCGGCAGGGCGGAATAGCCATGCCGGTGCTTAAAAGCCTAGGGAAAGAGGGTTTCAAATATTTAGCACATGTCTTCAGCCTGTCTGTTTCCACCTTTGTCATACCCGAAAAATGGAAAATGGCCCAGGTGGTCCCGCTACTAAATCCTAACATAGGAGAGTCAAATCGCCCGATATCTATCCTATGAATATGAAATAAAGATACCACGTGACTATAAACCAAAATTATTTATAACAGGCATGCAGTTTGAAAAGAATAGAGATGACCTGATCGAGTGTCTAAGAAAGCAAAACAAATGCCTAGAACAGGGTGAAATAAAAATTATTAAGCAATATAATGTTAAAACTAGCAACAAAAACTATTACAACGCAATATTGGAGGTGGACGAGGAAATGTTTACTAATGCTTTAAAATTGGATAAGCTCAACGTAGGATGGGAAAGGTGCAAAGTTTACGATGGCGTTGATGTGACAACGTGTTTCAAATGCAGAGGATACAATCACAAGGCGACTGAATGCAAAAACGAGGAAGTTTGTACTAAATGCTTGGGTAAGCATAAGACCATTGAATGTAATGAACAACCAGCAAACAAGTGTATAAACTGCATAAAGGCAAATGAGAAGTTAAATCTAGGACTAGATGTCAATCACTCGTGCAATAGCAGACAGTGCCCAGTCTACCTAAAGCACTTGAATGCAAAAAAACAAAGGCTAGGATACTAGCAGCGAACACCCGACGCACTGATAAGCCCGCCACAATTCAATGAGATACCGCTGAAGAAAATTCGATACAAAGAAAGACTGCAGACTAGACACAATGAACTTAAGTGCATATACTTGAATATTAACAGCATAGTATCAAACAAATGTGAACTGGAAGTGTTGGCTGAAGTACATACACCAAGTATCATATTATGTTCGGAAACGTGTACAACGAAAGATGTTGAAGACAGCGAATTAGAAATAGCATCGTATAATATGGTTAGATGCGACTCGCACAGCAGGCATACAGGAGGAGTACTAGTGTATGTTCATAGGGCAGTGGAGATAAATGTAATTTATAATGCTAGTGTCAATATGAACTTATGGTGCATTATAATAAAATTGAAAAAGGTCGATAAAAAGTGGCAAATAGGGGTTCTGTATCATTCACCAAGCACAAGTGATTCAGCGTTTATCGAGTACCTAAATGAAATATTAATCGATAAATTTGAAAGAAGTAAATGTAATATACTAATCGGGGATTTTAATATAAACATGACTACATACTACATATCAACATATAGTACAAAATTGAATGAGATATTTTCTGTGATGGGTATGACCCAAAAAGTAGAATTTAATACTCGAATTACAGATGCAAGTGCATCTAAAATTGATTTATTATATTCAAATTCAGATGAAATACAGTGCAATAATTTGCCTGCATACAAAATTTAAGATCACGAAACAATAATGTTCAATATTAAAACGTCTAAATCATACCAGATGAGAATGACCAAGAAAATCACAGCTTGGGATAAATATAATAGTGAAATCTTAATAAGCATCCTGAGATCATGTAACTTCAACATAAATGAAAACCTACTAATTGATGAGAAAGTCGAATTAGTGAACAACATAATAATGCAAGCTATGGAAAGTTTAACGTATGAAAAAGAAGTTCATATCAAGCTTATGAATAAATGGTACGACAGAGAACTGACGCAAATGAATAAATGCAAATATAATAATTATAAGCTTGCGATACAAACAGGTGATTGGAACGAATATAAAAATATAAATCGTATCTACAAAAAGCTAGTAAAAATAAAGAAAGTTAAATATATGGAAAATAAAGTCGAAATGAATGAAAATAACGCCAGAGAAATGTGGAAACATCTTAAGCAAGCGGTTTGCTTAACGAGAGATAACGAAGGGATTAAAAAGGCGATAATAGATGGTATGATGGTAGAAAATGAAACTGAGCTGGCAAATGGTCTAAATAGGTTCTTTATAAATAGCGTAATTGAAATTAATAACATCATAGAACCTTGCCGTGTAGCATTAAGTGATGTACAAGTCAATTCTAGATTAAAGTTTGCCAAAATAACAACAGATGAAGTTATTAATATTGTGAAAGAGTTCAAATACAAAATAGGCGGCAGAAAACTTATATCTGATGGAGTACTTAAAGACTGTATATCGTATACAGGATATTTCTACGCACAAATAATCAATAACAGCCTAGAAGAGGGTCTTGTACCAGAAAAGTGGAAAACGTCAACGGTGATACCAGTGTAAAAAGTTAAAAAGACAGTAAAACCTGAAGAACTTAGACCCATAAACACCCTGCCTAGTGATTGTAAAATACTTGAAGCTTATGTTAAGAACCAGTTAACGAAATACATTGAAGATAATAATATACTAGCCCACCAGCTGTCAGGCTTTAGAAAGAAACATTCATGTGAGACAGCTCTTAATTTGGTGATACATGACTGGAAAGAAGAGTTAAATAAAAAAAAAAGTGGTTGTTTCAGTCTTCCTAGACCTCAAACGAGCTTTTGAAACAGTGGATAGGGAGATCTTAATCAAAAAATGGAACGTATTGGTATAACTGGTGTAGAACTTGACTGGTTTCGCAGCTATTTGAAGCAGAGGAGACAGAAAACGGTTATAAATAGCGTGATGTCTGATGAATTGGAAGTACCCATAGGGTTACCACAAGGCTCAGTTTTGGCACCGATACTGTTCTTAATTTATATTAATGATATAGTTAACGCTATTGAAGGTTGTGAAATTAAACTATTCGCTGATGATGCATTAATAATGATTAGTGAGAATAATATTAATTCTGCACTTTCTAAAATACAACATGAACTGAATAACCTGTATAAATGGTTGTGCGGAAATAGACTGAAACTTAATATAAATAAAACGAAATTTATGATAATAACAAGGAGGAACGTTAATGAGGATATAATTGGTTTAAAAATAAATGATGAAAGCATACAAAAAGTTGACAGTATAAAATATTTGGAAATTATAATTGATAACAAACTCAAGTTTGAAGAACATATAAACTACACAGTCCAGAAAGTTGCGAAAAAAATTGGGGTTATGCAGAGAACATCCAAATATATTCAAAAAAAGTACAAAATAATTATATATAAGTCCATTATAGAACCGCACTTTGTAAACTGCCCATCTATTCTATTCATTGTGTCAGACAAAGAAATAGATAAACTTCAAAAGATGCAAAACAGATGTATGAGATTTATTCTTAAAAAACCTAGAGATACTCGTACGGCTGATATGCTGAAAAGTTTGAACTGGTTAAGTGTAAAGCAAAAGATTTTTTTTCACGCTATGAAGTTTATATTTAATATTAAAAGTGAAAATGTACCTGAATATCTAAGTAAAAACGTAGTATTAGTTAAGCAAACACATAACATTAATACAAGGAATAAACACAATTTCAAACTGCCTTTATTCAGAACTGAAATAGATCAGCAAAATATTTTTTATAAAGGTCTAAAAAGTTTCAATGAACTGCCTATAGATATAAAAAGTTGTAATGAAATCGGAGCTTTTAAAGCAACACTTTATGAATTTTGTAAAACCTTAGCAATAAGATAGTAAATTATAATATAATTTAATTTATGAATTAGGCTTTTTTGCCGTAATAAATAAATGAAATGAAATGAAAATGAAATCGCCAGTAGCCGAGACGCTTGAAGCCATTTTGCTCCCCTACTTCAAAGCAAATTTGCAGCTAGCCTGTCATCATCATGGCTTCATAAAACTCCATAGCACCACCACCGCGCTAAATGTCATCGGCACCCAGATAAATTGCGGTTTAAATCAAAACCCCCACCGTAGAACAATACTCGTTGCGCTAGACCTATCAAAAGCTTTTGATACGGTCAACCATGGCACGTTACTGCAAGACCTGGAAGGGTCTACTCTTCCCCTATGACTTAAAAGGTGGACCGTAAATTATCTGGGTGGTCGGCAGGCATCGGTGCAATTTAAAAATGAAACATCTAAACCAAGAAGAATTAAACAGGGGGTGCCTCAGAGTGGTATCCTATCCCTACTTTTGTTTAATTTCTACATATCTAAGCTACCTTCGCCACCAGAAGGAGTTACTATCGTTTCCTACGCCGATGACTGCACAATAATGGCCACAGGCCCAGGGCCACAGATCGATGAGCTTTGCAACACAATAAACGGCTACCTCCCTGATCTCTCCAGTTTTTCGCCTCGTGAAACCTGGGCATCCCAACAGACATCTGATTAATTAGCCAACACCGCCTAGGGACTTAAGGAGTAATCTCCGTAAGCACTTTGAGGAAATACGGCACCTGACAACTCAGCCGTATGAAACAAAAAAAACACAAGCAGGTCCTTGGTGAACTCCACAAACAGGCGTCGGACCTTTATGCCAGGAATTGCCCGGTGAATCCAGTACTCAAAGGACAGTACCCAAAACTTGCGGAAGAGGAACGCATACTCCCCAGGGAAACGCGAGTCACTCCGGCTGAACTTCGTTCTGGATACTGTAACAGGCTAAACTCTCACCTATCCAGAATCAACCCCGACATACAAAATGTATGCCCCGCTTGCAATGTGTCCCCACATGACACCAACCATCTCTTTAATTGTAATGTGGAACCAACGCCTCTAACACCCCTTGCATTATGGTCCACCCCTGTTGAAACAGCAAGTTTCCTTGGACTTCCGTTAGAGGATATTGATGACAATTTGTGATCGGTCACATCTATTGGATGGGGCGAAGCACTGCTACAATAAGAACAACAGAGGCAGCAACTGCATCACCCATCGATCCCGATCCGTTCCTGCCAGTTGGCTTACAGGGGCATTTATTAGTAGAAGGGAGGGAGAAGAGAGAACACTGGAGCAATACGCCAGGTTTCAGAAAATCTAAAATACTGTTTGGAGGTTATAGCACAAGTCGCTACAGGACAATAATAGACCTGTCGCAAGATAACCTAAGAATCCCAAGAGCTGTTCTATTTGATTTTTTTTTTCTCGGCCGTTGTGGCAGCGCACTGCCCTCAAGTGGCCCGATGAAACCAGGCTAATCCTGTTTTTTTTTTTTTTAATTCATACATACTTTTTTTTTTGTTTTTTTTTTTTTTTATTTTTTTTACTTTTATTTTTTTTTTTGTATCCTAATTCTTATTTATGTGTTACTTATAATTTTTTTGTTACCGAGTCTTTGAGAGGCAGTGGCTTCTTAAGCGCCGAGATCTAAAACCACTCAGCTACAGAGAAACTCATCAGCTGAGAAATATAGATTCACAAAATACAATAGACTAAAAGTATAAATATAATTTTTTAATTATTAAGAGAAGATAGAACCGTCTTTTTTATGGCAAAGAGCGAGTCCGAAACATCAATTATTCTCGAGTGAGAGTTATAATCTTCACACAAACATAGAAAAGGTTCGTGTAGTTGGAAATTGCTTCTGCATTGTTTAAGAATTATAGGTTTATAATGCCTTGAAACTCGGCATGGAACATTCAAGTTTACTTCGTTCAATAGAAATGGGCTTGAAATCGATCCATTTAAAAGTTTAGCCATAAATAGTACACCTACCATTTCTCTACGACTTGCAAGGGTAGGAAGATTTATTAGTTTTAATCGATTAGTGTAAGGAGGAAGATTATACGGAGAGTCCCATTGAAGATTTCTAAAGGCAAAAAGTAAAAACTGTTTTTGAATTGATTCTAGTCTATCCACATGAACTTGATAACGCGGATTCCAAATTATCGATCCATATTCTAATATCGGCCTCACCAATGATGTAAAAAGGGTTTTTGTAACGTAAGGATCACCAAACTCCTTTGCCCATCTCTTCACAAATGCTAAAACTCCTCTCGCTTTATTGACTGTGGCATTAATATGAGGGTTGAAACTAAGTTCGCAATTCATTGTAACTCCCAAGTCGACAAAAACATCAACGCTTTCCAGAGTTTGGCCATTAATTGTGTAGGAAGCTGGCTGTATGTTCCCACGTGAAAAACACATGGATTTACATTTTTCTATGTTGAGTGGCATAAAATTCGCATTACACCAAGTAACTAAACGATTTAAATCCGCCTGGAGTACAGAACGTTCTTCAACCGACGCGTATGACTTAAAAAGTTTTACGTCGTCGGCATACATTAAAATTTTAGAATATTTTATAGTTGTGGAAACATCGTTTATAAAGATCAAAAACAGAATAGGACCGAGATGGCTGCCCTGAGGCAAACCGGAGGGAACATCGATGACATTCGAACAATTTTTTTTTTAAATGACTCTTTGAGTTCTACCGCAAAGATAGGAGATCCAGCGAGTTAGGCCAGGTTGAAAACCAAGCAATTCGAGTTTATAAACAAGTAATGAGTGGCGTACTTTGTCGAATGCTTTGCTGAAATCAGTGTATATAACGTCGGTATGATGATTGTTTCTAAACCCATTAAAGACGTGAGTTGTAAATTCAAGCCAATTGGTTGTGGTTGATTTGGCTCTACAAAAGCCATGCTGAGAAATATCTATCAATGTAGAAATCGAAAATGTAAGGTGATTAGTAACGATTGCTTCGAAAAGCTTAGGGATAGCGGAGAGCTTTGCTATTCCACGATAGTTTTCAATAGACGACTTGCTTCCTTTTTTATGGAGTGGGATAAGAAAAGATTCCTTCCAAGCCATCGGGAAAATGCCATTTTTTAAAGAGAGGTTAAACAGATCAGGAAGGGGCTGGTAAATGTATTCCGCACATTTTTTAAGAAATCATGTTGGGATCAAATCGGGACCGTATTTGAAAGATTCTTTTAGGGTCTTTAGATGTAGTAGAACATCTTCAGGCAGCAAATGTGGGGCATATTTTGAGTTACTAGAATGGAGCTCATACGGATAATTTGTGGTGATGAATCAACCACAGCAGAGTAATTAGAGTGAAAGAATTGAGCGAAGAAGTTTGCAATCTCTTGATCGTGGCTGGAAATGCTATTTCTAAACTTCATGGCAGAAGGAAATCCGTTAGTTCTGCGTTTAGAATTTACGAAATCATAAAAAGACTTCGGGTGGCAAATAATGTTTCTTTTAATTTTACATATGTAAGCTTTATAACACTTTTTATTAAGTTCAAAATACTTATGACGGAAAATAACGTACTGTGCATAATGAGAATGTAAACCGGTTCTCTTATATAATTTGAATAAACGTGATTTCTTATTTTTTAAAGCTTTTAAAACTTTAGTAAACCAGGCTTGCACTGGTTCAATGTACGAGCATTTGCGTTTGGGCAAATATCGAGGCCAAGTTATCTCAGAAAGCTCTTTATTTAAATTGTTGAAATTAGTTTTGGAAAAATCAAAGCATCTGGTAGAGGCACATGTTTTGTTAGTGCAGCCGACTTCGTTGCTTATGATTTCGTAAGTTATCTCAAGAGAAGGATGGTAAACGTCTTCTGGCAAAACAAGAGGTTCACACCGATTTATAGAGAATTTAGATATGACGTCAACAAATGCTAAGTCTAAGAATTTTCCATACTTATTCGGAAAGAAGTTGATTTGATTAAGGCAAAGATCAGTAATTCCATCCAAAAAGTCATTGTTATGCATCTTGGGTGATACGGGGACAATATTGTGATCAACGGTATTCCAAGATATATGTGGCAGTTTAAAGTCGCCTAAAACAATCATTGAGTCCGTGTACTTTATCATCGAAGTGACTGATTGTAACAGTGAAATATGGTTGATTATAAACCAAAGCATGACAAATTATCACTAACAAATGCATACATGTTGTTTATATATTTAAAATAGTAGGCAATTTACTTACCCTTTCTGGTGTGATGATTCCTGGACAATCGGGTCTGACTAGACGCGATTTATTTTGCCTTAAGACAGCGTGTTTAACGCGAACTATATCATGTTAGGGCACTCCTTTGGTGAGGCAAACAACCAAAGAAATTTCTGCTTCTAATGCTTCTAGGATAGCAGCAGCAGCTCCCGGTGGCGGCACATAAATAACAGTTGCATGCCGATCAGTTGCCTTTTTTGCTTCGGCTTCCTATTAAATTTTAATTCACATTACATTATCTACAATTCAATTTTTAATCAATACAAATATAAATTACCGAAGCAAATACTGGCAAACCAAGATGCGTAGTTCCACCCTTTTTTGGGGAAATACATCCAACCAGTTTGATACCGTATTCCAAAACGTTTGGTTGTAGAAAGTACCTTGTATAAAGGTAACTCCTTGGCAAATAAAACGTGAATCTGCACCTAATTGTAGGTTTCCTCTTATTTTGGCATATTCAGAGCTGAATCGCACCCCGGCAGAGATGTTATCTATTAAATTAATATAACACTTTTTTTATTATTTAAAAATTCACATACGTATGAATGAATAGCAGAAAATAACAAATGTTGTTGTTGTACCGATGACACTCTCCGTTATGGACTTTGTTGGTCCTTTGCCGGATGCAGATCGGGTACGTTCCGGAAACAAGCACCATTAAAGTACTAGCCCGACCACCTCGGGAGCGATTTAGTATGACCACATGAAACCTTCTAGGCCATTCCGTTGATTCTATATAACTTAACATTATTTCGGGCGAAAGCCGCCAACGCAGAAAGGTGTTCTGTCATTTAGAAGTGCTTGAACAAAGCACAAGAATTTTTCCTTTTTACACACCAGGTTAAGCGAGAGCTTGTAAGAATTTTTTTAACATTTCAGCAATTATATTTTTTCTGCGTTTTAATGTTTTCCGGAATAATTACTGAACTGTCATAAATAAACAAAAAAAAATATGTATACGAATACAGTTCTGCCAAGTTTTTGTGGCATTTTGACATTTGCGGGGCAGTGCTGCCAAATCTTTTATATGGCTATGCGCAACTGTCGATGGCCGTTTTTTTTTTACCCGTAAACGTAAACGTATATACGCGTGTTAAAAAACACGGCTATTGTTTCAACACCTATTCCTACTTCTACATTAGTTCCTGTTTCAACGTCTGTACCTGCTCCTGTTCCTACAAATGCACCAGTTCCAGAATGCACGACCTGGTCTGGCAGGAAAATTCGATTTCGAGAAATTTTGGATTTGTAGCCAAATTCTCTACCAAGGCGGGTAGTGTGGCGGTGCAGTTCAAGTTTTCAGAACAAAAGTGTTGCTTAGCAACTAACATTGGTAGTAGTGCAGTTTACGGTACCCACCCTAAAGTTTGGCCAAGATTTTCGAGTGAGGTATCAAAAGACGCGTATTAATCTCGAGAACAATAATCCGAAGGCGGAAAAGAAAAATTGTATCTCTGTCCGGGAATATTTGTAGTTGAAGTTGGCGATTTTAATGTGGTTGTTGTTGTGTTTATACCCACAAAAAAAATTGTGCATCACCGTGGCGGTAGCCACGGCTATACCACACACCCGGACTTGGCATGGCGTAGTCCCAGGGTTATTTTTTATTTATTATTTTATTTTTTATAAGCGCGGCCGAAGGCCGCCAACGCAGAAAGGTGTTCTGCGCAAAAAATACTATGGATCCCACCCCCGGTTTCGGAGGGACCCGTGGTCTTTTTTCGGTTATTCGTTAATATCTATTGAACGGGTAAAAAATGTAAACTTCCGCTTTCGGATTCTTGATCTAGACGTGAATACGCGTCTTCTGATACCTCACTCGAAAATTGTTGCCCAAATTTCGGTGGGTACCGTAAACTGCACTATTACCCTAACATTTAAATTTTATATTGTTCAACAAGTGTTCATAGTTGAGTCAGTCATTAAATATTTTTCATAGTATTGTATGTATTGTATTTATTTGAAAATTTGTTCCTAGCACAACAATTTTGACAAATTATTTAACAGTGCTAGTCATGAATAGCATGAGCTATAAAAATTGAACATTTATAATAATAAATTAGATTAATCAAATTAAATTAAATATAACGGACAATAGTGAAATATTTATGTATGTAAATGTAAATCTTAAAACTAAAGAAAAGTAGTTAATAAATATTAAAAGACAGCAGTAGTGATGACAACCTTTGGCTGGTTATAGATTGAATAGTATTTAACAAATGAAGAAAGAAGACACAGAGAAAGGAAAAGGACTTAGAAATGAACATTTTAACATTTAGTGAAATAATAAAATACATTTATATATAAATTTCAATAGGAAATATTTATTCTTATTTTCCTATATATGTAATACTTCTATATTGCTATATACTACAGGCCGGGTACACTCACAGACATCAGAGTGCCGACATATTGCTGTTTAAATGTTTTTGTATCCAATAATCGAATGTACCTAAAATAAATTTTTTTCTTGTCACACTTACATACATATGTTGCTATACTCGTAATCACAAGAATTTTATATGCTGTCTTTTCTCGATTTCGAATATTTTTTTTTTTTTTGGGCGGGGGGGTTTGGTTGAATGGCACGGACGTTAGTCCATAACGCCAGGTTGAATCTTGATGGTTCTTTTTTCAGATTGTTGTTATCATCAGATTGATCATATATGTAACTAGCAGACCCGGCAGACGTTTGCCCTAAATTTGGTCTATCTGCATACATTTTAATAAGCTTTTTCCGTATAACTCTGCCCTCCCCCTCTACACTTTTCCTAATCTTTTTATTCACTTCTCCCTTCGTCTTTTTCGCTTCATCTATCTCCATTTTCGTCTCATTCCATCTCTTTCTCAGTCTCCTTCTTCTATCATTTCTCTTCTCTCAAGTTCTTCTCATTCCATCCCTTATTGCCAGTCCCAGAGGGTGGTATGTATTTTGTTCCAGTCCCATTCCGAGTCTCAGTCCCAGCCCCAGTCCGTCTCTGGTCTACTTCCCGGAAAAAAGCATCGTAAATACTAATAAAAGCAAATTTATCACTTATTTAACAATCATTATTAGTACATTAAGACAACGAGTATATTATCGTACAACAAACGGAGTAACAATTTATGTAAATTACAATAATTTATGTGAATTATGTTTAAATTTATAACATTTTAACGGAACAAATAACTTAAATAGAAAAATAGAAAAGAACAAGTAAGGAAGGCTAAGTTCGGGTGTAACCGAACATTACATACTCAGTTGAGAGCTATGGTGACAACATAAGGGAAAATAACCATGTAGGAAAATGAACCGAGGGAAACCCTGGAATGTGTTTGTATGACATGTGTATCAAATGAAAGGCATTAAAGAGTATTTTATGAGGGAGTGGGCCATAGTTCTATAGGTGGACGCCATTTAGGGATATAGCCATAAAGGTGGATCAGGGTTGACTTTAGAATGCGTTTGTACGATATGGGTATCAAATGAAAGGTGTGAATGAATATTTTAAAAGGGAGTAATCCTTAGTTCCATAGGTGGACGCCGTTTCGAGATATAGCCACAAAGGTGGACCAGGGGTGACCCTAGAATTTGTTTATACAATATGGGCATCAAACGAATGGTGTTAATGAGTATTTTAAAAGGGAATGGGCCTTAGTTCTATAGGTGGATGCGGTTTCGGAATATAGCAATAAAGGTGGACCAGGGGTGACTCTAGAATGTGTTTGTACGATATGGGTATCAAATTAAAGGTATTAATGAGGGTATTAAAAGGGAGTGGTGGTTGTTGTATAGGTGGTCGCATTTTCGAGATATCGCCATAAAGGTGGACCAGGGGTGACCCTAGAATTTGTTTGTACAATATGGGCATCAAAAGAAAGGTGTTAATGAGTAGTTTAAAAGGGAGTAGTCCTTAGTTCCATAGGTGGACGCCATTTCGAGATATCGCCACAAAGGTGGGCCAGGGGTGACTCTAGAATTCGTTTGTGCAATATGGGTATCAAACGAAAGGAGTTAATGATTATTTTAAAAGGGAGTGGGCCTTAGTTCTATAGGTGGACGCCTTTTCGAGGTATCGCAATAAAGGTGGACCACGGGTGACTCTAGACTTTGTTTGTACGATGTGGGTATCAAATGAAAGGTGTTAATGAGTATTTTTAAAAGGGAGTGGGCCTTCGTTCTATAGGTGTTCGCCTTTTCGAGATATCGCCATAAAGGTGGACCAGGGGTGACTTTAGAATATGTTTGTACGATATGGTTATCAAATGAAAGGTGTTAATGAGTATTTTAAAAGGGTGTGGGGCTTAGTTCTATAGGTGGACGCCTTTTGGAGATATCGCCATAAAGGTGGACCAGGGGTGACTCTAGAATGAGTTTGTACGATATGGGTATCAAATTAAAGGTATTAATGAGAGTTTAAAAGCGAGTGGTGTGAAGGCGTTTTCCAGATATCGACCAAAATGTGGACCAGGGTGACCCAGAACATCATCTGTTGGATACCGCTAATTTATTTATATATGTAATACCTGCCAAGATTTTAAGGGTTTTTTATTTCGCCCTGCAGAACTTTTTCATTTTCTTCTACTTAATATGGTAGGTGTCACAACCATTTCATAAAGTTTTTTCTAAAGTTATATTTCGCGTCAATAAAACAATCCAATTACCTTACCATGTTTCATCCCTTTTTTCGTATTTGGTATAGAATTATGGAATTTTTTTAATTTTTCGTAATTTTCGATGTCGAAAAAGTGGGCGTGGTCATAGTCGGATTTCGTTCATTTTTCATACCAAGATAAAGTGAGTTCAAGTAAGCACGTGAACTAAGTTCATTAAAGATATGTCGATTTTTGCTCAAGTTATCGTGTTAACGGCCATGCGGAAGGACAGACGGACGACTGTGTATAAAAACTGGGCGTGGCATCAACCGAGTTCGCCCATTTTCACAGAAAACAGTTAACGTCATAAAATGTAGGCCCCTACCAAATTTCAAAAGGATTGGTTAATTTTTGTTCGACTTATGGCGTTAAAAGTATCCTAGATAAATTAAATGAAAAAGGGCGGAGCCACGCCCATTTTGAAATTTTCTTTTATTTTTGTATTTTGTTGCACCATATCATTACTGGAGTTGAATGTTGACATAATTTACTTATATACTGTAAAGATATTAAATTTTTTGTTAAAATTTTACTTTAAAAAAATTTTTTTTTTTAAAGTGGGCGTGGTCCTTCTCCGATTTTGCTAATTTTTATTAAGCGTACATATAGTAATGGGAGTAACGTTCCTGCCAAATTTCATCATGATATCTTCAACGACTGCCAAATTACATCTTGCAAAATTTTAAATTACCTTCTTTTAAAAGTGGGCGGTGCCACGCCCATTGTCCAAAATTTTACTAATTTTCTATTCTGCGTCATAAGTTCAACTCATCTACCAAGCTTCGTCGCTTTAGCTGTCTTCTGTAATGAATTATCGCACTTTTTCGGTTTTTCGAAATTTTCGATATCGAAAAAGTGGGCGTGGTTATAGTCCGATATCGTTCATTTTAAATAGCGGTCTGAGATGAGCGCTCAGGAACCTACATACCAAATTTCATCAATATACCTCAAAATTTACTCAAGTTATCGTGTTAACGGACGGACGTGGCTCAATCAAATTTTTTTTCGATCCTGATTATTTTGATATATGAAAGTCTATATCTATCTCGATTCCTTTATATATGTACAACCAACCGTTATCCAATCAAACTTAATATACTCTGTGAGCTCTGCTCAACTGAGTATAAAAAGGGAAAGAAGAAGGGTTGGGGTTATACAGGAAATAGTGAGTTAAGGTTTCAGACCATTTGCTGTTAGGTTTAAATATTATGAATGTAAAAAAAACTTTTAAGAATTTGCCTATAATTATTTTGGTTTAGAGAGTTTCTTACTGAAGTGGGAATTGAATTCCAGAGACGTATGGTGTTGACGAAAAACAGCCGAGAGGCCATATGGTTAAAGCGGGGCAGCATTAGAGTGCATGACCGAGTTGACCTATTGAATACAAGTTTTTCATACAAATACGGAGGCGGGTTGAAAAGATAGTATGCGAAAGAGAAACGTGCAACTCCTAGCCCTTTGATACTCAAGAAGGTTACAACCTAAGAGTCGTGACCGAATTTGCGCAACCCATAGACATAACGAGTAATGTAATTGAATGCCACCTTCATTTTATGAGCGGATACTGAATCAAAATTACTGTATACCAACTCCGAGTATGTTATGATTGGCATAATAGGTTGTAAGGCGAATTTTCGACGAGTATCAAGTAGAGCGCTGATTGTCTCAAATTACGCAGAGTGCCATAGACCTTACCCACAACAGCATTAACGTGATCAATACAGGTTAGACTAGAATTTAATATACCAAATTTCAGGCAAAGCGAATAGGACGTGTGTAAATATGTATGTGGGTATTATTTATTCATGTCTTTATTTCGGCTTCTCATGCATATTTATTTTTGCCAGGTTGATGCGACTAAATCGAATATCACAATTAAATTACTTAAAGCTTCCATTTGATATGCATAATACACACATTCTGGGTGTATCCGGGCCCCTATTTTAGCCTATATCTCGAGACACATCAACAGCTACAATTTGATACCCATAATGTAAAAACCCTGATCAACGTTTTCGCCTATATCTCGAGGCCCTAGTCGCCCAGGGGTATTAAAATTACCCTCTATTAAAGCACTCACTTTCTAGGGGTACCCAGGTCCACGTTACGATTCGCTATGTATATAACCACGCCTGATTCCTGTTAGGAGTGCAAAACCACCACCCTGATTCCAGGTCAGGGAAGCATTGCATCTCCCAACTCCGCCAAAACGCCCGAAGGAAGCAAAAAGGCAATCTTGAGGCCTTTTTGAATTTTCAGCTCAACCAAAAAAGCGCGAAAAATCGCAGTTGAGCCAAAGATGACACTGCACATCCACTCCGACGAACAGACTAGAACGGAATGATTTCGAATTCGATTCGAAAACTCATTGCCAATTAAGTGTAACATATGTGAAACGGCGTACGTATTTCAAAAGTAGAAAATTGGCAAAGTGTGTGCCGTTAGTTGCAAACATTTCGTGTTCCAATGGTACATGAACCAGATACGGATAGAGATTTAACATGTAAATGCAACAATGTAAACATATGGATCACATTTTTGTTGCATTTGCATGTTAAATCTCTATTCGTATCTGGTTCATGTACCATTGGAACACGAGGATAATTATTTAAGCCGGAGTCAATGGTGCCGTATGTCGTATCGCTGTATCCGTATCCCTAACATAATCAGCTGTTTATCGTTACGACGGTAAACCAAAACCCAATTGGTTGGCTACGATACGGTGACGACCTTAGCGGCACCAATAATCGATTGCATTGATTCTCATAAGATTGGTCGAATCAGCTGTTATAAGGTTACCGATACGGTTACCGATAAAGCACCAATGTCTCCAGCTTCACCCGAAATCACACAACTGAAGGGCCAATTAAACTTCCTTAAAACCAAATTAAACTTCCTTAACCCTAACGCCATAGTCGTAACCAAACCCATATCCATTACCATCTCAATGTGATCGATTAATGGTGCCTTAACCTAAAAATCGTGAAAAATTCATAAAAATGAAGAAAACGCAAAAATTACAGACATATTCCACAAAAAATAAGTCTCTTAGTCATAACGTATTCAAACCAATGAAGAAAATCTACAAAAAGTTATTAAATTCACCAACCCAAATATTTTTTGGTTATGGATATGGCGAGAATTGATTGGCTATGGCGTTAGCGTTATGGTATGGCACCATTAATCGATTACATTGATTTCCATAAGGTAGGTTCGATCAGCTGTTTTATCTGGTTATGGCTTTATGGTTATAAGTCACCATTAATTCGCCCTTTAACTCTAACGCCATAGTCGTAACCATACCCATATCCATAACCATCTCAAATGTAATCGATTAATGGTGCCTTAACTTAAAATCGTGAAAATTTCATAAAAATTAAGAAAATGCAAAAAATTACAAACGTATTCCACAAAAAATGACTCTCATAGTCATAACGTATCCAAAATAATGAATAAAATCTACAAAAAGTTTTTAAATTCACCAACTCAAATATTTTTTGGTTATGGATAGGGCGAGAAACCAAAAACCAATTGCTTTGCTATGTTGTGGTTATGGCGTTAGCTGCTGTTGTTGTTGTTAGCGTTATGGTATGGCACCATTAATCGATTACCTTGATTTCGTTTCGATGAGCTGATTTATCTGGTTATTGTTTTATGGTTATGTCACTATTAATTGGCCTTGACTTGTGTTATTTACCGGAATGCATTAGATGGCAGCACAGAATGATTTACAGTGCTGCCAAGTATATGTGCTGTCAAAAAAATTTACCGGTTTTTCGCAGGTGTTTAAAATATTCACCCATGGCGCAACGATACAAGGTGGCAGCATGGAACAGCTGATTATACCCTTTTTATACCTTTCATGAAAATGAAATGGTATATTAATTTCGTCACGAAACCGAAAATTGTAAGTCCTTAAAGGAAAATAGATAGACCCACCATTAAGTATACCGAAATAATCAGGTTGAAGAGCTGAGTTGATTTAGCCATGTCCGTCTGTCCGTCTGTCTGTTTGTATGCAAACTAGTCCCTCAATTTTTGAGATATCTTGATAAAATTTGGTGAGCAGGTGTATTTGGGTGTCCGATTAGACATTTGTCGGAACCGACCGGATCGGACCACTATAGCATATATCCTCCATACAACCGATTTTTCAGAAAAAGAGGATTTTTGTAATATCTTACCCAATTTAACAGATTGAAGCTTCAAACTTCACCATATACTTTCGTATATTGCACATATTGTTGCCTGAAAAAATTTATGAGATCGGTCGTATATATAGTATATATCCCCCACAACCGATTGTTCAGATAAGGAACTTTTCGTAATTACTGCCCTATTTTAAGAGCTAGAGGCTTCAAACTTCAGCGAATGCTTACGTATATAGAATATATTGTTGTCTGAAAAAATCATAAAGATCGGTGGTATATATAGTATATATATGGTGGTATATATAGTATATATATATAGTATATATATATATATTTTCGCAAATTTTAGCCCCATTTTAACAGCTAGAAGCTTCAAATTTCACCGAATATTTACCTATATAGCATATATTGTTGTCTGAAAAAATCATAGAGATCGGTTGTATATATAGTATATATCTCATACAACCGATTGTTCAGATAAGAAACTTTTCGCAATTTCTACCCCATTTTAACAGCTATAAGCTTCAAATTTCACCGATTGCTTACGTATATAGCATATATTGTTGTCTGAAAAAATCATAGAGATCGGTTGTATATATAGTATATATCTCATACAACCGATTGTTCAGGTAAGAATCTTTTCGCAATTTCTACCCCATTTTAACAGCTAGAAGCTTCAAATTTCACCAACTGCTTACGTGTATAGCATATATAGATGTCTGAAAAAATCATTGAGATCGGTGGTATACATAGTATATATCTCATACAACCGATTGTTCAGATAAGAAACTTTGCACAATTTCTGCCCCGTTTTAACAGTTAGAAGCTTCAAATTTCACAAAATGCTTTCGTATATAGCATATATTGTTGTCTGAAAAAATCATAGAGATCGGTGGTATATATATTATATACTTCATATAAACTGTCATATTGACCCCTTTTTTACGGCTAGAAGCTTCAAGATTCATCAAATTTCATCAAATAGTTACGTTTACGTCATATATTTTTGAAATACGTGATTCGTAGCCATAGTTTTTACATGCAGACCACAAAAAACGTGAAGCTTTGCATCCTCACACAGATTACCTACCTATTTTTTATTTTATATTTATCTTAAAAATCGTTTAGATATGTTCAAATTTCACCAAATGCTTACGTGTATAGCATATATTGTTGTCTGAGAAAATCATAGATACCGGTGGTATATATAGTATATATCCCATACAACCGATTGTTCAGATAAGAAACTTTGCGCAATTTCTTCCCCATTTTAACAGTTATAAGCTTCAAATTTCACCGATTGCTTACGTATATAGTATGTATTGTTGTGTCAAAAAATCATAGAGATCGGTGATATATATAATATATATATGATGGTATATATAGTATATATATATAGTATATATATATTTTTTTTACGATTTCGGCCCCATTTTAACAGCTAGAAGCTTCAAATTTCACCAACTGCTTACGTGTATAGCATATATTGATGTCTGAAAAAATCATTGAGATCGGTGGTACACATAGTATATATCTCATACCACCGATTGTTCAGATAAGAAACTTTGCGCAATTTCTGCCCCGTTTTAACAGTTAGAAGCTTCAAATTTCACAAAATGCTTACGTATATAGCATATATTGTTGTCTGAAAAAATCATAGAGATCGGTCGTATATATATTATATACTTCATATAAACTGTCATTTTGACCCCTTTTTTACGGCTAGAATCTTCAAAATTCATCAAATTTCATCAAATAGTTACGTTTTCGTCATATATTTTTGAAATACGTGATTCGTAGTCATAGTTTTTACACGCAGACCACAAAAAACCTGAAACTTTGCATCCTCACACAAAGTACCTACCTGTTTTTTATTTTATATTTATCTTAAAAATCGTTAAGGTATGTAGATCTGTTCACTATATATTTCTTATCTTATACATCCGATTATTCGGAGATTACGAACGGGATAAGATTATTGTTCAGCCCCATTCATGAAAGGTATGAAGTCTTCGGCACAGCCGAAGACAGTCCCGTTCTTACTTGTTTTATTTGATTTGATACATCAACTTAAGGTGCCGTACGATTTTGACATTTGTCCATCGAATTTACAAAAACAAAGTACATGGAATTTGTATTTATGTTTGTAGGTATGTCACCATGCTGCCACCTTGTATCATTCCGCTATGTATTCACCTCACGTTGAAATTTGGAAAATTGACAAGACGTCTGAAGGAGTTGTGCGTGGGATTGCCGCGCGCATGTTTTTTTTTATATAGGAAACAAATTTATTTAATAGGGTTAAATAATGATTAATGATGTGCTACTTTCGCTGGCGGTTAGCGTACTGCCAGTTCTAGCTTTTATATTTGTTTGTTTTTTGTTGCTACATAAACTCTACGTGAAAATTCGGTAATATCAGTGTCCACACTTATAGTGCACATAACCTCATGCAACCGGTTAAAAGTTTTTTTTTTTTACATTTATGGACGTACAACTTTTTGTATAAATTTTCAAAATTTTATAACTAATATGTAAATTAACTGACTTAACATGTCTGACTGTTATCTATTTTTAGATCAAACTTTGCTGTGACTGTCAATTGCTGGTTTTGTAATCAAAACACTCGAGTACCATACTTGGAATCTAATAGCTGGATGTGCCCAGATTGTGAACAGTACAATGGTTTTACTAATGATGGCGATTATAATCGCGATATGTTTCAACAATTCAATTGCAGTAATAAGTCTGTTGGTATAGCTAGATTGGATCAGTCCTCAACAGAGCGTGACACATCAGTGTCTGCGCTGAGCGCAACTAAAAATAATGGTCTGTGTCATGAATGCAATGAGGCACAGCGTTTAAAAGTGGAAAAGTTGGCTCAATTTGAACCTAAAAGTGAATCGCGATTTGATGCAGAGCTTCACTGCTATAAGTACATTTCACTTAAATATGATCCAATTTTTTTTTGTTATTAACTACAAATTTCAGATCTAAACTAGAGGAGCAATACCGCCTGTGTGGTACTTGTGAACGCCATTTACGTAAAGTACTGCATGAGAAGAAGAAAATAGTGCTTGGCTCCAAATTTCTTGATTTCATTATCAAAGGTGCCGAGACGTTAAAACAACCACATTTCAATCATATTCGTCAAGTACAACGTCAACTTTGGAAGCGCCGTCTCTCGTTGCACATCACCATACTCACTATAATTAACTTAATTTGCTTATGCTATATGCTACCAACATTGAAACGGGAACATATAACTACTGTTCTGGGCGACCGTTTTGGCGAGCAGTTATTCTTTGCAATGTCTCATGTTTTGGCGCTAGCTCGTGTTTTCACCACGTACATATCAGAAATTAGCGCATATCCATTATTGGAAAAATTAAAATTATTCATACGCACAATTTTCATGATGCTTTTGTATTCGTTGGGATTGAAATTTCCAAAAATTGCACGCATCAACTTTTCTGCGCTATATGTACTCGTTTATCCTTTTACTTTATTGGTCATGACTTTTGGGTACAAATTAATTGATGGCTTCAAGTTAACACGCTTCACTTTTTTATTGGCTTTATGGTCTGCATTTGCTGGTGGATTAATTGAAGAACAATTATATTTTCCACCAAATGTATTATTGGTAAGTATATAATGACTTAATAGTAAACCTCTAGTAGTATTTTTCACGTAATTAATAATAATTGTTGATGGGATGACATTGTTGATTGTAGTATATGTATTAGAACGTGCATTTAGCAGCTCGTTAAAGATGTTCCACTAGTCTGCTTAAGAGGGCACTTTTAATCTATATATTGATTGAAATAAGGACTCAGTAGATATAGCGTTTCATTGTAGTATTGAGGTATTATATATTCAAAAAACTTTTTATTCAAATATTTCAATATTATCTACAGCTCATCGCATCAGCATTGACATTGCTACTTTCAGTGACAAATGAAGTGGAAATTTCACCTAAACTTCACGATAATAGTGCTAACAGTTTTCATAAAATCTATTCTGAGGATTATCTAAGCGATGATGATACAATTAGTATGTTGAGTCAGCATTTCAATTGCAGTGATGCTAGCACCGTACGGTGCACCTCGATACGTGGAGGAGAAGATACATCACTACAAAAATCGCTGCTTTATAAGTCTCCACTGACTTCTTCGACATACTCCATAAACAATATGCCACGTACACAATTTTCACCCAACTCCAGCTTTAAATCATGCTACTTTGATGCACAGACAAATTCTCATTCAAAGCAATCGTTATATGCTCCCTCTGTTGGAGGAGTTTTTAATACTGACAACACAGCTGGCACAATTTTTTCACGTCCACCATATTTTGCGTCAAATTTAGAGCTGAATAGTAGTTATTATCAACGTCCACGTTCCACAATGTTTGGTCAAAGTGAGACTTACAATGGAAATGTTAGTGCAAATGCCTCACTACTGCGCACCTCATTCAATGGTGAGCCTTATAATCAATATTTACCTAATCAACACAACACAAGTTTTTCGCAATATCGTGCTAGCTGTTCCTCGGCGAATCGGCCACAATTTTCTGTGCATTCAGCAACTTTGAACTCACCATTTTCTCTCTCAACTAATTCGATTTATCAGCAGCAGCAACATGCGCGTCCTTCTTCAGCAACAAATTTACTCACGCCATCACGTTTCAGTACGTCCTGCCTTACCGGTAATGTTTACTCAGCAGTCTCACCAGCAACTACAGTATCATGGCTTGCTGGTGGCGCTTTAAATCATACTAACAAGATTTTCCCAGAAACTCGTCAGCCAATGATGTCAACTATTGGCGAGAACAAGTCGCGTGCTTCATCACAGTCGTCGGGGTTTGAAAGTCAAAATGATCGTTTGAACGCATCGCGTGAGAGCTCCTTCAACACCGCCAACGAAAGCTTAGATTTAACAGCGCAACAAGGAAATACGTACGATGCCACTACACCACGAGCTTTTCAACCTATCCACGATGCTCATAGTAGTCATACAGCATATAAGACACGCCCATCACTGCTATCGCACAACACTCAATTAGTGACACCGTTGACAGTGAATTGTGGCATGGCATCGGTACTAAGCGGTCCTGCTCTATCAGATTTGTGGGGTGCACCTGCACAACGCAAAAGTATAAGCAGTCATGATAGTTTTAATTTACGTAAAATAACTGAGGAGCTGCCAGTGCCATGTTATAAGTACAAACGTGGTGATTTGTTAAAAAAGTGGAAGGAGAGCCAAATGATTTCATAGTTATAAACAAGCAACAAAGTTAGTCAGCATAAATCATTCACATATTTTTAATTTTTATTTCATATTATCTCTTTGGTTTACTGTTTCGCATCCCATTAATGAACACACATTTTATTTAATTTATGATAGCTAGTATGTATTTAAAAAACTGCGTAATTTAGTTAAAACTCTTACATATATTTAAGAATTGCTATGGACACAAAAAAGGCGTGAGATTCTTTATGTGAACAAGACAAGATCTCGTTTTTATTGTATACATAAAACAATATTTTTTTCTTCTATTAACGTTATAACTTTATTAAATAGTTTTAATGTAACAAAATAAGTTTTTCCACGAAATTCGAAAACACGAGTTTGTGTTTCGGTTTGTTTTTTTGTTACGCGTTTATATCATATTCCGGACAACGTTAATGTTTACATTAGTGGTTATGAATTATACTTTTACTATATTAATTTTTGAACTTTTAATTCAGTTGTAAATTTAAGCACTGCCATGTTAAAGCAAAGGAAATGCAAAATTGTTAATATGTACAACTAAAGTCTTGAAAAGGAAATAAACACGCTTCTACTACCAATGCGTTTTTTCCCAAATGCGAACGATATTTTTAACGCATAGCAATACAAAGTAACCCCAAAGCATAATTTTTTAAAATTAGAACGATCTTTTTATGCAGTAGGTGATGATTGTGTGTGTCAATGCTGGTGTGTAAAATACGAAAAAGGAGTATCGTTCCTTCCAGCAATGGCCAGTTGAATTAACCCTTTACTTCTACCAACCAAGGGTTAACAACCGCGGAAATTCAGAATTTCATTCGAAATCTCCCTACCTCAGCTCATAAAGTATTTACTAATACTACGTTTCCACCATACCCAAACTCTGTCATCAATATCCTCTAACGGGAGTCCAAGGAAACTTGGACAGGGGTATGAGAGGGGTGTTAGAGGCGTTGGTTCCACATTACAATTAAAGAGATGGTTGGTGTCATGTGGGGATACATTGCAAGCAGGGCATACATTTTGTATGTCGGGGTTGATTCTGGATAGGTAAGGGTTAAACCTGTTACAGTATCCAGATCGAAGTTGAGCTAGAGTGACGCGTTTTCCTGGGGAGTATGCGTTCCTCTTCCGCAAGTTTTGGGTACTGTTCATTGAGTACTGGATTCACCGGGCAATTCCAGGCATAAAGATCCGACGCCTGTTTGTGGAGTTCGCTGAGGACCTGATTGTGTTTTTTAGCTTCATACGGCTGAGTTCTCAGGTGCCTTATTTCCTCATAGTGCTTACGGAGATGACTTCTTAAGCCCCTGGGCGGTGTTGGCTCATCAATCAGATGTCTGTTGGGATGCCCAGGTTTCTGGGTATTAAACAGGAACTGTTTGGTTAGCATCTAATTTTTCTCCCTGATGGGAAGTATTCTCGCCTCATTATGTAGGTCGTGTTCTGGGGACATAAGAAGACAGCCCGTGGCGGTTCTGAAATATAATTTTTTGTTTTTCGCCGCTGTAGGATTATAAATATAAAAAAAATACTTGGCACGATTAACATTCAAAGAGATCTATGCTGAGCTTCTCTTTCAATTTGAGTCGTGCTCCGTTCTAATTTTCCCTACAAATTGGCGCAAGGCAGGCAGATGAATTTTCACTGAGCAGCTCTTGCCCGAAATACACTCGGAATGTTAACTTAATCACTGCGGAGGGGCGACCACGCTTAGAAAAACTTTATTCTAACTGAAATTTTTTTCTTTCTTAATTGTTGGTCTTTGCCCGGGAGTTGAATCCAAGACCTTCAGTGTGGTAGGCGATGCACGCTACCATCACACTAGGGGTGCCGTGGATACCGTGGTTAAAACGCGTCTTTCGATGCCTTTCCCGGCATGTCTAGACATGTTTTAGCAGTTGGTTGAACTGGAAAACACGGAATTTGGGGTTGGTAGACACATAGTATAAATCTATGCTGATAGAGCGATTTGAATTCTGCACGTGAGCAATGATTTAGTAATATAGTATATTCTCAAAAGTGCAAGTTGATTCACCTAATCTCGTATGTAAAACTATTTGTATGTACAATGTGTATTTGTATCTATTTATTTTTTATTATTTCTTTAACATTCTAAATAAAATAATATCGTTAATACAACAACAACAATAACAACAATGTATCTAACAGACGCTATTTGTTTCAAATGCTTTCCTAAAAGACGCATGAGGGTGGGTCACATTTATTGTTGAAAAGGCACATCCAGTTTCTGAATCTATGGGTCATACTGAGTAATATTGTCCATGGGACCATAGGTCTGAAATGAATTTCGAGTCTCTCTTATTTTGTTAAAAAATTGTATATCCCAATCCGAATCTGAATTTGACATTTATTTTCATGTTTTTTTATTTGTGAGAGCCCTTATTCGGATCGAGATATACAATTTTCTAACAAAATTAGGGAGGCTCGAAATTCATTTCAGACCTATAGTCCCATGGACAATATTACTCAGTATGACCCATAGATTCAGAAACTGGATGTGCACCTGAAGTTTTTTTCCCCCCACAATTTGACCTGCCCTAATGTACATGTACATATATTCCTATTAGATCAACCAATCCCGGGGATATATAATCTAATACCGATCCTTCGGATATTTGCACATGTTCCAAAATTACAGGATTACAGAAAGCCAGTGCAATATCCCAATAACTATAAAGCATTTCTTGATTGTCCCACATCTAGTTCTAACTCCGCACTGACAACATTGCTTGATTACAGCAAGGAACCCCAATAAACCATAGAACCTGATCTCTCGCTCAAAAAACGTAATTTATTCCACGGAGTATAAACCGACTTGGGTGGCAAATTGGCCTAGAAGCCCGCCTCCATATATATTTTGCAAATTTATTTGTTAAATATAAATTTAAATAAATTAATACATAAAAAAGTGTTTCCCCGAAGACGGTAAAAGATTAGGATTAATCTTTGAATTGGATACTGGGGAAAAAGAGAATTGTGGAACACAAATTTACTATCTGTTGGGGTTACAGAACTTTTGAGTTTTTACAAATAGTTCTGAAAAATAGCCATATTCACAAAAAAGGCAAAATCAAGCTACCTAGGGGTTTTCATGCTAGATTTATGTAAATGATATCTTAGCTGAATGTTATGCAAATTGTTCTTAGGTATTTTCTACATTTTACTGGTAAGAGAAATCCTAAAATTTACGGCCCTTTACACGAGTCGATTCTTGAATCAATTTTTTCACGTTCTATCAAAATTATAAGGCTGTCTATTAGACTGGGTCGATTTATTAACCGATATCGCGCCATTGATTTTTCGATAGGATTTGGGCTCAGGAAAAAAGTTCCACTACGCATACCCAAAAAAATAATTTTCGAGCCTGTGAAATTTCATTTTTTTTACCTTTTTCGATTTTTAATTTTTTTTTTTTTAATTTTTATTTGATTGTAATATTTTCACTGCCGGACCCAAAAATATTCACTAAAAACGTTGTCGATAACAGTTTTCTGAAAAAAAAATATATATATTTTTTTTATGAAATTAAATTAAAACTAATATTCCCCCCAGCGGGTTAGGGGGTCAGAATATACCCGCGCTAGGTATCTGTCGTAAGAGGCGACTAAAATACCGGATTCAAGGGGTTGCGTAGCGCAACCCTTTCTGGTTACCAGCGCAATATACAGCTTCTCCAAACCCAATTGTCAACCTCACCTATCCGTGGCGAATCCTGTTTCACTAACAGACGAGGCTCTGGCGACCCTAAGCTCCTCATGCAACTTGGGGGTGGAGAGGAAGTGATGGATGTAGACACTTATTACCATACGATGCCACAAAATTTTAACTCGTTTCTATTTGTAGATTATTCAAAAATGGCTTTTGAATATGCAAAAGGTACCCGGGTACCCACCTATGCACAGAACGGTTAATGGTGCTGTGTTACCGGAGCGTACCGGATCTGTATCCGGAAAAGGACCATCACATCGATAACACTCCCCAAAGCCTTCGGGGAGAAACTTAATCGCTACAATAACAACAACAAAATTAATATTGTTGTGCTAGGAAAAATAATCAACTAAAATCCAAATGTCAGCTGTTATAAATATGAATATGAATATAAATAAGAACAAATTTTAACGGGCAGGTGAAGTGACCGTTAATTTAAAAATAACTTGACGAAACGAAAATTCACTTATGGCAGGATAAAGTGTGCGCTAAAATTAAAGGCTAGATGAGAAAACGGCCCTAAATACCTTTTTGCTCTAAACAGCCTTTTCTGCATTTTATAAACCTGAAATTCCGTCAGCGCATATTTCCAACTGAAGTAGAAATGTTGGTGTGTTATGAAGCTTTATTAGGCATAGTGGCTTTAGTAGATATCGTGCAAAAAATGGACGAAAAAATACACCTTATTTTCGTCATTTTATAAAGGCTGATTTTGATATATTGAATGCGTAAGGATATTAGAAGCCACTAGATTAATTGCCATACACTTTCTATAATGGCTTCGTCCAGCTCTACCGTTGCCAGGTAGAGACTCGGCGTTGATATTTGGTAAAAAAAAACACTGTAGAAATTCTCTTTATTCTATCAACACATTCCGACACATCCGGGATATATTTTTATTATTAAAAAACTTTCGGATTGTTTACCCTAGTAGCTAAATGTGTGTTTACCTAAACAAACACATGCGTGGGGCTTCTCAATCGAGCACATGCCTATATATGTATATATACACCGCATTTCTGATAGATTTAAAAATACATGGTAAGTAAGAAGGCCTCATTACATTGAAAAAGTTTATAAAAAAATAAATAAATGAGTAAATTCAACAACAGCCAAATGTAACAAATAAGTTACATCGCAAAGCAGATCGCTATTTATTGCTCCTCCACCGCTTTTATTTCACCGGTCGGTTTAGCTCTTCCTACACTGGGATTTAATAACACCTTAATGAGATATTCCACAGATGGTCGTTCAGCTGTTTGAAACACCGGCAATCCCCGCTCTTCAAGAGCCAAACGGGTACTTGGTCCAATGGCCACCAATTTCCAATTATCCATATTTATATTGTACGCTTTGCAATATTCATATACACAATTAACACCCGACGGCGAGAAGAAAGCAAAATATTCTATATTATCAGCTTTTAATGCACGCTCCATATTATCGGCCAATGCCGGATGGCAAACAGTCTCGTATACCTCACAGGCGTCCACTTGAAATCCATTTTCGACCAGCTTGGAAAGTAATAAATCAGTGCGTAAGTTACCACACGGCAGCAACAGTGGCAAATCGCGAGATCCATCAAATGTATCCACTATAAAATCAGCAAGATTTCGTGCATTGCCCGTTTGCTTGCCGTGCGTGAAAAGTTGTTGCAACGATGATAAGGCCAAATTGTGTGTCACTTCGCCAACTGCATAATTATGCAATAGTTTCCAACCCGCATGCAGTTCCGAAAACTGCAATGCCTCACAAACTGCTTCAATACATCTGGGACTGGTAACGATGATGCCTGCAAAACTATCAGGATTTTGCAGTTTGGCACGTAATTGTTCTAAATTCTTGAAACCGAAACTTAGTGTGGGCACAAATATTGGATTGAATCCATTGGATTGTAGTTCTTCCGCGTACCGGTCGCTACTCTCCGATTCGGATTTGAAAATAATCACTGTGCGGCGGCCACTCATCTTGTGCTATCACTCAATCGCTTAACGTTACACGAATGACTAAATACAATTATCAAGTTCTTATATTTTGTTAAATACCTTTTTACGTTTGTAGATGATGATGTTTGTATTAAAAGGAGCAGGTGGCTGGGAGCGTGTAAAATACAGTGCATGTAAATTAAATGGCTTATCGGCTTATTATATTTGAACAACGCAAGTGGGTGGAAACGAAAGTGATAATTGTTTTGACAAAACAGCTGATTAAATTGTTCTTAATGACAGGGTTGCATGTTTGTGACCACAAGATTTGTTTTAGGGCCTAACTATGTTAATCTGTGTATTATCTTTCCTCTGCCTAGATTAGGAGATACGTCCTCACATGCTTGCATGCTGAAAATAGGCCCATGACTAGATAGAACAAAACTGAGTTTACCCCAAACAATAAAACTCTTTGCATATTTTAACGGCAATTCTTCACGACAGCATGACACTGCTAATACGCGTCAAAAATATCGAGAGAGGTGTCAAAAGACGCGTATTAATCTTGAAAAAAATAATCATAAGGCGGAAAAGAAAAATTTATCTCTGTCCGGAGATATTTGCAGTTGAATTTGGCGATTTTCATGTGGTTGTAGTACCCAAAAAAAAAGATTGTGAACATAAGTGTTTTGTGCGGATATAGTTTTGGTCTCCAAACCGGTGTTGGACTCACCCAGGGTAATTTTTTAAAAGCGCGGCCGAAGGCCGCCATCGCAGAAAAGTGTTCTGAGCAAAAATACTACGGATACAACCCCCGGTTTCGAAGGTACCCGCGGGTTTTTTTTCGGGTTTTCGTTAGGATCTTTTGAACGAGTTGAAATTTTTATTTTATATGTTTGGACGCGTATTAGCAGTGTCATGCTGTCGTAACGAATTACCATTTTAGCTGCACTCCAAGCATGTAAGGAACAAAATGATGGTTTTCGGAAGTACATAAAACGTCAAAACTTTTACCCGAAAATCGATAGGCTATTACCCATGGTTCAATTATGTACAGGTTGGCTCATCTCATCAGCTGATTTTATTTATGTCATTGCATGGTCGAAGGGATTGTCAAAAGGAGATGGCAAATGAAACCAACACATTGCCAACATTTTACTTACACATACAAAAACTGCTAAGTTTTATGTTCCCATTCCATACCATTCGCACCAACACCAATACACTGATTTTGACAATTTGAACAGACATATTTTGTTGCTTTACAGATGAGCCAACCTGTATATAGTTGAACCATGGCTATTACCCTACAAGACGGAGGTAACCAGTTCACCCACACATTCAAAGCTTTTTTCGCTCTCCACTAACACATCGACGTTTCATGCTGTCATCGAAATGATAGCGTCATCTTAATACAACAATTTATTAATTATTCCGGGAAACATTTTAAAACGATGAAAAACTGTAATTGTGGTAATTAAACTAAAAAACTAAAAAAGTGCTTGTGAAGATTCGATATCCAAAACCAAAAAAGGTAACGTTTTCAAGACAGTGCACAACCTAAACAAAGGTGGTATCAAAAGACGTGTGTCGAGATCCGTTTTTAGAATCTGAAAGTTGTATAGAATCGACGGGATGGCCTAGAAGGTTTCAGGTGGTCATACTAAATCGCTCCCGCTACAACCAAAGCAGCATTAATTACTCTCTGCTTTTCATTCATACGCATGTGTATTTTTATATAATAAAAAAAATGTTATATTATTTTAATATATATCACCTCTGCCGGGGTGCAATTCAGCTCAGGATATGCCAAAACAACAATAAACCTACAATAAAATGCAGATTTACGTGTCATTTGCCAAGGATTTACCGGTAAACAAGGTACTTTCCACAACTAACATGCTTTGGAATACGGTACAAAATTGGTTGGATGTATTTTCCCAAAAAAGGGTGGAACTACGCATCTTGGTTTGCCAGTATTTGCTTCGGTAATTTATATTGATTTGTATTGATTAAAAATTGCAGCCGAAGCAAAAAATGCAACTGATCCGCATGCAACTGTTGTTTATGTGCCGCCACCGGGAGCTGCTGCTGCTATCATAGCAGTATTACAAGCACGACATTTCTTTGATTGGTTGCATAATCGAAATTGTGCCCTAACATGATATGGTTCGCATTAAGCACGCTATGTTAAAGCAAAATAAATCTCGTCTAGTCAGGCCCGATTGTCCAGGATCGTCGCACCAGAAAGGGTAAGTAAATTGCCTACCATATTAAATATATAAACAACTTGTATGCATTTGTTAGTGATAATTTGTCATGCTTTTGTTGAAAATCAACTGAAGAAGGCAAATACCAAAGATTTCGAAGTTCATGTTAATACCAATTGATTTCTTTAAATAGCGTTTGGAGAACAAAACCCATATGTATGTATGCATACGACTGCATAGAAAGGGAGGGATTAATTAATTATGATCAGTAGATTTATAGGATTTTTATTATTTTCCCTGCGTCGCCGTTGCCATTACATTGCGTTAAGAGAGGACATCAACACCTTACCAACAACCAGTTAAAATTTTAGTAAATTTTGCTCTTTTCATTACTGATTCAAAACGTGGGAAGTTATATATGTAGCATTCCATGGAGAATGGTAAATTTTAGCAGACTTTCGCATTGCGGTCATTATTAATATTCAATCCCTAGAAGGTTCAATGTAGTCATATCAATAGGTCCGGAGATGGTCGGGTTAGTACCTGTTGTTGTTGTTGTTGTAGCGATTAGGTTACTCCCCGAAGGCTTTGGGGAGTGTTATCGATGTGATGGTCCTTTGTCGGATACAGATCCGATACGCTCCGGTAACAGCACCATTAAGGTGCTGGCCCAACCATCTCGGGAACGATTTATATGGCCACATTAAACCTTCAGGCCATCCCTCCCTCCCCACCCCCAAGTTCCCTGAGGAGCTTGGGGTCGCCAGAGCCTCGTCTGTTAGTGAAACGGGATTCGCCGCTCGAAGGTGAGGTTGACAATTGGGTTGGAGAAGCTATATATTGCGCTACACAACCCCTTGAATCCCTCGGGTTAGTACCTCAATGGTGCTTGTTACCGGAACGTAGATAGATAATTTATTGAGGATTGCACAGTGACTTGCACATCTCCTTCACAGCACCTCATCGTAGCCGACTTCTTTGATGAACCCTAGCAGAGTCCTTGGCTTGAGGGATTAAATGTGGGAATGCACTGGCCATGGTGAGCCCATAAACTTAGCCCTACGTTTTGAGATTGCTTCGTATTCTTGGAGGATATGGTCCGCCGTCTGCTGATCGATCACAAAATCGACATGTGTTATTCGATAGTATGCGCACTTTCTGCATACGGCTGCTTGCCCTGTAAGAAAGCTCTTGGGATTCTTCGGTTATCTTTCGATAGGTCTATTATTGCCCTGTAGCGACTTGTGCTATAACTTCCTAACAGTATCTTAGATTGTCTCAAACCTGGCGTATTGCTCCAGTGTTCTTCTCTCCCCCCCTCTCTCCTAATAAATGCCCCTGTGAGCCAACTGACAGGAACGGCTCGGGATCGATGGGTCATACAGTTCCTGCCTCTCTTTCCGGGTTGTCCGCCTGCTCTTGTTGCAGCAGTGCTTCGCCCCATCCAATAGGTGCGACAGATCACAAATTGTCATCAATGTCCTCTAACGGGAGTCCAAGGAAACAGAAAGTTTCAACAGGGGTGGACCATAATGAGAGGAGTGTTAGAGGCGTTGATTCCACAATACAGCTAAAGAGATGGTTGGTGTCATGTGGGGACACATTATAAGCAAAACAAAAAACTAAAGGGACGCGTTTCATTCATATAAAAAGCGAATTGACAGAAGGTAACCGGTACGGGTAACCGATAGGCCAGTTACCCGTGTTGTTGTTATTGCATATGTTTTGGTTAGCGATAACGAAAACATACCTAATGAAGTAACTTAAAAATATAAATCACATCGAGCAAGAAGGAATGTCAAAAACACAATAGGTAAGAGCGAGAAAGCGAGTCACACGTACACTATTTTGAGAGAGCGCATGCGTTACCTTTTTCACGACAGCAATGTAAAAGTCATTAAGACGATAATTGGTGACCAAGTTATTGGTAACGATTAAGTAATCGATTAGGTAACGGGTACCTGTCTTGTAGCGTAGCGGGATTAGAGGTTTACGCCGATCACTTTATCGGCGGCGGCGGCGTAGGCTCTATTATATACCGGCGGCGGCGTAGGCGGCGCGCTGGCGTACGCCGGTGTTCTTACTTTAAAAGCTTGATTTTTCTATTTAAAAAAATAATATTTAGGAAAGGTTTTGCTTATATGTATTTAAGGAAATCAACGTGTTGGCCATTTCGGAAAGATCCGCGGTTTTTGCATCAAAATCTCGCAGACCGTTCAAAAATTTTCAGGAGTAGCTCCTTGCGAAGTGATTGTCCCTCGTTCGCTTGCTCCAGAGAGGCTTCGAACCTAACCCCGGTCTTTGGAATTGGTACTGCTGCGTCTGCTGAAAAGAAATAGAGATACATAAAATAGTCACACATTTGCCTGTATATCTCGTGCAAAGCGTAGTTTCACCTAGGGTTAACTCCTAATAATCGTCGCGAACACAATTTCTTTAAATCATTTGTCCCTCCTTGGCGGTCACGCATAAAGGCGACTTAGGGTTGCTATTAATGGTCTATTAATACTCAAGACTATCGTGGCACAGGGCACCTCCATTTTTTTCGGCTGTTTTTAAGAGCTACAATTTCCGATGTGCGAAGAGTAGGAATCCCTACCACCAGTCGCTACCACGCCTCCTGAGCCTCACACCATATGCCAGTACAGAAGCTATAGGACTGCGACTTTGAACTCATACCTTCGTCGACTTCACTTTCCTAGAAGCTCTAGGTGTAGCTCCGAAGATTTTCCAACGGATGCTTTTGTCGCGCTATGCTACCGAGCTACACCTTGAAACGTTAGGGAGTGACTATTTGGCCAAAGATGCCGCCCTCGAAATCATAAGCAGTCTAAGTGGATGTCATGTGGATGGATGTTGTGTTCACAACATTGATTTCAGTAGTCTTCGTTAAATCAAATTTAGAATGAAAGTCGACGGATTTTAAGTTGAAAGTTGTTAACTACTGTTTTCCGGCCTTACGATATAGGAGCTCATTATGGATGACCGCGTAGCTTCAGTTTTCAGACAAGTTCGACTGTCCACTACGTTAGGGTACTATCACACACGGTCATTAGTTCCACTGTCTTGGGAAAGCTTTTGCTTCACCACTTTGAGTGTTCTTGCGAAGGAGAAAGCCTCACCTGGTAGATATATGTGCCTACGTATTCACAATTGTAAAGGGAGCCGTAACGTGTAGGTGATATTTAAAATTGGTTGATAGGCTATAATCAATCTGATTCACTCCAAGGGACTAGTTTTGGATAGGGCCGCCAACTTTAGGAAATGTCAAACCGGGAGACTTGGGTGTTGAAGGATGAAGTGTGAAAATCAAAATTAACATTTCAGACGCTATTGTATAGTTTCGCAAATAAACAATAGATGTTTGAATGCAAGACTTAGTGATTTTTCAAACCCTTCTCATAAGTACATATGTATATCCTCAACTTAAGTATGAGGTACGAATAATTTCAAAGGAGTGTTTATGCCCCTAGAACCTACTAAAGGATTTTGCATCACTGATTTCGCTTATTCTTGAGGACAATTTAAAAACAAGTTCGCCTTGGGTCATTTTATTCGAATTAATTTTTCATTATTAATTTTTTCAAAAATGCAATACACATTACAATATACATTTATGACATAACTTTTCTTTTAGTATATTTTAATAACTTGCTGAATTGGGTGATGCAAAATCCGTGTTAAGCTAACATCGAAAGCGCCTGTTATTTTAAATAACTTTTGAATAGTTATAAAGAGTTAAATTTCGAAATTAGTTTCTTATAACTGGCAGTGATGCGCATCCGTTGATACCACTTTCGACCATATCCGACCAATTTTCGACATGAAAATAAATGGCCTAAACAGTCTTAAACGAGTAGAAAATATACACCCCTATTCTGCATTTCGATTACGTTCCCGTTCTACGCTCCGCTTAAATCGAAGTTTGGTATTCTGCATTACGACGGAATCGTAAAGAGAAGAGGAAGAGCAAATGGTTTTTCGAAATCAGCTGTTAGTACGGAATGTGTGAACATTGGAACAAAATAAATTAAAGAAAATTTGTAAAAAAACACTGAAAAACGTTTATAGCCATTTTGTACAAAAAAAAAGGAATAGAATATATTGCCGCAGTGTTATATTTTTTGAGTGAAGTGCTTTCATAATTGTAAGTGTTTTTTTGTCGTTCTTTTGGCCAATTCCCTGTCGTGGCCACCAAGTTTTGTTAAAACGGATTCCTGCACGAATATAGTTGATATTTTCTGAATTTTAAGGATGCTAATTTCATTGCACTGGCCTAAAATACTTTATAAAGGTTTATTTATTCTTTGCGCAAGGATTGTTTACGTTTTCGCTTCACCTTCCTCTACGCCAGCAGCTTGCTTTGGCATATAACTGGACCCAACGAACTGACACAAATTATAGTTGTCTATTATAATGGAATCAATAGCCGCGGCATTATTTATGGAGTTTGAAAGCAACGCATACGAAAATTTACAACTTAGAAAAACGGAACTACGATCGAAATGCAGAATACAAAAAATCGAACGATTCGAAGTTGGATCGAAAAAGATTGGAACACAGAATACCAAAATTACCAAATCGAAAAAATTCCAATCCAAGTCGAAATGCAGAATAGGGCTGATAGTAATGCGCCGGACGCCGCGCCGCCACGCCGATATTTTTGACATTCGGCGGCGGCGTGCGAAAAACGACCAAAATCGGCGGCGGCGGCGTATATCTCTAAGCGGGATTCATTTGGTCTGTAATATAAGTATTGGGATTTCCTCAGAAATACGACGTCGTTATCCAAAAAGAGTGAGCCTGAGATTGTACCTCAAAATTCCTAGTGTAATTAATTTTCATCATGGAGTACTCGAAAGTTCATATACAATAGCCGTGTTTTTTTTTACACGCGTATACGTTACGAAATCTCCGTTTTTACAGATGGCTCTAAACTGATCAACAGAGTTGGCAGCGGATTATGCTCAGAAAAGCTCATTCTAAGCGAGAGCTTACGCTTAACCGACCACTGTAGTGTTTTTCAGACTGAACTTATAGCTATCTGGGAAGCAGCCCTCTATCTCGCAAACCTACAGGTGACCCATTTTTTTTTTTCAATTTTCTCGGACAGTCATATCCCAGCCATAAAATCCCTTCAATGCAGTAACACCTCATCACTAGTGGCGTTGAAGTGCAGAGAAACCCTCAACAAAGTAGCTGACAATTGCAACCTGAGCATAATATGGGTTCCTGGCCACTGTGACATCTCAGGAAACTGCGCTGTGGATGAGCTAGCTAGGGAAGGCACCAACCTACAAACAATCACCCCTATTCTGCATTCGATTACGTTCCCGTTCTACGCTCCGCTTAAATCGAAGTTGGGTATTCTGCATTACGACGGAATCGTAACGAGAAGAGGAAGAGCAAATGATTTTTCGAAATCAGCTGTTTGTACGGAATGTGTCAACATTGGAACAAAATAAATTAAAGAAAATTTGCAAAAAAACAATGAAACTTACTTACTTACTTAATTGGCGCTTAACCGTCTAAACGGTTATGGCCGTCCAACAAGGCGCGCCAGTCGCTCCTTCGCTCCGCCAACCGGCGCCAATTGGTCACACCAAGGGAGTTTAAATCGTTTTCCACCTGGTCCTTCCAACGGAGTGGGGGCCGCCCTCTACCTCTGCTTCCATAGGCGGGTTCCGATAGAAACACTTTCCTGGCCGGAGCATCATCTTTCATTCGCATAACATGGCCTAGCCAGCGCAGCCGCTGCGTTTTAATTCGCTGGACTATGTTGATGTCTGCGTTTATATTTTATTATCCAAGCCATTTTGTACAAAGAAAAGGAATATAATATATTGCTGCCGTGTTATATTTTTTTGAGTGAAGTGCTTTCATAATTGTAAGGCAAGGTGCACACGAGGCTACGCGTCATAGACGCTACAGGCGAAATTTGTACGCTTTGATGCCGAACACATGTATTTGAATGGAGAGTTGCATACGAGGCGTCAGCTGCATGAAAGCGACAAAGCATGAAATTTTCGTGTAGCTAAGCGTACAGCAATGTTGGTCGCTGAGCGTACGTACGCTTGAAAAAAAGGAAGAACAAGATGTTTGTTTACATTTTTGTATGCAAATTTGTGTAATTTGTTAAAAAATGTTACTTTAGTTAATAAAAGTGCGTGAAAGGTATATTATCAAAGCGAAAAAGAGTATTAAACATTACAACAGCATTGTTAGACATTGTTGAAGCGTTTAAAAGGCTAAAAAGTGTTGGAAACTAGAAATCACCCTTTTCTCTAGTCCGCGGTGGTTTAAAATTGCCGTTCATAATTTAAAAAGGCACGGGGATGCAAACAACGTTTAATACCTATTTTCCTTTGATTTCGGGGACGGATATAGCTGAAGAAATTTAATTTTTTATTTTTTTCAATAATTGTTTGCTTTTTGTAGCGACCATCGAAAGTAGCTTCGTGTGCAGATCTTGAGGCGTAAAGAAATTGTAGCTATATGAAATATCTTGTACGCGTCTATGACGCGAAGCCTCGTGTGCACCTTGCCTAAGTCTGTTTTTGTCGTCCTTTTTTCCAATTCCCTGCCGTGGCCACCAAGTTTTGTTAAAACGGATTCCTGCACGAATATAGTTGACATTTTCTGAATTTTATGGATGCTAATTTCATTGCAGTGGCCTGAAATATTTTATGAAGATTTGTTATGGAAACACATTTACTATGGAAGCAGTAAGGAAGGCGGTCGGCATGATGTGTTGGTGCACAGTGGCTAGTCATTGTCGGCTGGGGCGGGTCCTTGCCAACCTTACTGTTCCTGCGCCATAAACAGAAAAAAGTTCCTATCATGCCTATCAAAACGAGCAGCTGTCGAATTCAAAACAAACTGACAGAAGCGCAGAGACCGACTCAAAACGCTTATAATTCAAACTAAAACAACAGACCGTTAACATTCAAAAAAATTCAAAAATCTAAAATTAAAAAAAAAACTGGCGCAAAAAAAAATTACCGAACCGGACATGACCGGTTACTAACTCTAAAAACCAAACTCAAAAAAACTGCTGAAATTAAAATAAAATATCCAAAGGGAAAATAAACATAAAGGGCCCAATATATATAGGGGGCGCCGCGGGTGGTGTTGCGACGCCCGGTGGTTGTCCCTCCCTCAATAACCATGGCCACCGACGCACCTGTTTTTCGGTGGCCCCTTACCTGTGTGCCCTAAGTGCCTTCTAAACAAGTAAAGAAGTCAGCATTCCCATATTGTCAACAAATTTATTCAATGCTCAGATTTATCTTTTGTTTTCTCTTACTTCTTACTACAAGGGTTTTGGAACCTATTTAAGCTTATAAACAAATTTTTTTGAAAAAAATTTTATAGCAATCAAAAAGGCTATATATGTACTAAAATAAAAATATACTATATGTGTAATGAAAGAAAATCTTTTTTTTTTGTAGAACTTTGGTCAAATGCCCTTTTTTCTTTTTTTTTTTACAAATCTATCTTAGGGCTGTACAGTTTGGATACAACTCTGCTAATTGGGGCCCCCTTACAAAATTAATAGTTGTTGTATTAAAATTACTTTGAGTTTAACTAAACATCAATTCGGTATTACACATAGTATAATGACAGTAATATGTACTATGCGCTGAGAAATTAGTCATAAACGCAACTAGGACTAAACTTGGGGTAAATCCTACCCCTCAAAAAATATTGTTTCACAAGCTCAAGCAAAACGTAAGCTTTTAGCTTCATGGAAAAATTACCGAAGTCATTCACCTGTTCAGGTAAAACATGAAACTTTTAAACTTATAGTACAATTACTGAAATCGTTTTACTTGTTCAAGTGAAACGTAAACTGTTTTACAAGTAAGTGTTAGGGTTGGTATTGTTTCGGGTTTAGTTCGACTCAGGCACCCAAAAAAAAAATGTATACAACAAAAAGTTTTGTTTTGCTAACGCAAGCCAACCCCCATTACTTGTTATTTGCGTCTCTTAATATAGAGTTAATGCATTTTACTGATAATGCAACTGAGCTTGAATTACCAATAAAACTTTATTCCTTACCGAAACAATATCAACACTTTTGCTCACACCAAAATCATATTCGCCACGATGGCATCAATAAAAAAAATGTATTAGTAAAATTTTACCACAACGCAAAGCAGATTTTAATGCCTGAAACACCTTTTTCTTTGTTCCACAGGCAGTATAAATTGCACACCCATGACCATTCAAATATGCTTTGTTTTTTTGTTGGTTAAAATTTTTTCTTGTAGAAAAAAGGCAATTTACTATGATTTAAACATTACATAGATATATACTCGAATATGGTTTTTTTTTCTCTTTTTAATTAGCTTTATACCCTTTTTTGCAACACTAAATAGTTACGTTAAATTGATCTTCGTGGTTTTTAGTTATAGGACATAAACTTTACATTACTATCAATCTTGAGTTGTTTTTATGCTTTTTTAATATTAGTGCCTTTAACTACAGGGAATTCATTTTTCCATTTTTCTACCAAATTGCAATCCTATTTACAGTGCAAAGGTATTTAACACATTGGTCTTTGTGTTTTATATAAACAATTCACTTTTAATTTAGTTGTGGTTACATTAACATTATATAATGTTGCGGAGTCAAAAATATAATTTAAAAAAAAAGGTTAAGGCTACAAATACATAATTTTAGTTCAGTAGTGGAACGAACTCACCGCTTTAACCGCTGATGTTCGTTATCGCAATTGGAATGCCCGCAGGCCTATATTCGCTGTCCTGTGATTGTCATTGTAGCAGGTTTATTGTAGCCCAATCTGGTCGTAGTTGGTAAGGGTTGCGCTAGTAGTGTTAGTGCCGGTATGGACGCAGTTAATAAAGATGCGCTAGTAGTGTTATTGCCGGCATGAGCGCGGCTAGTAAGGATGCAGCTGGTATTATTGCCGGTATGAGCGCAGTTAATAAAGGTGCGCTAGTCTTGGGGTCGGTGGAACCGCCTGTTGTTGGTGTTAACCTTAATGGCCTCAAGCCTATGTACGTGGCCCCGCTACGTGCGTTGCAACTGGTGTGGCGGTACGTCTGATGGTTGTTGCGCTCGTGGTTGCGCTTATGAAGGAGTTGGGGGAGGTACTACCGATGGTGATGCCCGTGGTAATAGTAGGGACCGTTGGTGGTGGTTGGCGCGGTGGTCCGAGGTGAACAAAAGACCCAGGTGGCGATAAAGCTTCATGCTGGTCTTTACGCCGGTTGTAGTGTCCTCCTAGGTTAAGATATATTACCACCCAATTCCCCCCTTTTTTTTTTTATTTCTGCGCAGCATACAATTGCCACTTGAACATGCCTAATGGTTGATAGGTTAAAATGCAGATCTAATTCTGGCGTTATTTCATTGATGGGAAAATGTTCACGTTGTAAGTCCCAATAATCATTTAAAAACACCATCGGTGAATACGTTTTACCACCATCATCTAATTTAGTGTCGATTTGGCCGGCAACTCGGCGATTTTTCTTGATTTAGTTTTTCTTACCAAATTTTTTCTTTCCTTATGTGTATACGGCGGAAACTCAATCTTCAAAAGGGCCGATTTTTTTTCGTAGTGATGGCCGGTCTGTCTTTTTCTTGTTTTTTCGATATCTTTTTATCGAAACTTTCGCCACATCGCTAGGTGTGTTCGCGTGAACACGCTCCCAAGTGGATCGTAGCCGTAGACCGTAGCAGCAGACCGTAACAGATTTATATTCTTTCCGCAAGGATTGTTTACGTTTTCGCTTCAACTTCCTCTACTGCGGCAGCTTGCTTTGGCATATAACTGGACCCAACGAACAGACACAAATTATAGCTGTCTATTATAATGGAATTAATAGCCGCGGCATTATTTGTGGTGTTGGAAAGCAACGCATACGAAAATGGCCAGGCGAGAATGGAAACGCAAATATTGCGAGATTTGTGTAATCCATTTGAGATGAGTGCCGAATTGTAAGAAATTTAACTTAAAAGTGGTAAAGTTTAATGACTTATTCACCCCTATTATGCATTTCGATTACGTTCCCGCTCTACGCTCCGCTTAAATCGAAGTTGGGTATTCTGCATTAAGCCGGAGTCATTGGTGCCGTATGTCGTATCGTTGTATCCGTATCCCTAACGTAATCAGCTGTTTATCGTTACGACGGTAAACCAAAACCCAATTGGTTGGCTACGATACGGTTACGACCTTAGCGGCACCAATAATCGATTGCATTGATTCTCATAAGCTTGGTCGAATCAGCTGTTATAAGGTTACCGATACGGTTACCTATAAAGCACCAATGTCTGCAGCTTTACGACGGAATCGTAACGACAAGAGGAAGAGCAAATGATTTTTCGAAATCAGCTGTTTGTATGTGTAAACATTGGAACAAAATAAATTAAAGAAAATTTGTAAAAAAACACTGAAAAACGTTTATAGCCATTTTGTACAAAAAAAAAAGGAATAGAATATATTGCCGCAGTGTTATATTTTTTGAGTGAAGTGCTTTCATAATTGTAAGTGTTTTTTTGTCGTTCTTTTGGCCAATTCCCTGCCGTGGCCACCAAGTTTTGTTAAAACGGATTCCTGCACGAATATAGTTGTAATTTTATGGATGCTAATTTCATTGCAGTGACCTAAAATACTTTGATTTATTTATTCTTTCCGCCTGGATTGTTTACGTTTTCGCTTCAACTTCATCTACTCCGGCAGCTTGCTTTGGCATATAACTGGACCCAACGAACAGACACAAATTATAGCTGTCTATTATAATGGAATCAATAGCCGCGGCATTATTTGTGAAGTTGGAAAGCAACGCATACGAAAATGGTCAGGCGAGAATGGAAAGGCAAATATTGCGAGATTTGTATAATTCATTTGAGATGAGTGACGACTGTAAAAAATTTAACTTAAAAGTGGCAAAGTTTAATGACTTATTTTCTTATTTAGGTTAAAAAAAATTTTCGACTTAATAAGGATGCTTTCAAGTATGTGTTAGATACTTTTGCGGGGCAAATGCGTCCAAGGACTTCGACATCGACATGTTGTTTTTGACCTGGAAACATATAAAAAACAATAATCATCAAGCCTTTAACGTTTCTTAACAAGTTTTACTTACATTTTCGTTAAAATTCTGTTATAAATTAATAAAAAAAAATAAAAATAAAATATTTTTCCGCCAACAAATTTGCAACTTAGAAAAACAGAACTACGATCGAAATGCAGAATACATAAAATCGAACGATTCGAAGTTGGATCGAAAGAGATTGGAACACAGAATACCCACCCCTATTCTGCATTTCGATTACGTTCCCGTTCTACGCTCCGCTTCAATCGAAGTTTGGAATTCTGCATTACGACGGAATCGTAAAGAGAAGAGGAAGAGCAAATGATTTTTCGAAATCAGCTGTTGGTACGGAATGTGTGAACATTGGAACAAAATAAATGAAAGAAAATTTGTAAAAAACACTGAAAAACGTTTATATTTTATTATCCACGCCATTTTGTACAAAAAAAGCAATAGAATATATTGCCGCAGTGTTATATTTTTTTGAGTGAAGTGCTTTCATAATTTGTAAGTGTGTTTTTGTCGTTCTTTTGGCCAATTCCCTGCCATGGCCACCAAGTTTTGTTAAAACGGATTCCTGCACGAATATAGTTGACATTTTCTGAATTTTAAGGATGCTAATTTCATTGCACTGGCTTAAAATACTTTATAAAGGTTTATTTATTCTTTCCGCAAGGATTGTTTACGTTTTCGCTTCACCTTCCTCTACGCCAACAGCTTGCTTTAGCCTATAACTGGACCCAACGAACAGACACAAATTATAGCTGTCTATTATAATGGAATCAATAGCCGCGGCATTATTTATGGAGTTGGAAAGTTTTGATTAAAAATTGCAATAGTAGATAATGTAATGTGAATTAAAATTGAATAGGTAGCCGAAGCAAAAAATGCAACTGATCCGCATGCAACTGTTGTTTATGTGCCGCCACCGGGAGCTGCTGCTGCTATCATAGCAGTATTACAAGCACGACATTTCTTTGATTGGTTGCATAATCGAAATTGTGCCCTAACATGATATGGTTCGCGTTAAGCACGCTATGTTAAAGCAAAATAAATCTCGTCTAGCTAGGCCCGATTGTCCAGGATCATCGCATCGAAGGGTAAGTAAATTGCCTACCATATTAAATATATAAACAACATGTATGAATTTGTTAGTGATAATTTGTCATGCTTTTGTTGATAATCAACTGAAGAAGGCAAATACCAAAGAGTTCATGTAAATACCAATTGATTTCTTTAAATAGCGTTTGGAGAACAAAACCCATATGTATGTATGCATACAACTGCATAGAAAGGGAGAGATTAATTAATTATGATCAGTAGATTTATAGGATTTTTATTATTTTCCCTGCGTCGCCGTTGCCATTACATTGCGTTAAGAGAGGACCTCAACACCTTACCCACAACCAGTTAAAATTTTAGTAAATTTTGCTCTTTTCATTACGGAATCGAAACGTGGGAATTATATATGTAGCATTCCATGGAGAATGGTAAATTTTAGCAGACTTTCGCTTTGCGTTCATTATTAATATTCAATCCCTAGAAGGTTCAATGTAGTCATATCAATAGGTCCGGAGATGGTCGGGTTAGTACCTCAATGGTGCTTGTTACCGGAACGTAGATAGATAATTTATTGAGGGTTGCACACTGACTTGCACATCTCCTTCACAGCACCTCATCGTAGCCGACTTCTTTGATGAACCCTAGCAGAGTTCTTGGCTTGAGGGATTAAATATGGGAATGCACTGGCCATGGTGAGCCCATAAACTTAGCCCTACGTTTTGAGATTGCTTCGTATTCTTGGAGGATATGGTCCGCCGTCTGCTGATCGATCACAAAATCGGCATGTGTTATGCGATAGTATGCCCACTTTCTGCATACGGCTGCTGGGCCTATAATGCCCTGTAAGAATAGCTCTTGGGATTCTTCGGTTATCTTTCGATAGGTCTATTATTGCCCTGTAGCGACTTGTGCTATAACTTCCTAACAGTAACCTAGATTGTCTCAAACCTGGCGTATTGCTCCAGTGTTCTTCTCTCTTACCCCCCCCCCCCCCCCCCTTCTCCTAATAAATGCCCCTGTGAGCCAACTGACACGAACAGCTCGCGTTCCTACTCTGCTAGTTTTTTTCTTTGAGTACAGGATTCACCGGGCAATTCCTGGCATAGAGGTCCGACGCCTGTTTGTGGAGTTCACTCAGGACCTGCTTGTGTTTTTCAGCTTCAACCGGCTGTGTTCTCAGGTGCCGTATTTTCTCATAATGTAATGAGGGCGTGAACAAAAAGAAGCCACAAAAGATTTGTAAAAGTTACGAGGACGTCGGGTTTTGCGATCAAGCCCAGAGCAACCTGTCCGATGCAACCATCCCTTGCACGTGACACACTGACAAGAGTATGACCGTCCTAAAAAGATTATTTTCCGGCAAACGCAGCAAAACCATTTCTCATGACCGGGGTCAGGAGAAGGACACGGATTGGGTTCGATACCTTCCCGGAGGAGGAGAGTATGGCGCAGACCCGCTGCATGGATCTGCTGGGAGGATGATAATTTGTGGGAGGGACGCAACAAACTAAACAGTAGAGTCCGCTTGCTCATTACCCTGTACTCCCTTGTGGCCTGGGACCCAGTGCAACAGTACTACGATGTGTACCCAAGCACCAGTGCTGACTTTATTTCGAACGCCACAATTGCCTTTAGTGGGGCCTGACTGTCTGACTGAGTATGGCAATTGTTTCATTGGAGTATCAGCTTAGCGCACCAACATATGGCGAATACTTCCGCTTGAAAGCTGCTCGTATGTGCTTTTAGAGGTACTGATATTTTGGCTCTGGGTCCGGAGACTCTGGCTTCAATCCCCTCTGGCGTCTTCGAACCAGGGCCGTAGAGAGAAAATCCGGGCCCGGGACTAAAAAAATTTACGGGCCCCTTATAAAAAATCCACTAATACATTTGATTAGCGTGAATTAATGACGTTTCATTCATAAATTGATGGATTACAAAAAAAAAATTTTTTGCCACATCAACTAAATGATTTTTGGCTAAGAGCTGACAATAAAATTAACACAGAAAATTTATTATTTGTTTTATTTTATTGTAACGTAGAAATAAAATTCTCTTTTAACAGCTACATATTATTTCAAATAATCTTTTCTAGTTATTTGGTAACATTTTCATACATTTCTGATAAATTTAATTATGATTATAAATTTTAATTATTCAATATAGAATGTTCGGATATCAAAGAGTAGCTTTACTTGCTTTTTTCGCTGCAAAATTTTTTATAATAATATCAAAATTTAACTGTCTTGCCAAAACGGATGCAACACAAAGCGTGGCAAGTCCTAAAACTCGCTCTTTAGATGAACACGATCTATGAAAGTCTTTCATTCTTGAAAGAACGCTGAAGGAACGTTCTGCACTAGATACAGTGACAGGTAAAGTGCAAAAGGTACGTAAACCAATACAAAAGTTGGGGGAAAATTGTATACATATTTTGAAAATAGACGGCATTAGCAATTCCAATGGTGACAGACCTTTATCAAAACTTGCTTCGTAAATGTGTTTCAAGTGAACTATTTCACATTCTAAGCTTTGAGAAATATCCGACTTGTATTTTTCGACAAATTTTGCTGCGCTCGCCCGAACCGTAGTTTCATCCAAGTTTTAAATTGCCACAAAAAGGAAAACGTTTCGTTCAAATTTCTCATAGCTGCAAATCGTTCAGTAATGCCAGTGATTACCGAATCAACGATCACCAAGAATGTATTGTTTTTGAAATCAGACTGAATCATCCGTAATCATCTCATTTAAATTATCTTCAGAACGCCTTTTGGGTTTTCTCTTTCGAATGTCCGGAAACTTTGGCGAGATGTTCAATTGAATAGCAACTGTTTTGCATTCGTTTAAAATTGTTTCCCATTGGTTCCTGATCAACTTCAAATCAACATCTGTGGTGGCGTCTCTCACTTGGAGGACCACGCTTCTTTCATTAATGGTAGGGTTTTGAACCAAATTGAGGACAGTAAGATACATTCGAACTTGTTGATGTACTTGATAATGCCGGTAACATCGCCGTATGCTTGCGCAGTCAAATTTGGCTTTTGGCTGAAAGACTATGAAGAGAGCTAGGTACATTTTTTTGAGGATGTCACATCGTTGTGGAGTGCTGCCGAAGAAAATAATTGCAGCCGTACAACATTCTGCAGCATCAACACCACATAAATTGATAGCGTTTTCTTTTCTGAAATAAATTGTTGCCTAAGTAAATGGTAATACTCTACCCCATCGGGTTAGAGGGTCAATACCCGCGGTAGGTATGCCTGTCGTATGCGTAAGAGGGGACTAAAATATCAGATTCCAGGGGCTGTGTAGCGCAACCCTGCAGGTTGCCAGCGCAATATATAGCTTCCCCAAACCTAACTGTCAACCTCACCTATCCGCGGCGAATCCTGTTTCACTAACAGACGAGGCCCTGGCGACCCCAAGCTCCTCATGGAACTTGGGATGGAGAGGGAGGGGATGGCCTGAAGGTTTAATGTGGTCACATAAATCGTTCCCGAGATGGTCGGAATAGCACCTTAATGATGCTGTGGTACCGGAGCGTACCGGATCTCTATCCGGCAAAGGGCCATCACATAGATAATACTCCTCAAAGCCTTCGGGGAGCAACCTTATCGCTACAACAACAACAATAGAGTTCTCCTACCCCAGAAAATGGTCAACATTTATAGTGCATACAAAGAACATTTCAACTCACCAAATTCACTCATATTAACAGAGTATATGTGGAACTTAAGAGCGAATTGAGAGTTTCACAAAGTTGCACTGCCACACCGCCATTTTATACAGGGTAAAAGTGTAACGCTTTTGCGTTGCGAGCAGGCAAGAATTTTCACAAAGGAACGAAATACCCCGTAAAGGCGTTGTCTGTTTTTTAGAATAGAACAACAACGCTTGCGTAACACTTTATCCAGAAAAGAAAACGATATCATAGCTGCGGGTTGCACAAGGCGAGTAATCAGCATTCGAGTTTTTGTCGAGAATGTGACGTAGTGCTCCGTTGTAAGCTCCTTTCATATTGGCGCCGTTATCGTACCCTTGTGCACGACAATCTTCAATCATGTATGGCAAATTAGATCAGCGATTTTCTGGGCAGTTTTTTTGGTTACAATTCACGAAAGCCAAAATCTGTTCTGGAATTGTAAATTTGTTGCTTTCGAATTGAAATGGAGTGAGCGCAAAATCGCACGTAGTCAACGTGACTAGCATCAAGCATAGCATCAACGATAATAGCAAAATACTTAGCTTTCTTGCCTTGATCTAATATAGTTTCCCTCACATGCTTTGCACAGATTTCTATAAACTCGTTCTGAATGTCTGGGGAAAGATAGTGAACTTGTAAACGTTTGTGCTGCTATTGTGAAATCCTAACTTTCTCCAAATGATCTCTAAGTATCGGATCATAATGGCTTATGAGATCTTAGATGCCCAAAAAATGTCCATCCTTTCGCTTTTTGAAAAAAAAAAATAGTGTCCAAAATTCTATATAAAATTTCTTTCCACTTTTGAGTTTCAGTGATTAGCTGTTCATTGATAAGTGTATCAATTGTAGCCTCCTTTCGAATTAGGTTTTGTAAAGATCGCCATTGAATATAACATTTAATGTGATCTTCAGTATTTTCGTGTGATGGCAGTTTAGCGTATAGCTTCTCCCATACCTGGAATTTCGAATATTCGCCAGGACAACAAATTTTAGGTCGATTTAAAGTATTGGTGCTTAACAAACGACATGGTAGGCAATAAAAAGCATTGCTACTGGCACTCCACACCAACCAGTGACGCTCCACTTTCTCTCCATTTGGCAAGATTCTGTTTAACAACGAGGTAGGAAATGCCTCGTCATGACAATCACGTGGAAAAATAACAGGGCACTTTTGATGACCTCGACGAATTATTTCGTTGACTTCTTCAGATCGCAAAAACTCTATATTCAAGGTACCGATATCGAAGTCGTTTAAATAATCTAGACTTTAATACAGAGTTGGTGGTATTGTTGGAAGGCTTTTTGAAGATGAACCTTCATCAGTGTTACCACGAAAACTTTACGATTTCGGATTCATGTAAACATATATTTTTGTTTGATGTTTTTATTGTCTCCTCACTGTTCGAGGGACCAGGCAAAAAATCATTATCAATATTCGTTGCTTTTGAAATTCGGCTTAAAATTTCCACATGGAACAACTAAAGACTCTCCTGAATTAAAAAAAATGTCTTAGTACCTCTAAATCGCAGGCCCCCCGAGAAATACCGGGCCCCCTGAGAAATATCGTGCCCTGCGCTTGCCAGGCTAAGGCTCCAGCTATTAGGAGTGATAAGGCTGTCAGAACTAGAAGCAACAAGTGGCTTAAGTCCTAGGAAACTTCTAGTATTTGTCAAGAGGATTGAGTTTTTTTATAACATAGGTCCCGGTTCTTGATAGGGTTTTCAGCTTGGTCGTTAAAACAAACTTCTGGTAACACTACGGACTCATTCAGTCTATGTGAGTTCCTCATGAACCGGCCACTTCAACCTAACCTATATTTTGTGTTTTGGTTTTTACTTTAGAATCTACCGGTTAAGTAAGCGATGTCAGCTAACTAAGCGCCTTCAAATGTAGATCCATAAGGAACATGAGGTCGCCAGAGCCTCGGCTGTTAAAGAAACAGGATTCGCCACGGGTAGGTGACGTTGACAATTAGTTTGGAGAGGCTATATATTGCGCTGGCAACCCATTAAAAGGATTGCGCTACAAAACCCCTTGTATCAATTTGGTATTTTAGTCGCCTCTTACGACAGGCATAGCTACCACGGGTATACTCTAAGCCCACTAACCCGCTGGAGACATGAGAAGCGTGAGTGCACTTTGGGTGTCGCAAGGCAAGTTCCGTCGTGCCTGGGGTTGTTGGGTGAGCGGCCAGGCAAGGCAGCAGGGTACACATGCACCATTCAGGGGGATACCCTCGCTGAGCCCTGAAAATCTGGGAAAATTAGGTGTACTGCTCAGATCCAGCAAACGAGTATGTTCTGTACTGGCATATGATAAACTTGCAGACAACCAAACGTTTACTTTCCTGTCCAAAAGGGAATTGGTACTCGGCACTGCTGCTATAGAAGAATAGACGTAGTCATATCAATTCGTTCCCGGGTTACTCGGGGAAAGCAGTTTTAGCAGTACTTTGCCCGTTTCAATTTGCACATCCATTCAAAAAACTTCGCATAATGGATTAAACAGTCATCTGCATTTATTCGTTTTTGTTTTTGTAGCACGCCTAATTTACTATCTATTACCCCAACATCTATCAATTATCTCTTGTTATAATCTTCGGGTACCCCCGCTACCGGAAGATGCCTTGGCATGGTGGAGGTTCACTTGAATTTACTTTACAGGTCCTGATTCTGGTTATCTGAAATCCCCTTGAGTATCTTGTATTTATTAAGCACTTCCGGTTATATTAAAAACTTATTATCTATCCCTACTGATATTCGTTTCTTTTTCATTCTAGGTAATTCGATTTGACGATGTGGGCATAGCAATATTCCAGCTGTGGCTGTAAGAAGAACGTACATTTGCTCAAACTACAAGAAAACTGCGACAACTGTCCCTCGGCATTTTTAGTATCACATATAAGGCCCTACCACGCATATTATGGGAAAGGGTCAAGTTCAAAGGCTCAACATCACCTGCAAATCGACTTTGATAGCACGAAATGGGGCTGCATATATTCCGGTATTATATCTACAACACTCTTATTATATATGCAAACTGATACTAGCACCATCAGTGTGAGCTTCGAAACTCAAAATCGTTTCAGAAAGGGCACGACTACGAATGAGTTTATGTCTTTACATATGTAGTTTGTACATATAAATATGCACATATGTAAGGTTTACTAGAAAATTAAGGAAATTATTTGTAAAAGCCATTGTATACATAATTAATTCTTAATTAAATATTATTTAAACAAAAGGGACGCGTTTCATTCATATAAAAAGCGAATTGACAGAAGGTAACCGGTACGGGTAACCGATAGGCCAGTTACCCGTGTTTTTGTTGTTGCATATGTTTTGGTTAGCGATAACGAAAACATACCTAATGAAGTAACTTAAAAATGTAAATAACATCGAGCGAGAAGGAATGTCGAAAACACAATAGGTAAGAGCGAGTCACACGTGCACTATTTTGAGAGAGCGCATGCGTTACCTTTTTCACGACAGCAATGTAAAAGTCATTAAGGCGATAATTGGTGACCAAGTTATTGGTAACGATTAAGTAATCGATTAGGTAACGGGTACCTGTCTTGTAGGGTGTGTTAACACTCAAAAAATAGTGTCATTACCCACCACTATGCAGAATACAAAAAATCGAACGATTCGAAGTTGGATCGAAAGAGATAAGAACACAGAATACCAAAATTGCCAAATCGAAAAAATTCCAATCCAAGTCGAAATGCAGAATAGCGCTGACCAAAATTGCCAAATCGAAAAAATTTCAATCCAAGTCGAAATGCAGAATAAGGCTGATTTTCTTATTTATGTTAAAAAACTTTCGACTTAATAAGGATGCTTTCAAGTATGTGTTAGATACTTTTGCGGGGCAAATACGTCCAAGGAATTCGACACACAGTGGGGATTAAGCACTAATTTCATTCAAAACCACTTAGGCAAGGTGCACACGAGGCTACGCGTCATAGACGCGTACAAGATATTTCATAAAGCTATAATTTCTCTACGCCTCAAGATCTGCACACGAAGCTACTTTCGAACGTCGCTACAAAAAGCAAACAATTATTGAAAAAAAAAAAAAAATTAAAAATTAAATTTCTGCAGCTATATCCGTTCCCGAAACCAAAGGAAAATAGGTACTAAACGTTGTTTGCATCCCCGTGCCTTCGTAAATTATGAAAGGCAATTGTAAACCACCGCGGACTAGAGAAAAGTGTGATTTCTAGTTCCCAACACTTTTTAGCCTTTTAAACGCTTCATCAATGTCTAACCAAGCTGTTGTGGTGTTTAATACTGTTTTTCGCTTTGGTAATATATCTTTCACGCACTTTTATTAACTAAAGTAACATTTTTTATTATTTTTTTTATTATTTTATTATTATTTACACAAATTTGCATACAAAAAATGTTAACAAACATCTTGTTCTTCCTTTTTTCAAGCGTACGTACGCTCAGCGACCAACATTGCTGTACGCTTAGCTACACGAAAATCTCATGCTTTGTCGCTTTCATGCAGCTGACGCCTCGTATGCAGTTCTCCATTCATATACATGTGTTCGGCATCAAAGCGTACAAATTTCGCCTGTAGCGTCTATGACGCGTAGCCTTGTGTGCACCTTGCCTTACAGGTACGAAAAATCAACCGATTGCAACAATGTTTACACAGAAATTTTCGTAATTGAATTCTGAAGACTCACATCGCTCGATTCTTCAAATTAATTTGTTTATTAAACAATTTGTTGCAAAATAGCCTATTCTTTGCAGAACTTTATATTGTAATACGTATTTATGTACCATTTTCGTGACATAAAATGTTTGCTCAATACTTAAGAGAATGATATACACTTTAAGAGACAGTAGGTTTTGCTAATTGACATACGTTTTGCAAAATTAATTTGTTTAAACAATTTTTTAAAGAACATTTTGCAAAATTGTTTTATTTTTATTTTATTAATTAATTTTACAAATTAGGCGATGTAAGTCTCTTCAGAATTCAATTACAAAAATTTCTGTAAAAAATGATTAAAGTCGGTTAATATTTGTGATATGTAGGTGGTTTTGAAAAGTTCGTCCCCAGTGTGCGATATCGACATGTTGTTTTTGACCTGGAAACATATAAAAAACAGTCATCATCAAGCCTTTTACGTTTCTTAACAAGTTTTACTTACATTTTTGTTAAAATTTTGTTATAAATTAATAAAAAAAATAAAAAAAAAAATATTTTTCCGCCAACCAATTTGCAACTTAGAAAAACGGAACTACGATCGAAATGCAGAATACACAAAATCGAACGATTCGAAGTTGGATCGAAAGAGATTGGAACACAGAATACCAAAATTGCCAAATCGAAAAAATTCCAATCCAAGTCGAAATGCAGAATAGGGGTGATTTATTTTTTTTTACTTCGACATCGACATTTTGTTTTTGACCTGGAAACATATAAAAAACAATCATCATCAAGCCTTTTACGTTTCTTAACAAGTTTTACTTACATTTTTTCTAAAATTCTGTTATAAATTAATAAAAAAATAAAAAGAAAATATTTTTCCGCCAACTAATTTGCAACTTAGAAAAACGGAACTACGATCGAAATGCAGAATACACAAAATCGAACGATTCGAAGTTGGATCGAAAGAGATTGGAACACAGAATACCAAAATTGCCAAATCGAAAAAATTCCAATCCAATTAGAAATACAGAATAGGGCTGAATAACCTCCGATGGTTGGGCCAGCCCTCCCCTAAACACCTGCAAACACTGCCTACGATCTCTATTCACGGATCAAGCAAACGCCAGATGGGCCATGGAACCTACATGTAGAATATCCAAACAAATCTGGCCAAAGCTGGATGAAGAGATCACAATCGGTGATACTGTTAAACCGTATCTCTATAAGCCCACTAGTGGGCCTTCTTACGGGTCATTGTCTCATGGGCACTCATGGTGCCTAAACACAAATGACTTCTGCCGCAGCTGTAGGGACGAGGAGGAGATAGAAAGCGTAGAGCACTATCTGTGCCATTGTCCCGCACTGTCAAAAATCAGGTACCGATGCCTCCACAGACACTCCTTTGGGTGCCTTGCGGCGCTTGAATCTGCAAACACAAACGACACCTTGTTTTTCATCAGGAAGCGCTGGTTTAGCCTCACTGGGGTCTAAACATTCTTCGGAAGTAGGGAAATAGGGGCCAGCATGGTGGCACAACGGCCTACGTCAGTCCTCGCTTGGACAGCCACTTCAACCTAACTTACGTTTGCGCGTAAAAAAACGCTTATCCTCGCTTAGGCGACCCATCTAGCGGCAGTGGTTAAATAAATAGCTACGGCACAGGGTGTAGCGAAACGCACCATTTTAAGGGGTGATACATAGAATTAGTGTAGAGGTGAAACATAGACATATACATATTTAAGTTACATTTGAGTATAATGCGTATTGAAATTTAGAAGCATAGATTAGATTGATACGAACCTTTTGTTTACGCTCTCATATTTTCGCTCTCACGAGGGATTTATCTTCTAGTTGTTGCTGGCAACAATTACAGATAAATCCCTCGCGCCAGCTGAAGCGGGTGCCAGAAAAAAAAAATGTGCCAGCCAAAACGAAAAACGTGCCAAAAATTGTGGTAAACTTTAGTTTGACCTACAACTGTAGAATAGCGTTCAAAAATTATGGGAAGGATAAAAATACTTGTCTTAGTGTAAGTATTATTAGTTCGAAGGCGGAGGGTAAATATTATTTCCCATTCAAAAGTTATCACTAAAAACAGGTTTTGTAAATGTGAACTCCCGATGCAACCAGTCCATTTTGATTACAGAACCTGGAACGCCAGACATGTAGGATAAGCCCTATCCATTAAATAATGTTAACTATTATATCATAAGTCCGATTTACAGAAATTTCAAAAGAATATATGATTTTCACTGCGAGTTAAATGCGTTACAATATTTGACTAATTAATTTAATCGAAATGTTAGTTTTACTTAGATTTGTTTATATTTAACTCTAACTAGTCGTATTATTGTAAAATAACTTTAAGGAAATAAATATTTTACGACTATTATTTTATTAAATGATTGAAACTATAATCGCCGAAATGTATGTCAAAAATCCCCATTTTCAGATCTATTCATTTTTGTTTGGAGTGGCATCATTGATAAATTTTATAAAAAATGTGCATTTTGACAGCGCTCTCTCGAAACAAAGAGTTGCAAATCCATTCATCTAAGTTTAGAAGTACTAGTTTTATGCGTGGCAATTTCAGTCCATATAAAGTTTAAGCGTCTATAGATGTAAAAAAACACAGCTAATCCCCCCTATTGCGAGTGTCGATTGGAGTAGAATCGACTATTTGTCGATTCCATCTTTTTCATTTAATTTTGTTATTATGCAAGTTAATCGCCAAATCTTTGAACTATTAAAACAGTTATCTTGTACGAAACAGATTTTGATATTTTTTTAATATTTCGATTCATATAAGATACTTTTTATCCATTATAAAGATAATCGATTAACGCTCAACGATCGACTGCGATCGACAGTCGCAATAGGGGGGAATATTAGGTGGGTTGACCTAGAAAATTCAACAAGGCCATATCAAATCGTTCCCGATATGTTCGGCCTAATACCTTAACACATTGAGTGCCATGTCGTACGTTTTCGTGCGACACCTAATACTTCCTGGGGCGCCACGTCGTACGAAAACGTGCGGCAGGTATTGTTTTGCATTATATTGTCGTGCGTTTCTGTTTGACACTACAGTGTTTTTTAATGTTTTCCTAGTACCATAATGTTTGCCTTAAAATTTGGTCCAATTGGAAGAGCTATCTGAATTTTTGCGGGTTTTGTGATAAAATCTCGGAGGTACTTATTAGATTTGAAAATTTATTGGAATTCATTCAATATTTGGGAAAAAAAGTGTTATGGTAACGCATCTACAGTGGAATCAGTAAGGAAGGCGGTCGGCATGATGTAGTGGTGCACAGTGGCTAGTCATTGTCGGCTGGGGCGGGTCCTTGCCAACCTTACTGTTCCTGCGCCATAAACAGAAAAAAGTTCCTATCATGCCTATCAAGACGAGCAGCTGTCAAATTCAAAAAAAAAACCTAACAGAAGCGCAGAGACAACTCAAAACGCTTAAAAATTCAAAATAAAACAACATCCGGCCGAACCGGATGTCACGGACAGACCGTTGACATTCACAATCTAAATTCAAAAAAAATTCAAAAATTTTAAATCCAAAAAAAATAACCGCAAAAAAAAATTACCGAACCGGAGATGACCGGTTACTAACAGTTTAAATCAAACTCAAAAGAAACGCTGAAAAATTAAATAATAACAAAAAAGCTGAAAAAATTAAAAATAAAAAAGAAAAGGGCCGAATATACATAGGGGGGCGCCGCGGGTGGTGTTGCGACGCCCGGTGCTTTATCCCACCCTCAAATAACCATGGCCACCGACGCACCTATTTTTCGGTGGCCCCTTACCTGTCTTACCTTATGCCTTCTAAATAATTGGCGACGCCAGCATTCCCATTTCAATTACAAATTTATTTATACTTCATTTTCATTACGGCTTATTACTTAGGATTATGATTAAATTTATATAAGTTTACAGCTAGGTACATTAAAGTGAACTAAATGATGCCGTACAAAAAGGAGGTTCACTAGGAGTGATTAGTAAGAAAAAAAGGTATGTACATATATTCATTCCTTTTGATATAAACTTGATTTAGATCCAGGTCACATTTACTTTGGTACTGAATTCAAAAAAAAAGTAGACCATCCCAATTGGAGGGTAGGCAGGGGTATACATGGAAGCTTACTTATACCTGCTCACTTTGTTGTGGGCATATGTCGAATAGCATTGTTTTAAATGAATATGCTTAGTTATACGTAAAGACAGACCTATTTGTTCTTACAAATCTCTTGTTTTAAACTACGAACTTTCTTCAAAATACCCTGAAACATATGCAGGTTAGAATTGACCAATAAACGTTTAGCGTTTGACGCAATACTTCAACGTCTGTACTTAAAATTTACATTTTTATTTAGGTGTACGGTGTAAATTAGGCTTTTATTTAAAATTTAAAATATATAAAAAATAAATAAATACTAGGCGCGCTATACCATCGGGGGAATACAGACCGACTTTTCTAAATTAATTATCTAAAACATGTTTACTTGCGAAGTTGAAAAATAAAGAAAACTCCAATATACATATGTATGTATGAATATACTAATGTTCAATACGAACAAATAAAAATAATCTGACACTTTTTAAATATTATATTTAACTTTTACATTTCAAGTATGTGTATATAACATACAATTTGGCATGTCTAGTCCTTTAAGGCTAAATATACATACATAGTCAAGGTATTTATCATCATGCGTATGCATCTGATATCAAATCTTTAATTGTATTTATTATGATTTTAAATTTAATAATCCGAAATTTCCAAATTGGGTATGCCTTCTTGGTTGTCTTTCGTTAATGCAAACCTTACCTAATCTTAGTCAGAAAATTCTATACGAAATTGGCATAGCCAGGACATATGCGAAATTTTATTTAGGGTTAACACAAAGCATAGCATTAGTTTTGCGTATTTAACGCAAAGGTACAATAGTGGTGGAATTCAAACGTAATACAACGGCTGGCATTCTCCAGCTGACTAAACTTAGGCAAGTATTTCATAAGGGGGGGGGGGGGGGGGTTGCATACATATGTGCAACCTAAGTGGTCATATGCTTATATATACATATACCCCTACTCACTACGCACCTTGGTATATTTTCTAGGTGGCTGCACTCAACGCGCACTCTAATTGGGTATATGTCTATATATGCATATAACTATACCCAATTTAGGTAGCTAATCATACGTGTAAATGGGTGGCGATTAGATGTAAATAGTGTTAGTGTCGTATATCATGTTTCGTGTGCCCACCCTTATGTACGTGTACCTAGGAGTGTATGTAAGCTCCACTCAAGGGGCTTTGGAACGGACTCACCCCTTTATGTGGTTATTGCGGTAGTTGTTCTGGTTGAGGTGGCCGGCTCTGGGTGTGCCCGGCTTATTTCGTTGGGCCTATAGGTAGCGGCCTCTGCTGCTGCGGTTGGACTTGCTGTTGTTGATGTTGCTGATACTGCCGATTCAATTCATTGGCTGTTGTTGTTGAATCTTACCATTTGTTATTTGTGCCAATACGTTCATGTTGCCAAAGACCGTTTTACGTATTCAATACAAAATCGATTTTATAAAGTTGCAATTAATTTAAAAAAATTTCCCCGGTTTGTTGTTGTTGCCGTTTCAACGGGCACATGAGCATATAAAGTGTTTGCCACAGGTGGTTGTAATTCTACTGCATCCACATTCATGTACACATAACCGCTTGCAAATGTGTGAACAAATTTTTCAATTGTAGTGAGACTCCTCGCTGTTTTTAATGCGTTCAGCAAAATTCGTATATTTTATACTTAGTAAGATATGATTGATTGAACATAAAATGGAAGTTCTGCTTTTTATAGTTGATAGTAAAGAAATGTATTATAAAACTATTGCCAAATGTTGTCCTTTTTGATCACTTTTATTTTCCTGCAGATTGATTGATAACGTTGCCGATATCTTTCTGTAACTTCGGTAATATTTTTTTACTTTTTCTGCAAAGATATAGCAAATATCACTTTTTCTGGTGTGTATCGGGCGGAAACTCATGCTAGAAGAGAAAAATTTTTCTCCTGATGGCCGGTCTGTCTGTTCCCTTCTTTTCCGATATTTTTCATCGCAACCTTTGCCACATCGCTAGGTGTGTTCCCGTGAACACGCTCCCAAGTAGATCGCAGCCATATACCGTAGCAGCAGACCGTAACAAACCTGCTTCGCTTAGAAGGCCCGACGATGGAGCGAACAGGAAACCGGATCCGCTGTGGGAAGCCATTGCCAGGGGCCTCCAATGCCAATCAACGTGGGGCACGACTCACCCCTGAGATAAGAGTCTCAAAGTCCTATTACGAAGCTAGCCGGGCAACATAGGTCCATCAAAAAAAAATTAAGTCAAGTTGGGAGTAATTTCTGTTTCCTAGTTATACGGGCTTTGCGGCAATTAGACATTTGTTATGGAGAACTCGGCAAAACTCCGAAAGATGATTCCTAGAGGTTATCGCTCCCACCGGAATGCAAGACAAAAAAAGGTGTAGACATTTTGATCTGGAGAACTCGTCCAAACTCCGAAAGGCTAGTCCGACCTAAGCGTGGACTGCCAGGGTGTTCACGGTCCTCGGTGAGTACGCGTGTGAACAACCTATGAGGTCATTGCTCGGGGAGAATACTGGGCGAGATGTCCCCGACCGCCAAAACGCCCAGACAAAAAAAAGGTCCAATTGGTGGGTATAGAAAAAAAATCAAATTGTAAATTGGCAAAAGAAACGCCCTTGTTGGTTCATTGCGGACGAATATCCGAAGCATGGAAGCGACCTATCAATTTCCCGTTTAGGTCCTCGAGATCATACAATGCATTGCCTATTTTTCGAAGCACGCGACACTTCAGGTATTTGGGTAGGAATTTGGCGTTAATGCCTTGTTTAAAGTTACTTAAGGCAAAATTTCTTCGGAAAACTTCCTGACCTTCCTTATAGTTGACTTGTCTAGAGCGCTTGTTATAGGTGGTTACTCCCCTATCCTTGGCCTGATCTAAATTTCTACGGATCTGCTCACGAATATTAATCAACTTGTCAGCTCGGCTTACTACCGTAACCTGGTCTTCCCGAAGGCTGCCGAGTTTCCCTAAAATGTTGTACGTTGAGGCATGTTGGACCATGTTTTGGCCATATAACGCAAAGTATGGAGAACACTGAATCGCTGTATGAAAATCACTTCTCAAAACTGATAAAATCTCGGGTATATGCTTATCCCAATCAGTATGGTCAGGTTTATCTTTTAGGAAAATCCTAATCTTAGAAACAATTTCTCTGTTGACGCGTTCGGATGCGTTCGCTTGGGGAGAATATAGCCCCGTCCTCACGTGCGTCACCCCGTAGTTTGCAAAAAATTGGTTCATTTCCTTCGAGATAAACTGTTTACCATTGTCACTGTGAATAAACTCAGGGACCCCTACAGCCGGAAAAATTTCTGAAGTGAAGTAATTTATAACGTTAACAGTGGTAGCTCTCTGCATGGGCTTTAGCCAAACGTATTTTGAAAAATGGTCTAGTACTATGAAAAGAAATTGATTTCGCCGCTTAGATCTCGGATACGGCCCTAGAAAGTCGCAATACAACCGCTGAAATGGCCTTTCGGATTCAAAGGCACTCCCTATAGGTGGTCTCGACTGCTGATTGGTGGGTTTTACCGTTTTGCAGGTGTCACAACGCTGGACGTAGTCCCTGACGTCCTTAGCCTGCTGCGGCCAGAAGTACTTCTGCCTAACACGTTCTAAGGTTTTCAGCCATCCGCCATGGTAACTCCGGTTAGCGTCATGTGCTAATCTCACTGCTTCCTCAGTCAACCCTTTTGGCAACCATAAACGCCACAGCGAGTCTTCTTCCCCTTCCATCCCCTTACGAAACTTAACTCTTTTGAAAATTACACCGTCCACCACTCGTAAATCCGGAAGTGATTCCTCGTTTTCGGTGACGGTCCGAATTAAGTCTAAATACTCCTTGCTGGCAAATTCGGGAGAGACTAAGTCTATTTCTCCGGGTGTGGTAGTGAAAGTTAACTCGTCAACGTCAAAACGCGACAGCGCGTCTGGTACTACATTCAGGGTGCCCTTACGATGTTCCATTCTAAAATCGTATCTTTGCAGTAAGAGTGACCATCTCGCCAACCTCCCGCTCAAGTCCTTTTGTGTCATCAACCACTTGAGACTGGAGTGGTCCGTAATAATCCGAAAAGGTAATCCTTCGACATAGGGTCGGAAACGCTTCACGCTAATTATGGCTGCAAGACATTCCAGCTCGGTTACTGTATAATTGCGTTGAGCATTATTCAGCTTTTTCGACACGAATGCGATTGGATGCTCAGCGCCATCATCATCGACCTGAAACAATACTCCGCCAACACCTATTTTGGAAGCGTCACATTGTATCACGAATTCCCTTGAAAAGTCTGGTTGGGCCAAAACAGGGGCGGAACTCAAAGCTACTTTTAGTTTTTCGAACGCCTCTATAGCTTCAGGAGTGAGTTTAAACGGGCCTGCTGACTTGCGGAGACAGTCGGTCAAGGGACCTGCCAAGTCAGCAAAATTGGTAATAAATGCTCGGTACCAATTCGCCATGCCCACAAACCTACGCACTTGCCGAGGGGATTTAGGGATCGGGAAGTTTTGTATTGCTTCTACTTTTCCCGGATCCACTTTCAGACACCCGCTGCCTATCAAGTACCCTAAGTAGCGTATTTCCTTCTGACAAAATTTACTTTTTTCCACATTTATTGTCAGACCTGCATCTCTCAAACAGTTTGCCACTTCCGCTAGCAATTTTAGATGATCCTCAAAATTAGTGCTACATACCATCAGATCGTCCAGGTAGACAAAGACGTTCTCTCGCAGACGCGAAGGGATCGCCTTGTCCATCAGCCTACTCATAGTCTGCGGTCCATTGCACAGACCAAATGGCATCACCTTGAAGTGGTACAGAGGCCTCCCCGGAACTGCGAATGCTGTTTTTTCCTTAGAGGACTCTGTCAATTTGATCTGGAAGAACGCGTCTTTCAGATCAATGCCACTAATAAAATGCGTGTCCTTGAGTCTGCTCAATAAGCCGTTGATATGAGGCAGGGGGTACGAATCCTTCTTAGTCACCGCGTTGACCTTTCTCGAATCTATGCACAGCCTGACTTTGCCTGGTTTCCGGACCAGTACTACAGGACTACACCACGGGGAGTTGGATTCTTCGATAACTCCTAACTGTAGTAACCTGTCTAGTTCTCTAAAAGCTTCGGCTTGCCTCGGCGGCGAAAGGGGAAAATGCTTGCTTTTTATAGGCACAGCATCACCGGTGTCGATGTGATGCTCCACTAATTTAGTTTGCCCTAGGCCTAACTTCTCGTACGAAGGAAACGTCTCGATGACTTTTCGCAATTCTGATTTCTGTTCTGGTGACAATTCATGGAGGTTAAGTTCCTCTTCCTTTTCAAGCCTAGTCTCTAAGCACTCTACGCTCGGGAATATTTCGGGAGCTAACGCAAATGCTCTCCAAAAATCGACCCCGAAGTATGCTTCCTGGAGCAATGAGGGAACAAGGTAAAAACGAATAATCTTTGTGATATTTTTAAAAGTGACCGGTAGAGATACTGAGCCTAAAATTTTTTGCTTGTTGCCGCCTGCGGTATATACAAACGCATGTAAGGGCTGATATTCGAAGCCGTTATCCTTTAGGAATTGTACTCCATTTTTCCCTAAGATGGAGACGTTGGCTCCCGAATCCAACAACCCCACAAGAAAACTATTTTTAATTTTAGCCTTTACTAGAGGCCTTTCGTCCTCTGTAAGCGTTAACGTGGTGGCTTGCAGCAGTCTACGCTCCTGTACTCTCCGGTGGTATCTCTTCCTACACTTCAAAATATTTTCCGATACCGGGTAGTGTTCAAAAATGGTATGTCTTATGTGTTCGTACCTATGTTCCCTTTCTTCTAGGTCTGGTGAAAGTTGCGTCTGACAAGCGACATCCCTATGCTGGCGTCGCAGAATTCTGATTTGCTCGCCCATCGTGAAAGAGGACGTTCGACTCTCGGATTCAGAACTATTCGAATTGTCGGTACTATCAGGGTAAGTTATTATTACAGTCGAGGGTTTTTCCGCCAAGGTACTACTGCACCTCGGAAGCTCACCATCTCCGTGCAGAGGTTCGCCCTCTGCTTCGGTGCCTGGGACGACGCCTCGAGCACTGGCTGATGTGGGAGCTATGAAGCCGAACGAGGTTCCCCCATCTTCTCGCTCGGGTACTGGTTTCCCTGCCTGCGATGGTCCCTTGGGCATTTAGGGGTAAGCACACCCTTATACCCGCATCTAAAACAAAACGGATTCCTAATGGGCTCCTCGCAGTATATATAGGAGTGGCCCATGGCCTGGCAATTCCAACATTGGATTCCGGAATAGTCCGGTCGCCTGCTGCGTCGATATTCCAGCGCCTCTAGCTGCGGATCCATCTCGCCGTCTTCGTTTTCCGTCATGCCCGGATTGTTTACGCGTGCTTCGCTTACCTGCCGCCCTGGGTAAATGGCTCCCAGCAGCTTGCTCTCTTTCAGCACTTGTTCACCTCTGCGTGCTACATCGCGTAGATCATGGAGGTTCCTTACGTCCGCATTAAAAAGCATTAGCTTAAGGCTACTGTTGACGTTCCTTTTTATTATGTCAATCAGTAGAAGCTCTGACATCGGCTCCCTTAAGCGCGCGTTCAAGGAGATTATGTCCGCGTGAAACACGTCATAACACTCACTTGCCTTTTGCTTGCGCATGGAGATCTCCATCATGATCTCGTGGTCCGTTTTCAAGGTGCCAAACTCTCTCTTTAAGGAGTAGCACAAAAAGGCATAAGTCGCATTTGGGTTTTGTTTGGTAAATAGCCAGTACCATTCTTCGGCTCGTCCAGAAAGGAACAAGTGGAAACTGGCCATTATTTGTTCTTCAGGGCATTGTGTGCGCTCACACAAGGTGTTTAATTTGAAGAGGAAATCGCTTACACTCCCAGTGCCGTCGAATGCGATTTTCCACTCCTGCGGTTTTACTGTTATGCTGCTTGGAGTCGGGTACATGGGCGGTACTACCGATGGCAATGGGTTACGGTCCATCCTGCTTGCGTTCCTGTGTTGCTGGTGTGCTTGCTGCGTGGATTCGAGAGCGGCGTTGAGCTGGGCCATGTTGGCTCTAATTGAGCCCATCTCTCTCCGCATTTCCTCCTGCGAAGCCTGGAACAGTTGGTGTAGCACGTCCACCCACGAGCCTCCACGAGTGGCTTCGTCCTGCATTCCTAGGGGGTTCGCCTGATCGCTGGTAGCGTCCCCAAAATTTCCAACCTCTTGATTTGGTGGTAAGGCACCCGCTCCATCTGGTGCATAGTTCGACACATTGGTCATTATCCCCGAGATGTTGTGTGTGTTTAGCAGCGATGCATTCAAATTGCTGGTGCCTACAGGTATGTCCAATTTGTCGCGGTCGTCGTTCCGGTTTGGGCCTATATGAGTCCCCGCGGGATTTCCGTAGGATCCTCCTACTGGGGTATGCACCACCAAAGGACGCCTTACTTTCGAAAAAGCCCCCCTATTAGCACCGCCCCGGTGATGGTTCCCTCGTAAACTGCCCGCACTCTCGAACGGAGTGTTCCGGCCCGTTTGCCCGTAGGACTGGTCACGCGACATAATCCGTTAGAAAAAAAAAATTCTTTGTCAAATAGTATTCGAAAAAAAAAACCCTTCTGTTCCCAGAAGATGGTTTGTTAAAAGAGAAAAAAAAAGTTTATATATCTATATAAAAAAAATTGTGCGAGAATTAATGCAATCATTTATCAATGATCGCACCAAAATAGAAAAAAAAAATTCAAAAGCTGAAAGGAAAACGGTTAGTTATCTATAAATTTTATATGAACAATGTAGGTGGTGATGGGAACGCTGACATCCCATCATTAGAAGGCAGTAGGCTAGGCAAAAAAAAAATTTAATACAAACACATTCATACTTGGCCCTAGTGCTCCCAACCGCAATCGAGGGGGGTCTTAAGGCCCCCCCTCCGAGTTTGGTTGGGGCCACCAGGGTCCGCTCCAGGCACACACGAGTAGGTCTCAACACGCCCAGCCGCAACGCAGGGGCAGTCTCCAGGGGCTTGCCCCTGGGACTGGTTGGGGGTGCCGAGGCCTCCCGTCCATTCTCGCTGGACACCCCTCCTGCCTCCGCCGCAATGGGTGGAGCGGTTTCGAAACCGCTCCCCCAGTCTGGTGGGACAGGAAGGGGTGCCACTCTGAATCCCAGCTCAACCCGTCACAATCCAGGTGGCACTATGTGTTGCCACCTGAGACGTGGGATGAGCTGGGGTCCTACAACACATACACTCACACACTCATACCAAGACGATACAAAATTCGGCAAGGAAACAAAAAAAAAACTACTTTACAACAAAAATTTAAACCCAATTTAGCGGACATATAATTTTCCATAGCCGACTGCGGACAACATTCCGGAAACACAAAAACTCACTTACAAAAAAAAATCAAGTGCGTTTAGCACTACCTCACTGGGTGAAATACAAAAGTCCGGAGGACAAGACGTTCAGTCCGTGGCTCCTTCCGCTACTGCCCCCAATGACCAGCCCGGACAACCTGATCCGTCTAACCATCCCACCGCAACGTAGGTGGCAGCTCTGTGGCTGCTCACTCGGACTGGTGGGATGGTCAACCTCACAGGTTGACCCGACTGACCCTCGCGGTCAGCGCTTCAGGCGCCACGTTGGGCGCCATCTGTTATGGCGCCCTCAGCAACTGTCAACGATGATCACTCCGGACAACTTGATCCATCTAACCATCCCACCGCAACGCAGGTGGCTGCTCCTGCGGCTGCTCACCTCGGACTGGTGGGATGGTCAACTTCACAAGTTGACCCGGAATTACCAAGTTGACTCGGGCACCAAATCCCGTTGGGCGCCATCTGTTATGGTAACGCATCTACAGTGGAATCAGTAAGGAAGGCGGTCGGCATGATGTAGTGGTGCACAGTGGCTAGTCATTGTCGGCTGGGGCGGGTCCTTGCCAACCTTACTGTTCCTGCGCCATAAACAGAAAAAAGTTCCTATCATGCCTATCAAGACGAGCAGCTGTCAAATTCAAAAAAAAAACCTAACAGAAGCGCAGAGACAACTCAAAACGCTTAAAAATTCAAAATAAAACAACATCCGGCCGAACCGGATGTCACGGACAGACCGTTGACATTCACAATCTAAATTCAAAAAAAATTCAAAAATTTTAAATCCAAAAAAAATAACCGCAAAAAAAAATTACCGAACCGGAGATGACCGGTTACTAACAGTTTAAATCAAACTCAAAAGAAACGCTGAAAAATTAAATAATAACAAAAAAGCTGAAAAAATTAAAAATAAAAAAGAAAAGGGCCGAATATACATAGGGGGGCGCCGCGGGTGGTGTTGCGACGCCCGGTGCTTTATCCCACCCTCAAATAACCATGGCCACCGACGCACCTATTTTTCGGTGGCCCCTTACCTGTCTTACCTTATGCCTTCTAAATAATTGGCGACGCCAGCATTCCCATTTCAATTACAAATTTATTTATACTTCATTTTCATTACGGCTTATTACTTAGGATTATGATTAAATTTATATAAGTTTACAGCTAGGTACATTAAAGTGAACTAAATGATGCCGTACAAAAAGGAGGTTCACTAGGAGTGATTAGTAAGAAAAAAAGGTATGTACATATATTCATTCCTTTTGATATAAACTTGATTTAGATCCAGGTCACATTTACTTTGGTACTGAATTCAAAAAAAAAGTAGACCATCCCAATTGGAGGGTAGGCAGGGGTATACATGGAAGCTTCCTTATACCTGCTCACTTTGTTGTGGGCATATGTCGAATAGCATTGTTTTAAATGAATATGCTTAGTTATACGTAAAGACAGACCTATTTGTTCTTACAAATCTCTTGTTTTAAACTACGAACTTTCTTCAAAATACCCTGAAACATATGCAGGTTAGAATTGACCAATAAACGTTTAGCGTTTGACGCAATACTTCAACGTCTGTACTTAAAATTTACATTTTTATTTAGGTGTACGGTGTAAATTAGGCTTTTATTTAAAATTTAAAATATATAAAAAATAAATAAATACTAGGCGCGCTATACCATCGGGGGAATACAGACCGACTTTTCTAAATTAATTATCTAAAACATGTTTACTTGCGAAGTTGAAAAATAAAGAAAACTCCAATATACATATGTATGTATGAATATACTAATGTTCAATACGAACAAATAAAAATAATCTGACACTTTTTAAATATTATATTTAACTTTTACATTTCAAGTATGTGTATATAACATACAATTTGGCATGTCTAGTCCTTTAAGGCTAAATATACATACATAGTCAAGGTATTTATCATCATGCGTATGCATCTGATATCAAATCTTTAATTGTATTTATTATGATTTTAAATTTAATAATCCGAAATTTCCAAATTGGGTATGCCTTCTTGGTTGTCTTTCGTTAATGCAAACCTTACCTAATCTTAGTCAGAAAATTCTATACGAAATTGGCATAGCCAGGACATATGCGAAATTTTATTTAGGGTTAACACAAAGCATAGCATTAGTTTTGCGTATTTAACGCAAAGGTACAATAGTGGTGGAATTCAAACGTAATACAACGGCTGGCATTCTCCAGCTGACTAAACTTAGGCAAGTATTTCATAAGGGGGGGGGGGGGGGGGGGGTTGCATACATATGTGCAACCTAAGTGGTCATATGCTTATATATACATATACCCCTACTCACTACGCACCTTGGTATATTTTCTAGGTGGCTGCACTCAACGCGCACTCTAATTGGGTATATGTCTATATATGCATATAACTATACCCAATTTAGGTAGCTAATCATACGTGTAAATGGGTGGCGATTAGATGTAAATAGTGTTAGTGTCGTATATCATGTTTCGTGTGCCCACCCTTATGTACGTGTACCTAGGAGTGTATGTAAGCTCCACTCAAGGGGCTTTGGAACGGACTCACCCCTTTATGTGGTTATTGCGGTAGTTGTTCTGGTTGAGGTGGCCGGCTCTGGGTGTGCCCGGCTTATTTCGTTGGGCCTATAGGTAGCGGCCTCTGCTGCTGCGGTTGGACTTGCTGTTGTTGATGTTGCTGATACTGCCGATTCAATTCATTGGCTGTTGTTGTTGAATCTTACCATTTGTTATTTGTGCCAATACGTTCATGTTGCCAAAGACCGTTTTACGTATTCAATACAAAATCGATTTTATAAAGTTGCAATTAATTTAAAAAAATTTCCCCGGTTTGTTGTTGTTGCCGTTTCAACGGGCACATGAGCATATAAAGTGTTTGCCACAGGTGGTTGTAATTCTACTGCATCCACATTCATGTACACATAACCGCTTGCAAATGTGTGAACAAATTTTTCAATTGTAGTGAGACTCCTCGCTGTTTTTAATGCGTTCAGCAAAATTCGTATATTTTATACTTAGTAAGATATGATTGATTGAACATAAAATGGAAGTTCTGCTTTTTATAGTTGATAGTAAAGAAATGTATTATAAAACTATTGCCAAATGTTGTCCTTTTTGATCACTTTTATTTTCCTGCAGATTGATTGATAACGTTGCCGATATCTTTCTGTAACTTCGGTAATATTTTTTTACTTTTTCTGCAAAGATATAGCAAATATCACTTTTTCTGGTGTGTATCGGGCGGAAACTCATGCTAGAAGAGAAAAATTTTTCTCCTGATGGCCGGTCTGTCTGTTCCCTTCTTTTCCGATATTTTTCATCGCAACCTTTGCCACATCGCTAGGTGTGTTCCCGTGAACACGCTCCCAAGTAGATCGCAGCCATATACCGTAGCAGCAGACCGTAACAAAAGTTAAAAAAAAAGATACAAAAATATTAAAATTAGGATGTTTTTTTAATTTACATACATTTTTAACATGTGTATATTTTGGAAAACAATCAATGCACATATGGGGAGTGTTGGGGCATTGCGGACATGTAGTTGTCCTTTTGATATTTTTTCTTGCTTCCTTTCGACAAAGTTTTTTTTTGACTCAGAGTAGCATAAAACGCAAGCACGTCGGATGCTTTTATTATTATCATCTACTCTCTTTGTGATGTTGCGGGAAATGCGGGAATGTGAGATCTAGTAAGTCCTTAGCAAAGCGTTCACAAAATGTTCGTATATTAATGTTTTTATTCGTAGCTGCTTTATACACAGTAAAGGCATTTACAACGGAAGGTCCGAGTAAAAGTTCAATTCCCAGCTTTCGATACCATTTTAACTTTGCGATGGGTATTTGAGTAAGAAGCCATTTGGTCGGAAAGATCAATGCCGGATTTCCCCTTATTATATTCTACCACAGCCAATGGCTTTTCTGTTGCTCGTCTTTTACGTCTCGGTCCTCGACTAGTTGAAGGCTCTTCAGGATTACTTGCTCCACCTGAAGTGGATACCATTATCGGGGTATGTTTCGTAGATAGCATTCTGACGTAGCGTTTATTTTTCCACTTCAGCACAACTATACCATTGGCATCTTCACTAGCTACTACTTCGCCTTTCTTTACAGGAGCAACCAACCCTTCTTTTGGGAAATGTTCATTGTTGGCACGGAGTGTACCGACAACATGTATTTTTTGATCTAGCATTGAACGAGCCAATTCATAGCTTGTGTAAAAGTTGTCTACATATAAAGTTCGACCTCCACCTTTCAACTCAATGATCAGATTCTCGCAAACACTTTTTGCCAAACCGACTTCTGTTAATCCACTTGATGACTTTCCGGAGTATATTTTCACTGACCAGGTAAATCCTTCAGTAGGGCACATCTTAAATAGCTTTATACCATAAGGATGAGCTTTATTTGGTATATATTGTCGGAATAATAGTCTGCCTCGCCATCGAATAAGGGTCTCATCAATTACTATGTTTTCACCTGGTACGTAAATTCTTTGGTATCTCATTTGTAGCATGTTATTTTACCAAGCGAATATTGCCCACTTATTGTCTGAGAAGTGCATGAAACTAAACAATAGTTGAAAGCGATTGCGTGACTTTGTTTTCCCCGGTATTGAAAAGTTGTAGAGCGAATCTTGGGACCAACAGTCTTATAAAGATCAGACTTCACCAAACCCATCCACAAAAGAAGGCCCAGGAACTTCTTCATTTCAAAATCTGTTGTTGGTATCCAATTTTTTTTTTTCGAGAAGGTCTGGCAACAGTAGCTTTACCTAAAAATTCTTCCGCATACTTATTTGTTTCTGGTACAATTAATTCAATAACGTCGTTGGTAACAAATAGGAGAAATACATCCAAACAGGAAATATCTGTTGGAATACACTGTTGCAAGCCCTATCGCTCAATGAATGTAAAAGTTTTCTCACGAGAACTAAATTCAGTCCGGAATAATCGACTACGTTTGACAATGCTGTTGGGTTGTTGTTGTTGTAGCGATAACGTTGCTCCCCGAAGGCTTTGGGGAGTGTTATCGATGTGATGGTACTTTGCCGGATACAAATCCGGTACGCTCCGGTACCATAGCACCATTAAGGTGCTAGCCCGACCATCTCGGGAACGATTTATGTGGCCACATTAAACCTTCAGGCCATTCCCTCCCGCCCTACCCCCAAGTTCCATGAGGAGCTTGGGGTCGCCAGAGCCTCGTCTGTTAGTGAAACAGGATTCGCCGCGGATAGGTGAGGTTGACAATTGGTATTGGAGAAGCTATATATTGCGCTGGCAACCTGAAAGGTTGCGCTACACAGCCCCTTGAATCTGGTATTTTAGTCGCCTCTTACGACAGGCATACCTATTGCGGGTATATTCTGATCCCCTGACCCGCTGGGGTATCGCCGCTGTTGGGTCGTCCTCAGCCATGTCCCAGTCGTCTTCAGTATAGTAAATATCAATGTTATTAGCAGAGTCAGTGTCCGAATCATCTGGTAGCCAGTTTTCATCAATCAACGAGTCATCGCACGAAAAATAATCATCACTTGCTTCCAACGCTTCACGTGTTTCACGTTCTCTAAGGCTTCGCTTCGCCATTTTTCTAATTCAAATAAATCTACAAAAATAAAAGAAAAAGAAAAATAAAGAAAACAAAGAAAAATAAAAATAAAGAAAACAAAAAAAGAAGAAAAATAAAAATTTAGATAGCACAAAATGAAAATAAAAACAAATATAATAAAAAATTGAAATAAATGTAAAGGAAAATGCATATAAAGAAAAAAAAAATTAAGAAATAGCAAAAAATCGGGTCGCACATCTTCGTACGACAGCGATTTTTACGTACGAAAACGTGCGACTTATAAAAACAGTTATAAAATCCAAAATAAACAACAAAATCATTCGGAATTGGCTCAGAACGCATGGTACTCGTTATCGAAATGTACCCGACCTTTATCCGGTAAAGCACCAACACCTATAACACTCCCCTATATTATGTCCCTCATAAAAGTGCTGTTTTTCAAATCATACTTTGCCAGACCAGTTGTTTTTTCCTTTTATTAGATCTCCAAAGATGTGATTATAAGCCGTATAAGTTCATGCATACATAAAAAAATTCTGCTGGTGTGCTAGCCAATTGTGAGGAGAGACCTCTCATTGTGTTGTGATGAATCAAATTCATGATTACTCGGCTTTCATCATTTACTTTTTTGGCGCTTAGTCGTACACGTAGTTCCGGACATGCCAACAAATTATTCCAAGGGATCTCAGATCGTTCTCTACTTGGCCGTTTCAACGTAGTGGGGGCCTCCCTCTTCCTCTACGAAGACGCGATACCCCGACCACGCCTATATATTACGGTGCGATTTAAAAGTGTGAGATGCTTACCTGTTACATGTTGAAATCGCTTTAGAAGCCATCCACGTTGGAAGCTCTATCATTGATAAAGAAGTATCCAAACCAGATGATAATTATGTGTTCCATCTATTATTTTACAAGTGTAAAAGACGTATCTAATTGAAACAAACCATTTTGGTTGTGGAACATTTTTTAAAACATGTTTGTTTGCGTTCTTTTTCTTTTAATAATACAATGGTTTATTTTTTATTTTATTATATTATGTATAGTATAATTATTCTGCCAAGTAATAATAACAATTTGCTGTTTTTTTAGGTGTAAATGGATTTCTGTTGTTCTATTTTTATTTTTGCTTGTTTTGAATAATTATCTTTCCATTTATCCTTTCAAATTTATAGTATTTAGGTTATGTTTTGCTTGTTTTAATAATAATGTGTAATAATTATAATAATAAAGAACAACTATACCTTAAAAGTATTTATGTATATCATTAAAAAGTTTTGTTTTTTTCAAAAAAATACAATACAATTTATATTTAGTATATATATATATATATATCTGTATGTACATATATATATATTTAATGATACGCAATAATAAAAAGAAAACTATGTAATAATAAAATTAAGACGGTTTTAGGAAAGAGGATATATAACTCGATTGATATTGGAATAACCATTAAAATCCGGAGAAAACAATTGACATTTTAGTATCGCATGGGAAAAATAACTACTACATATTATTATTATTTTAAACAAATTCAAAAATTAACTTCTCTGCGCACATATTTTCTTATTTTATAATATATATGTATGTATGTATTAGGGCTGTGAACTGCATCCGGATTTTTCAACTATCCGGATAAACCGGATATTCGAATAACCGGATAGCTAAGCAAAAAATCCGGCTATCCGGCATAAATGGAAAATCCGGATATCCGCTGTTCGGCTATCCGGATACGTAAACGAAAAATCCGGATATCCATATATGTCCGGATACTGGAATATAAAAGTTGAATATCTGCATATCAGAATTGAACGAAGCAAGCATCGAAAAATTATTCACAAAATATGTTTGTAGATTATTAAATTAACGGCAAAAATTAAAAAGCTACAATTTTACAAACAAGTGAAAATAAGAACAGTGCCATTTGTTTATATTGTGAAAAAACGCTGTTAATTGATTTAAATGCCCCACGAATTTATTTTCGTTAATGTTAAATAAACATATATGGTACATCAATTTGTTGCTTGCACTGGATACCCAAAAATACGGTTATTAACTGGATCTTCATAAATCCGGATATCCGGATAGTTTCAAATACGAATATTAACCGGATATCCATGCCGTACGGATTTTATCCGGTCAATGGATAACCGTATGGATATCCGGATATTCGAATATGCGGATAGTCCCAGCCCTAGTATGTATGTTTATGTTGTTGTGGTTTTAATAATTAATTAAAAGTTTAATTGAAAGTATTTTAAATAAATGCCAAAAAAACAGGAATTTTTTGGTTAAATTAAAATAAACACAAAAATATAGATGATTTTACAATCAAATCGTTAAAACACATTTAATAAATAGGAATAGCTGAGCATTCCGTTAACTCATTTACTACGGTTAAATTTTTGTTTCTTCTTTTATTTTGTATGCCTAAAAAAGGAAAGAAAATGCATTTGAATGTTTCTAACAATTTGATTTGTAAGCGTTTTGTTATTGTTGTTGTTTTTAATTTTTACTCTTTTATCTATTTACTTTGCGACATCGAAGACATGCTTTCTATCAAAAGTGTATCAAATTTTTTTACTAAAATTGTTTGTATAGTACAGTATTTGTTTTTTATTTTTGTTTTTTTTTTATCTCACGATAGCGAACGTCCTGCTATCGTCCGCGTGTAGGAGTGTTTTACAGTTAGTTGGTTGTTTAGATGCTGTATTGTTGTAGTTTCAATTGTGTTATGCTGTCAACCAGCTCTTCTCTGCCGGTTCTGTTGTTCTGTACAAAAATATGTATATGTTTGCTGGACGGGTGGGGGTACGTTTTTGCGTTACCACCAGACTGGTAATCACCATGAATACTCCGCAGCATCAAAACTCACCAGCTCGGCTTTCTACAGTTTACATATTTTCAAACTGATCCACACGACGCTTTGTGTTGCCTTTTCGTATTTCACGTAGTGTCTTATACTTGTCGCGTCCCTGACGCACATTTTCCCGATGAATTTTATCGTTTTGCGTCTCTTTTGTTTCATCACGTGATTGTGCCAAGTCCTGCTTCAATGCCTAGACAAATAAAAAAAAAATTGCAAATTTAGTTATATTGTTGACTAGTAGGGAACCCGGCGTCGCGCGGCCTGAGAATTTACTAATCTTATCACTATTTCCTCCTCCATCTAAACCTCTCCTTCTCGCATAGTTCTTGGCACCATATGGGCAAGTCCTGTGTAACGAAGACGGCATTCGCACGTATTTAAACGTGCATACAAGGAAACATGAGAAGTGGACTGAGCGGATATTACAATGCTTGAACAGCACTAATATAATGCTTGATTCCATAAAAATTGTGTGTACCTCAAACATTTAAATACTTATTTATGACCAAATATAATGCGGTTCGGACGCAACAAATTTAGAAGTATTTTTTGGCGCGTCCGAACCACATTATATTTGGTCATAAATAAGTATTTAAATGTTTGAGGTACACACAATTTTTATGGAATCAAGCATTATATTAGTGCTGTTCAAGCATTGTAATATCCGCTCAGTCCACTTCTCATGTTTCCTTGTATGCACGTTTAAATACGTGCGAATGCCGTCTTCGTTACACAGGACTTGCCCATATGGCGCCAAGAACTATGCAGACAGTACCTATACGTTACTTCCGGGAGTGTGGACGCTCCGTTGACTGTTTAAGTAATCATATCTTCGGCATCACTGCTGTCAAACTCAGTGCAGATTAATGGTTGTAACGCTAAGAATGTAGCTGGATGGCATTGAAATTGCTTCTTATGAGCGAGAGTTTTTTTCTTCGCTATCTCGCAAAATTGATTTAAACGAGTTAAGATGTCCAATGCTTCCTTAACACATAGATACCATTTTACATACATTTATTTCCATTGGAAGAGAAAAAAAAATACCCGACAAATTTTTTGTACTTTTATTGTAATTTTCTGAACTTGAATTGGAAATTTCTGAACTTGAATTAGAAATTTCTGAATTTAAATTGGAATTTCTGAACTTGAATTGTAATTTTCTGAATTTGAATTGTAAATTTCTGAATTTAAATTGGAATTTCTGAACTTGAATTGAAAATTCTAAACTTGAATTGTAAATTTCTGAATATAAATTGGAAATTCTGAATTTGAATTGTAATTTTCTGAACTTAAACTGGAAAAGGTGTAGAAGACTTAATGTGGTCATATCAAATCTTTCCCGAGATGGTCGGGCCGGTGTTATTTTCCGCAACATACCGGGTCAATATCCGGAAAAGGATCTCCAACATCCAAAATTTGATTTGCCAACACTGCTTTCAAATAAGTATCTTTGTCTGTGATGCACTTCCTCCTGCCTGAATAACTCTATCATTGTGTTGGATCCACCAAGTGGTTCAACCTCTCCAGCTTGAAAAATGTTCCAGGTGTGTAGACGTGTTGGTTGCCGAACCGAAAATCTCCGTTCCAATGCCCTATTGTATTTGGTGGGTTCGTTCGACTCTGGATGTATCCCAAGACCCTTTGTATTCTACTGTAAACTGCTTTTAGAATATAATAAGCTTTATAAGGTCAACTTTAGAAAGCTGGCCCAATGTCTACAAAAACGCTTAGGAAGCTCCTTTTGATTGAAGGACTGGTCCAATGTGTAGATCAAAAAACGAGATGCTGATTCATTGGGAGCTATTTGTCTGCTCATAAAATTAAAAAAGTAATAAAGATGTCGATCTGCGGTTTTTAACAATTTTGAGAACGAACATTCATTTGTAATACATCGTCAAAAAAATTATTTTTTTTCGAGTAAGGGGTTTTTTTCGTGGAGAGTCACATATGTATATAGTTCCATGTCGGAGCGCAAAAATGTTTGGCTTAAAAACGGATTCTTTACCATTTTCAAACGTTAATTTTTTAAGCATAACATAGCAGTAAAAGCTTTCAATAAATGTCAAATCCGAGGTCACCTGAAATCTCTGAATCCGAGAGAATCAAAATCCTAGCTCTCCCTCATATACGAAATATATTAAGTGGCCGATTCAGTTAATCTGCATACTCTATGAACTCACCTTCAATTGATCATGCAAGCGTTCATTACGTTCAGCCAGTGTGCGTCTATCCTCAATTGGATCCTTGATATGTTCATCTGTGTCTAAATCGCGTGACACATCACCACCACCATCACCATTCGTAAGTTCTTCCTCGTTATCATTTTCATCCTCGGCCACATGATGATGCTGAGGTGTTGTTGATGCAGCTAAAAGCGCTGCGGCAGCTTCCGCCTATACAAAATGCGAAGGGCAAAATATATAATTTCAGTACAAGCAAGTATTTATTTTTATGTGCACTACATCTCTACTAACCTGTTTGCGTCTAGCTTCTTCCACTTCATCTTGCAGACGTTTCGTTTCTTCGTCCTTGGCGTTCACCTCATCTTGAATGCGTTGTACTTCCATTTGTTTGGCCATTATCTCCTCTTCGAGTTTAATCTTTTCAGCTGCTTCCATATTCTTGGCCTCTTCGAGACGGTTCAACATTGCTTGCAATTCCTTTTGACGCAGTTCCAATTCATCCTTGGCTGCTTGCAATTGTCGTAATTGCTCTTCCAAGCGACGTATCATTTCTTGTGCTTCCATAAGATCCTTTTGCGAACGTTCCATCTCTTCTTGCATTTGCTTAAGACGATCTTCGTATTCCTGTTGCTTCTTCTCAGCACGTTCACGTGCTGCCAGCGCTAATTGCAGCTTCTCACTGAAATGATTGATACAAGTAATGAAGGTTCAGTACGTAGTCAACAGATGGCGTTGAGACGGAGCCCATTTTCGGGGCTATTTATAGCCAATAATTAGGGAGTAAAAATGGCATTCAATCAAGGTTACACAATCCTACGGCCCCAGGTTCTACAACCCAATGGTCAACGTAACCAACACGAAGCGAATCGTGTTACAAATATGAATGTACTAGCCTTTAGTTTACATTTTATTAACGGGTTGTGCATTTGCCCCTTCACAGGGGAGTGGTTGGAGGATCTACAATATAAAAGATCCGAAGATACTTCCGAAATGATTGTCATGAAATGAACCCAAAATAGTTCCAAATGGATCAGGAAAACAGTACCGAAATTATCTTAAACTGAAACCGAAAGAGTCCGGAAATGATCCTGAAATTTTTGAACAATTCTGAATAGTCTCAAATTATTGCACTGTAACCCAAAACCATCACGAGAACAATTCCTAAACGATCGCGAACTAGCCCCGGAATGACCTTCAAATGGTTCGCATATATTCCCGAAATTATACTTAAAACAAACAGAAGTGGTGCTCCAAGCAGTCCCGAAGTGACCTCGAACACAATCCCAAAAAGTATCGAAATTTAAACATAAATATTTCGAAATTTAGCGTAAAAAAATCCCGAAAGGATCCGAAGATAGTCCCGAAATACCATCGAAATGATCTGGAACTATTCCCGAAATGGAAACGAAATAGCCCAAATTATCCGTAATAAGGACTTCTGTTCGCATTTCTAAAATAGCTTATACTCAATATTCTTACGTCCGACGTGGTCATATCAAATCGTACCCGAGATATCTTAACTAGTATCTAACCTTAGGTGCTGGTTTTAGATCGAATTTGATATATATCTGGCAAGAAAGTTCCATCGTTACAACAACATTCGTTGTCACTCCAACTGTATACTATTGCCCTAAAATTGTCGGCTATAGGTTCAGCGACTTGTTTTTCCATCAGCAGAAATCTACAGGAACCGGATCTAATTGGTTCAGCAAAGACAGAATCAGAAAACTTTTTCTCGCAGGATTCAGGACAGTACCCGAAGGTTCTTGTACAGGAGCGCATTGCATTCAAATGAGACAAATGACTGCCCTCGGAGAAGTCCTTCGGTAAGATTTTTGTCTTAAGACCAACTACAATACTGTGACGAATATTAGCATCACTAATTAATTCACATCACTAATCTGATACTAAATAAATAAAGGCACAACAACAATAAAGTAAGCTGCCACTATTGTGTACATCAAATCTATCATCATTTACTCACATACATTCAAGGCAGAATAGAGATACTCACAAACGCATGTGATCAGAAGTAGTACTCATGTATACACACGCATATGGATACAAACTACAAATATACATGTACATATATGGATGGTACCCAAGCATGAATTTTGTTACTAGACCTTAGGAGAAATGGGTGGACGAGACAATAGAGTATAAAAGCAGCGAAAGCTGAGTAGTTAAGTAATCAGTTTGATTTAAGCGCGCTATTGGTTGCGAAGTATAAGTGTTATTGTGAAGTACTTTCAAAGTAGTCTAATAAAGCCCATTTTGCATTATTGGAGTTATTTATTCAACAGTTTAGCGATACGAACGTTAGTAGAAGGTTGCAAATAAGCGGAGTTTCCCTAAATTCGTTACAATACTATCAGACCAATTCTAAATATTCTCGCGGAATTTTGTTCTCGCGGCTTTTTTTATTCCCGCGGAAAAATTCCTCTAATTCTGTTCTCCTAGGGAGAACAATAATTGGGGAATAGGAATTTCGAATTTTCGAAGTCAGCTGTTTTGTCAATTGAAATTTCGTTGCACATTTCTTATTTTGTTTAAAAAATTGAAAAGTGTAATTATTGTTGCAAATTTGTTGGAAATTAAGAAATAAAATATAAACATTGCACAGTATTTATTGCATTTCATGTGGTATTCACTGAAATGAGTAATGAATTGGTGCCACAGCAACATCAACAGCGGAACATAAGAAGAAGACGGCCGTATAACACAAATCTGCCGGAGTTGCCTGCTTTCATTCAGCAAAGCAATTTTCTGGCGGCCAAGTTGAGTTGAATTCGTCCTTCATCATATGCCAAAATCTATTTAAGCCTTATTAAAAAATCCTTGCGCAATTTATGGATGGCTGCATCAAATTTGTATACCAAGAGCTCTACCGTCGCTCATGATATACTTTTCAACTTAAAATAAAGAATATTGTGGTTGTAGTTGTTGTTGTATTAGAAGTGAGAATATTGTGGTAAAATATAAATACATCTTTTAGCACAAATTTGTACAAATAAGTGTTCTTTCTTAAAATAACCAATTTCCTTTAACTATTTTGATGCATTCCCTTTAATTTAACAAGTGAAAAAACTCCTATGAAATGGCAGAGAAATCTCCCTCTCCCTCACATTCATAATACCTACTTTTCTCCCATAACCGGTTTCCGCTTTTTCGAACATTGTTCAGAATAGGAGGAAAGGGAGAAGTGAAAAAACTCACAAGGAATTTTTATTTAGAATACGAGGAATGCGAGAAGGGAGAAAACTCGCACGGAATTTTCGTTTAGAATTGGGCTGTATAAGTTTAACATAAATAAACAAAAAAATAAATGTAAGACACGATAACCGCCGAAAAGTAAGTGGAGCTTCTCTTCCAATTTGATCCTTTTTAATTTTTCGTACAAATTGGCGGGACGGGACCTACAGGTTTTATGCCGACTCCGAACTGCATCTGCAAGGCAGATTAGTTTTCACTGAGAAGCTTTTCATGGCAGAAGTATACTAGTGCTTGCCAAATCACTACCGAGGGGCGAATCCGCTTAGAAAAACCTTCTTCTAAAAATGTTTGATGTTGCTTTGCCCGGAGCGTGAACCCAGGATCTTCGGTGTGGCAGGCGTAGCACGCTACCACCACACCACGGCGGCCGCAAGTTTAACATAGCATCTGCTAAATTTATCATTTCAGCTTCTTGAGCTGAACTAACTTACTTCGGGAAGATGTTCCAAGAATGTGGATTTACTGCGGCTGGCGGGAATGGCATATTTAGGAGGCCATACACTTGCCAGTGTGTTTCGTGAAAAGAAAAATACGTCGAAACCGCAATTTTTTCGTGGCTCTTGCTGCTCTCGCCCAGTATGGAAAGGAGCTGTGCCGAAAGTAGAAGCTCTTTCCAGGGACGATGCCACTTTCTTCGAGGTTCTGCACCCAGCAAACGGTAACCACAGAGGGGTGCATTTCCTACTCTGTGTTCTCAAGACACGCACCCAGCAACTCCAAAAACCGAACTCACCAGTCCTAGACCATTAGGATGATGTCAACCCGTCGTACTTCACACAGTTCTGCAACTAAATTGCAACTGTTTAACTTGATCACTCGCGACTTTGGTCATGTGTCAACAAATAAGAACGTTTTCAGACTGAGGTTGAGCTCTCTCTTAAAATTATGTTGATGGTGAAGAATCGAAGTTAGAAAGTATGTAGTACAGATATCCAGATAAATCGGTCTGCATACAAGGTTCAACAGGCATATATCGACTGCGGAGTAAACTATCATTCTATCAGCAGCCTTCCGTTTCAAAAACGCTTTATCTCAGAAAACTTTTAAAATTGCGCTATTTCCAAAATTATTTCAACAACGCCTTATATGAGCATAAATTCAATAAATTTTGGCAAAATATAAGGCGGCCACCGTGGTGTGATGGTAGCGTGCTCCGCCTACCACACCCTGGGTTCACACCTCGGGCAAAGCAACATCAAAATTTTAGAAATAAGGTTATTCAATTAGAACAAAATTTTTCTAAGCGGGGTCGCCCCTCTGCATTGTTTGGCAAGCTCTCCGGGTGTATTTCTGCCACGAAAAGCTCTCTGTGAAAACTCAACCGCCTAGCAGATGCCGTTCGGAGTCGACATAAAACATGTGGGTCCTGTCCGGCCAATTTGTAGGGAAAATCAAGAGGAGCACGTCGCAAATTGGATCTCTTCGGAGGTTATCGCGTCTTACATTTATTTTGTTAAAGCATATTTGAATACAAATTCTGAAATAGGACGTTTTTCAAAAGTTGTCTGAAATAGGGTGTGTTTGTAAAAGCAGCCGAGAAAGGGTGTTATTCCACTCAGTGACCGATTTGTAGTGTGATACTCATGTTAAAGACATTGTTACAAAAAGAATCCCGCTTATGAGGGTGACCGCTGAACGTTTGCAGAAGGGAGAAAGATGGAAGGGCATGAGAACCAGAGAACCAATTTTTTTTTATGTAGACAAGGCAACTTTCGGACAGGATAGATTTAAAATTATAAAATTAACTTACCGCTCCTGCTGCTTGGCATTCTTCTCTTCACGCGCTTGCGCCTTCATTTGCTGCACATCAATTGTATCTGGCTTGCGACGTCTCATATATAACTCATGATTACCCATACATAACGCTAATATTCTCTTATTTATACGAACACGCGGCGCAAAGAACACAAAATCTGGCGCTTTCTTATCAATTGGCTTGATAATAAATTTCTTATCCGAAAATGAAATGTTACGTATCTCCGACCATGGGAAACCAATTTTCGGCGTCAATTTATCATCCTGTTCGTAGATGTTCAAACCGAGTGCATCCACACCTAACCATAAATCGGTACCTTTCTTATTGCGGATTTCAAAGTAATTAACACCATACATTTCCAAATCCTGTGCAATCTTCAAATATTCCATCATAGCATCTTCACGCAACATACCACGATGATCTTTCCACCAATTCATAATCGATTGCTCCCATTCATCCTTGGACATTTTATGTTGATCGATGACACGTTGTGGCAATAGGCGATCATTGGCTAAAAAGCCAGTTGTGTGAACACCCTTATTGAAATCGCCATGACGCGCTTGCACAGCATAAGAGGCGAGTAGCACAGATGTTTCGGGTGGACAATAAATTTCATCGGATAATATGGCATTCTTAACTTGCAAATAGAATAGACGCAGCGTGATGTCTTGAATGAGCTCCTCAGCCACATCTTCCGGATAGAATTTGGCGCGGAATCTGAACTGCAAAGGGTTCTCTTTTTTCACATCTTGATTCAAGACCTGCGAGTGGAATAAATAAGGTGGTGGGGGAATTAGTTTACAAACAACTCTTAAAAATATTTTACATGTTACACCATGCAACAATAGGACCTGCAGGAAATTTTTCCTAAGCGCGTGAATCTACAATTTTCAGATATCACTAGCTGCCTAGAATAAGCTTTTTAACAATACCCAGCAGGGTTTGTTCGAAATTATTCTTCGGAGAGAAAGAACTGTCGCAGCGGAGGGTAGAACAGGGTATCCCCCAGCTGATGTCCTGTGTTGGGTTGTTAGTTCTAACGATTCTCTTCGATACCTTGTACATAGGAATTGCAAAATGTAAGCCTACAGTGTTGGCTGTGAGCCCAAGTAAAAAGGAACTGATTTTTTTCAAGAGAACAGAACTTCTTGGGCTCACTGAAGCTTAATTATTTAACATCGAACGTAACGTGTAAAAGGACTACATAGTATACTTTTCGTTTAAAACAATCGTCCGCAAAAACTAGGATCTAAAACCCAAACTCGTGAAGTAGCTTTTCAGTGTAACTTCGACATAAGGTTATCGCTTTACAACGACGGTTCCAAAATTTACTGCAGTGTGGGAGCTGGCGTCTTCTCTGAACAACTTAAGGTGCCGCTTACAGTCCGTGTTCCTAACTCATCCAGTATGTTCGGTTGTTGTTGTTGTTGTAGCGATAAGGACCCTCCCCGAAGGCTTTGGAAAGTGTTATCGATGTTGATGGCCCTTTGCCGGATGCAGATCCGGTACGTTCCGGTACCAAGTCCAACCATCTCGGGAACGATTTGTTATGACCACATGCGACCTTGAATCTATTTGGTATTTTAGTCGCCTCTTACGACATGCATACGTACTGCGGGTATATTCCAACCCCCTAACCCACTGTATGTTCGGTGAAAGGGCGCTGTGTATTTTCTCAAACAATCAAGGAGCGCTTTACTCCCCCATCCCTTAGTGTAAGGCCGTCAGCCACTGCTTCATGTCACTGTCAACTTCTCAAACATCATGCACATATGGGTTCCTGGTCACAGAAACATTTAAGGGCAATGAGAAGGTAGACTCTCAAAGGCACGTGCTTTGTTGGACGCTCCGGAGGCATTCGATATATATCATCGACTCACATCAACCAAAGGAAACATACATAGTAGGGCACGTGCTTTACTGGACGCTGGCCGACTTACGACATTGAGAGATCAGGGGACCTGCTCAACAGGTCAAGAAAATAAATCTTAAGAAATATTCACACAATCAAGGGACACTTGCCCCTTGGTATGGTTGAAGGAGTTGCGGCGATGAGGAAAACAAAGAAACAATTCACACAATACCTGTATGGATGCCCAACTCGAGCACATATTAGGTTTCTAACTTTAGACAGTTATGTATATGTTGCGAAACTTCACGAAGTGTAAGATGGTCCATAAAAAATATCAGCAGGTTCATCGACCTTACCAAATGGTTTGAAGATAGTATAGAGTAGTCTTACACCAATCTGCAATAATTAGTTTCAGACGCGATGTGCTGTACCACGAGTTCAAGTAGCGTACGTTTTTGACCACAGCAACCATGACTGGTTGAGCTCATTAACCCCTGATTATTAGTGTTTTAACAGAGCACTGAGCGGAAGGCCTTAATATATCGGGCAATTCATATTGAAGCAGCTGTACCGTGGTTGAATAACTGTAATCGCCCAGTCACTTCATGCTTAGATTCAGGAACAGTTGCCAAATTACTTATAGATGTTGTTGCTGCTATAGCTGCAAAGGTTTTATAGAGTGCAGCGGATGTGACAATCCTTTGCAAGATATAAATAAGGTCTTATTAAGTTTTAGTACTAAGCCGACTGTCGAGTCAATGGCTTGATTCAACCACGTCGAGTCTTCTGGTTTATGTAAGGCACGAGTAGGTGAGGCTAACATTTGGATTGAATGGGCTGTAAGTTGCCTTTCAAAATCCATTGAGTCCAAGTACTGCAACATTTTTAGTATCGGGGACACCAAATGTTAGTTAAGTCAGTGGTCTTCATTCTCAACCTGCAAAAAATTTACTTTCTACTCAACCCACAACCTAACCTAACCAACCCACATGTCACAATATTCAAAAGCAGATCAGTATCAACTACGCAGCGAGCGTGACTATAGTTCGTTTGTGCGCATTGATTTTTTATCACGTAGATATTTTTATTTTATTTATCTTATATATTATTTCTAATTGCTGTTTTTATGTGCAGATCCCTTTTTCGCTCTTATTTGGAATCCAAATCTATAAATAAAGTTTTGGTTGTAAAGATGAAGATTCGTGCTATTAGCAAGATTTGGGCATTATTGGTCGTATTGCTTTTGTTTAGTCATATTTTATTGAAATAATTTGTTAAAAATAAACGATTGTGAGCAAACAATGAAATCTATTTGTACTATGGCACTATTGTGAATATTTGATTACAACTAACACTGCACTACCGACAGTTGCTAACATTCGCCAGATGGCAGCGCAAGCGCATGTAAGTTTTCATTGATAGATGATTGATTGATTTCTGTTGATATTTGACAGGAGACTTTTATATTTGTTGCGCAAGATGCGCACGGGTCCGGATAGTTTTTTATTATTGTCTTGTGTTATTTCGCCCACAGCTATGTAGGTCGTCGTTTTGGATTTCAAAGATTCGTATGTAAATCTCCATAACGGTGAGTCTGAACGTAATGTCGAAAGTATTACTAATAGGTTCGGTAGGTTAAACTACATCACTTATAGTTCCAACTCACATGTTTAGAGCTACAAAACGTTCTTATTAGATTAGACCTAGATCTTGGTTCCTTATACAAGTTTAAACTACACTCTTTCATCTAGATATCACTGAAACAAACGCAGCTGGATGTTCAGATATGCACTTGTTTTATACCAAGAGCTAACCATTTACCATAGCCTCTTCCAAAGCCAAAACTACAACGTTAACAGACGTTGTCGGTAACTTCGAAAAATGTTTCTAACTACTTTGTCAACTTTGGATAATCTTGGATAACTAAAAAAAAAGTCATCCGGATTGTCCGTTCTTGGTAATTTGCACACCTTTCGTTAATTCGAGGATAAAGTACCTTTAACCCAAGGCTACCGTAAGGGTCAGCTAATATATAAAAACTGTAGTTCAATACGCTATCAAAATATTTCCTGCTTAACAAAAAACAAAAAAAAAAAGTTAATTCTTGTCGCACAGTGTTATTCGTATATATAATTTGTTATTAGTTTAAGAATTACCCATGTGGAAAATGGCATTGATCCAGTCTATCGACGATTCATTTTATGGATGCATTAATGAGAATGAAAACAAGTTGACAAAAAATATTTCTTTTAATTCGTAATTATTGCACAAACACGTCATCAGTGCAGGTTAATCTTCATAAGGTCTTTGGCTCAGATTTGGCCCGCATTTGATTAACAATATTTGCGTTAAAAAAGTGATTCTTCAATTTAATATCTTATGAAGTAAGTATGCTATTAAAGAAAATCCCTTTTTATATTTCTTAGGTAAATCTTCAAATTTTTGTGAAATTTTTCGAAATTATAAATATTTTCGAAAATTATAAAAAAGAAAGATTTTGAAAAGTGAATTTTTCTTGTATTTATTTGGATAAGACTAAAAAATACAGTATTTTTTCGAATTTTAACCTTATAAATTTTCCGAAAGTTCGGATCACAAAAATTATTAGAGAATGCTGATAGTAGGGCTCTCTATAATTTTGATTCATACAGCATTTTCTGTCAAAAAAAATTTCTTATGGAGTTTGTGAATGTTCGACTACATTTGTTTATAATTTATTTAATTATTTTGGAAAAATTTTTAAACAACGTGACATCAGGACGGACAAGGCGACAGCTGTTTCGATTATACCTTGTAAATCTCTTCAAAGCCTTTTCTCCCGGGAGTGGGAGTCGAACTTTGTTTAAATTGTAAATCAATCACTTTCGTTATTTTGACTGCTGAATTCATATTCGGCTTGATGAACTTCTCGAATGAATATTTTTTTCATTATTTCAGCAAAAAATACTAAATTTACATTTTTTTTCACATTTTTCACATTTTTTAAATCTACACGTTTGATAAACTCCATAAAAATGTTAAAGAAAATTGAACTTTACGAAAATTTCAAATAAAAGTTTAAAGGTTTAAGGTTTCTTAATAATGTGGTTTGAAAATATTGCTAAACTTTTTTTAAAATCTTAAAAAAATATTTAGGAAAATGTATCGAAAAGTTTGACACACCTAATTTTATTGACAATGTTAATAATAAAAACGCTTTTGTGAATGTTAACATATTACTATTTTTTGCACTTTACGAATTGAAAAATTTTCAAATTATTTTTGAAACCCATTTAATTTTAAAATAAATTGAGAAATTGAGTTTGAAAATTCGGATTAATAAATTTGAATATTTTGGCTTACAATTTTTACCGATTATCGGAATTAAACAATTATTACAAAACATTTTTACAATTTTTTCAAAAATCTCAATACAAAACATCGTAAATTCTGATTATTGAATCTATGAAATTTTCGACCAAATACTTTTTTGACAATCTTGATAAAAGATTGGTTAAAAATTTGAAAAGGTTTTTTTTTGAAAACGTTTTTTTTTTTTGAAAACTCAACGGTTTTCGAAAATATACAGTTTAACATCTTTTATTTATTTTTTACTGAAGACTTAATCAACCAACTTTTTTTTTGGATCTAAACTATTTTTTCCAAAAACTGTGAAGGAAATCGTTTCAAACATATCCAGATATTTTTTTCAATATTTTAATTATATGTGACCCGGTCTATGAAAAGGTGGCTTATGACTAAAAAAAACAGCTGTTAACACCTGTTTCTCGCAGTTTCTTTTTTGAGTCATAAGCCACCCTTTCATAGACCGGGTCACATACATATATAGAAATTTACAAATATTTTTTCTTTCTCAATCTGTAACCAAGATTTTTGTCAAAATTTTCAAGTGAAATATTTTCGAATATTTTTACTCGTGATTTTTTTAGTTTATTTTTTTAACCTGTCCTAGCTTGAAAAAACTGGCGATAATTATCTATTTGGCAAATTTTGTATGTAGATAAAATTTCGTTGTAATTTTTTATGTTTGGGTCAAATTTGACCTCAAGACCTCAAATTTTGCGTAGAAGGTTAAACAATTATAAATGTTGTATGATATGTATGAAGAAATCAAAGGAACAGATCGACAGTAAGCACTACATTGAAAATAAGAGGAGCTCTATGAAATTTAAAAATCAAATATTCGATACACAAATTAATAACAAAAACTGCGAAAACAAAACAACAACAATCGAGAGGGTAAAATAGTACTTAATTTACTTTCGTTTAGCTTGTTGTCTACATTCCGAATTCAGTTCTATAGGAGTTTTTTTATATTCTAGGGCACATCTCTAAATGACTTTATGACGTTACGATATCATTAAAGCGACAAGGCTCACCATATCATCGGCTTCGTCATCTTCATCGCTTACATCATTATTGTGTTGGTGATGACCATCAACGGTTTTCTTGTCCACATATTTTTTAACGCGTTTCAAATATTTTATAGTTTTTATAGCTGGTGACTCTGGCTGCTCGAGACACATTAAATTTTATTATGGGAATATAGCATACATTTAGCAATAAATTTACTGATGTTATCATTGTAGATCCCGATAAAATATAATAAATTTGTATAAAACAATTTTCTTTTAAGTATGCTCCGATTTCATAGATAATCAAGGTTTCTTTACGACGCATACAGGCGAGCGTGGTTATAGCAGTGCTCGGCATTCTCTGCCAGGCAATTATTTCGTGCATTCGAGTGTCACACGTACAGGCGATGAAATAACACAAATAGATCATTAGCAAACAAGCCACCAAAAGAGCTTAACCATCGCACGGTGGGGTATTTGATCAATCTAGCTGGCCAAAATTAAAATAGCAGTTATTTCTGTTCAAAAAGTGGTTTCCTCACTTCATTGTTATGAAAGGAAATATTTGACAGTAAATTCACGGCGTTCTGCGCAGAATTACTATGGATCGGGCCGCCGGTTTCGTATGGACCCGGCGTCATTTTTTGGAATTACATGAGATATGTATGTCAATATGGGTATCAAACGAAAAGTATATTATTCCGAATTTATATTGACATTTTTAAGAAGGGTTGCCACCTCACCTTCTTTTTTATATTTCTTTTTATATCCACTACCGTCTCGGAAACGGCTTAACCGATTTGAATCAAATTTAGTACATTTATATAGTATTACATTTTAAGACTTTTCACCTTGGTGTTGCCACTGAGGATGTTTTCACAAGGTTGCCACCTTTTGCCAATAAGGGTAGCAGTCTCTTACAAAATTTACCACGACTCAAAAAATCGCGGGTATGCGCAGCCATTTTTGTTATTAAACTTTGAAACAAACACAAGCTTATGTATTGCCAAACAATTACTGACATGATATGCCATGAAAAAAAGATATATCTTTTTGTTTGCAAGGTTATTAAAAAATTTAATATTGAAAAGTAGTAGTATTACAAGTAGAATAACTCAGTTAACACATGCGATTTAAAAAATGTAACATATCAATTAAAAACACATTTATCTGTCCTAAAAGAAAATGTAACTAGATTTGATTAAGGCTAAACAAGTGAACAGGTATTTAGGTTAGAATGGTATATTGCTTTTAAATCCAAAAATACATTGAACTGCACATAATTTTTATACAACTTTAAATATGCGCGGTTAACTCTGTTGACTTTGCAGATGGGTTTTTGGGGTATGTATACTATTCAGAGGACATCTGGGAATGCCAGGGAGTATATTTGAAAAAAATTGGAATATTTTGAAAAATCGACTTTTGGCCAGCTAGATTGATCAAATACCCCACCGTGCATCGTTCATTTGTGCGCATTGCTTTATTGCTACGCAGATATTTTCATATGAACAACGATCATGCTCGCTTGGTGGTTTGTTTGCTACCGATGTATTTGTGTGATTTCGCTCACGTGCAGGTGTGAAGTACCGTTACTTTTGCAACCATAGGCGTGTCGTTGCGAAGGCGCTATATCGATTATTTCACAGTCGGCTGATAGCATAAGGTAATAAAATGGTTGTTCTACTAATAAAAGACATTTCATGAAGGTTGTGAATTGTGTTATCGGTTTTGATAATCTTCTGCCGGATATAGATCTGCTCTATACCAGCACAACTACCTCAAGTCCTGCAATTTTTCGAAAGAGTGTTTACAATTTGTGGGTGCCCCAAAAAAGGCTTAGAGTTTACCGAACAAATAAATCGAAAGGAGATCGTGTATGAGTAAAAATCGTTGCAGAGAAAATGGGAGACAGTTATGTAAAGCTACAGTTTCGAACTGCAGGTATAAAAAGACTACCTCCGATATGGCGCTGATCTGATGCTGAGCAGAACAGTTGCTAGCTACGCTTGTAGTAACAGAGGTATAGTCTGAGCAATATGTATTCAAATTAATCAAAATATTTGAGAACAACTTGCGAATGAATCATAAGGTCTGCAAGGACGGTAATCGTTATTTCGTAGGATTTTACAATGTCACAGATGTCAGTTGAAAGCACTGCGTGTGGACAGAATAAGCACTAGTACCGTCTCTTAATGCGATAGGTCTGTGCTAGTTCGGAACTAGTGCGATTCGCTACAGGGAATGCTTTAACATGTCAACAGATCCTTAGACTGATACGGCATACTAAATAATGAGCAATGCGGGTTCAACAAACCCACAGTAGATTTGCTTTCTGAATAACGAGACGAAAATAATGGATGTGACTTTGAATGCTTGGCAATTTTTGATGTCTCTGCTGCTTTCTCCTATATCTACATTCAATTAGTCTTCAACTAGATCATCTAATAGTAGTCTTAGAAAATGTGCGGTAGTGGACAACAGCGGAATTGGTGTTAGATGATTTACTACAAGGAGCATGGGATTTAGGCCTAATAGAAAAGAATTTAACCTATTGCAGTATTCAGATCAGCTCTGGGAGTGTTCGAGAGAAAAGTTCTTCGAAAGATTTATGGACCTCTACGCGTTGGCGATGGCGAGTACCGAAGAAAATTTAACGATGAACTGTACGAGCAGACATCAACATAGTCCAGCGAATTAAAACGTAGTGGCTGCGCTGGCTAGGCCTATCGGAACCCGCCTATGGAAGCAGAGGTAGAGGACGGCCCCCACTCCGTAGGAAGGACCAGGTAAAACGCTTTAAACTCCCTTGGTGTGACCAATTGGCGCCAGTTGGTAGATAGTGGGAGCGACTGGCGCGCCTTGTTGGACGGCCATAACCGTTTAAACGGTTAAGCACCAATTAGGTAAGTATTCAGATCGAAGATGTGCAAGCGTAACGCAGGTCGCCTTGAGTAGAAACGGGTACTTTCAGTTAGTTTTTTTTCTTTAATATACTCATGTGAGTCATAAAAACATCAACTACTTATAACTAATAATAAAATATACAAAACAAAATTTATAAATTTACTTATTTAAATAAAGAAACAAAGAAACCGACACCAAATAATTCCATTAACTCATAGTAATATTACCTTTTTATATAATTTGATCCACGTCGAATCACCCTTTGAATCGGTGTACTGGAGTCCAAAAAACCATACTTCACGCAGACCGATTGTTTTGACAACTTGATCGAAAAGCTGTTTGCCGGTGGTCGTGTGTTGTATGGCAAACTCCAGCTCAGCGTCCATGGTAGTGACGCGTACATTTAGCTGCAACAAAAAGGATATGATTATTATTAGATGTACACAAATAAGGCCGTGCCATTTTAAGGCATTTTTTTCAAGTATACTGATCGTCAATGGGAGCAGCAAACCTCGTTAAATATTTTCCAGATTTTATAAAGAAGTTGGTATGACTTGCCGCCTACCTCCTTGGCCATGAGAGCTTCGAGGTTGTTAAGGGCATCGGGTTAGCTTTATAGTTTAAGAGCCCCTCTAACAAAACTGGCAACTTTAATATTAGCAGGCAAGGCTGTGGCCGCATTTAGTCCAGAAGGAGAGGGTGGAATGACCTAGAAGGTTTGAACTGATCATACCAAATCGTTCCCGAGATAATCCGCTTACCGGGTCGAAATGTTACCTAAATTTATGCATATGAATACAAATCATTCGGGATATACATACTTGGACATCTAATGTCGGCTTAGCCGCCAACGCGGAGAAGACGAATATTGTCTTGTTTACTAAGAGGTACAAGGTCACAAATTGGACCTGGCTTAAGCTCGGAGGGGTCACCCTGCAGGAGAAACATTGCACAAAATATCTAGGAATCAATCTAGACAGTAGATTGTCGTAGAAGCTCAACGTGGAGGAGAAAGTGAAAAAGGCCCTGACGACGCTTTAATCATGTAAAATAATGCTGAGGTGTACGTGGGGTTTATCGTCCTTTCTCTCTAATTGCGTATTTGCAACGATTGTAAGGCCTATGCTGTACTATGGATTCCTTATTTGGTGGATAGCCACACAAAAAAGAACCAACCTCAAACAATTAGAGGGAGTATGCGGACTATAAATGCTTAGCATTACGCGAGCCCAGAAAACCACCCCCGATGGCTGCAATGTATGTCATTCTGCACATTCCATCTGTAGACCTGGTGGCAAAAAACAAATACGCTCGCGTGAGAGGAAAGTAGTTGAGACAGTTATACGCAAATGTGCATGCAAATTGCTGAACCGCATGTTGGAGAGGGGAAGCTGCGTTATAAAAATTGAAAAAAACGACGGCTGCTGGTGCTAAATTAATTATTGATGCTTAGGTGTAAAGAAATTCATTCATATACATACACACAATCGTTCATCTTATAAAAATCGTTGCATTACATAGCAGGTGGGCGGGGTAAGTCGATGAATAGCGGCAAATTGATGGTTTGTGTTTTCCTGCTATTGTTGCTATTATTATTACTATTATGTAACAGCATTTTTTTCGTGTAAGCCATTTGAATGTATCAGCAATTATTGACTTTATTTATGTACTATCAGCCAGAGATGAACGGTAGAGCTAGAAAAGTATCGATCATATCTATTAGGGATGTAAAAAAGCCATATGGGAATTCCGATTAATTTAGCCCTCAAAATAGCGGTCACCTTGTCGAGACCTTAGCTGAACTATGTATCGCCCGACTTTGTGGCTGAGCGCTTTAGGGACCTGCGGTATGTCGGTGACCAAGAACTGCCAATCGCCTAGTCCAAGGTGTTATGCGCGCTAGTTGGATGATTTGTGGAAAGTAACGGCAGCCTTGCCAAAGCAAAGAGCGCTGCGCTATTGCGGGACGGCTATTTGCCTTCACTATTAACATTGCACCGCTGAGTTCGTCTTGTCGGGCAGATGAGTTTGTCTGTCAGCCCGGTAACGAAGTGGAGTTGAGGCGGGAACGAAAGAGAAATACAGGGGAGCATTAAGAATTGTTCAACTAAGGTGGACTATGTAGTCAACAGACCGCGAGCGCTTGGTATTGGACAGAGAGATAGTGGAAGCAGGTCGAAGGCAGATTGAGGAGAAGGAAGACTCTTGCGCAAAACAGAGCCAGAGATCGGAAGAAATGTCGACCATTTTGAACAGCCACGTCAATGGCACTACGCTACCGGCTGTCTTACACCCCAAAATCTTGGGTTTGACGTTCGATCAGGACCTACATTTTGGTGAGCATGCAGCCGCAATTGTACTAAAAATCCAGAGCAGTAATAAAATCCCTAAATCTCTTGCTGGCAGTACTTGGGGAAAAGATAAAGAAACGGTCATTACCACTTACAAAGTAATTGGCCAGCCGATTGCATGCTACGCGTCCCCGATATGGTCGCCAAGCCTAAAGACTACTCACTGGAAGAAGCTACAGGCCTGCCAAAATACTGCCCTCAGAACCGCCACGGGTTGTCTTCTTACGTCCCCAGAACACCATCTACATAATGAGGCGAGAATACTCCCCATCAGGGAGAGAAATGAAATGCTAACCAAACAGAACCAGAATCCAGAAACCTGGGCATCCCAACAGACATCTGATTGATGAGCTAACACCGCCCAGGGGCTTAAGGAGTCATCTCCGTAAGCATTATGAGGAAATACGGCACCTGAGAACACAACCGTATTAAGCCAAAAAACACAAGTAGGTCCTCAGTGAACTCCACAAATCCTGTACGCAAAGAACAATACGCCAAACTTGCAGAAGAGGAACGCACACTCCCTAGGGAAACGCGAGCCACTCTAGCTCAACTTCGATCTGGATACTGTAACGGGTTAAACTCTTACCTATCCAGAATAAACCCCGACATACAAAATGTATGCCCTGCTTGCAATGTGTCCCCACATGACACCAACCATCTTTTCAATTGTAATGTGGAACCAACGCCTCTAACACCCCTCTGATTATGGTCCACCGCCAAGTCCGCACGGAAAGGAAAAGCTACAAGGCGGAAATAAGAGGGGACTTTCGTAGTATTCTAAGAAAAACACAGGGGTCGATAAGCTAAATGAAGGTAACGACGAGACTCTTGCAAGGCAAGGTTTGAGCTGCAGTCAAGGTAACATCTATGCACCTAGCGGTGGCAGCAATTGAGTGCATCTAGCTAGTCAAAGGCTCTTACACGAGTGCACATCGCGTGGAGAGAACACAATATATATGATATAGGTGTGTCCCTGGTTTTTTCATATCCTCCAGAGTAGTCTAGTCAAGAAGTGTCCTTGATATCACGTTTAATGCTGAGTATGATTATATCAGGGTATGACTAGATACTTGAGAGGTCAACCTTCTCACGACAATGCATTTATGAGCTTTAGCAAATCTTTATGACAACGGACTGGAACAAATTCTAGAAAAATGTGCAGAATATAAATTTAAATTTGCTGACAATAAGACCATTGAGCGCCGTTTCTTCAATTAAATTAACATTAGCAATAGAAATTGTAATTGTATATAATTTTTTAACACGTCGTTGAAATCGTGGGAACTTTCTCCATTCACAACATTTCCTTAAAAAGTTCTCAGAATTATTTTGTCGCTTTGACGCCGCTTCAAGTGGCGCTGATTCTTAAATACTCTAGTGTAGATCAATTTGCTTTGTTGAATACAAATTGGATGAGGTTATTATGTTCGTTCCTGGAATAGAGATCAGTGACTGTAACTCATACCTGATTTGAATTAATTTGATAACAAATAACTATAAATTTTATTTAGCTAAATGAGTACTAAGATATGTATAACGAATCAATTGGAAGCAAAGTACGACATTCAAATCGTTGATTGAATTTTAGCTATGACAGTACTTAGATGTTGGAAAGATGGAAAGCGACGAATCCACTTTTTTATATTCAAATTATCCAGTATTATTACTTCTAAATTTTTGTTAAAGTTGGCAGATTGCGTGAGTTTTGAACAATGTGATTTGTGACTGTGACTTTTTAGTGGCATCGAACTCTGTCTGTGACACGAGAATGAAGAGTGATAAAAGAGTACTATGATCTAAATTGCAGTTCAAAGTCAAGTTTACCAATAATCGCAATCTCAGTTCCAGTCACAGCAGACAAATTAACTGCGATAATATCAATTAGTCGTGATTTGTGCTGCGTTTTACATCTATGGTAGATATCGCAGTCAGCTGTATGCGAGGGCGTTTGTATAGCCAACCATGGATACATATATATTTGGTAACTCTTATATCCTTATATGGATCATTATTTTACAAATCGAACAACTTTTGAGATTTCATAATTTCGATTCGGCTCAAACTTTTTTTAAGTTGCTCGCACGAATAAATTTTTGTTTTCAGAGATCTGCATGTGCTCAGAATCGATGGGTAAGCAAACTTGCCAACATTCAAAATGCTATATCTTTCGTTCCACTCGTCGTATGTTATCAATTTTTGTTTTATTTTGAAGGTAACAATATTTACTTTATAACTGCGTTAAAAAATGTTTAATTTTTTAAAATCAAAAAGTCATGAAATTGTTGGTTATTCATTGTTAAGTGAATGCGCTGGCGACATTGCCACTGCAGAAAAAATTAGCTATATGTTTTAAAATCAAAGGCAGCGTCTATTTCAGAACCACCTACTACTGAACCACTTACGAACGCGGTTAAATAGTCTGAAATTGCAGCTTTGTAAGACATCATAATGTTGTGCTGTACTAGTACCATTCTTTTCGGAACAAGTGGGATGCGCTGGAGGGTCACTACAGGCCGAAACACAGAAGATGCAAGCAAAAAGAACAAACGGGTGACTAGACTTGCACTGGGCGCAAATTCAACATGCGATTGAGAAGGCATCTTAACACACGTCGTTGCTAAGCAGCAGGTTAATGACAAACAACGGAGGACAAACAGAAAGCTATCCACGCTTGTGTGCGGCTCCGAACTGTGGCCGAATACATTTCAAATAAAGATCCGGTGTAAACGCGAAGTTTCTGTACAGCAAACAGTAGCTGTGAGAGTAACTTCCGCTCCTAACTAAGTAGCAGAACCCGTCGTAAAAGCGTTTAAAGAAACAATATACGTAGACCTATTACTGGAAGGAAGCATAAGGTTATGGGAAGCAAAAAAGCACACTGCTCAAGAGCGCATGAAAGTCAAGCAGGCAGAAACGAAACGCTTAGGCTGTGGAAGGCCTGCTGAGCAAATAAACGACGAGGCAGATGAACAGCGAAACTAATCGCAGCACAATAAACATTTTGGCTTGAGTCCAATTACGGCCCGAATTCAGAACTAACATACTTCTCTCAACAATCGCTGAAGTTTCTTTTGTATGGGAATAACACCGCTTCTCAAATTGCGAAAAAGATAGTCCTCAACTGTGATTCTCTAATTGGAGTAGGAAAATAATTTTAAAATGATGTGGGCGACCAACTCGACACTATACATTTCTCAAAGGTTTAAAATTAATTGGAGATCCTATACATTTCCCTAAGATTGAAAAAATATTTTTTCGATATTTGCCGGGTTAGGACTGTTTCTGAAATTTCCAGAGCAAAAGTGTACAGCAAAATTAATTGTTGTTGCCTACTGTCTCGCTAATTTTTTGATCCCTCTAACCTTAACGGAGCCATGATGAAAAAAGTTAAAACATCTTTCTAAAATTCAAGCAATAAAATAGGTGTATAAAATAACAGTTATTTAAGGAGAGATAAATTTTAGTGAAGAAATAACTCTTACCCTTTAAAAAAGTTTCTGGGGGAATTCTGGTGGGAAACTTTTTATTTGTATAATATAAGGGAAGGAGAGACAAGTAAAGAAGGCTAAGTTCGGGTGTAACCGAACATTACATACTCAGCTGAGAGCTTTGAAGACAAAATAAGGGAAAATCATCAAGTAGGAAAATGAACCTAGGGTAACCCTGGAATGTGTTTGTATGACATGGGTATCAAATGGAAGGCATTAAAGAGTATTTTAAAAGGGAGTGGGCCATAGTTATATACATAGGTGGACGCCAATTCGGGATATCGCCATAAAGGTGGACCAGGGGTGACCCTAGAATGTGTTTGTATGACATGGGTATCCAATTAAATGTATTAAAGAGTATTTTAAAAGGGAGTGGGCCTTAGCCCTATAGGTGGACGCCTTTTCGAGATATCGCCATAGAGGTGGACCAGGGGTGACTCTTTAATGTGTTTGTACGATATAGGTATCAAATTAAAGGTATTAATAAGGTTTTTAAAAAGGTAGTGGCCCTTAGTTGTATATGTGAAGGCATTTTCGAGTTATCGAATAAAATGTGGACCAGGGTGACCCAGAACATCATCTGTCGGGTACCGCTAATTTATTTATATATGTAATACCACGAACAGTATTCCTGCCATGATTCCAAGGGCTTTTGATTTCGCTCTGCAGAAGTTTTTAATTTTCCTCTACTTAATATGGTAGGTGTCACACCTATTTTACAAAGTTTTCTTAAAGTTATATTTTGCGTCAATAAATCAATCCATTTACCATGTTTCATGCCTTTTTTTACCTTTATATTAAGCCGCTTTCATGTTTGTCCCCTCATTTCCAAACGAATTTTTGACCCACGGAAAGGTCTTTTTCGGTAAATTCCCGTTGAGCTAGACACTTGATACTTAGAACATAGTTCAGATCTGAGAGACATTACAATGCAAGTGATACACAGAAAATTTATTTTAAAATGGAAATTTTGCGATCGACTTTTAACTAACTTCTCGGTGATACAGAGAATTGAAACTTAGCACATAGTTTGCGAGTCGATGGCACTACAATTCGTGGAAAACAAGATGCCACCAGGTGGCAGACGAATCGAGATAAACGAAAATCCCTGAAAAACGAAAGGAATCTTGCGATCGATTTTTGAGTAACTTGCCGGTGAGCTAGAGACTTGAAACTTGGGCCGTGGGTCAGAACCCGGTGACAATGCAACATTTGATCAAAAAAAAAAAATTCGCTAGGTGGCACGCGGATCGAGATAGTAAGAAAACAAATTTTAATTTGGGAATCTTTCAATCCATTTTTAACTAACTTCCCGATTACCTAGAGACTTTCAACTTGGCATTTAGTTAGAGGCCTGGTGACAATACAACTTATAGAAAACAAAGTTCCGCTAGCTGGCGCGCTAGTCAAGATAACTGCAAATCCTTTAAAAACGGGGGAATCTTGCGATCGATTTTCGAGTAAATTCCCGATGAGCTAGAGACATGAAGCTTGGGCCGTAAGTGAGAACCTGGTGACAATGCAATATTTTATTAAAAAAATTCCGCTAGGTGGAGCATGGATCGAGATATTGAGAAAACTAGTTTTAAATTGGAAGTCTTGCAATCGATTTTTATCTAACTTCCTGGATATCTAGAGGCTTGAAACCTGAAATATAGTTTTAAACTCTAGCTATTGTGAAAGTTTTTTAGTCAAAATTCAACAAGACTATGTCTGTATTAAAGGAAAAATTGCCTTCCATTTTTTGGTCCATTTATATAAAGGTAGTCCTTAAATTTTTTTTATCATCTTTTTTTCATATTTGATATAGAATTATTGCATTTTTCCTGTTTTTCGAAATTTTCGATATCGAAAAAGTGGGCGTGGTTATAGTCCGATTTCGTTTATTTTTAATAGCGATCTGGGATGAGTGCCCAGGAACCTACATACCAAATTTAATCAAGATATCTCAAAATTTACTCAAGTTATCGTGTTAACGGACAGACGGACGGACGGAAATAGCTAAATTAATTTCTTTTTTCGCCCACATCATTTTGATATATACAAGTCTATATCTATCTCGATTAGTTTATGCCGTTACGGATTACCGTTATGCGAACAAAATTAATATACTCTGTCAGCTCTGCTCAGCTGAGTATAAAAATCTTATTTAGTTGAAAGTTGAAATATTCGGTAATAAATCTGGCATCAAATCAGGACTCGCTATGAGTAGATGAGCTTGCCAGTGGATCGAATAGGTTTGTGTATTAGGAACCCACATAAAATACCTCGTCTTAGGATTATTACAATACCAATTTCCTGCTGGATATATAAAGCATTGTAAAGTCACATTTGTAACTGCAAATAGCCTGTTTTGTGTTTTATAGATATTTCTATGCGTTCAGTTGGACTGTGAAGGCATTAACCCAGAAACGTTAATTGGATTGATTATTCGCGCGTTTTTTTCCATGTCCACCTAGAATGAGACTTGAACAGACAAAAATACTGACATCGTAGAAAATATACTTTGCTTTGGAAGGGATACGACATACGAAAGGAATTTCAGACACAAGTAGTCATTTGTTTGTATGAAAATGAATGTGTTTCTGTTAAGTTACATGAATTCTTGTACCTTTTCTTTTGACGTTTGACCAAAGACGAACGGTACTTCGCTTTCCTTATGACAACGAGAGCTCCCTGGTCTTTTAAACGAGTTAGCTACCTCTTATACTTGGTGATATAAATATATTCAGATCTGCTATATTCTCCCATCACCAGGATAGAGCAAGTGCGTAATATTAATCGACTTTGAATATCGTCAACACGGAGAGGTTTGCTCCTATTCTGATGAAGATGATGGTGCTGCTGTCATGGAAACTCATTCCGCGCATTGTAAAGTTTTTAGCATTTCTTGGTGAACGCTGTAACCGGATTATGCAAAATTTAATGCGGCCAAAAAGATAAAAAACTCTGCCTCAAACAACTTGTCATATAACGGACGGCGTCGTAAAAAGCTCGTCACATGTTACCAATCTCTTTCCCCTGCTTTAATCACAATAGCGCGTGAGCTCGTTTTGCTACTTAAATTCGCTTTCAACATGTACACAAATGTATATAAATAGAAACAAGGCCCGACCGAAGTTAGATATTTTAACCACTGTCAAACCCGAGCCCAATACTTGGCGTTTACCGATGCAGGATCAGCTACGGCTACGCCCTTTGTTGGGAATATGCTAAATTCACTGAATCTCCGCAACTATTTGAAACAGCTGTCCTATATTTGGGCTAGTGATTTTATAAAGCAGGGAATTGGAGTGAAATTTTTCATTCGCTTTGTTGAGTTTTTCAATGGAGTGTGGTTTGACGTGGCGGGTCCCAAGCCCAGCGCACAACACACTCAACGAGAATGAAAATATTATTTGCACGTTTATATAGCGAGCCGTTTGACCCAATGAAAGATGACGCTCCGGCCAAGAAAGTTTTTCTATCGGAACCCGCTTATGGAAGCAGAGGTAGAGGGCGGCCCCCACTCCGCTGAACGACCAGGTGGAAAACGATTAAAAATCCCTCGGTGTGATCAATTGGCGCCGGTTGGCAGAGAAAAGAAGCGACTGGCGCGCCTTGTTGGACGGCCATAACTGTTTAAACGGTTAAGCGCTAATTAAGTAAGTAAGAATTGGGGTGAAAAATGTAGATATAGTGTGAGTGAAAGTGAGAGTAAGAGTCGAAGTGTAATGGGATTGGGAGTAAGAGTGGGAGTGGAAGTATACGGGAGATATAGCAATGAGATGACATCATGAATAGAAAGGAGAAATGGAGTAGGCAAGAAAAATTTCGGGCATGACAACGTGTGCCCGGTTTATTAGTATTTATATAAAATGGCTCTTATTTTATTCGAATATCTACTCAAAGCTTAAAAAAGGCCATACCAAATGTTTAATATCGAATTTCGGGTTTGTTCGAATTTGCTAGTCGAAAAGAGTCGAACGAGTCCCAACAGGAGTAACAGTAGACTGTGTATGTACGACATGAACAAACTCCGACAGGTGGAATGACATGCTCGACGCACTAAATAAATTTCAAGATATTGTCATTGCTACTGGTCATATCACGCCACTAACTAACTAAGATTGTTGGCTCTCGTTCAAAACAAATCAAGGGCAGAGAAAAGTGAGGACAACGGGCGGAGCAAGCACCACAAAATTAAATAAATTGATGCGCAGTGTAAATAGATGGCTGAATGACCACGGCCTTCACTGGCGACAGCAAAAACCCGAAAAATCGAATACGCACCATCATCCATATGATGGTAGAGGACCAACAAAAGAAACTCGCAGTTCTGCGAAACATCTTGTGGTGGGGCTAGAAAGCAAGCTCAGCATTTTAAAACCCCATCGCAAATTGCGGTTTTAACAGATGTCGTGCTGGTCTTTGCGATGACTACACTGATACACCTTCTTGCTAAGGAAAGGAAGCAAATATACCATATCAGGGTAGAAATAGCTAGAGATCTTGCTGCCTTCTGAAGCGAAAAGAATTGATCCGAAGTTGGCAGCAGCAATTGAATTTCAGTGAAAATGGACCAGAGATCTAATGCCAGATTTGAAGCCAAGGTTTGAACTAACGATTGGCGACGTCGACTTACACTTGACCCGATATCTAAAAAGACACAACTACGTAAGAAAATATATCTACAGAATGGGCAAGCTGGAAAATCGAAAGCCCTTTTTACTGTGAACACATATACGACGTACGCAACACCTTCCTCGAATGCTATCACTTCGCACAAAAACGATGGAAAATCGGAGATACAAATGGCTTTCTATCTCCAAGCAGTGTCGTTAATAAAATGATCTAATATAAGTGGCAGATCGAATATGGGCAGCAGGTTCGAGAAAGGGGAGTTGTTAGGTCAATAATGTGAGAGTATCCGAGTGCGAAAAAATGCGCAGACCATGATAGTTAGGTTTTAAGAAGACGCATTCGCACACTCGAAGATTCTCGCTGCTATATAGTAGAGTATCGAGGCTTAAGTGCATAATCCACTTCATCTTTCTACGTCACCAAAACAAATACAAAATTTCGACTGATATGGATCGGAGTCATGAACTCAGTCAACAAACTGAAATGACCCTTAGAGCATTTGCAATAAAAGTTCCAATTATGAGCTGTGTTCGCTTTAGGCAGATGTCAATAAGTAAGTATATTGTAGTATTCCTTGGCTAAGCTCGGTTCGGTAAGCATACTACCTTTTGCAATTTTGTTTTTGTCTTGCTCCGTTATTTTAAGTTTTGCGGAACATGTATGTCCCGTGTTTAATGCCGACTCCGAGCAGGTAGATACACCCCCAGCGGGTTAGGGGGTTAGAATATACCCGCAGTAGGTATGCCTGTCGTAAGAGGCGACTAAAATACCAGATCAAAGGGGTTGTGTAGCGCAACCCTTTCAGGTTGCCAGCGCAATACATAACTTCTCCAAACCCAATTGTCAACCTAACCTATCCGTGGCGAATCCTGTTTCATTAACAGCCGAGGGGTGGGAGGGTGGGATGGCCTAGAAGGTCGCATGTGGTCATAACAAATTGTTCCCGAGCCGGTCGGACTTGGTACCGGAACGTACCGGATCTGCATCCGGCAAAGGACCATGAACTCGATAACACTCCCAAGGCCTTTGGGAGTGTCCTTATCGCTACAACAACAACAACAACAACAGCAACAGGCAGATGCATTTTCACTGAGACGCTTTTGTCAAACCACTACCGGGGGCCGACTCCGCATAGAAAAGCTTTGAATTTCAATTGAAAAAACTTTTTTTTCTAAATTCTTCATGGCCGGGACTTGACCGCAGGGCCTTCGGCGTGGTAATCGAAGAACGCTACCACCATAAAATGCGGCTTTAACCTCAAGATGATCTCAAGCGTGTTTGCTTATGAAAATAACACACGAAATTTTTGGTTTGGCATAAATGTTGGTGATGTATATTGGAACGATTTTCCGTCATCCCTTGTCAAATTTGGTTTTGAGACAAACCGGTTTCGGCGTTGTGCCATCATCAGTGTCGATTTTCGTTCTGATCTGTTGTTGTCGTTTGTCCTGTATTTGTAGTTCGTAGGTACATGAGCAGGTATTGTCAAAATTGATGCTTGCGTATATTTAGTTATGTGTATGTGCTGTATGTTCATCAAGGGATGATGGAAAATCGTGGCAACATACATCATTTATCCACCCTGCCGGAAAATCAACAAAACAAAAAAAAAAAATATCTGAACATGATTAAATATGAGAGTGCAAGCGTTTTTTCTTGAGCGCTAACGCTGTTCAATTGGTAATGAGCGTCAAGCCGTGGTTACTCACGAACGTACGTAGAAAAAACGTGTCAGCTGACACGACCTATCTTATGAGTGTGCAATGTAAACGAAAACTCACCGACGTACAACGCCCGTACGTACGTAGCCCGGAACGTAGAAATCAAAACAATTTTGATTTTTTCCGTAAGAACGTGTCAGCTGATCGCTCTCTCACTAGACAGAGTTGCCTAGTACACTTTTTACGCTAATTTTTGACGGTTTGCAATTTTATGCAAAAACGCCTAATTAAAGTTTGAAAAATTGTGAAAAAAATTCGAAATAATTATGTAAAAGTGCTGATTATAAATATTTTATCTATTTATACTTATTTAATATGTATTCCGGCCTTTTACAATATCAAAAATTAAATTGGAAAAAGTTGATGTTTCCATAAGCATACATGCAAAATGGTCAATGGCAACAGTGCTTATTTGTAAACAATACACACACAAATATGTTATGTACATGTACACAGACGCACACATTGATTCCTACGGGCTTGAGAGTTCGGTCAAACGTGATTGGTACGACAAACGTCCGTACGTACGGCACACGTCGGTGGGTAACTGCCGCATCAGGCAGTCAAATGCAATTTGTTTACGTACACTCACATATGCAACGGTTCACGCCCGCTCAGGCAAAGATCGCGTGACACATTTTTTATGTTATTTGTCCTCTTTTATCGTTCAACGAATTCGCATTTTGTCTACATATTTTGCATTTTTATTGTAGATATTTATCTATTCAATTTTGTAAACCTGTAGCTAAACATTTGTATATGTACTATATGCATTTATTCACATAGGTACGTATGAATTTGTGCTGCAGCACCCTAGTGTGTGACATCACGTGCTGTAAGGTGTGATATTTAGTCACGGTAACTTTTTCTTATATGGTCGTAACTTTGTCGCCGTTATAAATCTACCACCACACACTAAACATAAGCAGAAACTATGACTAGCATTTACGTAAGAAACCATTGATTATTCCATGATACTACAGAAGAAAGTGGTATAGGGTAATCAATAGCTCCATCGCTCATTATATAAAAGAGCACAGGGGCGCATTCCTTACAGAACGACAGTTTGTGAAGGCGGAAAGTCCATATTCTAAACAAGGTTTACAGCAGGGGTTTACATTAGATAGCACGGGTAATCACTTCCCAGACTCCCAGACTGTTTAAGGCAGTGTTACGGACGTGGACAGTTATTTGCCGGATAGGAATCCGTTATGGTTCGGTATTAGCATCTCCAAGTACCAGCCAGACTGCGGGGGAAAGGTTTTTGATCCTTCGAACCTTTGCCTCTTACACAAGAAAAGCATTACCGCGGTAATATTCTGAACCTCTTAAGCCGCTGTAATACTTTTTATACGGTCTTACGAGTGATTCGATGTCGACCCGACGACGAAATCAGACTGAAATTAAAAACTACCATACTTTAATATTTTTAATCTTGGTCCTCCTTACTTTAGTATTTTTTCCCTCAGTCTGATTTTATACTGAGGAGTGCGAAGACTTGATTTTTTTTCTCAGGGAATCGAGTTGTACGTGATTGAAACGACATCGGCATCGGATTTTAAATCCATTAAAACAGGAAAACGTAAAAATTAGACGCGCGTCATTCTGGCTCAGCTTGTTCTAAATACTGCAGCATATTAAACTCTTATTTAACCAAAATCACATTCAGGATACTCGAGTTTGTCTTCTTCGGCTGTAACTGCAACGGCACTTCCGTTAGGGCTTAAACTTCCGTAAAGGATTTAGATTAATATTCTTGAGTGATCGTACTCTCCATTCTTAATGTCTAAAATAACTAATTAGGAACGCAAGCAAGCTGTCAAAGGTTGCTTCAGTCAACTCATATTTGAGGATAAGAGTCTTGTGAGTAAGAGAGCGTAAATCGCTAACAGTTCTTCAGAAAAATTTATGGGGATAGAAAGAGGTCTATAAGCCTTCGGCCTTAAGGAATAGAAAAACATTGGGGAACACATCCTTAGATCTTGGAATTTCTTTAAAACAGATATCACCCATATTACGAATACATTCTTTTTAAGTCAAAATATCTGTAGAGGCCAATCAGTAAGATGACGTAAATGAATTAGTGACTTAAGAAACGGTCAATGACCATTGACCATATTTCATAATTCCGCCCTTGAATTTAAAAAAAAGTTTCAAAGCCGATAATCACATTTCTAATTCATTTCCTACAAGGCATGCCAATCCGCTCTTCTTTGTAATAACTATAATCGGAAACACCAAGGGTATCCAAGTCATCCAGTTAGTTTGTACACCAAAGTAGGGGCCTACGCTATTCCTCTGCTGCCAAATAAGGGGTCGACAAGAGCTTATTTTGACCTAGCGAGAAAGTCGTTTGATTGTCTACGGAGCTATTCAAATACGACAGCGAGGAGTTGGTAAGGCGCACGCATCAGATTTGCAAAATATGGTCGGACAAGTGCATCACTGATGGCTGGAATCTAAGAAGTGCTATGTCTGAATTTGCTTTTGACGATATTGATATTATCGCCCCAAACACCCGCGTCGTAAGATCTTCTGACTACAAACTGGAAAAAGAAGCGGAAAATATGGTTTTGGTGGTGAATGAGGACAAAACGAAGTACATGCTGCCATAAAACAGACAGACAGTCGTCAGCGCATTTGCATCTTGGTAACCACGCCACTTTTGGCAGCCATAGTTACGAAATAGTAAAGAACTTTGTTAATTTGGGAACCAGCATTAAAACAAACAACAATATCAGCTCTGAAATCCAGCGTAGAATCACCATTGACAATAAATGCTACTTTGGACTAGGTAGACAATTGAAAAGTAAAGTCCTCTCTGGGCAAACGAAAGTCAGGATCTCTACAAGTCACTTATTGTACCCGTGCTGCTATATGGTACAGATAAGGCGGCTCTATGAGTTTTCGAAGGGAAAGTTCTTCGAAAGATTTACGGAACTCTAGGCGTAGATGAATGATGAGTTGAACGAGCTTTGCGCAGACATCAATTATAAACAAAAACTCCTTGTGAGTTTTTTCCCTTCTCCCCTTCCTCTTATTCTGAATAATGTTCGAAAAGAGGAAACCGGTTATGGAAGAAAAGTAGGCATTATGAATGTGAGTGAGAGGGAGATTTCTCTGCCATTTTATTGTTTTTTCACTTGTTAAATTAAAGGCAATGCATCAAAATAGTTAAAGTAAATTGGTTCCTTTAAGAAAGAACACTTGTACAAATTTTTGCTAAAATATGTACATTCTACCACAATATTCTTTATTTTAAGTCTAAAAGTATATCATAAGCAACGGTAGAGCTCCTGGTATATTTGATGCAGCCATCCAGAAATACGCGCAAGAATTGCATTGTTTATACTGTGACGAATATTAGCATCACTACGCTGATACTAAGCAGCCACTCGTATGTACGTAAACAAATCAATCATCATTTATACACATACATACAAAGCAACTGAGAGATACTCACAAACACATGTAATTAACTGTCTAGTCTGTTAGATTTATAAATCAGTAGACTGAAATAAATAAATAAATAATCATCAGCCGAAGTAGTACTCACATATAGACACGCATATGGCTACAAACTACAAATATATAGTTCGCGAAATTACTAGACCTTAGGAGAAATGGGTGAATGAGGAAACCGAGAGTATAAAAGCAGCGCAAGCTGAGGCATGACAAATCAGTTTGATTTAAACACGCTATCAGTTGCGAAGTGAAGTTTAATTGTGAAATATAATTGTACTACTCCCAACGTAGTCTAATAAAGACCATTTTGCTATACAGAATATTGGAGTGATTTATTCAACAGTTTAGCGATTCGAACGTTTGCAGAAGGTTGCAAATAAGCAGAATTTCCCAACGGCGGCCACCGTGGTGTGATGGTAGCGTGCTCCGCCTACAACACCGTATGCCCTGGGTTCGCACCCCGGGTAAACCAACATCAAAAATTAGAAATAAGGTTTTTAAATTAGAAGAAAATTTTTCTAAGCGGAGTCGCCCCTCGGCAGTGTTTGGCAAGCGCTCCGGGTGTATTTCTGCCATGAAAAGCTCTCAGTGAAAACTCATCTGCTTTGCAGATGCCGTTCGGAGTCGGCATAAAACATGTAAGTCCCGTCCGGCCAATTTGTAGGGAAAATCAAGAGGAGCACGACGCAAATTGGAAGAGAAGCTCGGCCTTAGATCTCTTCGGAGGTTATCGCGCCTTACATTTATTTATTTATTTTTTTTTACTTTATTTATTAATTTCAAACAAATTCGCAACAATAATTAAACTTTTAAATTTTTTAAACAAAACAAGAAATGCGCAACGAAATTTCAATTGACAAAACAGCTGACTTTAAAAATTCGAAATTCCTATTCCCCAATTATTGTTCTCACTAGAAGAAAATAATTGGAGGAATTTTTCCGCGGGAATAAACAAATCCGCGAGAACAAAATTCCGAGGGAATATTTAGAATTGGGCTTTATATAAGTGAATTAAACACAGCGGCTGCGCTGGAACCCGCCTATGGAAGCAGCGGAACGGCGGTCCTCACACCACAGAGAGACCAGGTGGTAAACGATTTAAATTCCCTAGGTGTTAACAATTGCCACCAGTTAGCGGAGAAGCGACTGGCGCGCCCTGTTGGGCGGCCAAAACCCATTAAACGGTTAAGCGACAATTAAGTAGCTAAGCAAGGGGAAGTCGTTAGGTTTCAAAACGCAGCTATGCCATGATATTGTTATAAATTGTTCCTGAGAGGTTTAGTTATGCTGCTCGTATTATCTGCTATAGTGCGGTTTAGCACTAAAGAAATTACAATTCCACTTTGTACTTTTTTTAAGAAATTTTCGTTCCAAAGGGTCCAAACCCTTAAAATAGTATTTATATTTTGTGAGCAAGAATCAATGCATTAATTTTACTTTAGTTAATTTAATGATTTTTATATTAATTTAAATTTTTTTTATTTCTCTTCTTCCAACTAACCGTTTCCTGCTTCCAACTGCCCACATAACGTGGCAGTCGAACTCGACTATCGGACACCACCATTGGGCCAAATTTTAATTCGTTTAGCTTATAAATTGCTAAAAATTTTCACACACACTCGAATCCGAAAATTATTTAAAACAAAACCTTGCTTCACAACAAAAAAATTGTTCTAGAGAATTTCTAAAACTTTTTCAGTTTTTAGTAACCGCACGCGTGACCCGTAATTTAAAGCTGTTCTGCTTAGACTGAAATATTTTTGAACAAAGCCCAACAATATAAATCACATTGTAAAACGGCAACAACCTTAACAACCCCCAAAGTAGATGACCTCAAAGCCAATCAGACAATAAGAAGGCGAGGGTGGGTCACTTTGGGGGCCATCACTTTAATACTAATATTGTAGCTAGTCGTACAGAATAATGTTTGAGATGTATGGTTTATAACGGTGAATGGGTGTTACACGCCCTGCGGAACAAATTTGTCAATACTAAGTAATAGAAGCGATTACTTGACGGTGGGTGAGCCAACGCTCCTGACACGCAAGCTCAGTACTAAAATTGGAAATACTTAGATTTAGCGCTAAAACAGCAAGGTATGATATGAATATGTATGCTGGAAGCAAAAGGCCTAAAGCTAAGTGCTAGCTACATACGTACACATATGTACATACAATACTACAAAATCTAACTAAATGAAAGTAAAGGTAAAACCAGTCAGAGCAGGAGAAACATTCACAGTAAGTGGAGAGCAACCGTAGAAATTCTTCGTTTTGTTTTGTACGAAACAAGCTTATTTAAGTCAAACAAGATATATTCATAATAACTACATACAGTAGTGAACAAAACAAAAGTACTATATATGATAGACGTACAAAAAGAAAGTGGGTGAGGACCTCACATAGACTGAATGAGTCCATAGTGTTACCAGAAGTTTTCTCAACGACCAAACTGAAAACCCCTGTTATAAAATAACTCCGTCCTCTTAGCAAATGTTAGAAGCTTTCTAGGATCAATGCTACTTACTGTTTCAAGGCCTGCACATGATCTTCGACATTTTGCAGCACCGCGCTTCGTCTCACGCCTTTCCTGCTTGGTCGATCATTTGAAAATGTCGTCTTCTTTTACTGCCGCCCAATCTGATTGGGGGCGGCGTCGTCAGCGCAGTATACTACAGTCCCTACTATTGTGGCTTTAAGATAACCATCGAAGCAGACCTAGAAATGCGACACGTTTATTGGTTGTATTTTGATGCGGTATCTGCCCTCAGCATTGGCCTAACGGGTTGTGATTCTGTTTTAACCCCAGTTCATATCTAATCGACATACAATTTTTGGGGGCTACGAGCTTAACCACCACGTGTGAGACCAATTCCGATTTATGATTCAGATAACATGTATTGCACTTCTAAATTCTTCAACTCTTTTCTTGGGCTCTCTTCAGATATCTTTATATATGAGAAATTGTATTCTCTCCGAGTGAGATACGAACTCGAGTCGTCAAATTTCTAACACCACAGGGTTACCAGTAGGCTTTCACAGCGTCTGTATGTAATGTGGCTTAACTTAAGTTTTCCCCGTTTGTTGTTTTTGTTTTTGAAACGATTCCACGAGATTGGTTCGTTAATGGGACATGTAACAGTGTTCTACTTTCACTGGGCGCGTTCAGAATTGATGCTTTATACTACTAATATCTTACAGACACTCCGAAGGAAGTTAAAAAGAAATGTGTTCGCAGAAGCTGGTGAAAAACCCTATGCAGAATTTGTTTGAAGTACGTCCATCTGTTTTTTTTTTTCAAAAATGGCAGATGAGATGAGCTGATATTTCATTCAGCCGGCGTAGCTGAAGGACCACGAACAAAAAAAAAACAAAAATACTGCTAAGCGGCCAGTTGAAATTATTCACATATTATGTGTCCCCAATAGGCGGCCGCCGTGGTGTGGTGGTAGCGTGCTTCGCCTACGACTCCGTCGGTCCTGGGTTTAACTCCCGAGAGAAGTAACAACAAAATTTAGAATCAAGTTTTTTTAATTAAAAAAAAATTTCCAATTGGGGTCGCCCCTCGAAAGTAATTTGGCAAACACTTCTGCCATGAAGAGCTTCTCAGAGAAAACGCATGTGCCTTGCAGCTGTCGTTCAGAGCCGGCATAAAAAATGTAGGTCCCGCCCCCGCCAATTTGTAGCGAAAATTAAAACGGGCACGACGCGAATTGGAAGAGAAGCTGGGCCTAAATCTCCTCGGAGGTAAATCGCGCCAAGTATTTCCGTACCTTTCATGAAAATAAAATGGTTTATTAAATTTGCCACGAATCTCAAAATTGTAAGTCCTTAAAGGGCAAGAGATAGACCCACAAGTAAATATACCGAATTGATCAGGTTGACGATCTAAGCTGATTTAGCCATGCCTGTCTGTCTGTTTGAACGCAAACCTCAATTTTTGAGATATCTTGATAAAATTTGGTGACCGTGTATATTTAGGTGTCCGATTAGACAATTGTCGGAACCGGCCGGATCCGATCAATATAGCATATATCCCCTATACAACCGATTTTTCAAATTTTGTCGTATCTTCTTTAATTTATCAGATTTAAGCTTCAAATGTGTTTAACATAATTTTTCTATTATAAAAAAAATGCATCAGAAAAAAAGTTCAATCGGGGTCGCCCCTCGAAAGTGATTTGGCAAGCACTCCGAGTGTATTTCTGCCATGGAAAGCTCTCAGTGAAAACCCATCTGCATTGCCGATGCCGTTCGGAGTCAGCATAAAAAAAGTAGGTCCCGTCCCGCCAATTTGTAGGAAAAAATCAAGAGGAGCACGACGCAAATTGAAAGAGAAGCTTGACCTAAAATCTGTTCGGAGTTTATCGCGCCTTACATTTATTTTTTTTTTTAAGCTTCGAATTTCACCAAATGCTTACATATACAGCATATATTGTTGTCTTAAAAAATCATACGAGATCGGTCGTATATACTATTAAATGGGTGCTATTGTATTAAGCAAGACTGTACATAAACCAATATTCAGTATTCTTATTTTAGATGGACAACTAGGGGAATTAACTATGCAAAGTTGCGTAAATGGAACAAATAATTTTAACGCATAGACTTATTGAATATACCGTTAAAAAATTGACAAATTTGAATACAATATTTACAAATATGTATTACTACTAAAATTAATGTTACTAGATATCTTTTTAGCACACTAGGTCAAATGGCCAAAGTGCAGTACATACGTAAATAAAATCTACGCAATATTTGAGTGGGAGTGATAGAATCATTTCTTACAATTCCACTAAGTACTTAGTGGCATATTTATTTTTTATCGCATGATTTTGCGCATCAGGAATTGTTTTCAGAGACAAGAAAATTTTACCAATTTCATAAAACTGCGCCCATGTTTCGATTGCAGAGTTGGAGGCTTGGCTTGACGAAGGCGTTTCATACACCTGAGCATCGCTTGTTTATTTGTATGTGACCAAGCCCATTCACTTAAATGAAAACGACACTGATTCAATTGATTGCAATTACAAACAAAGAAAAAAACAAAAAAAAAACAACAAATAAAAAAAAACAAGAAAGCACAGAAAACAAGTGATTGTATGCCAGTGGGTCGCTGACTCATCCCAAGAATCAAAATAAACAATAAAAAGAAACAAAATTTCGCTAAAAACACTAATAATTATCGACTAAAACGGAAGCATGAACAAATTGCTATTTTCAAAATTCCCACCCACCTACTACATCCTATTTTACGTACACATTAGGAATGTTAGTCCCGATAATTTATATGAATACTGAGATGAGTTCAAATATACTTACTTCTCGAATATTGGAGTGTTTCTTGTTTTTAAGATTTAGTTCTAATTAGTTAAGCTTAGTTCCCAGGGGATGGCTTTTTGAAAGAGCCAGGCTGGTACAATGATAAGCTACCCTCGTACCTCTACAAGGTAGGGTTGCGGTTATGCAAATCGCATATCAGGAAAGCCTGCAACGAGTTCACAGGATTCAGGAAAATTCATTCAAGGTGGCTAGGCAATGCTTATCGTTGAATCACTAAAGATTTTGGTGGACAATAATTTTCCTTATATCCTCTTTCCGAACTGCCGGCGACTGTGGCCGATTAATTCTTTCAAGCCCTCCGGGGCCATATGTCAAATTTCTTTGGGATTCCCAGCCGCTGGATGGCCATAATTTAGGCCAATATCCGCCATAAACTGGGCTACAAACTAAACGTTTTGTAACATTATCAAACTTATCTTCATTCCAAAGGTTGTTAAGAGGTCTCACGTATCTCCAAAGAACTTGAAACTTGAAATGTTGGAGCAGCTGACTGATTTATACATTCGAGACAGGATTACTATCGGCAACACAGCATAACATTGCAATAGCAACAGTCGATGAAAAAAGCTCTGCACTTGCTTGTAAAGCAAATAAAGCAATAGGGGAATTTGATCTGGGTGCCTTTATAGACTTCGAAGAAGCGTTCAAAAATGGTTGGTTTAGGAAATAAGGGGGCTCATTTTGAATGTTCTATGCAACAAAATTGTCGTAGTGGAGTGGGGTGGGACCAGAATCGACAAGCCGCAAGGGATGTTCTGTGTCCCTTTTGGGTTGCAGTAGTAAACGACCTATTCCGCGATGTTCCTTCTGCAACGCTACCTGGGTATGGCGAATAGGTAGTCTGAGTTATGTTGATTGGCTGTCAACCAAAGTAAAACGGAACTGGTTCTGTTACAGATAATATACAGATACCTACTTTCAGTACCCACTTGATTGGGTTGTACCGTTAAGACTTGCTGATAGGGTTAAGTATCTAGGAATTATAATGGACTTAACTTTTTACTATAGTGCTAAGAAGGCTGTAGTTATCTGTAAGGAACTTTATTTAAGCCGTCATTTCAAGGGATTGTGATGCTAAACAGTGCTACTACGGCTGGAGACTCAATATCTACTCGAATAGCCCAGCAGCAATCAAGACTCCTGTAGCATTCTTTTACTGGTATTAAAATATAGATCGACAAGCGAATAGAATGCGCGAGGAAAATGGAACTGAAAATAAACGTAAAGAAAACTAAGCTAATGCGGCTTCAAACACAAAACACGGAAGATCTGACAAATCTGCTCAACTTGCTGAAATTGATGTAAGCTCACGAATAGCTAAGGCCTGGGTGGCATTTCAAAAACTGAGAAAAGTGTGGCGATCTAGCACACTCAGCCGCAGCAGCCAGACTCAGTCGGTGCTACTATACGGCTCTGAAACGTGGAAAGTGACGGAACTCATCAGCAGTAAACCACATGTGTTCGTAAACAAATGCTTGCGCACAATATGCCGTATATTCTGGCCCAACATTATTTCAAATGGAAGATCTTTTTAGACTGACGTACACTGAGCTGATTCAAACAACCATAAAGAGAAGAAACTGGCAATGGAATATGGCCGATACTAAGAAAAAGCGAATCATGTATAGCAAAAAGGGTGCTTGACTGGAACCCACAAGGAACTCGGCGTAAGGGACGACCCCGGACGACATGGATTAGAACTCGCTGAATGTCGGTCGGAAGGATCGTGGAGAGAGGTCAAGAGACTAACCCATAACAGAACTCGGAGAGAACTCGTTTTTGCCCTATGCTCCTAAAGGAGCGATGTCTGCTTTTGTAATTTACTTAACAGAAAGATAGGTATCAAGGAAATAAAAAAGATAAAAAATCAAGACTCTGAGCTTGGCTGTAGTACCATCAGGGGTGGTCTGGAAGAACGTGACTTCGCATGTGATTGCTTCTAATTATTTTAGGATTGTAGTAATCTGGGTTCGGTTGCATAGTAATATCCCAGTCCACTGGGCAGACACTTCGTCTTATGGGGTAGCGAGAACCTTTTTGTCGGAATTGAATGGCAGGAGGCCTCCACAAATCATTAGGTGCACTAAGATTTATTTATTTTTGTTGGTTTGGGGTTCTCACGGATGCCTTTACAATGGGAGTGCATGCGCAACGTCCCAACAGAATGGAACATCCTTTCTTTTGCAACTGCGTGAGCGACTAAAATACCAATCTGATTCAAGGGGTTGTGTAGCGCAACCCATTCAAGGGGTTGCCAGCGCAATATATATGTAGCTTCTCCAACCCAATTGTCAACCTCACCTACACGTGGCGAATCTTGTTTCTTTAACAGCCGATGCTCTGGCGACCCCAAGTTTCTCATGGATCTAGGGGGTAGCAGGTCGGTATGGCCTTGTGGGCTTATGTGGTCATACTAAATTGTTTCCGAGATGGTTGGGTTAGTACCTTAATGGTGCTTGTTACCGGAACGTACCGGATCTGCATCCGGCAAAAGACCCTCAATAGCGATAACACTTCCCAAGGCCTTCGGGGAGTGTCCTTATCGCTAAAACAACAACAACCAGATTTTGCCAAAATTAGGCGAAAGTCGCTTTTCAGCAATTCTCTAAGTACTAATACTTATAGCTACGCCATCCGTATCACAACAGGCCTTCTTGTAGTCTAAGCGAGCTTCTCCTACGTTCCGCTCAACTTGACCTAATCAGTTAAACTGAGTTAGGGCCGCATTCGTCATATGGGAAAAAAGTACATATAAGAAGTAACTATTAGCGCCAATGTTCATGAGCTGATACAATGAAGCTACCTTTGTAGTCGGTTTTAACGCAATCTCTCTTTCAGGGTCGGGTGTTTGCCTCAAATACTTCCGCAGCGCAGTTTAATTACTGATGGCGATTCACCGAAAAAATGCACTATATGGATGAATGGTGTACATAAGGAGCATATTCATGCCACGGTTAGGAATCCCAGGTTGGAGCCTTACTATGTTTTAGTTGTGCGCAAATTATGTGCAAACACCGTTGACCGAGAAATTAAAAAATAACACAATAGGGAGTCAGGAGAGACAAATGTTCTCTCTACAAGCTAAGTGCTCTCTGAACTTCGGTCACGACATATGTACATAAAAACAAGTTTTATAAACTCTCGTCTTTGTAATTTAAAGGCAAAAATGCTTCTGCGCCGAATATTGAAATCCCGAAATTAACATTTATATTTCGTAAATATAGACAACCCTAATTTCCAATAAAGGGAAAGAGTACGTGTAAATCGCCCATCCATTTAAGATCTATTTTTTGGTAATTACTTAAATACACAATTAATATTGAGGTGTGTTAACCACGCTACCCATATACAAAACGCCAAAGGTAGTATTATATTGACATGACACAATCATCCGGGTGCAAAGGGATCAGCTGACCTACTCCGTAGTTCAAATTGACAGCACAATTTTTCGATTTCGAAAAATTTATGCCATAAAATTGATTAGACATTCATAGGATATCTTTCCGAATCAGAAATTCTTATATCAGACAACATTTTATTGTATGTGAAAATTTATTTTAGTTGTCAAGTGACGGGAGATATTTTTAAGAGTTATCGATACTGACCGAACAAGCCGAAAATAAACTTGAGTATTCTTTTGTATAATTAATGGTACCTTTCATAATAAAATCTAAATTTTTGTACTATTCCGGCCTTACCAACATTAAATTGCTTAAAAAACGTTGAAGGAAAATTTCAACCAAAGTTTCTCACACTAATTTCAAATGCTCATAAATGTACAATAGACCGACAATGACAATGAGCAAACAAGCAAATGAATGACAGGTTATTATTCGTATGTGGCGTGTAATCGTCACAATGCTTCACTTAATTATACAATAAAATATTTACAAACATATTTCACATAAGTACATATGAACATTAATTTAACCGTTAAATTAGTTAAGTCGAAATATCAGTTCAGTTCGGAACACACCTCACACTCGAAATATATAACGGGAGTTTTTTTTTCAAATCGATCTTCTAATTTGAATGGGCTACACAAAAATTTTGCCGAGTTCAAATCGCTGGGTTCAGATGGGATGACGGCAAGTGGAACGATTGTAGATTGGATTAGAACAACCTTTGAGGGTTACATAAAACTGAACCACGTTCCGCAATCTTGGAGAACGGCTCGAGTAGTCTTTATACCGAAAGCGATTAGAACCAGTCATCTAAACCCGAAAGGCTAAAGGCCTATTATTATTTTCTTTTAGTAGATGTAACGAGCCGTACCCGTGCGCATCTTGCGCAAGCAATCTAAAAGTCTCTTATCAAATATCAACAGAAATCAGCTATTCTATCAATCAATTAAAACTTACAGCTTGCGCTGCCATCTGGCGTATAGAGCAACTGTCGGTAATGCAGTGCAAATATTCACAATAGTGCCATAGTACAAATAGATTTCTTTGTGTGCTCACAATCGTTTATTTATAGCAATTTATTTTAATAAAACATAGATAAACAAAAGCACTACGACCAAAATTGCCCAAAGCTCGCTAATAGCCCGAATCTCCATCTCTGCAACCAAAACTTTATTTATAGATTTGGATACCAAATAAGAGCGAAAAAGGGACCCCCCCATAAAAACAGCAATTAGAAATAATATACATATATGATTATAAAATGATATATTCATGAAGCATTGTTCTCTTCAGCACAACATGCTTACACCAAAGGCTAGTCAGTTGATACTGCATTGCATAGGGTAGTCCTGTATATAGAAAAAGCCTCGGAACACCAGGAATATGCCCTAGGTGTTTTTTCTGGACATTGCAGGGGTTTTAACAGTGTCTCGAAATGACCAATCATCGAGAGTCAGAATTTGATTGAAGTACATCCGGCCTTAACAAATTGGATCGGCTCCATGTCAAGCTATGGTGTCTTTGCGAGACCCCGTACGTGAAAACGCCGCAGGGTGGAGTATTATCCCCAATAATGTGGATGCTGGTCATCAACCATTTGCTTAGGTGGTTCGACAGATGGCCAGTCAAACGCACGTGTATGCAAATGACGTTTCAGCCATCACAAGCGGCAGATGCCTAACAACAATCAGCTCTCTGATGCTTCGGGATTTACACGCCAACGTAATATTTACAAGGAAATATAAGGACCCTAATTATACTAGATGGTAGGTTAGGTTGAACTGGCCGGTCAATAAAGACCTTACATAGACTGAATGTGGCCATAGTGTTACCAGAATTTGTTTGACGACCAAACGGAAGAATCCCAATCAGGTGCCATGACACATGTTATAGAATAACTTCGTCCTCTTGCGAAATACTAGCAGTAGGACCCAGCTCAATTGCTGACTCGAGATCTGGCAACTCTGCCGGCCCTTTTAGCTGGAGCCTTGACCTAGCGAACGCAGAACACGAACACAGAACGTGCTCAACAGTTTCTTCTTGCAGCTCATACTTCCTACACTTGCTGTTATTGACGAGGCCTAACTTATAAGCATGTGACGCCAGAAGGCAGTGTCCAGTCAGTATGCCCATCGTGAGCCTTAAGTCTTCTCTCTTCAGAGATATGAGCCACTTTGTGAGTCTAATATCGTAGGCTTTGCACATGATCTTAGAAATTTTGCAGCCCCTTGCTTTTGTCCCGTATCGTTTTAATTTCTTCCAAACGGATTGGGACGTCTATCGTCGACTCAGTGTTGCACCCTCCTTTGCCAACTCATCGGCCTTTTCGGCGGCCACCGTGGTGTGATGGTAGCGTGCTCCGCCTATCACACCGTATGCCCTGGGTTCAACTCCCGGGCAAAGCAACATCAAAATTTTAGAAATAAGATTTTTCAATTAGAAGAAAATTTTTCTAAGCGGGGTCGCCCCTCGGCAGTGTCTGGCAAGCGCTCCGATTGTATTTCTGCCATGAAAAGCTCTCAGTGAAAACTCATCTGCCTTGCAGATGCCGTTCGGAGTCGGCATAAAACATGTAGGTCCCGTCCGGCCAATTTGTAGGGAAAAATCAAGAGGAGCACGACGCAAATTGGAAGAGAAGCTCGGCCTTAGATCTCTTCGGAGGTTATCGCGCCTTACATTTATTTTTTTTTTTCTATCCCTTTATGACCGGGAACCCAGTAAAGATGTATGGCCCGGCCTGAGCGAAGTTTTTCCAATGCTTCTTTGCATTCCAGAATACTTCTTGATGAAGTACTGTGTGAGATTATTGCCTTAATCGCAGCCTGATTATCAATATATAAATTGACGCGACTGCAGCTTAAGAATTTCAGTTGCTTTCGTCACTGCTTTAATTTCCGCCCGAAAAACGCTGCAGTAATCTGGCAGCCTGTAGGATCTACTTATTTCTGGATCGACACAGTAAACAGCGGACCCAACCCCTTCCATTAATTTGGAACCATCCGTATACACGTGTAGAGTATGTTGTGCCATTTCTGCACCCTGGAACCAACCCTGCGGCTCAATTGTGGCCCCAAGATCTCTTTCGAAGCTCAGGCACGGGACCATATATTCCATTTGCCCATATTAGATGGCGCTATACTGCTGTGGCCATAAGGCCTGCACTCAAACTGCCCCGGGGACTTAAGCCTTGTTGCAGTTGCTAACGCGATGTTTTTGGCCATTAGGTCTGCAGGCGGGATGTGTAGATATACTAGATGGTAAGTTGTGATGGAAACTCCTTGTGGAAGAAATGGCAAACAAAGCCTCCGTGGCACTGTATGTATGCGAAAGAATGCTAGAATGCACGTGGGGCCTATCGCGCAAACTCTTTCATTGCGCATTTATGGAAATTGTAAAGCCCATAGTTTAGTGGGTAGCCACACAAAAAAGTATGTATACTAAAAAGCTTGAGGAGGTATGCAGATTTTCAATGATTAGGGCAACGGAAGCGCTGAAAACTACCACGACAGCAGCATCCCATGACATTCTGCAAATCCCACCAGCAGACTTAATATAAATAGCGCTAGCAACTACAATAAGCCTTCAGACCTCGGCAACTTGAGTGCAGGCCATAGCAGCATAGCATCCGCGCAAGGATACGGAAATTGAAGAACATACTATACACGTATATACCGATGGTTCCATACTAACTGAAGTGGTCTGGTCTGCTGTTTACTGTGGCGATCCAGAAATTAGTAGATCCTACAGGCTGTCAAATAACTGCAGTATATTTAAGGTGGAAGTTGTAGCCGTGAACCAAGCAGCATAAATTCAAAAGGGAGCGTGCTTAAGCTGCAGTAGCGTCAATATGATCTCATAAAATACTTAATAAAGAAGTGCCCTGGTATGCAAAGAAGCATTGGAGAGACTGCGCTCAGACTGCACCATACAACTACACTCGAATCCAGGCCATAAATGGATATAAGGTAACGAAATTTCCAATGGGTTGGTAATGAACGGTGCAGCACTTGATGGATCGACATCCAAAACCGGTTGGAAGAAATTAAAACGAAACAAGAGCTACATATGATCCATCAAGCATAAAAAACGTAGACAGAAGCTCTTTATCATATCTACATAGAGAGAAGACTTAAAGCTCTCTATGGGCATACTAACTGGGCACTGCCTTCACATGCTTATAAGTTAGACCTCAATAGTAACAACAGATGCAGGCAGTGCGAGCTGCAGACATAACTAAACGGTTGAGCACAGAATGTGTTCGTGCCCTACGCAATTGAGGAGAATACTCAAGCTGCTAGGGATGGCAGAGTTGACAGAATGAAACTGGGTCCTAGAAAACTTTTAGTATTTGCCAAGGGGACGGAGTTATTCTATAACATAAGTCTTGTTACCTAATTGAGGTTTTTCCGTTTGATCGTCATACGAATTCTGGTAACACTATGGACACATTCAGTCTATGTGAGGTCTTTATTGACCGGCCGGTTCAATGTTACTTAACCTATTTATTCATGAATAGTAAATACATACCGATTTTCGCGACATTTTGTTATGTGTCGTTCCTCCGTTTTAGTCAGCACAAATCTATTCTGGCTCAGTGTAGGCACAACGAAGTCAACAAAAAGTGAATAGTAAAATAATCTGTAATTAAAAATAAAAAATTAATAATAAAAATAGCAAGTGAATGAATAGATAAATATAGAAGAATTTAAAATATAAAATTTTAATTACTTAATAGCAGTTGTTGTTATGAAAAATTGGTTTTTATGTCATTAAAATACAATAATAAATATTGGTAGAGTAATAAATTATTTTGATGCATTCGCTCTTTCTACGTCATGCACTTTACATATATTTTGATTATTTTCTTTATTACTGTTTTGTATAACCGGTTCTGTTTGACTGAAGATTGACAGTTGAATTGTTGAATGCAATGACTAAAATAAAATAAAATATTTTTTTATTTTACCAAGCAAATAACTCACTACTACTTTTATACTATTAAATATTTGTTTTATTCAAATGATTTTTTTTATTTTTTTATTTGTGTAGAATTTAAGAAAGAGTGAGAAATGTTATGATTTCAGCTTAAATAATGATTCATGTATTAAGGGAATATTTGCTAAAGGTTAAAGCTTTGATGTTATGTATTTAGTAAGTACTTAGAAATTTTAAGTAGTCATTTATAGACGGTTTATAATAACTGTTCTTCTTCTTGTACCTGGGAAGTCATCCCACTTTTCTATTAGATCTCCAACATCTAAGAATAACTGCATACAAGGTTTTCCCTTGACACCATCAAAATCGTGAGTTACGGCCAAAAGACCGGCGTTTAACACGCCTATATTAGCTTCACTTGTTTGTATGCTTGTTTGTAACTCTCTAGGCTAGGTGCGCAAAAGAGAGTTAGACCCATCTGGCGGAAATTATTGAAGACTTGCGGCAGTGGTTAAATAACTCGCTACAAAACGAGCTGTGCTTAATAGCAGAGACACGAACCTCTGTGCTATGGCGCTACTAACATAAAATATTGTGGCGAATGTTGACATCACTGGGTTATAAATAAAGGCACAACAACAATAAAGTAAACTGACGCTCTTGTGTACATCAAATCAATCATCATTTACACACATACATACAAGGCAACGAAGAGATAACTCACTCATAGATGTAGTCATCAGCCGAAGTGTTACTCACACATACACACGTATATATGTAGCTCAATTACCAAGCAGGAGATACAGCAGTTCTAGAAAGCGAAACGTCTAGACTTTAGTAGAAATATGTGCATGAAGCAATGGAGAGTATAAAAGCAGCGCAAGCTGAGTAGTCAGTAATCAGTTTGATTTAAACATTCAATTAGTTGTGAAGTATAAGTGTTATTGTGAGGTACTCTCAAAGTAGTCTAATAAAGACCATTTTGCATTACTGAATATTGGAGTTATTTATTCAACAGTTTAGCGATTCGAACGTTAGCAGAAAGTTTCAAATAAGCGAAATTTCGCTAAATTCATTACAATATCTAATTTGATTGTAGATACTAAAACGGCACCATATTTGCGTGTTTTTTAGTTTTTTTAACTATATTTGTACTTTCACACTCATGCGAGCCTATAACTTTGTTGATTGGAATCCGATTTTCAGTTTCTTCAAGATCGTTTAAGAAGAGATTTATACCTTTCCAACGATATATGTATATATCGTTCTCATCCCCGCTCGTTCGGCTTCCTTCTCCTCCTTCCTTCAATCTCTCTGTATATAGCTTTGTATATGTTTCCCCTTTTCTTATATCTTTATCTGATCCCTTTATTTTCCACTCCTCTTCTGCCCCTTCACCATTTTACTTTTCCTTAGCTTCTACCGTCTTCTTTTTTTCGTTTCAATTTCGGCTCTCCACATTTCGGCTTCTCACTCTGCGGCTCCCTTCCCCGCTCAACCCCTTTCTTCTCTTCCTCATACACACCTATCCCTTTACCTCGTGTTCTTCCGTTTCGATTGATTTTCTACTACTATATCTATTTCCTTTTCAAATGCCTTTTCTCGTTCTTTTCTTCTTGTTCTCCGTCTTCCCTCATTTTTTTTTTCGAAATACACTCCATTTCCGCCTTCTGTACCTCATTTTATCCTGCCAACCTTTTATTCCTTTTCCGCTGACTTTTTCTTTCGACTTACTTTCCCCTTTCTTTCTTTTAACCAACCTTTTCTTCTTTTACCTTTACACTATCCCTTCCCTCGCTGTTCCTATCCAGAAAACACAGTCTGTAACGTTAGAGAATTTTTATATAGGCATATTACATTTGGCAAGCACTCCCGAGTGTATTTCGGCCATGAAAAGCTTCTGTTGTTGTTGTTGTAGCAATAAGGACACTCCCCGAAGGCCTTGGGGAGTGTTATCGATGTTGATGGTTGTTTGCCTTATGCAGATCCGGTACGTTGCGGTACCAAGCCCGAATATCTCAGGAACGATTTGTTATGATCACATGCGACCTACTAAGCCATACCGCCCTCCCTCCCCCGAGATCCAAGACGAGTTCGGGGTCGCCAGAGCCTCGGCCGTTAATGAAACAGGATTCGCCACGGATAGGTGAGGTTGACAATTGGGTTGGAGAAGCTATATATTGCGCTGGCAACCCCCTAAAAGAGTTGCGCTACACAACCCCTTGAATCTATTTGGTATTTTAGTCGCCTCTTACGACAGGTATACCTACCGCGGGTATATTCTAACCCCCTAACCCGATGGGGAATGAAAAGATTCTCAGTAAAACTCATCTGCCCTGCAGATGCCGTTCGGAATCGGCATAAAACATGTAGGTCGCGTCACGCCAATTTGTAGGAAAAATTAAAAGGAGCACGACGCAAATTGGAAGAGAAGTTCGGCCTAAAATCTCTTCGGAGGTTATTCGCGCCTTATATTTATTTATTTTTTTATTAGATAACTAATGTAATCTCGACTTGAGAAAATTGTTAGAAAACTACACTAGAAATGGAGTCGAGAATGATTACAGAACTATTGCAAATTCAATTCACAAAAGGATTCCGTTAGAGAAATACATTAGAGTTCATTCGGAGAACTATAACTCTTCTCGATTTGATAATTATGTAGGTCCCATTTTGTTTGAGAACGCCATATTTCTAAAGTATTTCTCGAGTCGACTTCTAACATTAGAGATTGGAGAACAGGTCTAAATATCAAATTTTCCTCTAAACTTCAGTGTGTGTTGCGTATTTCTCTGCGTTCCCTAACCTATGCCTTTTATTTTCCCTTCCCCTCTCTTTTTACTACCTTATCTCCACGTTCTTTCCCACCTACTGCATTAACTTGTATCTTCTCCATTACCTTCTCTTCTTCTCATCTCTCTGGATATACGTATGTTTATTTGAAATATTTTCGAATATATAGCGTATCACTCTTTTTTCTCAAAAGACCTGCTTATTTCATATTACATACCATTTTTGTTTAATAAACATATACTCGGTTCTAGATGTTGACTTTATATTTTAAAAGGTTTCTGTTTCAATTTCTCCACCCTATTTCTCATACTATTACTCATCTTAATCACATATGAATTCACAAAAGTGTTGGATATTTGATTAAAATAGTTGCGGGCATGGCTATTTTACAGAAAGAGGCCTGACTCCCCACATTTCCAAAACGACAGACAATTTAAAATAAAAAACTATATTTAAAAAGTGTTTAATCAAATTTGACCTGGAGAAGCAGTCATTTTGCACCCGATCTTTCCAATCTCCAGTGTAAATGTTATCTACGCCCCAGCTCTGATGCCACAGATGGTCCAGATAGGAACTTTTTCTCAGGCGGAAAATTTTCAATCAATCCCTGGTGTAACAGCGGATCCGACAGCACAGTTCTCTAACGCAATTAAATTCCATTCATTCCCATTACATGGTCTAGTCAGAGTAACTGCTGGACTGTTTTTTTTTCGCACAAAGGCCCTGTTTGAATGAAGCCGTGTACTTCTTCTTGAGACCTCGTTTCCTGATCGTTTGCTCGGGATTTGAACGTCGGAGCTTTATTACATTCGGGTGCTCATTATAATACGTATGTATTATACAAAACCAATACAAAAACAAAATGGCTAATTTTTTTTTTTAGCCACTTTAGCTACCGACACTGCACTCTGGTGGTGGTGCCGTTGGCCAATTCCACTGACGCAAATATGAAGATTAAATGAAAAACAAAACAACAAAGCATATAAAACCGCAATCACTCAACCGGTATGTGGTGTTTAGTGCATTTTCATTTTTACAAAATTTGTGGTTTTGACAATTATATGTCGACGTAGAGTCACAACCGTAAATGCACTTCCGATATTCCATACATTACATAAGTCATTCGGTCCATCATTCATTCAACCATGGCAAAGTGGGCAAATACATAATTGAAATAGTCAAATAAAATATAATAAACGCACTTTCAATATACCGTTATTAAGTGGTTTTAAACAAGTCAGAAAAAGATATGTATGCACATTTCAATTTCCTATTTATTGGTGATGTTTGAACCTCAGCCAAATTTACTGTGACGATTGGTGCACTATGGGGTATTCTCAAGAAAATCAAAAAAAAAAAATCAATGGATAAAATTTAGCGAAAAATCAAAAACAATTTTGACATGTTGGTTAAATCCTAACCAAAAGCAGGGGTTTTTGAAATGCAATATGCCAGTAAATGATTCCTTCTTTCAGTTTTTCCATAATATACAAAAACTAGCAGACCCGTCAGACGTTGTTCTGCCTTAAATTTGGTCTACCTGCATACATTTTAATAAGCTTTTTCTCTCTAACTCTGCCCTCCCCTCTTCACTTCTTCTTAATCATTTTATTCACTCCTCCCTCCTTCTTTTTCGCTTCATATATCTCTATTTTCGTCTCACTATATTCTTTCTCAGTCTCCTTATCCTTCCCTCTTTTCTGCTTCGCATGCATATTTATCAGTTTTGCCAGGTTGATGCGACTAAATCAAATATCACAATGAACTTTAGAGCTCTCAGCTACAGCTTTCATTTGATATCCATATTACACACACATTCTAGGGGTATCCGGGTCCAAGTTTTGGCCTATATCTCGAGACCCTAGTCACCCAGCGGTATAAATTACTCTGTACTAAAGCATACATCAACAGCTTCAGTTTGATACCCATAATGTAAAAACACATCCAAGTGTTACCCTGGTCCACGTTTTGGCCTATATCTCGAGACCCTAGTCACCTATAGGTATGAAAACTACCCTGCACTAAAGCACCCATCAACAGCTTCAATTTGATACCCATAATGTAAAAACACATCCTAGTGTTACCCTGGTCCTCGTTTTGGGCTATATCTCAAGACCCTAGTCACAAACGGATATGAAAATTACCCTGTACTAAAGCACTCATCAACAGCTTTCATTTGTTATCCTTCTTGTATAAACACTTTCTAGGGGGTATCAGGGTCCACGTTTTGGCCTCAATCTCGAGACCCTAGTCACCCACGGGTACGAAAAATACCCCGTATCAAAGTACACATACACAGCTTCCAGTTGATGCCCACATTTTACACGTTGTGATCTCAAGAGCCTATCCAGAACGGGATAAAAAGTATCCTATGTCTGTCTCCTGGTTCTAAGCTACCCAATTTTCCTCCACCAATTTTCAGCCAAATCTGTTCATCCGTTCTTGAGTTATAAATAGTGTAACTAACACCACAACCTACGCCCGAATTTAAATAACGCAGCGAATGCTATGTACATATGTACGTATGTGTCGCATCGTACCTAACTCAAAAGCAATTAGCGAGAACAGTTGACACCGAACAATCACACATACGAATTTTTTGGTAAAAATGTTACTTTTGTTTAAACAATTTGACTGATATAAGAAAGGAATCAAGTATTTTTTTTTATGCAGATCGAAGGTAAATATTTCAAAGTTTTACCGAAAAGTAGAATTTTTTAAATCCATCCATCCGTTTATGAGTTATAGCTGTGTAAACAAAAATTTTATGATTTTTTACTACATTTTGGCAATTTGCCACGCCCCTATAATATATATCTTCAAATGATATTAACTGTACCATCTCACGTAGCTAAGCTTTCAAATGCAAAAAACCGTTTTAAAATCGGAGCATTCTGTGTGAAGTTATGTGCATACATGGCATTTAGCGACTTTATTTTATAAGATTTATAGATAATAATAAAATAACAATTACACAGGCCGACAAAATTTAACTAACATTCAGGCCCAGACAACATACTATATATTTCCTAAGTTTTATGATGCGCTGAATCCAAATCTGGCCTCAGAATTGCTCTACCAGCTCTGGTTTTCGAGATATCCTGACCTAAAATTACAAAAAACACCGTTTTTGCCCATATTTGAGATTATGTAGCCTTACAGATGTTTTCTTTCACCAAAATTAAAGAATGGCATCTTTAAATACAAGTCTTGCTTCTTTCAAATGGCGTTGAGTTTGCTCAAATATCGTTTTTTTTCCGCTGAGATATCGCATTTTGAAATTTTCATGTTTCTTTAGGAGATACGTGGGGGTTGGTGGATTAGGAGTTAAGTTGGTTAGATCACTTGCGGTGTGAGATATCTAGATAAATAACACTTATTTTAAGAAAAAATATGCGAGTAAACGCTGTCACCAGGGTTAAGTGGGTTAGCCTGCTTGCGGTATGATAGGGGTGGTTTCTAGGGGTCAGGGCTGTGTGTGTGACTCGGTACCCGAGGGTTAGATAGTGTAGGGTGTGGTGAGTTAGCACACTTATGGTGTGAGACAAAATTTTAAGACAAAATATGACTCAATTCAAGAAAATTAGTAATCGAATATATCATGTCTATGTTATCTCAATCGATTTTCAGGTGTAGGAAAATTTAGAAACATGAAAATTTCAAAATGCGATATCTCAGCGGAAAAAAATGACATTTGAGCAAACTCAACACCATTTGAAAGAAGAAGACTTGTATTTAAAGATGTCATGTTTTAATCTTGGTGAAAGAAAACATCTGCAAGGCAACATAACCTCAAATATAGGCAAAAACGATGTTTTTGCACTTTTAGGTTAGGATATCCCGAAAACCAGAGCTGAGAGAGCAATGTTGAGGCCAGATTTCGATTCATCGCATCAAAATACATCGAAAACATTTAGTCCGGTTTCTGGGTCTTAGATGCTGTCGGCCTGTGTTATTATTAATCGGTATTATACTACACAGAGAGTTAATGAAATAATTAGTCAAGTTTTTGACTGCGAATAATTTTGCGTAAAACAGAAAAATTAATTATTTCATTACACAAAATTCTTACTCCATTAAGCTTCTGTGTGAAATCGGTAGTAAGCTCATTAATTCTTAAAAATTAATTAAAGTTTTGTTAATAAAAATATGATGCTGAAGAATTGTGTGACAACGTTTACACTCCAAATACATAGTGTGCAGAACCAGATTGCTGACAAAGACCAAAATTGGATAGGCGGTAAAAACTTTTGCATTGTTCAAATAGCCGGGTCAAGATATTTCTTGTTATGTTGTAAATAGCAGGAACGTTGAATGGCTTAGAACTATTTTAGAGGGTTGCATACAACTGAACCACGTCCCGCAATCTTAGAGAACGACTCGAGTAGTATTCATACCGAAGGCCGGAAGAACCAGTCATCTGACAGAGAGATTACCCTGTAAAAATTGTTGGATCATGTGGTCCACTTGTGTCATACTGGAGTACTCCATGGATTACTCTGATGTTATGCTGAGCTGGAGTATATGGTCCAGTCCTAGGACATCGCAATGTTAATTGGACCATATTTTTTTGTATGAATTGTGATTAATTTTGGAGCACCCGCTTGGTCCATAGCGAGTACTCCCTACATGCATGAATGGAGTACTTGCGATTTTTGCAGGGTAAAAGATGTATCTATAAAATCGAACATAAATGAAGCATTATTCTTTTCAGCACAACATGCTACACCACAGGCAAGTCAGTTGATACTGTATTCCATAGTGTGGTTATGAATGTAAAGAAAGCTTCTGAACACCAGGAATATGCCCTAGGTGTTTTTATGGACATTGTCAGGGCTTACAATGTCTCGAGATTAACAATCATCGACAGTCTCAACTAGATCGAAGTACAGCCGACCTTAACAAATTGGATGGGCTCCATATTAAGCTGCAAAATGATTACGTCGCAATGGGGTCGCCGTAGGGTGCGGTATTATTACCAATGCCGTGGAAGCTGGTCATCAACAAATTGCTTAGGCGGTTTGACAGAGGACCAGTCAAACCCACGGCATTGGCGGTTCATCATAAGCGGCAGATGGCTGCCAATAATCAGCTCTCTGGTGGATAAGGCTCTTTAGGATATACATACATACATGCCTGGCCATTTGGAATCGCCAAAGCGAAAAACTCAGATTTAGTATAACTTACTAGAAGATATGAGGTCCCTAATTGTTAAACTGGGTCGATTTATTAACCGATATCGCGCCATCGATTTTTCGATAGGATTTGGGCTCAGGAAAAAAAAGTTCCACTACGCATACCCAAAAAATTAATTAAGTTTTTTTTCATGACCTACTAAACAAATTTTCATGTATACCCTGCCCGACCCAAAAATGGCCGCTAAAAACGTTGTACGTTTTTGAAAAAACTGTTATCGACAACGTTTTTAGCGGACATTTTTGGGTCGGACAGGGTATACATATGAAACATTTTTAGTAGGTAATGAAAAAACCTTAAAAATCAAAGTCGAAAAAAGTCAAAAAAATTAAATTTCGCAGGCTCGAAAATTATTTTTTTGGGTACGCGTAGTGAAACTTTTTTCCTGAGCCCAAATCCTATCGAAAAATCGATGGCGCGCAATCGGTTAACTTTCGTCCATACAAAATCGACCCACCCTACTAATTGTACTAAGCTTAAGCATGGAGGGGTAACCCTACAATAAAATTACAGCACAAAATATATAGAAATTATACTAGATAGAAAGTTGTCGTGGAAACTCCATGTGGAAGAGATGCAAAAGAATGCTGGGATGCTTTACTATGGGATTCTGGTTTGATAGACAGCCAAACAACAAAGTACGTTTACCAAAAAGGCTTGAGGTGGTATACAGATATACAGATTATCAATGACTTGCAAACCAAAAATATAGCACTAGCAACAGCGTTCCAAGTGCACAGCTGGGCATGTTATGTTCGGTTTCACCTAAACTTAGACTTTCTTACTTGTTTCTTTATCTGCTTTAGCTCTTACTACTGACGAAATATTTCGTTTTGAATAAAATTTCTTTAAAATACGCCACCGTGCGGCATAACAATCGACATCATCATTACAACGTGGTCAAAATAAAAATATTTAATTGCCAACAATTTCTGAACAACATTTTATATACATATATAGTTGGATACACATACATACATGCCAACATACAGCAGTAAACACGAAATTAGCAGTGGACATTTTTATTAAATTTCATCAACTAAATACTTCCTTCTTTTATTTTCTATAACTTACGGCTTTTTTAAGTGAAACTATTAGAATCAATCTCAAAAACGGTTTTCAAAAAAATTCGAATATTCCAAAAATTAGCTTATTATTAACGAATTTTTAATTTAGAGTTTTTTGAGTATGCAACGCTGTAACCCAATCCATTTTATTCTGGCAAAGTAGTAGAAAAAATTTGAATTGATTTTTGAAACTTATTTATTTATGTCCATGAAAGTCTGAAATACACTTCGGAAAAAAAATGTTAAACATCAATACTAATTACAAAACTGCATACTTAAAGAATTTAGAAATCTTTATATAAAAAAGTTCGAAATTTTCATAAAATTATCTCAAATTTTAAAATTTTTTCGAAAATGTTTTTGAGACTAGTTCATGGGCGGATCCAGAGAGCCATTTGGGTGGGTCGAACTTCTCGAAAAAAATACGATTTTTCGGTAGGCACTATCGCCTTAATCGGTGTTCTCAATCCAAAAAAAATTTATTGTAACGAATTTACTGCAATTCCTCTTATTTGCAACCTTCTGCTAACGTTCGAATCACTAAACTGTTGAATAAATAACTCCACTATTCAATAATGCAAAATGGCCTTTATTAAAGTACTTCACAATAACACTTCTATTGTTCGCCAGATAGCGTTTTAAATCAAACTGATTGTCGTGCCTCTACTGTTGCTGCCTTTTATACTCTCTGGTTTCCTCGTTGCATATTTCTAGGCTTTTCTATTCTAGAATTTACTAGTTAGTTATCAGCTATAAAATTACCAGCTATAACTACGTTTATAGCTGCTCATATGCGCGTGTATATGTGATTGATACTTGCACAAATTATTGCCTTCTTTTGTGAGCATCTCAGATAAGATATATGCATGTGTTTGTGCGTCTCTGCTCGTATGGACATATGGGTAGACATAGTGATTGATTTGTTGATGTGCATACTAGTCACTGCTTAGTATCGCCTTAGAGATGATAGTACCCCTTAGTGCTGTTAGTATTCGTCACAGTATGTTAGCATTGCTCAGCCATTCATCAGTCCATTCGTCAGCCTGTTTTCCCGCGGGGTCATCCTCACACGTTTTTTCCCAATAAACTGTCATTTAAAGAAATGTATTGTAATGAAATTCAATACACTACTTCTTCTAACCGCGACTAATACTCCTGTAAAAAATCAATATTATTTCAAAATGAAATATAATTATGTGATAATTCAATACTTTACGTAATATTTCCGGCTTTTAAAATGCTACACTGCTAAAATTGTATATGATCAACTTCGTAAGGTCGACTTAAAAACTGTATTTGACTATCTTGCAAAAAGCGCGTGGCGACGCCTACTAAAGCCGCTCGAATCTTTTGAAAATCTTTGCATCGACTTCAAAAACGGTTGAAGATGTTGTGATATTATTAATAAATATATTCCCTTTTCAAAATAGAACTTCCCTAGGTTAGAATCACAAAATCGGTAGATTACCACGCCCACTTTCTATATAAAAATGAAAAATACACATATAGAACACATATACAAATTCGAGATCTGTAGTCTCTACCGCTTATTTCCATATATTTGGCGATGGTATGTATATTGTTCATAAAATACATTTACACAGCAATCATATATATTATTTCTTGGAATCCAAATCTATAAGTAAAGTTTTGGTTGTGAAGATGGAGATTTGGCCTATTAGCGAGCTTTGGGCAATTTTGGTCGTAGTGCTTTTGTTTAGCTATATTTTATTAAAATAATTTGCTAAAAATAAACGATTGTGAGCACACAAAGAAATCTATTTGTACTATGGCACTATTGTAAATATTTGCTCTGCATTACCGGCAGTTGCTATTGTACGCTAGATGACAGCGCAAGCTGTAAGTTTTAATTGATTGATAGAACAGCTAATTTCTGTTGATATTTGATAGAGACTTTTATATTGGATATTTATAGATTTGTTTTCCAAATAAGAGCGAAAAAGGGGCCCGTACATAAAAACAGTAATTAGAAAGAATATATATGATTAGCATTAAAAATTAATAAGCAGAGCAGTACGGAAATCGGCGAAAATTAACGATTTTCCATGAAACGCTCATACTATAGACTTTGTCATTGCACTTCTAAGACAGATTTACTCTCACCCAGTTTCCCCCGTGGATCCAGCACTGGAATAGTTTTCGTAATTTCAATTACTAAATCCGTTGTTTTTTCTTAATTTATCTCAAATAAAAAAGAAGAATTTAATTGAGGAAAATTTATTTATAAAAATGTCACTGCTATTTTCGCGCTCGCTGTTGTCTTTTTTTTTAATAAACCGTCCTGCTTTTTTGTTTACTGTTTGGTTTAGGTGAAATTTGTTAAACCAGCAAAGCAAGTCCAACAGCAGCAGTTGTACTGACCATGCTGGTGTAAATCACGTAAATGAAATGAAAAACGAAAACGTGTTTTTACCTTAAAGTTTTCATTCGTCGCAGCAGCGTTCATTTACCTTTCCCTGCGGCGGCTTTGAGGTTATTAAAATAGCGAGGCTATTTAAGTTCCATAGAAAGAAGAAAAAGTTAAGATCCAGTGGAATTTAGAAATCTACAAAAATGATTCTCAACATAACGATTGAAAAATATTAATCTTGAGATAGCAAATGACGAGAAATTAACGACAAAGTATGTATGTACATTGAAACGATTGTCTCACATGTTTAATAGGTTTGGATACAAACCAGTTTCGGGCTTGTGCCATCTTCAGTGTAATTCTTCGTTTTTTTTTTGTCTGACTAGTGGGTATAATAATTTCTTGCCACACCCTAAAAAGATCTGTGATGCTTATAACCCAGGGCCGGATTAAAAGCTAGGCAGAATAGGCAGTTGCCTGGTGCCCCCGATTTTAGGGGGCCCCGAAAAATGAAAAAGACTTCTAAAATTTTTTTTACAAACAGAAAATTCTAGAGAGTAAAAGAAAAATATAACCAGAACTGAAAATAAATTTTACTCAAATAAATAAAACTCAATTGACCGCATTCAAAAGGCGACGGCCGACAAACTAGAAAAGGGTCCTAAAATGGACATTTCCGACTCATTTGACAAATTGTATGAGCATGCAAACAAGTGTATCGAAGTGAAGGGAGAGTATATTGAATAATAAAAAAGGTTTATAACTTGTCTTCAGTTGGAAGGTCATACTGGTGGAAAGTCTAGCAAATCAAACTTTAAAGTTTCTTACTGAAGACTGTGGTTTAGATATTCAAAAGTGTAGAGGTCAATAATATGACAACGCATTAAACATGTCCGGGAAGTATAAAGGTGTGCAATAAAGAATATTGAGTTTGAATGAGAATGCGATCTATGTTCCCTGTTCCGCGCATTCCCTTAATTTGGTTGGAGAGCATGCTGTGAAGTGCTATTTTTATGCAGTAGATTTTTTCGCCATTATGCAGACATTATATAATTTTTTTCCGTTCCACCTATCGTTGGGGCGTATTAAAAAATAAAATAAACAATCAGAAAACTTTGAAGACATTGTCAACTACACGCTGGGAAGCACATTCGAATGCGACGAATGCAGTTTATGATTAATTTGATATCATATTAGAGGCTCTAGAAATCACTGCTGATGATGAATCACAAAATACTGATACTCGTTATGTGGCGACGTGTATTGCGAATAAAATGCAAAAATTCGAATTTGGTTTCATGTTGATTTTATGGATCTCTATTTTGACTGCTATGCGTTCAGTGAGTAAGTCATTGCAAAGTGAAAAAGCAGATTTGTAAACGTGTTGTTTTTTGTACGGATTGTCATTCCGTGAAAAGTTCAATGATTTCGAGGAAAAAACAAAACAATTATTACCTGGTGTAGGTTATACAGAAATCGTAAAACGTACTCGTCGTAGAAAAAACCAACCTAATGACGGAAATGCTCCAGAAGTTCAGAAGTAGAATTTTCGCCTCGCGATGATTTGAGGACAAAAGGTTTCCTCGAAATCATCGATAATCTTCAAACGACATGCGAAAGTGTATATGGAAGTTTCAGAGAGATTTACATTTCTCATCAACTTTTCTCTAAGTGATGGAGACCTCCACGAAGCTATAAATAACTTAGTTCGTTTTTATTCTAGAGATTTGGAAGAATTTTTCATTGAAATGAAACAATTCCAAGGTTACGTGAACTCCAGATACACTGATGCACAAAAAACTCATAGTCATTTGTATAAGATCAATTAGCCGATGTATTTCCTAGCACAGAAATAGCTCTTCGGATTTTTTTAACAATAATGATCACGATCCTTCTCGCAATTAAAAAGAATCAAAGCTGCTGAAAGAGCTACAACGCGACAAGACCGACTCGAGATGTTAGATATACTTTGCATTGAGTCAGATTTATTGAACAAAATCGATATTGATGATATAATTGATGAATTTGCAAAAAAAAAAATGTAGAAAACGACATGTTTAAAATGTAGATATTATTACATTGACAATAAAATTTTTATGAAAGATATAAGTTTGTATTTTTTAATCGAAAAAAGGGAACGGACGCGAAAAAAGGGCCCCCAAATTGATGGTTGCCTAGGGCCCCGTTGAGGGTTAATGCGGCCCTGCTGATATCCGTAAGCTATGGCAGATACGACCTCATACGACGTATAAACATTCTCTAGAACACATAGTGACACAAATCAGATAATTTTCTAGTATAATATAAATACAGTTTAAGAAAACTAAAAAACACGCAAATATGGTGCCGGTTTAATATCAATCCACATAGATATTTAATGTTGATAGCACCGTAGCACAGAGGTTCGCGGCTCCGCTATTAAGTACAACTCGTTTTGTAGCGAGTTATTTAACCACTGCTGCGAGTCTTCAATAATTGCCGTTAGATGGGTCTAACTCTCCTTTGCGCCTAGCATACATACATACAAGTGAAGCTAATGTAAGCGTGTTAAAAAGAATGAGTATTTAAAAGCGTTACTAGCCGTGTTTTTTTTTTTTACACGTAAACGTCTATACGCTTAAACTTTATATGGACTCCTAAGCGTCAAACTTTAAACACACCTCTGAAATTGCTGCGCATAAAATGTGTACTACTAAATTTCAATACGCATTATACTCAGATGTAACTGAAATATATGTTTATGTTTCACCCTCTACACTAATTCTATGTGTATAAAAAAACACGGCTACTATATTCAATTCTATCCAGTAGGCTAGTGCTCGGGGAGTACCGCTGTTTATTTGAATATGTCATTTCTTCTTATCTTGATAACGCTCTACGATTTTCGTTATATGAAGCCCAAAGACTCGCAGAAATTCGACAAGGCTGACTGCTATCGTTTCCATCTACTATTAAGACTCAAGAGCTTATCTTAGCCCAGCTAGCTTATCCTCTTGTTTCCCTTAACATCCTAGCACCCAGATTAAACAAACGCTATGTTGCCTTATAAATATGGACGTGATCGGAAATGTTGCAAAGATTTCAGCTCCACAGGCCATTTGTGGAAATTCGCCTTCTTTCGGTGGGAAAGATATAAGAGTTGTTAACATTGATATAATGATGCTGTTACCGTATGCCCACGCTCTTCGGAGCCCAACTAACACAACCATAGGACACCCTGCGAAGCACTTTCATTAATAAGACGACCACATTAAACGCTTCGTTAGGCACGATCTTAGCGGTAGCTTGTAGAATTTCACTACGAATGTTAATCTTACATGCCGTGAGTTATGGCATCAGACCTTACTTCCGGTTTGTCTAAGGTATAAAAAGAACGTTATCACGAAGACAAAAATTCTTGTACGCTACAAGAAGGTAAATTGAAGCATGGGATGTTTGTTTCTTTAACTATGTGTTCAATTTATACTTATTATTTAAAAATTCATGAGCTTCATACCCTCTTATAATAATTGAATATTCAAATATTACGTTTTTCTAAGAGAAGCTGAAAAGAAAGAAACATTTACTGGCATATTGCGATGATACCATTTCGAAAACCGCCACGTAATCATCATCAGGCAATTTCTATAATACAATATTCTATTATCAAAGGTTTCACCGAGATTCGAATATTCAATTATTATAAGACGGTGTTAAGCTCATGAATTCTTGAATAAGAATCATGGGATTTTTGTCAAAACATAATAAAAATAATTTACGAAAAGCCTGGTCCGGTAGTTCGAGGCTGAATTATTAATGAGAATGTGAACTAAGAATGAAAGATTCCTTGTGGACATCATCTCATGAAAAAATTGAAGTTTTCAAAAAATTTACGAGTGTTTAGAGCCGAAGCTCTTAAAAAAGCCTCCGTCTCCAAAAAATCACAGTAATCAAAAAGTAACTGGATCCATAAAACTTAGTGTTTCAAAGAAGTAACCGGTGACAGAAAATCGAAGTCTTACAAAAATTTTCAGGTTCCATAAAAGTAGACGGTTTCAGAAATGTATCTAACCGGTTCCAGAATATTAACCGGTCCTAAAAAAGTAAGTAACCGGTTTCAAAAGTAACCAGTTCCAAGAGCAACTGCTTCTCCAAGAGTGAAGGCTTTGAAAATATGAATAGCTCATACCTGCTCTTAAGAGAGTTGTCCAATTTGAACAATAAATCTCTAGCATTCTAGACAAATACAGCTTTCTTCTTCCTAGCACGGATCACAGTAGGGATTGTTGGGCGGAGTCGGAGAAGAGTCCTGCTCTTGATGGCAGCATTTCCATAAACACCAACGATGCCAAGATAAACGGTAGAGTTGGAGCCTTTGCAGTATCTTCCAGGCAGAAGTATCAGCCATCTCGGAATCCACAGTGTGGACAGGGACACACACTATCGGAAATTCTGAATTAACACCAAACTGTTGCCGATCTCTTCAAGAGATGGGCCAACATAATCGCTTACACCTCACATGGGTTCCGGGCACAGGTATATTGAGGAGAACTGTGTTGCAGACGAATTAGCCAGGCAGGGTACGAACAGGAAGATTATTTCTGACCATGAACGACCGTCAAGCCGACGAAAGATGGCTACAAACACCGGTGTGTCGCACATCGAAGGAAACCTGGTAGGTATAAAATTCCACACCAGTAGGGTTACTAACTGGGCACTGCATGCCTACATAATGCAAAAGGGTTAGGAGCAATTTACTGTTGTTGCAGGTTTTGTAAAGAGGAGGACACGGTGATTCATCTTATCTGCCACTGCCCGGGGCTAAGTTGTGCAAGGCTGCGCTTTCCGGTAGCGCCCTTTCTGGATAATCTGCGCCAGATTGTGGAGTATGACATCATGGACTTGGTAGCCTTTATCAGGTGCTCAAAATGGCTCGAAGCGGAGAGGTAATGATGTTTTTTTTCGTGGTATCACAACGGGCCTAATGTCACTGGCCTAAATGTGACCTCGTGCAGCCACCTCAACCTAACCTTTTTACACTTTTATTATAAAAGTCATAATCGAATTTTTGATACTATTTCGGTGTTCTTCTTTTTCCTATTCCGCTTTCATCGCAGCGCCCGCATTTCATTGGCTGGTAATATTACCGATAAAAAAGTAATAAACACTATGACAGAACACAGAAGGTACATGGTAGAAAAAACGATGAACTTAATGCCTAATGAATATTGTAAATTAATGTCACGGGTATTGTGATCAATACCATGAATGCTGATTTCTCCTTCACTCGCCCAAAAAACGATAAGATAAAGCAAATAATAAGTCTATAACATTATTGATTCATCTTATTCACTAACATTTATTTAAACCTACAAACTGGCAATGACGTTAATTTATAAGGTTTATAAGGTATTTAAAAAAATGGAAGGCGCGATACCCTCCGAAGAAATTCTAGGCCGAGCTTCTCTTTCAATTTGCGCCGTGATCCTTTTTGATTTTTTCTAAAAATTGGAGGGACGGGACATGCATGTTTTATGCCGACTCCGAACGGCAGCTACTATGCAGCTGAATTTTCACAGAGAGGTTTTTCATGGCAATGATACACTCGAAGACTGCGGAGGAGCAGCCCCGCTTAGAAAAACTTTTTTCTTGAATTGAAAATACTTTTTTTCTAAATTTTCGATATTGCTTTGCACGGAAGTTGAACACGGGATAATCGATCCGGTCGCCATAAGGTTATATTACAAGGAAGAAAAAGCTCAAAGATTAATACCGACAATACCATTTTTTATACTCAGCGTGCTTTGCAACAGATTATATATTAACTTTGATTTGATAACGGTTGGTTGTACAGGTATGAAGGAATCGAGATAGATATAGACTTCCATATATCAAAATCATCAGTATCGAAAACAAATTTGTTTGAGCCATGTCCGTACGTCTGTCCGTTAACACGATAACTGGAGTAAATATTGAGATATCGTCACCAAATTTGGTACACGAGCCTATCTGGACCCAGAATAGATTGGTATTGAAAATGAACGAAATCGGATGATAACCACGCCCACTTTTTCTATATATAGCATTTTGCAAAACACAAAAAACTTGATTATTTAGTAAATAATACACCTAGAATGTTGAAATTTGACGTGTGGACTGATATTGAGACTATTGATAAAAATTAAAAAAAAAAATTTTAGGGACGTGGCACCGCCCACTTGTGATAAAATCAATTTTACAAATATTATTAATCATATATCAAAATTCGTTAAATCTATCGTAACAAAATTTGGAGGAGAGGTTGCCTTTACTATAAGGAATGCTTTGAAGAAAAATTAACGAAATAGGTTAAGGACCATGCCCACTTTTATATAAAAGATTTTTAAAAGGGTCGTGGACGAATAAAATAAGCTATATCTTTGCAAAAAAGAGCTTTATATCAATGATATTTCATTTCCCAAGAGGATTTATAACAATAAATAGGAAAAACTTCAAATTTTAAAAAATGGGCGTGACACCGCCCCTTTTATGACTAAGCAATTTTCTGTTTCGAGAGCTATAACTCGAAGAAAAATTAACGGATCGTAATAAAATTGGGTACACAATTTTCCCTATAGCAGAAAATATTTCTAGTAAAAATAGACGGGATCGATTAAAGACTACGGCAAATTAGATATAAAACAAGTTTAAAAGGGTCGTAGACTAGAATAATAAGCTATAACTTAGCAAAAAATAGGTTTGAATCAATGATATTTCACTTATAAAGTTTTATTGTAAGAGGAAATGGGGAGACATTTTTTTTTTAAACGGGCGGTGCCACGATGTAGAAAAGTAATTTAATTGAAATGAAATGTACAATTGAAGCGCACGCTGAGTATATAATGTTCGGTTACACCCGAACTTAGACACCTTTACTTGTTTTGTATGTAATAGTTGTGTATGTGTATGTGTAATTCTACAAATTTATGAATGAATTCACGAGCCGCACATTATACACAATTTCATAGACTGCCAACTTTAATCCAATAATAAATAAGTCTCAAGTTAAAGAGAATAGGAGACAAGCTTCCGTTAAATTTGAACCATAAGTTGGCGACTGACAAAAAAAACAGTTATAATGGAAACAACGCAATCAAAATAAAATGGTTTGCGCGATAAAAATAAAAGAATTGAATGAGATAATACAAAAAATGGTTGAACGCGTTTGATTTCTTTAAAAGCGCAAAGGAAGTGACACATTGATCAACACAAATGAGCAACTGGCGGAGAAATACGATTAAAAAATAATTATAAACTAAATGTTACTAGAGGCATGGCATCACTTCGCCAACCAAAGGAACACATTTTAAAAGCCAAAGATCTAAACAACAAAAATTTCACATTTAATATGACAAAGATTTTGGGATCATTTTGATATTTTCGGATTATTTAAAACTTTCTCCGGAGTATTTCAGGGCTACTTCGGCATTTATTATTTTATTTGGAATCGCTTCGGGACGTTTACGTGTTGCTTTTGGGACTATATAAGAGACAACCTCCGGGACAATTTCGGTGCTATTTCAAAATTCGTTCGGAACCAACTACGGATCATTTTTAGATTAGATAGATAATTGTTGAGGATTGCACTGCGACAATTGGTATATTTTGCCCTCATCTCGCTCGCAGCACCTCATCCAAGCCGTCTTCCCTGATGAATCCTAGTAGTTCTCTTGACTTGAGGGTTTGTAGGTGGGAGTCCTCTGGCCATGGCGACCCCAAAAACTTAGCTCTTGAGAACACGCTGAACGATCACAGAGAAGGCAGGTGTCCTCGATTTTATGTCCAATTTATGCATGTCCCTGTTGAATCTGCAGTGTCCTGTAGGAATAGCTGTTAAAATTCGTATGTTATTTTGTGAAGGACTTATGATTGCCCTATAGCGATTATCCCTCAATACATCCCCCTAAAAGCAGCTTAAATTGTCTTAAACCTGGGGCATTGCGCCAGTGCTCTTCTCTCTTCTTCCTGTTCTAACAATAAATGCCCCTTTTTTCCTGTTGGCCAACTGGCAGAAGCGGCTCAGACCGAATGGTTCGTGCAGTCGCTGCCTCTCTTGCCAGGCTATCCGCCCGTTCATTTCCCTCCACTCCCTTGTGGCCAGGGACCCAAGCCAGCAGTACTACATTGTACCGTTCTAGTTGGTTAATTTCGAACGCCTTGAGTGCGGCTTGACCGTCGTTGAGTACGGCGATGCTTTCGTACGAGTATACATTATTTTGGGATAGTTTCCTTATAGTTTTGTAACTGTTTGTGGATTGTTTTGCAACCTGCTTGGGCATTATTTTAAGTATCAACTGGGAGTTGAATGAAGAGCTCGGCATATACCTCCGAGAATTTTAAGGTCAGGCTTTTCTTTCAATTTGCGTATTACTACCTTTTTTATTTTTACCACAAGCTGGCGGAATGGAACCTTCGTGTTTTATGTCGATGCATTTTTGCTGAGAAGCCTTTCAAATACAATCGGAGTGCTTTTTCTAGGACCTGGTAGACGAGCACACACCACGGCGACCGCCTATCTCCAGATTATTTCAAGATAATTTCTTCATACCATTTCGGGGCTACTTCTGTATTTTTCGGCATAATTTCCGGACTGCATTTGGATTTATCGTCGAATCATTTCCGGATTGTGTTCCGGACAAGTTCGAGTTTTCCAGATCATTTTAAAACTGTCTATGGATTATTACGGGAAGATTTTGGTATTGCTTGCGTTACTATTTTTAAATTATTTCAAAGCGCTTAAAGAGTAATTTGAGAATAAGTTTGTTAGGTTTGCTAACATGTAGGACTCTCAATCATTAGTCGTAGTAGTATCATCAGGGATGTTCCATTGTGACCGATGGGACATTTGTACGCTATATTTCATCTTTGTTGGTGCGTTCTGATAAAATCAGCTGAAGAATTCATGTTCTAAGAGATAGGTTGAGACACTTAAAATTGAGGCAGTACTGTACAAATTTGAGTTACGGAAAATTTTAAGAATTTTCGCTCTCATAGGCTTTGACTCAGTTTCAAGGGCCATGAAAAATCCTACTTCATAGATGTTGTACTTTGATTAAAAGTTCTACTGGACGTAATTAGTTGATATCTCTTTTAAGATTAGAAGGGGTAATAGCAATGCCTACTCATTCCTAACAACAGTTGCTGCATACTTGTCAAGGGTGGGACAAACTATATTGTTGAATAATTCTTTAACAACTTCAAAGAAATCAATGCTGAATTGTTGGATATAATTAAAACGAGTTTCTAACATTGTATAACAAAAATAAAAAAAAGAACGGCTTTCAAAATTTTGTATAACAATTTTTGATTTTTTTTGTCACGAGTGATACAAAGCTAACACTATTCGATAGATGTAATAATAATAATACAGGGATATATGATGAGTTAATGCAGTCATTTTTCTTTTTTATCACTCGAATGTTAAATCACAAATTTTTTTACCTAATTGAAATAGTTCAAGCAACACTTTGCTCTACGGGGCAAAAAAGGGTGCTGAAAATGCCTTTCAAGAATAAATTTAATATTAGTTAAATTTTGATTAAAGGTGTTTACAACATTTGTATCCCACAACATTTGTAAAACGGTTCCCAGTTTTGTAAGAAAAATTATCTCCGTACCAGGATTCACTTTCTCATGGTGGAACCTCCCATCATCACTCCCGTTTTAACTTGTGTTTTTTGTTTTTAATAAATTTATTATAGCTCAAGAGACACATTCACTGATTAAGTATTTATTTAATTATTATCGTTTCAACGCACCAAACTTCAATTTGTATTTTTTCCGTAAATTCAAATGGAACGTTGAACATTAGTATTCCAGCAAATCAAGAGAGCATTTACTTACTCAAAGTAGGTACGAGTTCAAAGCCGGTTAAATATCAATTCTAACACACGAACGTGACGTTAGCTTAATTCATAAATGTTCCAACCAACAAATTCAAAAATTTGTAGAAGCAAAAACAAAGAAATTTAGGCCTTTTAAAAGTGATAAAAATATAACGCCGTTGTCATTGATTCTAACACTTTCAAATTTTTACCAAGGGTGCATTCTGCGTGTGAAAAACGCTGTTTGCAAACAATTTTTTCGTTAGAGTCTTTGTGAATTAAGCTAACGGATTGTAAACTTAATTTCTCTCTTCAGTTTGGCAGTAGTTATGCACTTTCGACGACACACTTTTATACCTTTCATATTATTCTTTTTTATATTCAGCGCTTCCACCAAGCGATCGCCTTGGGTTTCGTAAATATTTTTATACTCAGCGTGCTTTGCACACAGAGTATATTAACTTTGATTGGATAACGGTTGGTTGTACAGGTATAAAGGAATCGAGATAGATATAGACATCAGTATCGAAAAAAAATTTGATTGAGCCATGTCCGTCCGTTCGTTCGTCCGTCTGTCCGTTAACACGATAACTTGAGTAAATATTGAGATATCTTCACCAAATTTGGTACACGAGCTTATTTGGACTCAGAATAGATTGGTATTGAAAATGAGCGAAATCGGATGATAACCACGCCCACTTTTTATATAATATTTTGGAAAACACAAAAAACCTGATTATTTAGTAAATAATACACCTGGAATGTTGAAATTTAACATGTGGACTGATATTGAGACTCTTGATAAAAATTTGAAAAAAAAAATAAAAATTGTAAATGGGCGTGGCACCGCCCACTTGTGATAAAATCAATTTTACAAATAATATTAATCATAAATCAAAAATCGTTAAAACTATCGTAACAAAATGCGGCAGAGAGGTTGCTGTAGGGTTATCTACTTAAATTAAATATACTGTATTTTTGTAAATTATGTTTATTTTACTTTACTATTAATGTTCTTTCAAAATGAAAATTTTCAAGTTAGTTATTTTCAGAATTTTTAAAAGATATAAAAATAAACGCTTTTTGTGAAATTGATTTTCAACAAATAAAATAATAATATTTTAAAGAAATAGTTTTTGTATTAACTATATTGGCGATCGTGCTTAAATTGTTTTTCTAAAGATGCTGAATAATTTCACGCGAATTTATAATATTTATCTGTGAAATACATTATTTTACATTCATAGACAATTAAATCTATACATGTATCTTATCTGGATGACAAAATAACGCAGAAAATATAAAAAAATAACTCATAGAGGAACATATCAATCAAATTTTAATGCAACTTCAGCTACTACAACTACCATTATATGCAACAGCAAAATAATTTAATATCACTTTCACGGAATTTAATTCTTTTTCATCAAACTTTACAACTTTCCGAAATTTCCGTTGGTATTTTTTTGAATCAAAATAAAAGCAATAACAATTAACTTAAGTGCAGCACCAAATCATATTGGAACAGTTTATGCCAAACGATTTTCATATGCAATAATAATAACCAATTTAAAGCCATTGCAACAACTTTGAAAATTTATAGACAACAACAACAATCAATAATCAGACTTAAAGCCATTGCACCATCTTTGAGGATTCCTTGACAACAACAATCAATTATAAAAATTTTAATTGAAATTCACAGCAAGTTATTTAATCATATTTTTTATTTATTTTAATATTTTATTAATATTTAACTTTTTAATTATTTTTTAAAAAAAATATTTTTTCTTGATTACCTTTTAATTGAATGGGATCTTTATTCATTCAATTAAATATTTTCAAATTTGTTTTTAACTTTACATCACGTTTAAGTATTAGTTTTTCTCTTGTGAACTTCCTTTCCAGAGAACAATTATATTTTTAAATTTTAATGGTTTTACGTTCACCAATTAAAACTCGTTCTTTTACATTTTCAGAGAATTTAAATAATAACTCGAATAACACAATGTCTTTAAATCAAACACAAAATACAAACATTAATACTACTCCAGACACACATTCAGACAATTCTACACAAGGAGATAACTTTAGATTCAATTCAAATAAATCCCTTAAATTACCTCAATTTTGGTCAGATTGTCCTGAAACATGGTTTTTACTTATTGAAGGACAATTTGAAATAAATAACATTGTTGATGATAATATAAAATTTCAAAATGTTCTTATTTCACTTCAACAAGAAACAATATCCAAAATTGTTCATGTTATCAATCCCTCTATTAATAAATATGATACAATTTAAAAAATTCTTTACGAAAGATTTTCTCTAAGTGAAGAAAAAAGACTTGAAAAATTATTTTCAAATACTGAATTGGGAGATCGATCTCCATCTGAATTTTTTAGATATATGAAATCACTAACAAGTTCGTCATCTATTGTTAGTCAGGAATTACTTTTCAAATTATGGATCAGAAAATTACCACAAGATATTCAAATACATTTAACTTCAAGTAATATTAAAAATATTACTGATATAATTTCACTTGCAGATAAACTTTTTGATTTAATTAATAAACCACATTCTTCTAAAATTTCTTCAATAGCTAGTATTGAAAACAATGTTCTTACACAATGTGTAAAAAATTTAACTGATTTAACTACTACAATTTTTCAAAATTTAAATCAAATTACTACCGATATCAATGAATTAAAAATTCGATCTAGATCTAGAGAAAGAAATCAATCTAACTCCAGAAATTTTTCTAGATCTAGAAGTTTTACTAATGATAATAATATATGTTGGTATCATCGAAAATTTAAACATAATGCTTACAAATGTATTAAACCCTGTAATTTCAATGTAAATAAAAATAATCCAAATTCAAAATCAAATTCTTTAAACTAAACAAATCCGTTATGATTGTGGGTAATAATGGAGTTAATAATCAATCGTCCCACCGTCTATTCATATTTGATAAATTCAATAAATTAAATTTTTTAATTGATACAGGTGCTATAGTTTCAGTTATTCCTTCTTCAAAATTTAAAACTTATAAACGTTTTTCTGACCTTAAACTTTCGGCAGCTAATGGATCTAGCATAGAAACTTTTGGAACAAAACTTTTAAAAATTGATTTAGGTCTTAGAAGAGATTTTGAATTTCCTTTCATTCTTGCAGATATTTCTACTCCCATTATCGGTGCAAATTTTTTAGAAAAATTTGGTATTCTGGTAGATATTAAAAATAAAGAAATTACAGATTTGAAAACAAAATTAAAAGTTTCTGGATCTTCTGGTTTTTGCGATATATTTTCCCTTAAGATTCCTATTTCAGAAAATAAATTTACAAATATTTTAAATGAATTTCCTCTTATTACGTGCGAACCTAATTATACTGAAAAAGTACAACACAAAACAGTTCACCGAACAGAAATAAAAGGAGTATCTCCTTTTTCTAAACCTCGTCGCCTAGATCCTATTAAATTAAAAATAGCAAAAACTGAATTTGAATTTTTAGTCAAAACTGGTATATGTAGACCTTCTAACTCTCACATCGCTTCTCCACTCCATCTGGTCCCTAAGAAAGATCCAAATGACTGGAGACCTTGTGGAGATTACAGACGACTTAATTTTATAACAATACCAGATAGGTATCCCTTACCTCATATTCATGACCTTAACATAGATTTAAAAAACAAAAAGATATTTTCAAAAATTGGCCTCATTCGTGCATATCACCAAATACCAATGGCAGAAGAAGATATTCACAAAACAGCTATAACAACTCCATTCGGAATGTTTGAATTCGTACGAATGCCATTTGGATTACGAAACAGTGCTCAAACATTTCAACGTTTCATAAACGAAGTATTTTCAGGTTTAGATTTTATCTTTGTCTATATTGACGACATATTAGTAGCTAGTAACAATGAGGAAGAACATATAGAACATTTAAAAACAGTTTTTAAAAGACTTGAGAAATATAATTTAAATATTAAACCTACAAAATGTATTTTCGGAGTTGAAAAATTGGACTTTCTAAGTTATGAAATTTCTAGTGAAGGAATCAGGCCTTCTTTTGAACGAGTTGAAATAATTTCTAATTTTGAAAAACCTCTCTCAATTAATAAATTACAAAAATTTTTAGGTATGGTGAATTATTACCATAGATATATTAAAATGTTAGCAAAAGAACTTAGTCCACTACATGAAATGTTAAATTTTGCTATCAAAAATAAACTTAAAGAATTAAATTGGACAGAAAAAACTACTTCAGCTTTTGAAAATGTTAAGAAACTTTTTACAAAAAAAACACTACTCACTCACTTTGATAAAAATGGTCAACTATCACTTACTGTAGATGCATCAAATGTTGCAATTGGAGCAGTTCTACAACAAATAAGTAACAACTTCTTAGAACCACTTGCATATTTTTCAAGAAAATTAACTCAAACTGAAATAAATTACTCTACTTTTGATAGAGAACTTCTAGCAATATACAACTCTATTAAACACTTTAGACATTGTATTGAAGGAAGAACATTTACTATATACACTGATCATAAACCTTTAACACATGTTTTAAATTCAAAAACAGACAGATCACCTCGTCAAACTCGTCATCTTGAATACATTGCACAATTCACCAATGACATTCAATACATTTCTGGTAAAAATAATACAGTAGCTGATACTCTCTCACGAATTCCAGATATTAATACAATTTTAACAAAAGATATTAATTTTCAAACATTATATGATGAACAACAAAAAGATGAAATTCTTAAAAAATTAATTTCAGATCTTAGTTCCAAAAATAATTTAAAAGAAATTAATATTCCTCTTCTAAATCTCAATATTTGGTGTGACATTACTCAAAAACCTTTTAGACCATATGTTCCTAATTCAATGAGAAAAATTATATTTGATAAAATTCATTGTTTATCTCACCCAAGTGTTCGAACAACTAGACGTCTCATACAATCTAAATATTTTTGGCCAGAAATGCGTAAGGAAATTAATAATTGGGCAATTAGTTGTATCAATTGTTAAAAATGTAAAATTTCTAAATATACGAAAAGTCCTATGCAAAAAATTGATATTCCTTCAGGACGATTTGAACATATACATATGGATCTAGTTGGTCCACTACCTATATCTAAAGAAAATCGATATATATTGACTATTATCGATAGACATACACGTTGGCCAGAAGCATATCCATTAAAAGATATTTCAGCAAAAACAGTATCAACTACATTTGTTCAAAATTATGTTCCTCGTTTCGGTATTCCACTCAAAATTACAGTAGATCAAGGTTCACAATTTACATCTAAATTATTCACTGAATTAACTGTTTTATTAGGGGCTCATAAAATTCACACTTCTCCATATCACCCACAGTCAAATGGAATGATTGAAAGATTTCATAGAACTTTAAAAACTGCAATTACAGCTTCAGACGACTCCACACATTGGTCAGAGATTTTACCTTGGATACTTTTAGGTTTACGAACTTCTATTAAAGAAGATTTAAAATGCTCTTCCGCTGAACTTGTATATGGACAAACAATTAGACTTCCTGGTGAATTAGTTGTTTCTAATTATAATAATGAAATTGATAACACAAATGAAACTCTTACTAAACTTAGAGAACATTTCTCAATTGTTCGATCAAAAATAACTCATCATATCAAAGAAAATGATTTTATTCCAAAAAATTTAGACAATTGTGAATACGTATTTCTTAAAGTTATTCATAAGTCTAATTTACAACCACCTTACGAGGGACCATTTAAAGTTATTTCCAGACAAAATAAAACATTCAAAATTCAACATGGTAATACTATTAAAACTGTTTCAATAGATTTACTTAAACCTGCACATACAATTGTGACTAATACACGAAACAAAAATACACTACACTCCACAAAAAAAATTTCATTTAACATTAATTAATATTTAATTGTATTGATCGTTTCACTGGAGGGGGAGTAAATGTAGGGTTATCTACTTAAATTAAATATAGTGTATTTTTGTAAATTATGTTTATTTTACTTTACTATTAATGTTCTTTCAAAATGAAAATTTTCAAGTTAGTTATTTTCAGAATTTTTAAAAGATATAAAAATAAACGCTTTTTGTGAAATTGATTTTCAACAAATAAAATAATAATATTTTAAAGAAATAGTTTTTGTATTAACTATAGTTGCCATTACTATAAGGAATGTTTTGAAGAAATATTAACGAAATCGGTTAAGGATCACGCCCACTTTTATATAAAATATTTTTAAAAGGGTCGTGGACGAGTAAAATAAGCTATATATTGGTGAAAAAGAGCTTTATATCAATGGTATTTCATTTCCCAAGTAGATTTATAACAATAAATAGGAAAAACTTAAAATTAAAAAAAAATGGACGTGGCACCGCCCCTTTTATGACTAAGCAATTTTCTATGTTTCGGGAGCCATAACTCGAAGAAAAATTAACATATCGTAATGAAATTTTGTACACATATTTTCCTTATAGCAGAAAATATTTCTAGTAAAAATAGACGGGATCCGTTAAAGGCCACGGCAACTTAGATATAAAACAAGTTTAAAAGTGCCGTAGACTAGTATAATAAGCTATAACTTTGCAAATAGTTTTGAATCAATGATATTTCACTTATAAAATTTTATTGTAAGAGGAAATGGGGAGACATTTTTTTTTAAACTTGCGGTACCACGTGTTATGTAGAAAGTAATGTATCTGAAATGAAATGTGCAATTGAAGCTCACGCTGAGTATATAATGTTCGATTACACCCGAACTTACACACCTTTACTTGTTTTATTTGTGTTAAATTTTTATTTTCTACTTTTCTCTTTCTTTTCTTTACTCTTTGTGCACTCGGTAGTTATGATGTCATCGCGCTCAACATTGACATTAATTTTATTTCATGTGTGCTCAAAACACAATCAATTCAGTCGTTCAGTTTGTTCAGTAGTTTTATCATCAATATTTTTTATTTATTTTTTTTTTATTTTGTAATACGTTTTCGTTTTCATTTCATATTTGCTTTAAAATTTTACTGCCATGCCCTAGACGTATTTATTTTTTTTTAGCGTTTTGCACATGGCATTGGGGTTTTAACTTGTTTGTGAAGAGCGGCAGTCAGCCACAACAACTCAGCTATGTACATATGTCATTATTAATTTTTTGCTGTGTATATTTTTATACTCAGTTGAGCAGAGCTCACAGAGTAAATTAACTTTGATTGGATAACGGTTGGTTGTACAGGTATAAAGGAATCGAGACAGATATAAAAAAAATAAATAAATGTAAGGCGCGATAACCTCCGAAGAGATCTAAGGCCGAGCTTCTCTTCCAATTTTCGTCGTGCTCCTCTTGATTTTCCCTACAAATTGGCCGGACGGGACCTACATGTTTTATGCCGACTCCGAACGGCATCTGCAAAGCAGATGAGTTTTCACTGAGAGCTTTTCATGGCAGAAATACACTCGGAGCGCTTGCCAGTCACTGCCGAGGGGCGACCCCGCTTAGAAAAATTTTCTTCTAATTGAAAAACCTTATTTCTAAAATTTTGATGTTGCTTTGCCCGGGAGTTGAACCCAGGGCATACGGTGTGATACGCGGAGCACGCTACCATCACACCACGGTGGCCGCATCGAGACAGATAAGACTTCCATATATCAAAATCATCAGGATCGAAAAAAAATTTGATTGAGCCATGTCCGTCCATCTTTCCGTCCGTTAACATGATAACTTAAGTAAATTTTGAGGTATCTTGATGAAATTTGGTATGTAGGTTCCTGAGCACTCGTCTCAGATCGCTATTTAAAATGAACGATATAGGACTATGACCACGCCCACTTTTTCGATATCGAAAATTTCAAAAAATCGAAAAAGTGCGATAATTCATTACCAAAGACGGATACAACGATGAAACTTGGTAGGTGAGTTGAACTTATGATGCAGAATAGAAAATTAATAAAATTCTGGACAATGGCCGTGGCAAGTCTAATTTTAACAAAAAATTTAATATCTTTACAGTATATAAGTAAATTATGTCAACATTCAACTCCAGTAATGATATGGTGCAACAAAATACAAAAATAAAAGAAAATTTCAAAATGGCCGTGGCTCCGCCCTTTTTCATTTAATTTGTCTAGGATACTTTTAATGCCATAAGTCGAACAAAAATTTACCAATCCTTGTGAAATTTGGTAGGGGCTTAGATTCTAGGACGGTAACTTATTTCTGTGAAAAAGGGCGAAATCGGTTGAAGCCACGCCCAGTTTTTATACACAGTCGACCGTCTGTCCTTCCGCTCGGCCGTTAACACGATAACTTGAGCAAAAATCGATATTTCTTTACTAAACTTAGTTCACGTTCTTATCTGAACTCACTTTGTATTGGTATAAAAAATGGCCGAAATCCGACTATGACCACGCCCACTTTTTCGATATCGAAAATTACGTAGAATGAAAAAATTTCATAATTCTATACCAAATACGAAAAAAGGGATGAAACATGGTAATTGGATTGGTTTATTGACGCAAAATATAACTTTAGAAAAAAACTTTGTAAAATGGGTGTGACACCTACCATATTAAGTAGAAGAAAATTAAAAAGATCTGCAGGGCGAAATAAAAAACAATTGAAATCTTGGCAGGAATACCGTTCGTGGTATTACACATATAAATAAATTAGCGGTATCCAACAGACCCTGGTTACCCTGGTTCACATTTTGGTCGATATCTGGAAAATACCTTCACATATACAACTACCACCACTCGCTTTTAAAGCCCTCATTAATACCTTTAATCTGATACCCATATCGTACAAACACATTCTAGAGTCACCCCTGGTCCACCTTTATGGCGATATCTCGAAAAGGCGTCCACCTATAGAACTAAGCCCCACACCCTTTTAAAATACTCATTAACACCTTTCATTTGATACCCATATCGTACAAACATATTCTAGAGGCACCCCTGGTCCACCTCTGTGGCGATATCTCGAAAAGGCGACCACCTATAGAACTAAGGCCCACTCCCTTTTAAAAAGACTCATTAACACCTTTCATTTGACACCCATATCGTACACACAAAGTCTAGAGTCACCCCTGGTCCACCTTTATGGCTATATCTCGAAACGGCGTCCACTTATAGAACTAAGCCCCACGCCCTTTTAAAATACTCATTAAAACCTTTTGTTTGATACCCATATTGTACAAACGCATTCTAGAGTCACCCCTGGTCTACCTTTATGGCAATATCTCGAAAAGGCGTCCACCTATAGAACTAAGGCCCACTCCCTTTTAAAATACCCATTAACCCCTTTCATTTGATAACCATATCGTACAAACCAATTCTAGAGTCAACCCTTATCCACCTTTATGGCGATATCTCGAAAAGGCGACCACCTATAGAACTATGGCCCACTCCCTCATAAAATACTCTTTAATACCTTTCGTTTGATACACATGTCATACAAACACATTCCAGGGTTACCCTCGGTTCATTTTCCTACATGGTTATTTTCCCTTATCTTGTCACCATAGCTCTCAACTGAGTATGTAATGTTCGGCTACACCCGAACTTAACCTTCCTTACTTGTTTTTATTATGTATTACAATCCTCACTTATCTTTTACTACAAAATTTGTCATACATTTCTTTAAAGTATGTGTGTAGTATACAAAAGTCGTTGTTTACCCAAACTGCCTGATTATAATGAGATCATGGCTAATATGTTTTATTACTGTTTTCTTTTTTATTACCTTTATAAATTCATTGAGAACGAGTCATATTTTCATAAAGACTTATCATTTAATTCAAATTCTTTTGTTTGTTTTTATAACGTCAAAAATATTCCCCAAAGTATTTTCCGCTATATGAGTTCAGTACACTAAACATTACGTTCAAGTATATTAGACTGGGTCGAAAAAAAAGTTGTCAAAAATTTCGTTAGCTGACCTAATCATGTGAAAACGACGTCATAGCTTAAAAGGACATTAAACGGAAATGTGAAGCTTCTCAAGGCCAAAATAATGACATATCAATTTTAAAAATCGGACGTCAAATAACCAAGGTACAACGAAAAAACATTTTCGGCTGTATTTCGAAGGATCAAAAAAAAAAAATAAAAATTTTCCGAAACCCCCTCAACATAATCTTTAAATTTAGGGGCGGACATTAGCAACTTTTTTTTTGTATGGGGACCAACCCAGTCTAAAGTATATCTTGATTGTACAGCAAAAGTTTTGATTTGATCGTGTTCAACTTTTATGGTCTCTCAATCTGCTATTTATTCTGAAAATTTTCAGTTGAACAGTTACACATAGCATGAAGAAAAAGCACGAGGTTGATAGCAAGGGCTTAAAGGCCTTATGTCCGTAATCAGCCATCGAGTTATTCTTCAATACCCATTGCTGTAGGTGCGGTGTTAGAATTAAAGTTGCTTCATGACAACATATTATATCTCAAGAAAGCAAAGAGATAACGAAATAATAGATACTGACGTAATTTTGAAGTCTTTGACATAAGAAGTTTAAATGACCATCACAAGTACTGTTCTTTCTCTTTCTCACATGAAAACATTATAGGAATTGTTCCGTATTTGGCTTTATTGTTGTAACAGTACTTGTAACGTACATTCTAAAAGGTACAATAATGGAAAATGGAAATGGACATATTATGCACGGTTATATTTGAATAAATCCCTTTGATCGGGAAACCCAAATACTACGGTACATATGCCCTGCTGATCTGGAGATGATTGAGAGTGTATTCACTCCAATTCATTTACAATGAGTTAAAATCAAACCTAGCGTCTGCTGTGCCTTGATTTTCTTATTTGCTTCCGCACTCGTCTATTTCATTCGGGTACCACATTATTGATGCATTGAAGCAAACAGGGTTATACTGATATAAGAGCAGTTTAGTGAACTCTCAGCTTTTCAAATTCTCCAGTTATTTTTGTAACACAATCCTGTAATAGATCTGATTAAAATGTGGAGATCAAATTGGGCCAAAATAAAGCTAACACATCGCTGTAGCGATGGAATGGTTTCAGACGATGCTTTAAAGCTGTCACATTGGCCATGGTTGTCGATTCTTTCTATCTATTTAGACCCTTTATCTTATACTTTTTAAAATTTTCCTTCCAACATTTATTGTTGTTGTTGTTGTAGCAATGCTCGCCCCACCTAATAGCCGCGACCGATCACAAATTGTCATCAATATCCTCTAACGGGAGTCCAAGGAAACGCCGTTTCAACAGGGGTGGACCATAAGGAAAGGGGTGTTAGAGGCGTTGGTTCCACATTACAATAAAGAGATGGTTGGTGTCATGTGGGGACACATTGCAAGCGGGGCATACATTTTGTATGTCGGGGTTGATTCTGGATAGGTAAGAGTTTAACCTGTTACAGTATCCAGAACGAAGTTGAGCAAGAGTGACACGCGTTTCCCTGGGGAGTATGCGTTCCTCTTCTGCGAGTTCTGGATATTTTTCTTCAAGTACTGGATTTCCCGGGCAATTCCCGACATAAAGGTCCGACGCCTGTCTATGGAGTTCACCAAGGACCTGCTTGTGTTTTTTCGCTTCATACGGCTGGGTTCTCAGGTGCCGTATTTCCTCAAAATGCTTACGGAGATGACTCCTTAGGCCCCTAGGCGGTGCTGGTTCGTCAATCAGATGTCTGTTGGGCTGCCCAGGTTTCTGGCTATTCAACAGAAACTGTTTGGTCAGCATCTCATTTCTCTCCCTGATGAGGAGTATTCTCGCCTCATTATGCAGATGGTGTTCTGGGGACATAAGAAGACAGCCCGTGGCGATTCTGAGAGCAGTATTTTGGCAGGCCTGTAGTTTCTTCCAGTGGGTAATTTTTAGGCTTGGCGACCATATGGGTGACGCGTAGCACGTAATCGGGTGGCTAATTGCTTTGTATGTGGTCATGAGCGTTTCTTTATCTTTTCCCCAGGTACTGCCAGCAAGGGATTTGAGGATTTTATTACGGCTCTGAATTCTCGGAACAATTGCGGTTGCGTGCGCACCAAAATGTAGATCCTGATCAAACGTCACACCAAAGATTTTGGGGTGTAGGACAGTCGGTAGCGTAGTGCCATCGACGTGGATGTTCAATATGGTCGACATTTGGGGCGTCCATGTTGTAAATAAGGTCGCGGAAGATTTAGTCGGTGACAATGCCAGGTTTCGCGAGGCGAAAAAACTGGAGAGATCAGGGAGATAGCCTTTTATTTTATTGCATAGCTCACCGATCTCTGGGCCTGGGCCTGTGACCATTATTGTGCAGTCATCGGCGTAGGAAACGATTGTGACTCCTTCCGGTGGTGAAGATAGCTTAGATATGTAGAAATTAAACAAAAGTGGGGATAGGACACCACCCCGTGGCACCCCTTATTTAATTCTCCTTGGTTTTGATGTTTCGTTTCTGAATTGCACCGATGCCTGCCGACCACCCAGATAATTTGCGGTCCACCTTTTAAGACATGGGGGAAGGGTAGACCCTTCCAGGTGTTGCAGTAATGAGCCATGGTTGACCGTATCAAAGGCTTTTGATATGTCTAGCGCTACGAGTACTGTTCTATGGTGGGGGTATTGATTCAAACCGCAATTTATCTGGGTGCTAATGACATTTAGCGCGGAGGTAGTGCTATAGAGTTTTCTGAAGCCATGCTGATGAGGGGCTAGCTGCAAATGTGCTTGGAAATAAGGGAGCAGAATGGCTTCAAGCGTCTTTGCCACTGGCGATAGGAGAGATATCGGACGATATGACTCACCTACGTTAGCTGGTTTCCCAGGCTTTAGTAGCGGGACCACCTTGGCCATTTTCCATTTCTCGGGTATGGCAAAGGTGGAGAGAGACAGGTTGAAGACATGCGCTAAATATTTGAAACCCTCTTTCCCTAGGTTTTTAAGCATCGGCATGGCTATGCCGTCTGGGCCCACTGCTTTGGATGGTTTAGCCCGACCAATGGCGTCCTCAACCTCTCTAGCGGTGATGGTGAGCGGTAATTTGTTTCGTCCAACATTTATTCTTCTTTCTCTTCGAAAATTCTTAAGCTAGGCGGTCTTTTTAACTATAATAATATTTTTCCCGCCGAAATTACAAAGTGAGAACAAAGGACAGGACGGGACGAATATTCTCTCTTTAAAAAGCAAGTGACAGATGATCATTTTTATTTCAATTATTTAGATGTTACACTTGTTTAAAATACACCGTGGAATTGGTCATCTGATGAAATTGTGTTCTCGAAAATGTTTGCTGCAACATTCATCTACTCTGTGCGAGAGTATACTGTACGTTCCGCCAAATTGTGAAATAAATCAATATACTGAATATTAACTGCACCCACTCATGCACTTTCCGCTGACGAGATGGATTTTTTTATTGCAAGTTCTCAGCAGCATTCAAGGCTACTTAAATTGTTGCTTAATTTAAGCAACAAATCCCGTTTATTCACACGTGTCGCAATATGTACAAATGCATTTACAAATGTATTTTGAACTTGACACATTTACTTGCGCTTATCGGTTTTGTTTATTTTAACTTGTTGTGCCAACATAGGAACAACTTTTGTAAGCTTCTTAAAATTATTGTTCATTGTACCTACATATTTCCAAAAATAAATAAATATACACATACATACATATATAAAAAGTCCATTGCGATAATTGATTACTTTTGTAAAAGGTTTCCTGGTGTACTGTGAAGTGGTTGGTAGGTAGGTATAATGGCTGCGACCCAGGTTATTACTACTTTTCACTGCGAAACTAAACCCCTTCGTTAACGTCACAAACGTTATGAAACGCTCGCCCGTAACGTTAATTTCACTCGCACAAAACCGAACGCGTGGTATGTCCTTGATAGCACTCTACGTGTTTAAGTTTAACGTTAACACATACAACGATACTCAAAGCCTCGAGACCAGCTTGGCGGCTCGGGACCCTACGGTCATAGTAGTATAGCGCCATCAAACATTGCACGAACATACTACTGGATTCCGTACCTGCGCTTCTATTGGTATCTAAGAGCCAGGGCCCGTAAATGCGGGACGAGGCTATAAACGTTTACTTCGGTGGTTCCTAAGTATTGTATATGTAGGGTCTGCGGCAGTAGTTTCTTTCAAGCGGAAGTAGTAGCCGTTACCAAAATTTGTAGAAACTCTGGAGGAAGGTAGCTTAAACAGCAGCCGCGTGAACTTTTATATTGACTACCAAGCAGCAATTGTGGCAATAATCTCGCATAGCACAACAGAATTGAGATATCAAGAAACACGCAGCCACATTGGGTCCCCGTGCAAATGGGAATAGATGGAAATGAAAAAGTGGATGAGCTAGCTAAGAATCTCTCGAAACTTGTGCCGTATACGTCGCAGTCAGAATGGACGGAATAATATGTAATAAGGAAAGAGTTGCACATCATGGACCAAGTGGGAAAGGCGTTGAATCAGGCACGGGCTGTATCGAAAATGCGCAGCTATCAGGACCTTAGACCAAGAAAGTTACTCTTATCACTAAAAATGCTTTCTGGCGCAACATGCTTTTAAATTAGGCGTCGTCAGTAATAGCAATAATAATAGGCCAAATGAAACCAGGCTAACCCGGATCATGTGTCCGCACCCCGTGGTACCCCCGTTAGTCATAACGTCACGGGGGGAAAGTCGATTTAGTCGCCACTACTTCGCATGCACATTTCTCTGTGCTCCCTTTCAGCATGCATCAATTGCGTCATAATTAGAAAGGCCATCTTGCTCACAGCAGTCCAACAATCTATTTGTTCAAACATTCGGGGAACTAAATTCCTAATGGAAGGCTCTCTCCAAAAACTCTGTGTACAGAGAGTCTTTCGCCGTGAAAACGTGGGCGGTGAAACATTACACGTTCTGCGCTTTCCAATTCGGGGGGACAGTGTGAACAGAAAGGATCCTCCTCCATTCCACGCTTATGTAGATATTCCTTGAAGCCGCCGTACCCGCTCAATATCTGTGTGAGATGGCAATTTATTTCGCCGTGTTTTCGCTCGTACCATTCCGCTATATTCCGAACTAGCATGCTAGCTTTTAGTTTCTATGTCCTTCCAGTTTGGTCGTCAAACAAACTTCTAGTAACACTTTACACACATTCAGTCTATGTGAGGTTCTCAGGGACCGGTTAGTTGAACCTTACTTAAGATAAAAAGGTACATATAATTTCACATTCTAACAAATTAATATTTATAAAATGTCTCAACATAGTGACAAGCACTTTATTATATGCGAAATTCACAAAAAATGGTAAAATTTTATTTTCAACAGAGCCAAGCTAATTTTTGGGTGGTTTTCGGTTCGGATTTTGAATTTTAGAAAAAATCCGGTTCGGTTCGGATTACGGTTCAAAGCTTCAAAACAGCGGGCTGTTCCGGTTATGAGTCGGTTTGCACCCCTTATTTAAAATATATTGGCACAGAACATTTATTATTGTGGGAGCACTTCTTCTTTGCTCTCCTAAATGGAGACAGCGATGTACCGCACAGGGATGATGTACCCGATCCCGCAATCGATGATGGAATTAATGTTCCCCCACCTGATTATAACGAATAGCAGAATAGCAATAACCAGATTAAAAAACAACAAGACCGCTGGTGGATTGTCTGCGGAGCTATTCAAATACGGCTGAGAGGAATTTATTTGTGCATGCACAAGCTTCTTTGCAAAATATGGTCGGAGGAGTACATGTCCGACGATTGGAATCTACATAAGTGTTCTTTGCTCAGTCCACAGGAAAGGAGATCCTGCAAACTGTGTCAACTTTAGCGGAATCTGCCTTCTTAATATCGCATATACGGTCCTGTCAAGTGTATCGTGCGAAAAATTAAAGCCCATTGTGAATCGGCTGATTGGACCTTATCAGTACAGCTTCAGACCAGGTAAATCCACCAAGAACCTGATTTTCACAATGCATTAAATCTTGGAAAACACGCCTCGAAAAAAGAATTGGCACACATCACCTTTCCGCCGATTTTAAAGCCACCTTCGACAGCACGAAAAGGAGCTGCCTATATGCCGCTAGGTCTGACTTCGGTTTCCCCGCAAATTTATACGGCTGTGCAAAATAACGTTACGCAATACCATCAAGTCAGTCAGAATTGGGAAAGACCTCTCCGAGCCGTTCGCACCTAAACGAGGTTTCAGACTGGGTGATCCCCTATCGTGCGATTTCTTTATTTTGATGCTAGAGAAAATTATACTAGCTGCAGAACTTAACTGGAACTGGAAGAATAACCTATAAAAGCGTGCAATTACGGGCGTATGCTGATGGCATTGATATCATCGGCCTGAACACCCGCGCCGTAAGTAAGGGATTGATGGCGAATGAGGACACATCGAAGTACCTGCTGTCATCAAATAAAGGAGTGCTCGAGAGAAACGTTTTTCGAAATATTCACGGACCTCTGCGTGTTGGTGACGGCGAGCACCGATGAAGATTTAATGATGAGCTTTACGCAGGCATTAATATAGTCCAACAAATTAAAACGCAGCGGCTACGCTGGCTAGGTCATGTTATGCGAATGAGAGGTGACGCTCCGGCTAAGAAGGTATTTTTATCGGAACCCGCCTATGAAAGCAGAGAGCGCGGCCTCCACCCTGGAAGGACCAGGTGGAAAATGATTTAAATTCGCTTGGTGTGACCAATCGGTGCCAGTTAGCATAGCGAAGAAGCGACTGGCGCGCCTTGTTGGACGGCCATAACCGTTTAAATGGTTCAGCGACAATTATGTACGTAGGTAAGTAAGAGCATTTATAAGTAGAGCAATTAGAAAATCGCCCAAATATGCGACTTTTCATGGAATGCTCGATTAACACAATGCCATTACTATATTACCTGAGAACAACAAGAGACTGAGAAGAAGTATTAAATTAAAGCAACAAAGGCAACTAGAACAAGTAAAGGTGTCTAAGTTCGGGTGTCACTCAACATTATATACTCAGCGTGAGCTTCATTTGTCATTTCATTTCAGATAAATAATTTTTCTACATAACACGTGGCACCGCTCGTTAAAAAAAAATGTCTCTCCATTTCCTCTTACAATAAAACTTGATAAGTGAAATATCATTGATTCAAAACTATTTTTTGCTAAGTAATGGCTTATTATTCTAGTCTACGACCCTTTTAAAAATCTTTTATATAAAAGTGGGCGTGGTCTTTCACCGATCTCGGCCATTTTTTCTAGAAATATTTCCTGCTATTGAGAAAATTTGTGCACCCAATTTTATTACGATCCGTTTTTTTTCTTCGAGTTATGGCTCCCGAAACATAGAAAATTGCTTAGTCATAAAAGGGGCGGTGCCACGCCCATTATTTAAAATTTGAAGTTTTTCCTATTTATTGTTATAAATCCACTTGGGAAATGAAATACCATTGATATAAAGCTCTTTTTTGTAAAGATATAGCTTATTTTATTCGTCCACGACCCTTTTAAAAATCTTCTATATAAAGGTGGCGTGGTCATAAACCAATTTCGTTAATTTTTCTTCAAAGAATTCCTTATATTAAAGGCAGCCTCTCTGCCGAATTTTGTTACGATAGGTTTAACGATTTTTGATTTATGATTAAAAATATTTGTAAAATTGATTTTATCACAAGTGGGCGTTCCCACGCCCATTTTACAAATGTTTTCAAATTTTTATCAAGTGTCTCAGTATCAGTCCACAAGTCAAATTTCAACATTCTAGGTGTATTATTTACCAAATAATCAGGTTTTTTGTGTTTTCCAAAATGTTATATATATAAAAAGTGGGCGTGGTTATCATCCGATTTCCCTCATTTTCAATACCAATCTATTCTGACTCCAGATAAGCTCGTGTACCAAATTTGGTGAAGATATCTCAATATTTACTCAAGTTATCGTGTTAACGGACAGACGGACGGACGGACATGGCTCAATCAAATTTTTTTTCGATACTGATAATTTTGATATATGGAAGTCTATATCTATCTCGATTCTTTTATACCCGTACAACCAACCGTTATCCAATCAAGGTTAATATACTCTGTGTGCAAAGCACGCTGAGTATAAAAATAAAGACCTTTTAAAACACAACTAATTAAGACCTCATTTATGATAAATGATGGCAATAACACGCCTGATGTGCTGTAAAGGCACACAAATTCATATATAAACGATTTGTAAATAAAGAAAATTTGGGCCAAACATTTATAAATATGGTTTACTTAAATTTTGAAGTTAAACTTCAATGTTAGACTAGAATTAATTGGTCCAAAAAGCTGCATACTCAAAAATTTTGTGAAATTTGTAGGTAAAAAGTTAAAAAAACTCGTTGAGTTTGCTTAATTTACACAAAAATTTTAATTACTCAACGATCAGTAATTCTCATAGCTCATGACTTAATACTCAATCGTGGTTTTGTGCGCGTGATTTCATTTTATTTGAATTTGACATGTTTTTGTCATTAGAAGCACACATTTTTTGTACAAATCAATTTCAGAACGTGTGAAGTAAAAAATGAACCTAAATATGTATGTGGTTATTACCACATTTATGAGTTATTTGGCTAATTGCCGCAATCCAAAGTCTAACATTTCTTTTATGGAGTCGGCTAAACGTTTTTATTTGGTAATAAATATGAACCCAAGAAAAGATTTAATCGCAGCAAGTAGACTAGTTTCAAAATTTTTAATATTCAACACATTATGTACGCCATTAATTTGATGACGTCGAAAATACTCAAAAGCCAGAGCGTATTTCTACATGAAAACAAGTTACAGGCAGCTATTATATTTATCTCCTCATCATGCCACTTCTCAGTCTACCCTTTTTCGCAAATAAAACCTGAAAAGGAGAAAATGTCACTGTATGGCAGCAAACAATACCTGCAAAGTAATGATATTTTGCTCTTATTCTCCGAGTCACAAACACCGGTGTCCAGGATCAGATACTATGGGTTATTGAATCATTGTTATCGGTGGGAGATCGGATGGAGTGATACCGGCCATGTTGCAAGCCACTTGCGACAAATTTATACCTCATCTACATGGCATCTTTTAGGTGATGCCTACAAGATGTTTATGTTCCCAAAGCCTGGAGAAGTGTACGGGTTCCTTCGTGTGCATTCCTTTCGTTAGGAACTGGGGACTGTCACCGCGTCGCGCTAGACAAAAAAACAATTAACATACGGTTGGGAGGATGCAAAGACTAGCACGTACGTCAAAAGCTGCCAGGATGAAAAAGATGATGAGTCGATTCGTCACTCTTCCTACCGATATCTAGGACTGCAAACAAGAGGACTCAGATTTCTGGGCGCGCGGGTTTTCGGCAGTCTGACAGAGGTTGGGAAGGTGAAGAAAGATGATCGTTGAGGACCATTAGAAGTAATATGAATACGAATGTGCCCCCACCCGGCACTCACCGAGGACACTAACAATGAACAAAAAGCCTCCCAGCGGACGTGTGGCAAATTCCCACGCACACCCTGTTAACCCAACCTAACCTAAAGGTATTTTACTCCCTTTATATTACGTCCGCCTCATACTTGTCCGTAACTTTTAATATAAAATTGGGCAACCTTGCAATCGTTTTTTGGTGAAACTTTCTGGGAAGCTAGATTCTTGAAACTTGGAACATACGTCATACTAAACGGCGAATTCTTGCGATCAAGTTCTAAGAAACCTCCCTCTGAGCTACAAACTTGCAACCTCACAGATAGTTCAAAGAGCGAGGACAATGCAACAAAGGTGTGGCGCGCGCGCGCGGCCTGAAATGATAGAAAATTCAACCGAGATTTGGAATCTTTCGATCGATCAGAATTGATAGTCGCAGTCTAGAAAACAGTGACAGCGTACCATCAAGTAAGACCGATAGCCTTGCTGGCATTTTGTTTCATGCACTAGAACGCTCTTTCAATGTATCGCTAGAAATCTTGAGGGACTACCTCAGAGACCGGTATCTACCATATTTATATGACGGATGGGGGCACATGCACATCAGCGAATAATTTGGGAACAAGGCCAGAAAACAGTAACCTCACATTCTCTAAGCATCTTCGAGGAGTCTGAGAAAGGACTGCAAACATAAACCACCCATGTGCAAGGAAACTATTCGTATCAGCCTCGGCTATATTCTTATACTTTGCAGACATTTGGGAGAATGCAATGAAGCACACTCCCACCTAGTTATAATGCAAAGGAGCGCTGAGAATTGTTTTAGTTTACACCACGGTTCCCACTTAAGCTATCCTGATCGTTTAGCAAAATGTTGCTGAAAAAAGCACATTTTGTTTATTAAAGGCTTTCACGTGAACAGAAAAAATATTGAGACGAATATTAGCATCACTAAACTGATACTAACCAGCCACTCGTATGTACGTAAACAAATCAATCATCATTTACGCGCATACATACAAGGCAACGGAAAGATACATGTATATGGCTGGTAACCAAGCATGAAGTTCACGAAATTACTAGACCTTAGGAGAAATAGGTGAACGAGGAAACCGAGAGTATAAGAGTAGCGCAAGCTGAGGCATGACTAATCAATCAGTTTTGATTTAAGCACGCTATTAGTTGTGAAGTATAAGTGTTATTTTGTAGTACTTTCAAAGTAGTCTAATAAAGACCATAGACTATTGGAGTTATTTATTCAACAGTTTAGCGATTCGAACGTTAGCAGAAGGTTTGGAATAAGTTGAATTGAACTAAATTCGTTACAATATAGTCTTCTCACATTTACAAGTAAATTTTCGACTTTTATGATTTTTCACAGTTTGCCTATACTCAGCATAAGTGAAGTTATCGTAATTACCTAAATTAGTAAATTAGTACTGAATAAATAAATAAATTTATGACGCGAATAAACTCCTTAGATGTTTTAGGCCGAGCTTCTCTTCCTATTTGCGTCCCGCTCCTTTTAATTTTTCCTACAAATTGGCCAACTCCGAACGTCATCTGCAAGGTAGATGAATTTTCACTAAAATGCCTTTCATGGCAGAAATACACTGCCGAGGGTCGACCACGCTTAGAAAAAATTTCTTCTAATTGAAAAAACTTGTTTCTAAAATTTTGATGTTGCTTTGCCCAGTGCGTGAGCCAGGGGTCCTTGGTGTGGTAGGCGGGGCTCCCTACCACCACACTACGGCGGCCGTTCTGAATAATGTAATCTAATAATTTACAACTTGTAGCGGTGGTAAATCCGGAAGTGATTGAATACACCGTTAAATATTAACAATTTCACAAATATTCATTGCATAAAATATACGTAAAGCCCTTTATTACAACAATAATTTCATAGTAAAAAACGAGAACGTGACAAATTAATTATTATCTCAGAATGCTCTCCCACATTGTATCTGTCAAAAGCCAAACTACTCAGCAAACTATATAGTTCATTGATTAGAATTTTGTGGTCTTATTCATACTAGTAAGTGTTTGAAGCTTTTCATGGCAGAAATACACTCGGAGTGCTTGCCAAACACTGCGGAGGGGCGACCCCGCTTAGACAAATTTTCTTCTAATTGAAAGAACTTGTTTCTAAAATTTTGATGTTACTTTGCCCGGGTTCTGAAGATATGTTGATATTCACTATTTTTAACACGCTTATGTATATTAGCTTCACTTGTATGTATGCTTGTTTGTAACTCTCTAGACTAGGCGCGCAAAGGAGAGTTAGACCCTTCAAACTAGGCTTGGGGCTCTTTTGAACTAAAGAATGAAAGAACTAGATCTTTCAATTGAACTAGTTCGCTAGTTCATTCAGTAAAGTGAACTAAACTTTTATGTGGCAACTTTACAAATTAAAATTTCAAAATGTATGGCTGATCGAATTTCGCGATGTTTACCGCCATATCGTCATTTTGTGAAGTTTTACAATTTATTTTAGAAGTTTAGTCTTTTAAATGTGTTTCCGTTTTACTGTCATAAATTGAACTAGAACAAGTAAGGAAGGCTTAGTTCGGGTGTAACCGAACATTACATAGTCAGCTGAGAGCTTTGGAGACAAAATAAGGGAAAATCATAATGTAGGAAAATGAACCTAGGGTAAACCTGGAATGTGTTTGTGTGACATGGGTATCAAATGGAAGGTATTCAAGAGTATTTTAAAAGGAAGTGGGCCATAGTTCTATAAGTGGACACCATTTCGGGATATCGCCATAAAGGTGGACCAGGGGTGACTCTAGAATGCGTTTGTACGATACGGGTATCAAATGAAAGGTGTTAATGATTATTTAAAACCTAGTGGGCCTTAGTTCTAAAGGTGGACGCCTTTTCGAGATATCGCAATAATGGTGGACCAGGGGTGACTCTAGAATGTGTTTTTATGATATGGGTATCAAGGTATTAATGAGGGTTTTAAAAGGGAGTGGCCCTAAGTTGTACATGTGAAGGCGTTTTCGAGATATTGACCAAAATGTGGACCAGGGTGACCCAAAACATCTTTTGTCGGGTACCGCTAATTCATTTATATATGTCATACATACAACAGTATTCCCGTCAAGAGGCTTTTGATTTCGCCCTACAGAACTTTTTCATTTCTTCTACTTAATATGGTAGGTGTCACACCCCCATTTTACAAAGCTATTTCTAAAGTTATATATTGCGTCAATAAACCAATCCAATTACCATGCTTCATCTCTTTTTTCATATTTGGTACAGAATTATGGAATTTTTTTCATTTTTCGTAATTTTCGATATCGAAAAAGTGGGCGTGGTCATATTCGGATTTCGCCCATTTTTATACCAAGATAAAGTGAGTTCAGATAAGTACGTGAACTAAGTTTAGTAAAGATATATCGATTTTTCTCAAGTTATCGTGTTAAAGGCCGAGCGGAAGGACAGACGGTCGACTGTGTATAAAAACTGGGCGTGGCTTCAACAGATTTCGCCCAGTTTCACAGAAAACAGTTATCGTCATAGAATCTTTGCACCCACCAAATTTCCTAAGAATTGGTAAGTTTTTGTTCGAATTATGGACTTAAAAAAGTATTCTATACGAATTAAATGAAAAAGGGCGGAGCCACGCCCATTTTTAAATTTTCTTTTATTTTTGTATTTTGTTGCATCATATCATTACTGGAGTTGAATATTGACATAATTTACTTATATACTGTAAATATATTAAGTTTTTTGTTAAAATTTGACTTTAAAAAAATTGTTTTTTTAAAATGGGTGTGGTCGTACTCCGATTTTGCTAATTTTCATTAAGCATACATATAGTAATAGGAGTAACGTTCCTGCCAAATTTCATCATGACATCTTCAACGACTGCGAAATTACAGCTTGCAAAACTTTTAAATTACCTTCTTTTAAAAGTATGCGGTGCCATGCATATTGTCCAAAATTTTACTAATTTTCTATTTTGCGTCATAAGGTCAACGCACCTACCAAGTTTCATCGCTATATCCGTTTTTGGTAATGAATAATCGCACTTTTTCGGTTTTTCGACATCGAAAAAGTGGGCGTGGTTATAGTCCGATATTGACACTTTAAAGAAAGTCGTAAGGAAAACAAAATGAAATGCAAGTACTGCCCAATTTCAATAAGTCATGCTGGCGGCATATATGATGTTTAAATCAGGGAGTGAGTAGGTTTGACTTCCGAATTGAACTATTGAACTAGTTCAATTGGTTGAACAATAGTTCAATTAGGTGACCGAACTAAGAGCTAAACGAACTAGTTCGATGGACTGGATAAACTAGAAGTGAACTCATCTTTTCATTGAACTAAAAAATCCAACTCTACTTCAAACGGCAATAACTCGCTACCCAACGAGTTATACTTAATAGCGGAGACACAAACCTCTGTGCTACGGTGCTATCAAATAACATCAAATATCTAAGCGGATTGTAGATACTTGTTAATACTTTTTTTTGGCTCAAATTTGGAACAAATATTATATATAGTCCGGTAGAAGTGATATCAAAATATTTTGGCGCAGAGTAAAGTGTTTGGAAGGATTATGTATTGAGGACTTAGACTGTAACAAATTGTCAGGAAAGAGTCCGTGTAAAAATGAGTCACTAAATGAACTAAGTAGAATGAGAAAGAATAGGCAATTAAATAAAGACTAAAAACCTGAAAATAAAATAATAAAAAAAATGTTTAAGTTAACCGGTTTTATTGAAAACAATGCTTACATACATGAAATAATAATAATACTAAAAGCTAGAAAATAATTAGGTAGGTCCTAGGTACTAGTCATCACACTCATCAATCTAGGGCGTTAATCAGACAAATAAAAGCGTTGGGCGCGTGAAATTTCTATTTCATTTCATTTCATTTATTTGCAGTCAATGGAATAAATCCTTACAGACTAAATATATTAAATAGATCTTAAATTAAATGTAGAACTAAAAGTATGAAACTTATATACATATATGGACCGGAGAACTTAAAATGCAGAGTTTAAAATAATTAAAAATTTAAACCTTGGTAGTGAAAAATCCAAGGAAACCGTAACGCTCAGTGAGTTAAACTCACGTATAGCACGGGCAATAGGAGCATTACAGGCATAATTAGTTCTAAGATTATCACCATAAAAGGAATAGAAATTTCGAAGAGAACGTTGACGAACATTAAATTGAAACCGCTCCAGGAAGTACGAGCAGTCAATAAACCCATGTTATAGGCGAAACTTAAGCAGATAATAGATCTACGATCCAACAAAGACTTAAGGTTTAAAGGTCGAAGAGCATATTTAAGAAATATCTTCTGTATACGCTTTATTCTATTTACAGCTGTCTGCTGGCTTGGCCTCCAAATAAAAAATGCATATTCCAAACGCGACCTAACAAAGGCCGTGAATAATAACTTAATCGTATACGGATCTGAGAATTTTATAGTATTACGCCTAACGAAACCAAGCATAGAATATGATTTAGCAGTTATATAGTTTACGTGATTGTTAAACGAGAACTTACTATCAAAGATAATACCAAGATCTTTAATCTCATTAACACACTGAAGCTCACAATTTGAAATTCTGTAAATCGTATGTAGTGTACTAGTTGTTTTCGCATAAGTTATGTAGAAACATTTGGCGGGGTTCAAGGAAAGATGAGATTCCTCGCACCAGCGATAGAGTTTGTTAATAATGTCATTTTGTAATCTTGAGGCATCATCTGGTCCCTTAATTTCTGAGAATAGCTTCAGGTCATCAGCGTAAAGCAAACACTTGGCGAACGAGAAGCAAATACTAACGTCGTTGATAAAAAGAATAAAAAATAACGGCCCCAATATACTACCCTCGGGGACACCGCAAGTGGCAACAAAAGGCCTGGAGGATATACCACACACACATTGCCTGTTAATAAATAAAAGGCAATCCATCGCAAAAACGATGAACGAAAGCCAAGAAAAGCAAATTTTCCTAGTAAAACTCTATGAGAAACTCTATCAAAAGCTTTAGAGAAATCTGTGTAGATGCAATCCACTTGAAACCCAGCAGAAAATGACTTTATACAATATTCACTAAAGACAGCAAGATTAGAAACAGTTGATCTGTCAGCGACAAATCCATGTTATTAGGGAGAAATGAGAGCTTAGCTTTGCATTGACGGCATGCTCAAAAATCTTGGAAATAGTAGACAGCTTGGATATGGGCCTGTAGTTGCGGACATCGTTCTTGTTACCACTTTTAAAGACTGGGGTAATGGAAGTTATTTTCCAATAATTAATGAACGTCCCAGAAGACAAGTCATATATAAGACCAACTGAACCTTAATAAGGTTATGCTACGCCTCACATTTTTAGAAATTTCACGCGCCCAACGCTTTTATTTAATTGTCTGATCAACGCCCTAGATTGATGAGGAGTTTGATGACTAATACCTAGAACCTACCTAATTATTGTCTACCTTTTAGTATTATTATTACTTCATGTAACTATTGTTTTCAATAAAACCGTTTAACTTGAAATTTTTTTTTTTAATTATTTTTTTTTTTTTTAACTATATTTATATTTCATGATTGAATTGACACCAAAATAAATGTTGGCTAATTTAGAAATTTTTGCGTGATTTTTCAATGCGAATAGGACTACCGTAACATAAACTAGTATATTAATTAGTGTAATGCTTATGTATATCAAAAGGCATTCATCTACTGCCTAGAACGATTAATACGATATGTAGCATGACCCTGATTCATAGACTGAGTGGTATGCCAAAGGGTAGAGTAGTCATGCATAAACTAACTAGTATGTCAATTCGAACGACTCTGGGTAAAATGTTAACTGGTATGATGCTTATGCAGAGACTGATAATTGATATTTTGTAGGACATTGCCGCATTAAAAATACCAGTTGCTTTTATGGAAAAAAGACAGAACACACACTAGTCGGGATTTTTGGCAAACTAGTATTCAACTAATATAAAACCAGTAAGTTTAACTGCATGGTACGGGTATTTACTCACATATTTACGACGAAAAAAAAAAAAATTTAGAATATCTTATCAGCAATAATTTAATTAAATTACAAAAAACGCTGTTATGTTAACGAGTACAATAAATAAAGAAAACCAACCCAATACTTAAAAAGCGAAACGCAAATGCTCAAAAGTTGCCGAAAATACTAAAGCTCAATTTGGTTTGTGGTGGTGCTATTTATCATTTGAAATTAATTTGTTCTATCGGCCTACTGATTTGTAAGATCGCCGGTTCGAATCGAACTCATTTAAGAAAAAATGTGTCATAACAATAATAAGATAAAATAATTATTGTTATGCCTTGAGCTCGATTCTAACCCGCAATATTACAAATCAGTAGGCAGATATAACAACAAAAATTGTTAATACATCCCAGAGCACGGGAAAAATGTCAATAGATATGACACTATGGCATTATTGCCATAAAACTAGCCAATGTTCACATCGTTTCTGTAACAGATGCCGCAGCGCTGTGAGAATCAATTGACAAGAAATAGGATAGAAGTAGAAATAATGAAGACAAACAACTGTTGGGATCATTGTAAAGGTTTACAAGTAGGATATGTACCCAACAAACACTGAAAACAAAAATCTCAAATGTTTGAGAAAACATTAATTCTCACTTTGATATTCAGCATTATTAATCATTTGAAGCTAAATATTCTCTCAACTTTTTCTCAAACGTTGTTCTTCAACTTGAGAATGGTTTGAGATATACTTGCATTTCGTTCCATTCTGGTTGAAAACCATTGATATCATAGAATATTTTCGTTAATAATAATATGAGTACTTTTTGCGCCAATGTGTCTAAATTTTAAAGTACATAATAAGTGTTCATGAAACCCAAAAATAAAATAAAACATAGTACAACATGCTTATTTTACATCAATGCTATCGATAGTGTCGTCGATAGTGCCGTTGATAATTCGTCGATCTCTAATTTGCATACTTTAGCTGGAAATGTAAACAAGCGATTTTATTGAGTGAAGTTGGACATAAAGTGAAAAAATAAGGAAGTTTTTATACATTTTAATAATATTAAGTGATATTGTACTACATTATGCATAAATCTAAACGAGTTAAAAGTGAAGTGAGGCAAATAATAAATTTGTTTACCGAAAGTGGCACAACAGTGGATTCCATTTCGTTCCGCTGTAATCTCGTTTGAAAACAAGTCGAGAATCCAAAAATTCTCAATTTGAAAATAAAGAAAAATTCCATATTAAAAATGTGCCTTTTAGCTTGAGAATGCTATCAACGGTTATTGAAAACTAACGTTTGAAATGTGAGAAATTGACTGATCCTCAAATGTATCTCAAACTGGGAATTGACAAAAATATTTATTGGGTAGCAGCACGCATACACACAGCCACGTTCACCTGATCAATATGCTTTTTCTTGTTCGGTGTTTTGTGGATGCTATTTGGCACTGTTGTTCTTCTTAGGTCCAAAAAAAGTGTAGTAGCTGCTAACGAAAACTGCGTAAAAATTTTATTGTAAAATTACAAAGAAATACCCTTATTTATTTTAAACAAGCGTTTAATTACATATCTCTTTAAAATCCATATGTTTTGGACAATTTTAGTTATCAAATTGTGATACTTTATTACCGGGGACGATTGCTAAAACACGACCAAAACCGTTGGGGAGGCATTAATAGACGCGTTTTGGCAACGGTTTCAATAATCACTTCGGTCAGTGTCAAACGGCAGTGTGTTAGAAAGAGAAAGGAATTGTTTCCTTCTCACACATATCCTACTTGTAAACCTGTACTATGGCTGTGATAGCTGAATAGTTACAGCAGCGGCGCCTAAACGTTGCCAATGAAGGAATTTAGCAGTTCCCGAAATGGATCTATACAACGAGCTTTGGCAATTGTCTAAATTTGTTCTTTCTTCTATTCTATATCATAACAATAATAAGATAATTATTGTTAGGCCTTGAGCTCATTTCGAACCCGCGATCTTAATCACATTTCTTAATTTGACTAAATAGCCATTTTGGGTATATTTTCGTTTGACCTTATGACCATTTCGAGGAAAAAGTTCATAACCATATACAGCAATTAAAGATAGGGATAAAAACAAAAAAACTTCGGCAGGATGGGTTAGACATTTATGAATATATTCTTCTTATTTCGCTTGAGTCCTCACGGTCCTAGGTTTAAACCCGATGTTGCCCTGCAACGAAACCTTATATAGGAGAAAGTAGCGCCGTAGACGAAAATTTGGAAAAGAAAATCACGCGATTTTCACAAACAATTGTTTTTGTTTGAATCGAACCTTGAATCGATTTTCACAAACTTTCATTTAAGTAGGCTTTTCCTATTCTAATGAAACCTACGCTGGACCAGTATTCAACCAAAATTTTCTCTCGGAATACATGTAGTGAAAGAAGTGCCGCAGTTGAAAATTTGGAATAAAAAATCAGCCAATTTATACCAGCGAGGATAGATGAGTCTTTTCATTAAAACAAAAATATAGAGAAAAGAATAAAACATAACTGTAATTCAACCGTTGTAATGAGTGGATGTGTGAAAGAAAATAATTGACCTTATAGCAATTTAAGAAAAGAATAGTTGACTGTTTGGTTATTTTTTTGAGTTTACTACACACATTTGAGATGCAAATAATATCATAACTATAAAGAACTATAGAAGTTAAATAAAAAACCGATAAAAAACCGCGGAAGACCAAATATAAGAAAGGCAGATGGAAAGATAAATAATGCGTCAAGAATTTGAAATTTGGAAAATACATATACGAGTATCTTATATATGTACATACAAAATATATACGCAAGTAAGCCAAATTAAACAATGTTGAGCTAATACATTTTCTTTTTTTCTTTCTTACAAAACAAAAAGTAAAACGCGTCATCAGCATTTAATATTTAATTATTCTTTTTAAATATACTTTTACTTTTCATATTATTATTTCATTGTTCATGAGCGCGCTGGTAGCAGTAATGCATGACGTTGTCAGAGCTTGGGGTTTTTTGGTGTGTAAACATCTTCGATCACGGGATGGGGGAATCTAGAATGTGAGTTTAGTATAAGTGTAGTCTCTCGAAGAGACTGCTATATGGGGTAATATAGGATGCAAGTGTGGTTTTGGTATCCTGTGTTTCGGAATAGAGAATGTAAGCGGAAGTGTAATTACTATGCTGCAGTGTAATGTGGCAACAATGTGGTAGAGTTGATATGGGATAGATAGGTAGGTAGGTATAATGGCTGCGACTATGGTCGCCCAAGTAGCTAATGAAATGCCGTTATGATGCCATAAAACTCGTCTGAACCTACTGAGTACTACATTTATATGTTTTACAACCAACCTGAGTAGGTTATAAAATCAAGAATGTTTGCCATCCCTATTTCCGCTAATCTTCCAAAAAAGGGCTACCGAATGATCTTAAACGGGTTCTAGCCAGAGCCGGGCATTTACACAGAAAATGCTCGACAGTCTCTTTTTCATCTATGTCCTTACAACTTTTGCAGTGGTCATTGTGCGGAATACCCATCTTTTCCGCATGCATGTCTAAGGCCCAGTGACCAGTGCAGACCGCTATAAGTCTATGGGTGTCGGCCCTGGATCTCCCCAGCAGAAACCTTGTTTTCATTTCGTTGTAGTCCGGCCAAATGGCTTTTGAAATCGTACAACTGGCAGTGCTCTCCCATTTTTGTCGGGCTTTGTTCACATAAAAATCTCGAATAACTCCATTGGCCGCCCCCAGGGGTATAACTACTTCGACACTGGCTATTCCCTCACCCCCCTCTGCTGAGCCCCTACTTGCCAGTTCGGCAGCCATATCATTTCCCTCGCTTCCCCTATGTCCCGGAACCCAGATAATGGATATTTACAGAGTGTCGGTCAGCACCGATACGATTTGTTTGCATGACCCTACCAGCTTTGAACTAGTATATGGTGCAGCTATCGCCTTAATTGCTGCTTGACTGTCAGAAAGGATACGACACTTTTCCAGTTATGCACTTGGCCTCGAGCAGATAACAGGCCTGCCAAATTGCGAGGACTTCTGCTTGAAATACACTGCAGTATGACGGTAGTTTGAGCGACGTAGAAATTTTTAGGGATATAAGATATAGGTGTGTGATATATGTGTGTTATAGGTGTGTAATCGGAGTGCTTTAAATTTGCTATCGGGAAAAAAGACTAGCAATGGGTTACCGAATTTTAGCGGCAAATTTCGGTTTTTATCGAGATTTGGTTAACATAAAAACAGTAGTACTTGGTACTCTCGACTTTTTTTAAGTATGCAGATGCCTACTGTATGCAAAGGTTGTAAGGTGCGGTATCATAAGTTCGAAATCATTGAAGAAACACACTTGGAAGGGTTTGTTGGACCGCTCCTAAAAGCAAACTTAAAAATTTAAAAACAATTGAAATGCCGATATTCAGGATAACGAATACTGTCAGCTTTGTTTAGACTTATGTTTAATTAAAAGAAACTAGAGAGGAAAAGTTGACCTGTGACAAAACAGTAGACTTGACTTTTTCATAAAGAGTTGAGGGGTTTAAGACTGGAAAGAAAATCACATTGTGTAGAAGCATTGAAACCAAGTCCTAAAAAAGCCTTTGCCTATTAAATATCGATGATATGGACGATGCAATAACACTATGTAAAGAGATTTATATGTATATGAGCATACTCCTTAAGCTCCGTCCAGAAAAGTATTCCCATCGATACTCAAATCAGACGAAGAGTAAGGCTTCACTGATTTGAAACAGGTTTGACTTTCCTTTCAGCTATCAATTGGCATCAGTGTTGCGAAGTGGTAATTACTGGCGTAACTTGCTACATAGTGCAGCTGATTTTGGCCGCTACATAATATTGAAAAGTCTAAACTAACTCTCTTAACTCTCAAAAAATGCCTGATAAATCATATCGGAAGATAATTCGAAGTTGTCGCTAGGATGGTCACTGTTTCCTCTCTTTTAGTTTTTTTTTGAGATTCATTTTAAGGTAAATATATGAAGGAGAAGGTCTGTTAAGAAGTACAGAGCCTCATTGATAAGATTGCTTCGTGGCATAGATGAATATAACTTTGCGGTTACTTCCAACAAACAATAACACAGCTCCTGGTTTTCGATTAGGATTTTCAGCACAAAAGCCTCTTTACGTAGATGGTAAAATTGAGTACAGAGGTGTAAATTATCTGAACATCTTATGAGACCCAGAGAGTACACTGCTTGATAGTACACTCGCAAACGACATGGATAAAATTGCTCTGAGCGGCGTAGTTGTGTTAACATCACCCAACAGGTATGTTTTGAAAATAACTGACAGTAAGCTAACATAATAGACAAAGTATAACAGCTTTTAATATCCCAACAAATTTCTCTCCAGCTTCTGAGAAATATTTAGTTTCCAAGTTGATATCTCAATATAGACCTCAAGTTGATATCCAACATCATTCTCCAATCATTACACTGTGCAACAGCCGGTTGGGTATTGGACCAAACCCACTTTTTTTTGTAGAGATTGAGGCATAAGTAGACAAAGTACTATCTCCGTTTTTCGAAGTTAGCCTCCACAAAATAGATATCGGCTTTCGAACTTCGAAATTCTGCATTTCGAAATTTTATTTTGTTTGTTAACGCGTTCAGCAAATTAAAAAAGTAAAAATGTGGTCGTGGTCCGCCCTTTTCTTTTATTTGAACGGCTGAATTCTTTTTTTGAAAAATTACAGTACGAGCAATTCCAGTGGAGGGTATGTGCAGACATGAAAGTAATAGCCACTGGCTTTTCCCCTCGTATAACAGCTGTTATACTAAATTTCTCAAAAAAGAATTCAGCCCTTCAAATAAGGGAAAAGAGCGGACCATGACCATTTTTTACTTTTTTAATTTGCTGAACGCGTCAACAAAAAAAAAAAATTTCGAAATGTAGAATTTCGAACTTCGAAAGCCGATATCTATTTTTTGGAGGCTAACTTCGAAAAACGGAGATAGTACTTTGTCTACTTAAGCCTCAATCTCTACAAAAAAGTGGGTTTGGTTCAATACCCTGATTTTGTCGCATAGTGTTATACATGGCGAAACCAAACAGGTGATGACCGGATATTAGCGGATTGGTACCTTTTTAATATGATTTGACACTTCAACTTCCACCGCAGTACGATTTTGACATTAGTCCATCGAATTACAAAAACAAAGTACATGGAGTTTTTATTTGTGTTTGTATGTTGCCACCTTTTATAATTCCGCCATGTCATTATCAAACCTTTGAGAAATTTTGGAAAATGTATAGTTCTTAAGTTGATCTTCAACAACATTCTCCAATTATTCTACAACTCTAGAATTGACCCTAACACTGAACTTTTTTTAAGTTGGCGCCACCAAATAAAACAGATGTTTATCGTACAGATATAAAAAAGTAGATGGTAGCATTGGTGAATATATGAATTAAAAATGATTTATACATGTTTGAAATGAACTGAAAATTGTGCAGTATTAGAATATTACAGTCGAGTATAATTACGGAATCACATTTGGGAAAACGTTCAGACCAATCTGTTTCTCAAATAGAGAAAACGGGATATTTGAGATACGACTCTCAAGTTAAATCAAGCCTAAATGTTGTTTGGGGGGAGCTATAGCGTGTATCACTGACTTACTCTCAGCAATATTGCATGTGACACTGACGATTAAACCCAATTTGATATTTTTTAACTGATACAATTAATTATGATATTCATACATTCATGCGTAACTCGCTAAGTAATAAATGGTTGGCAATGAGTGAGCAAAAAATTTAAATAAATATGTAATTGATATATGTATGTATGTACATTGTACCGCAATAAGAATATATGTAAAATTAAGTACCAAGTGAAAAGGAAAACCAAACAACTTTTAAAAATGAAAATAAAAGTGATATTAATCGGCACGTAGTTAATTTATTTTAGGCACACAAAACGCATGCCAAAACTAAAATTGAGCGTTGAATACAAAATCATCTATTAAGTATAATAAAAAAACAGTTATCGTTAGTCAAATAAATATAATCAATTACAGTCATATTTGGTGAATGTTATTGATGTTGAAATTCCTTTGCCGGATATAAATGCGGTAAGTTCTGGTAACAAACACCATTAAGGTACTAGTCCGACCATCTCGAGAGCGTGTGATGCAGTATGAGAGGAGAAAATCCTGTAGGTGGCGCACCAATCGAATTATATAGAAGATTCGTGTTAATCCTACGATATTGATCATATTTACATTGTATATAGCCAAATAAAGTTAAAAAGAAAAGACACATGTGCCCAACTATGAATATGATAATCAATAAGGAAATGTGTGTTCAACTATTGATTTGTCATATTACACTTTTTATTTAGGATAGCAATATTTATTCGCTTTGCTAAACAAACAATAATTCATTATTATTTGATCGTTTAAAATTTTTTAGTTTTTCTTCAACAGGCCACTACTAATGGTATGTTTGAGAAAAGAAAACTGGACGTAAACTATTTATTTTTTAATGTTATTTTTATTACCGCCTCTTCCCACATTGAATTCGGATGGAAAAATTAATTATAAAGGGATTTTGTACATGTTTACATACATACCAGCAGCGATTTTTTTTGTTCATATTTCGTCAATAAAATTCTTCTATGAATTTTGTAACTAAAACTATGCAAACAAAATTTGATTTGAAAGAAATTTGGCACATGGAGAGTATGAGACTTTCTACCTAGGTGTTGCCACTGACGGCGTTTTCATAAAGTTCCACCTATTTGAAATACAAAAAAAGTTACATGAGATATGCCAATATGGGTATCAAACCAAAGGTCTTTTGCTCCGCATTTCAATAGAGAAATTTGTACGTAGGGGTGCCCCCTCACCTTATTATTTACATCTCTTTGTATATCCACTACTATCATGGGAACGGCTTAACCCATCCCAACATGCATTTCTGTAAATGTTTTTAAAAGTAGTTAAAAGTAAATTTGCTTTGTAAAATATATCAATATATATCAGTATTAAATATTTTTTAACTTCTTTCAGGGAACGTTTTAGGCTGTGTGCGAGTTGACCTAAATTTCTACCTAAATAGAGAAACAACCTAAATCACTGGAAACTGCCCGTAAGGCAGTGCAAAATAAAAATTTAGAATTTGTATTAGCATACTTTTCAACCTAAATTCAAATGTCAAATTTCAAAAACAAAAATATTGATTTTTCAATATTGTATATGCAAATAAATGGCTCTTGTCCATTCAATTTAAGTAAATCATAGATCATAGAGCGATGATCCCTGCTGCGATTAAGGTCCGATCGATTGTACATGATGGCGAGCTCAATTTTGTTCAAGCTGATGTTGGCGACACAAGAATTGGATCCTTCTCAAATATGGACCGCAATCTGAACATATTTGGCAGCCAATTGTACTAATTGGCCTAAAGAAGTAATTGGAGGCGTACCAACATCACAGTATTGAATTCGAGATTGTGGAAATGGTCATTGTGCACGTGCTCCACTATGTACAAAAAAAAAAGCCTTATAAAACGGAGCCACTGCGTTTTCTTGAACTGCTACCTTGGGATAGGTACTTACAGCGGACCCTAATTGACCTCTGTTCTTTTTAAGCGTGAAAACGCATCAAAAATGCCAAAAATCCTGTATTGTTATTTTCTTAGCAGAAATAAACAATTTAGGTTTTTCAAATCAACTCGCACAGTTTTACAGCTTTTTCCTAAATTTTTGCAGTGATGGAAGTTCCAGTGGAATATTAGTTTAGATACCTAAAACTTAGGTGAACTCGCACCCAGCCTTATAAGCGTTGGAGGGAAAAGTTTATAAATAATTGAATTCTGAAAGCGTTTACCAAAAACACTAAAAAAAACTTTGTCAATGTGTTTTAACTTGAAAATTTTCAAATTGTTTTCAAAAACGTTTGTACATGGAAGAGAATAGCTGCATTAAACATCTCCTTGCATTGTCCAAGAACTCGTTAGAAATGAAGCTATACTTCCTTTAATGAATCGATGAAATTAGGAATTTATGTATATAATATTGAAATTATTAATTGAAATGAAAACTATCGTTTAGAAAAAGTCTAAGAAAACTATTTATAAAAAGCTTTTTCTTAAAATGTTTTATAAGTTTACATTTATAGGCTTTTCAGCAACGAGCCGTTTCGATTATTTCACGATTATTTCTAAACAATTTGTAAACAAAACGTTTTTTAAGCTTAGTGTTTATATCAGAAAACTTTTTATAAATTTACATTAAAAACTTAACAATAAGTAAAAATATTGCTTTATATATAACCTTTCTCATTCTCAGTGCTATTACAACTGTTTTTTCTTTGTAATTTACAAACATATCTTTACTATTTCTATATTCTTATACTAGTCTATTTTCACCTTTCTATAAAAAATGACTTGCATTTTCAAAAACTGTCAGGTGAAAAGCGAGTCCGAACGTTTTGTCTCTTGCTGGCTTTGCGTTGGGCTCGCCCATGGAAAGTGCGCGGGACTGACGGCTAGAGTTGTTGACACTGTCAATGATGGGGAGAAGGGAGTACGTTGGTCATGCATTAAATGCAGATCAACTGAGGTTGACCTATTTAAACTGTTTAGACAAACACGAAATGCGTTTTCTGAAATTGCTAAAGAGTTTTCCATAATCACGGCAAAGTTCAATCAATACGATAGCTTGTTCAAATCCTTCAAGTGTTTGGATGAGTTACCGCATTGTTTAAATAGAAATAAAGACAACCGCGATAATAATCAAAAACACTCTGAAGACTCACCTAACGCTTTGAATCTTAATCCTGCTCAGAACATTAATCTTCCGCAAGTGGAGCTCATAGACTTGGCTTCCCCTAATCCGCAAGCTGTGGTTCCATCCACTTCTAAGGCCGCGGAAAAAACCTAGTCTCAAACTGTAACTTCTGAAACTGTAACTTCTCAATCTGTGACTTCTTATTCAGTAGCACCGGCTAAGAAGCTGGTTGTAGTCCCGCTCAAAAAATCGATTTTTGTATCTCGCTTTGACAAAGACACTTCCGATCCAAAAAACTTAATTTAATATCTTGCTTAAGCATTTACTATCAAAACGTTAGAGGCTTAAATACTAAATTAACCATTCACTGTAACTATAATATTATTGCTTTTACCGAAACATGGCTGAAACCCAATGTTTTAAATTCCGAAATTTTTTGCGGTGAGTATCAGACCTATAGAAATGATCGCTTAAATAGGACCGGAGGTGGTGTCTTGCTAGCTGTACATTCTTCAATTCCATCTGAAGATGTTAATTTAGCCGAAGTTGATTCCATCGAGTTTAAATGCATCCGAATCTTACTAGACCGGGGTCATATTTACTTAGCCGTTTGCTATATTCCACCGTCTTCTGATCTATCAGTGTATATGCACCATATTTCACTGTTACAATCAGTCAATTCGATGATAAAGCCCACGGACTCAATGATTGTTTTAGGCGACTTTAACCTGCCACATATATCTTGGAATACCGTTGATCACAATATTGTCCCCGTATCATCCAAGATGATAACAATGACTTTTTGGATGGAATTACTGATCTTTGCCTTAATCAGATCAACTACTTTCCGAATAAGTATGGAAAATTCTTAGACTTAGCATTTGTTGACGACATATCTAAATTCTCTATAAATCGGTGTGAACCTCTTGTTTTGCCAGAAGACGTTTACCATCCTTCTCTTGAGATAACTTACGAAATCATAAGCAACGAAGTCGGCTGCACTAACAAAACACGTGTCCCTACCAGATGCTTTGATTTTTCCAAAACTAATTACAACAATTTAAATAAAGAGCTTTCTGAGATAACGTGGTCTCGATATAAAGAGGATATAGAGGAAAACGTTCTACATTTTAATAAAACCATTTATACTTTATTTGCAAACATGTGCCCAAAGGCACATGCTCGTACATTGAACCAGTGGAAGCCAAGTTTACTAAAGATTTAAAAGCTTTAAAAAATAAGAAATCACGTTTATTCAAATTATATAAGAGAACCGGTTTACATTCTCATTATGCGCAGTACGCTATTTTCCGTCATAAGTATTTTGAACTTAATAAAAAGTGTTATAAAGCTTACATATGTAAAATTAAAAGAAACATTATTTGCCACCCGAAGTCTTTTTATGATTTCGTAAATTCTAAACGCAGAACTAACGGGTTTCCTTCTGCCATGAAGTTTAGAAATAGCATTTCCAGCGACGACCAAGAGATTGCAAAGTTCTTCGCTCAATTCTTTCACTCTAATTACTCTGCTGTGGTTGATTCATCACCTACAAATTATCCGTATGAGCTCCATTCTAGTAACTCAATATATGCCCCACATTTGCTGCCTGTAGATGTTCTACTACATCTAAAGACCCTAAAAGAATCCTTCAAATACGGTCCCGATTTGATCCCAACATGTTTTCTTAAAAAATGTGCGGATTTTACCAGCCCCTTAGTGATCTGTTTAACCTCTCTTTAAAAAATGGAATTTTCCCGACGGCTTGGAAGGAATCTTTTCTTATCCCACTCCATAAAAAAGGAAGCAAGTGGTCTATTGAAAACTATCGTGGAATAGCAAAGCTCTCCGCTATCCCTAAGCTTTTCGAAGCAATCGTTACTAATCACCTTACATTTTCGATTTCTACATTGATAGATAGTTCTCAGCATGGCTTTTGTAGAGCCAAATCAACCACAACCAATTTGCTTGAATTTACAACTCACGTCTTTAATGGGTTTAGAAACAATCATCATACCGACGTTATATACACTGATTTCAGCAAAGCATTCGACAAAGTACGCCACTCATTACATGTTTATAAACTCGAATTGCTTGGTTTTCAACCTGGCCTAACTCGCTGGATCTCCTCCTATCTTTGCGGTAGAACTCAGAGTTATTTTTAAAAACATTTGTTCGAATGTCATCGATGTTCCCTCCGGTGTGCCTCAGGGCAGCCATCTCGGTCCTATTCTGTTTTTGATATTTATAAACGATGTTTCCACAACTATAAAATATTCTAAAATTTTAATGTATGCCGACGACGTAAAACTTTTTAAGTCATACGCGTCGGTTGAAGAACGTTCTGTACTCCAGGCGGATTTAAATCGTTTAGTTACTTGGTGTAATGCGAATTTTATGCCTCTCAACATAGAAAAATGTAAATCCATGTGTTTTTCACGCGGGAACATACAGCCAGCTTCCTACACAATTAATGGCCAAACTCTGGAAAGCGTTGATGGTTTTGTCGATTTGGGAGTTACAATGAATTGCAAACTTAGTTTCAACCCTCATATTAATGCCACAGTCAATAAAGCGAGAGGAGTTTTAGCATTTGTGAAAAGATGGAACTCTCCGTATAATCTTCCTCCTTACACTAATCGATTAAAACTAATAAATCTTCCTACCCTTGCAAGTCGTAGAGAAATGCTAGGTGTACTTTTTATGGTTAGACTTTTAAATGGATCGATTTCAAGCCCATTTCTATTGAACGAAGTAAACTTGAATGTTCCATGCCGAGTTTCAAGGCATTATAAACCTATAATTCTTAAACAATGCAGAAGCAATTTCCAACTACACGAACCTTTTCTATGTTTGTGTGAAGATTATAACTCTCACTCGAGAATAATTGATGTTTCGGACTCGCTCTTTGACATAAAAAAGACGGTTCTATCTTCTCTTAATAATTAAAAAATTATATTTATACTTTTAGTCTATTGAATTTTGTGAATCTATATTTCTCAGCTGATGAGTTCCTCTGTAGCTGAGTGGTTTTAGATCTCGGCGCTTAAGAAGCCACTGCCTCTCAAAGACTCGGTAACAAAAAAATTATAAATAACACATAAATAAGAATTAGGGTACAAAGAGAAAAAAAAAAAAACAAAGTATGCATGAATTAAAAAAATAAAAAAAATAAAAAAACAGTATTAGCCTGGTTTCATCGGGCCACTTGAGGGCAGTGCGCTGCCACAACGTCCGAGAAAAAAAAAAGAAAAAAAAAAGTATATTATGCGAATACTCAATTTAGTATACAAACAAAATACTTCACTGCAAAATACAATGCAAAATGAGGGAAAATCCTCGAATTTGGAAATTTTGCATACACGTTTTAATTAAATTCTTGATAGCCTAGAGACCTAAAACTTCGAACATAGCTTTGTGCCCTATCATATTGTGTTATGTAGGACAAATATCTTCTAGATAGGGCAGAGATCGAGGTACTTAAAAATCTTTAGAAAATCCATTTCGAACTGGAGGCATTCAATTTTAATATACTTTTCATTGAGCTAGGACCTTGAAACCTTACACTTAAGAAACAAACACATTCGACTTTTGCGTTGTTTTCGTGCTTGTGCTTGCGTTGCGCCAACAGCTGACTTTGAACACACACGCCTTAATGGCCATGTTCTTAATTCTCAGGCAACGCAACGACAACGCCAAAGCCACACAAAAAATTCAAAAACTTACTTTTTCACTTGCGTTGTAAGTTGGTTTTTGCGGAGTCTTCAAATTATGAAAAACTATATCCATTTCCAATCTGTAATTTTTAATTTGAAATAATATCTTTGTTTATGAATTATTAAATTTGTTGTTTTTATTTTTCATCATGACAGTTATCAGAATTTGACGGTTCATTTTGCATTAATTGTGGCAGTGAAGCTTTCAACGTGCGTTATTTGGAAGTAACGACAGCGCCAAACGACGCAAAAGCCGATTGTGTTTGGGTCTTTAGTTTAGGACACGTTGAAAATTCGCAAAAATTTTAAAAATCTCTCACAACAAAAAGTTACGTAAGCGTGGTGATGACAAATGCGCGCTAAAAGCTATCCTAGGCGAGAAGCAATTTTCACTCTCATATAATTTAAAAGTTTGAAGGTTTCTGGCACTCTGACAACTTTTACAATTTTCTATAAGAAATAGGTTAGGTTGAACCTCACATATATGGCAAATACTAGAAATTTTCTTTAACCTAGCTTAATTGATGCCTCGAGATCTGGAAACTCTGCCGCCCCTGATAGCTGAAGCTTTGACCTTTCGAGCGCAGGACACCAACACAGAACATACTCAACCGTTTTTTCCTGCAGCTCGCACTTTCTACGCCTGCTGTTACTGATGAGGCACGTGACGCTAGAAGGCAGCCTCCAGCTAGTATGCAAATCGTGAGTCTTTAGTCTTCTCTCTTTAGAGATATGAGCAGCTTTTGGGCAGTGTGTGTTAAGTGACGCCTCAAAGGACTCTTCACTACTGTGTGACCATTCCCTGTCGTCTTTTTTTATCAGTCCCTGAACTGTGTCTTCCTTAGATTCGACTTGAGTCTTGCTTTGTCGCCGGAGCACTCTATGTCTAATTTTGCCCATAAAACCTCTCTTTGACCTGCTAAATTCTCGTTTATACATCTTCAACAGATCTCTACATTAGTCGCAGCACTCCTCGCTTACCGCAACTTGTTCCAGGTTAAACATTTCCTTTACCTGCCTCTAAGAATACTCAACTAATTAATCCAACAAGGTAGCTTTGCTTTTTCCTTGAATCTTCTCAAGCTCTGTTGTACCCAGTTGTCAGCGCCTTTGATAAGAAATTGTTGTACTAATCCAACTCCTCTACAGTGCTAACTTCTTTCGGATGCTACATATGTCTGAAATTTGTAAAGTCTCAAAACTTCAAATTATAGTTAAAGATTTTCCATTTTTATACTCAGCTGAGCAGAGCTCAGAGAGTATATTAATTTTGTTCGCATAACGGTGCCCCGTATCGGCATAAACTAATCGACATAGATATATATGTACTTCTATATATCAAAATGATTTGGGCGAAAAAAGAAATTCATTTAGCCATGCCCGTCCGTCCGTCCGTCTGTCCATAAACACGATAACTTGAGTAAATCTTGAGGTATCTTAATGAAATTTGGTATGTAAGTTACTGAGCACTCATCTCAGATCGCTATATAAAACAAGTAAGGAAGGCTAAGTTCGGGTGTAACCGAACATAACATACTCAGTTGAGAGCTATGGAGACAAAATAAGGAAAATCAATCTGGGGTAACCCTGGAATGTGGTTGTATAACATGTGTATCAAATGAAAGGTATTAAAGAGTATTTTAAGAGAGAGTAGGCCATAGTTCTATGGATGAACGCCATTTAGGGATATCGCCATAAAGGTAGACCAGGGCTGACTCTAGAATTTGTTTGTACGATATGGGTATCAAATGAAAGGTGTTACTGAGCATTTTAAGAGGGAGTGGGCCTTAGGTCTATCGGTGGACGCCTTTTCGAGATGTCCCCATTAAGGTGGACCAGGGGTGATTCTATAATGTGTTTGTACGATATGGGTATCAAATGAAAGCTGTTAATGAGTATTTTGAAAAGGAGTGATCCTTAGTTCCATAGGGGGTGTTCCACCAGGGGTGTCTGTACGATATGTGCATCAAACGAAAGGTGTTACTGAGCATTTTAAGAGGGAGTGGGCATTAGGTCTATAGGTGGACGCCCTTTCGAGATATCGCCATTAGGGTGGGCCAGGGGTGACTCTAGAATGTTTGTACGATATGGGTATCAAACGAAAGGTGTTACTGAGCATTTTAAGAGGGAGTGGGCATTAGGTCTATAGGTGGACGCCTTTTCGAGATATCGCCATTAGGGTGGGCCAGGGGTGACTCTAGAATGTGTTTGTACGATATGGGTATCAAATGAAAGGTGGTAATGAGTATTTTAAAAGGGAGTAATCCTTAGTTCTATAGGTGGACGCCTTTTCGAGATATCGCCATAAAGCTGGACCAAGGGTGACTCTAGAATGTTTGTACGGTATGGGTATCAAACGAAAGGTGTTACTGAGCATTTTAAGAGGGAGTGGGCATTAGGTCTATAGGTGGACGCCTTTTCGAGATATCGCCATTAGGGTGGGCCAGGGTGACTCTAGAATGTGTTTGTACGATATGGGTATCAAACGAAAGGTGGTAATGAGCATTTTAAGAGGGAGTGGGCATTAGGTCTATAGGTGGACGCCTTTTCGAGATATCGCCATTAGCGTGGGACAGGGGTGACTCTAGAATGTTTGTACGATATGGGTATCAAACGAAAGGTGTTACTGAGCATTTTAAGAGGGAGTGGACATTAGGTCTATAGGTGGACGCCTTTTCGAGATATCGCCATTAGGGTGGGCCAGGGGTGACTCTAGAATGTTTGTACGATATGGGTATCAAACGAAAGGTGTTACTGAGCATTTTAAGAGGGAGTGGACATTAGGTCTATAGGTGGACGCCTTTTCGAGATATCGCCATTAGGGTTGGCCAGGGTGACTCTAGAATGTGTTTGTACGATATGGGTATCAAATGAAAGGTGGTAATGAGTATTTTAAAAGGGAGTAATCCTTAGTTCTATAGGTGGACGCCTTTTCGAAATATCGCCATTAGGGTGGGCCAGGTGTGACTCTAGAATGTTTGTACGATATGGGTATCAAACGAAAGCTGTTACTGAGCATTTTAAGAGGGAGTGGGCATTAGGTCTATAGGTGGACGCCTTTTCGAGATATCGCCATTAGGGTGGGCCAGGGGTGACTCTAGAATGTTTGTACGATATGGGTATCAAACGAAAGGTGTTACTGAGCATTTTACGAGGGAGTGGACACTAGGTCTATAGGTGGACGCCTTTTCGAGATATCGCCATTAGGGTGGGCCAGGGGTGACTCTAGAATGTTTGTACGATATGGGTATCAAACGAAAGGTGTTACTGAGCATTTTAAGAGGGAGGGGGCATTAGGTCTATAGGTGGACGCCTTTTCGAGATATCGCCATTAGGGTGGGACAGGGGTGACTCTGGTATGTTTTTGTACGATATGGATATCAAATTAAAGGTATTAATGAGGGTTTTAAAAGCGAGTGGCCCTTAGATGTATATGTGAAGGCGTTCTCGCGATATCGACCAAAATGTGGACCAGGTGATCCAGAAAATCATCTGTCGGGTACTGCTAATTTATTTATATATGCAATACCACGAACAGTATTCCTGCCAAGATTCCAAGGGCTGTTGATTTCGCCTTGTAGAACTTTTTCATTTTCTTCTACTTAATATGGTAGGTGTCACACCCATTTTACAAAGGTTTTTCCAAAGTTATATTTTGCGTCAATAAACCAATCCAGTTACCATGTTTCATCCCTTTTTTCGTGTTTGGTATAGAATTATGGCATTTTTTTCATTTTTCGTAATTTTCGATATCGATAAAGTGGGCGTGGTTATGGTCAGATTTCGCCCATTTTTTATACCAAGAAAAAGTGAGCTCAGGTAAGTACGTGGGATAAGTTTAGTAAAGATATATCGGATTTTGCTCAAGTTATTGTGTTAATGGCCGAGCGGAAGGACAGACGGTGGACTGTGTATAAAAACTGGGCGTGGCTTCCACCGATTTCGCCCATTTTCACAGAGAACAGTTACCGTCATAGAATCTATGCTCCTACCAAATTTGAGAAGGATTGGTAAATTTTTGTTCGACTTATGGCAATAAAAGTATTCTAGACAAACTAAATGAAAATGGGCGGAGCCACGCCCATTTTGAAATTTTCTTTTATTTTTGTATTTTGTTGCATCATATCATTACTGGAGTTGAATTTTGACTTAATTTACTTATATACAGTAAAGATATTAAATTTTTTGTTAAAATTTGAATTTAAAAAAATTTTTTTTTAAAAAGTGGGCGTGTTCTTCATCCAATTTTGCTAATTTTTATTTAGCACATATAGAGTAATAGTAGTAACGTTCCTGCCAAATTTCATCATGATATCTTCAACGACTGCCAAATTACAGCTTGCAAAACTTTTAAATTACCTTCTTGTAAAAGTGGGCGGTGCCACGCCCATTGTCCAAAATCTTACTAATTTTCTATTCTGCGTCATAAGTTCAACCCATCTACCAAGTTTCGTCGCTTTATCTGTCTTTTGTAATGAGTTATCGCACTTTTTCGGTTTTTCGAAATTTTCGATATCGAAAAAGTGGGCGTGGTTATAGTCCGATATCGTTCATTTTAAATAGCGATCTGAGATGAGTGCTCAGGAACCTACATACCAAATTTCATCAAGATACCTCAAAATTTACTCAAGTTATCGTGTTAACGGACGGACGGACGGACGGACGGACGGACATGGCTCAATCAAATTTTTTTTCGATCCTGATTATTTTGATATATGGAAGTCTATATCTATCTCGATTCCTTTATATATGTACAACCAACCGTTATCCAATCAAACTTAATATACTCTGTGAGCTCTGCTCAACTGAGTATAATGAACGAAATCGGACTATAACCACGCGCACTTTTTCGATATCGAAAATTTCAAAAAATCGAAAAAGTGCGATAATTCATTACCAAAGACGGATAAAGCGATGAAACTCGGTTGGTGGGTTGACTTTATGACATAGAATAGAAAATTAGTAAAATTTTGGACAATGGGCGTGGTAGCGCCCACTTTTAAAAAAAGGTAATTTAAAAGTTTTGCAAGCTGTAATTTGGCAGTCGTTGAGGATATCATGATGAAATTTGGCAGGGACGTTACTCCTATTACTATATGTGTGCAAAATCGGATGACGAACACGCCCACTTTAAAAAAAAAAATTTTAAGTAAAATTTTAACAAAAAATTTAATTTCTTTACTGTATATATGTAAGTACATTTTGTCAACATTCATCTCCAGTAAAGATATGGTGCAACAAAATACAAAAATAAAAGAAAATTTCAAAATGGGCGTGGCTCCGCCCTTTTTCATTTAATTTGTAAAAGTATAACGCCATAAGTCGAACAAAAATTCACCAACCCTTGTGAAAGTTGGTAAGGGCATAGCTTCTATTACGATAACTATTTTCCGTGAAAAAGGGCGAAATCGGTTGAAGCCACTCCCAGTTTTTATAACCAGTCGACCGTCTGTCATTCCGCTCGGCCGTTAACACGATAACTTGACCAAAAATCGATATATCTTTACTAAACTTAGTTCACGTACTTATCTGAACTCACTTTATCTTGGTATTAAAAATGGGCGAAATCCGACTATGACCACGCCCACTTTTTCGATATCGAAAATTTCGAAAAATACCATAATTCTATGCCAAAACCGAAAAAAGGGATGAAACCTGGTGATTGGATTGCATTTTTGACGCATAATATATCTTTAGAAAAAACTGTAAAATGGGTGTGCACCTACCATATTAAGTAGAAGAAAATTAAAAAGTTCTGCAGGGCGAAATCAAAAGCCCTTGGAATCATGGCAGGAATATTGTTAGTGGTATTACATATATAAATAAATTAGCGGTACCCGACAGGTGATGTTCTAGGTCACCCTGGTCCCCATTTTGGTCGATATCTCGAAAACGCCTTCACATATACAACTAAGGGCCACTCCCTTTTAAACCCTCATTAATACTTTAATTTGATACCCATATCGCACAAACACATTCTAGAGTCACCCCTGGTCCACCTTTATGGCGATATCTCGAAAAGGCGTCCACCTATAGAACTCCCTTTTAAAATACTCATTACCACCTTTCAGTTGATACCCATCTTATGCAAACACATTCCAGGGTTACCTTTCATTTTCCTACATGGTGATTTTCCCTTATTTGGTCTCCAAAGCCGAACTTAGCCTTCTTTACTTATTTTATTCGACACAGTGCCCTTGTGGCAATTATAAACAAATATTCCATTTCTCAAGCCACTGACATTTCATTAAATAAATATTCCATTTCTCACGCATCGGTTTTCATTAGCAAATCCGATGCAATGCTTATATTGTAAATATTAAATTAAGTTATAAATAAGAGCAATTGTGGAAAATAAAGGCAGTTTGGTTTCTGAGTTTGGTGTCAATGTTACATTCTGTAACTAACCATACAAAATTCTTATTATTTTTTAAAAACACCTCCTAAAGTAGGAGATCGATAATTGGCGCCCAACGTGGGCACGCGTTGTAAAATAAGTATCGTCAAGGGACGAGAAATAACAAAAAAAAAAAAAAAAACACAAAAGTAAAACAACAAAAAATGTTCAAAACTTTAACTAACTACCATTGTGAATTCATACAAGTGATGTGAAAAAAACGTTCCCAATAGTAAACAGCCTCAATCACTTGTTGAATTTCAATTCGATTACTTAAATCATTTAATGTGAAGTTGCGTGACAAGAAAAAAATCGAAAACACATACATACATTATTTAGAGAATGTAGTTAGAGAGAGCAAAAAACAAGGAAAACATGCAAGTGAGCAGCTAACAGCGAAATAAGTTTATGGAGAAATAAATTTAATAAAGTGTTCAAATTTGAAAACTTAGTTCTTAAACTACTCGTATCACAACAACAACAAAAGAAACATACAACCACAACGTTAAATATGAGGAAGAAGTAAATGAGAGGAGAAGAGCAGTTTAAAAAAGAGAAGAGGAAAAAAGGAAGATGTATATAAATTTGATGTTACGGGACCAGTGCGAGCAGCAGTACGGCAGTAAAGTAAGATTAATTTTTATGCTATTTAGTGACTAAAAATTCATTATGGTATTATTTACGCTATTTAAAAACAATTACTAAAAATATTTAAGTATGGATTTATTAATACAAGTATTTAGAAGTATGTCGTTAGAAAGTGAAAATGAAGCCCTAGTGGCTAGATTAATAGCCGCAACTAACGCTTCTTTGAAATTAGAGGTAGCGGAATTGCGCAGGCAAATCGAGGGGATGACTCAGGCAGCTACCATTGCCGAGTACAAGCCTCAGATTATCAACCAGCAAATAAAATGCGTGGAGTCTTTAGAGATAATAAAGTCGTTGCGCGAATTCACGGGAAAGCAAACCAAATATGTTGGAGGGATATTAGCGTATTCCCTCCACGGATTCCCCACACGATGAGTTTATACGTTAGAGGCAGCCGTAGGTATTTTGCTGCACTAACGATATTGAGAAATAAGATCGCCCAGGAAGCCAATGATTTGTTATCAAATCATGGGACAGTGCTTAATTTTGATGCCATTTTGGCACGATTGGATTTAGCATACGCCGACAAGAGGCCAGCTCACATCATTGAACAAGAGATGAGCATTTTGAGATAGAGCTCTAATTCAATAATTGATTATTACAATGAGGTTAACGAGAAATTAACGTTGTTAATAAATAAAACGATCATGACCTATGGTACTGACAGTTCAGTCACTAATGAACTTAATGCCAAGAATAGGCAAATTTATCAAATATCCTGTTTTCATTATCGCCAAGTGATTTACAGAACGCTTTGGCAAAGGCCCAGGAATTGGAGTCTAATAATATGCGAGCAAATTTCGCTTTACAATTCGGTATGCTGACTCATTTTTCGCCTTCAGCAAATAATGGACAAAATAACTATAGCCATAGAAGAAACTTTAATAATAATCTGAGGTTCGCACAAGAACAGTCTCAAAGAAATTTTAACCAAAGAATTGAAAGAGTGAAACCTCGACCGACCCCAATGGATGTTGATTCCAGCATCAGAGAACAAAATCGGCCGCAGCTAAAACCTGCTTATAATTACCAAAATAATAACAATCAAAGTGGTAATATAGAAAAAAGATCACATGGAAGCACGCAGCAGACCGTGAAACCGCCCAATAAAACATTACGTGTTAATAATATAAATGAGGATCATTTTTTAGACCAAAATTAGCTTTGCCATACATTTTCTTGTATGACAGGGCAATAGGTAAATATTTTAAAATCTTAGTTGACACAGGAGCAACTAGCTGCTATATAAAGTCAGGTATTTACAAGAATAGAAATGAATTGGCTATACAAAAAAAAGAGTTAAAACAATTAATGACTATTCAATAATACGTTACTATCATTTTATAACGTTGTTCGGTAAAAAGTAATTTTTTTATGAAATTGAAAGTTTAGAAGCAGATTTATTAATCGGATATAAGTTCTTGATAGATATAAAAGCGGTAATTAATCTTGAAAGGAAGAGGTTGATAATAAATAATGATAAAGAAGAAGAAATATTTAGCTTGGGAAGTGTATCCAAGCGACAGGAAACTTTAGAAAATGAAAATACTTTGGGTGCAAGGACTTCTAAAGTGCCAGCCGATGGTAATACCGGCAAAAGAAAGGAAGGGAAAAAGGAAAACACTCGGGATAAAGAAATCCTGAAACGCCAGCCGAAGGGAATTCCGGCAAGTTTTAAAATAAAACACGTTAATGATTTGAATACAAAAATTTCGGGAGAAGATCCTGAAAAGCCAGTCGTTGAATTATCCGACAAGATAAGTAGTGGAAAAGGAGCGTTGAATACAATTACTTTGGAGGAAGAATCCTTTGAAGCACCAGCTGATGTATGTTCTGGCAATGCAGAAGATAATTACAAACCCTGTAGTAAGAAAGGGTCAAATAAATTTATTGTTGTGGAAAAGGAAATAATAGCGGAAATTAAGAAAATTCATTCTGGAATAGATATGAATTTACCGTTTAGGACAGATGTTAGAGCAGAGATTCGTACTACGACTAATAGTCCGGTTTGGAGTAAGCAGTATCAATATCCGCTAGCTGCAAATAGCTTTGTTAATGAGGAGATCAGGGTTTTGTTACAAGATGGTCTGGTTCGTCCAAGTAAAAGCACATACAATTCACCCATCTGGGTTGTACCAAAAAAAGGCATAAATGAAGATGGTACACAAAAGTTGATGATGGTTGTGGACTTTAAAAAATTAAATGAAGTAACAGCTTCGGATAAATATCCAATTCCAGACAGCAATCTCATACTGTCTAATTTGGGGGTTCTAAATATTTTTCTACAATTGACCTTGAGTCAGGATTTCACAAAATTTTGATGAAGGATAGTGATGTGGAAAATACAGCATTTCCAGTTAATAACGGGAAGTATGAATTTCTAAGAATGCCTTTTGGACTCACCTAGCATTTTTCAAAGAGCTATGGATAACGTTCTTAGGGATTACATTGGCAAATTTTCTCACGTATATATAGATGATATCATTGTGTTTTCCAAAACATTTACGGAACATTTAAAGATGGTTGTTGATACGTTGAAGAAAGCAAATATGAAAATTTCATTGGAAAAATTTAAATTTTACAGAAATGAAGTAGAATTTTTAGGGTATATTGTAGCAAACAATATTATTAAAACTGATCCGGAAAAGATTCAAGCGATTTCAAGGTATCCATTACCTAAAACAGTGAGGCAACTTCGTAGTTTTCTGGGGATGACAGGTTACTATAGAAAATTTATTGAAGATTACGCAGCGATAGCGAAACCATTCGCGAAGCATTTATCAAGGAAAAATGGACATGTGTCACAGCACATGTCTATAAAAATTGAGGTTAGATTAGGACAAGACACAATTATGGTTTTTGAAAGATTAAAGAAATTACTTGCAAACCTAGGCGAACTAACTCAGCCGGATTTTACAAAAAAATTTATATTGGCAACAGATGCCTCAAATGACGCATTGGGAGGAGTATTAAGTCAAGAAGGAAAGCCCATTTTTTTATATCGAACACATTAAATTCGACAGAAAGAAATTATGCGACAAACCAAAAGGAGCTTTATGCCATAGTTTGGGCATTAAAAACTTTAAGAAATTACCTTTATGGGGTATCAGATCTGGAGATTCACACAGATCATCAGCCATTATCCTTTTCGGTTTCTCCAAGAAACCCTAATGGTAAAATGAAAAGATGGCACACTATAATCGAAGAATATGCTAAAAAATAATTTATATAGGCAATATTTGAATCAGGTATCTGATGACTCATCAGATCGTGCTACGCAGCATTCTGCGGAAAGCTCAGATAATGTGGAAATTCCGGAGACAAAAAAAACCGTTGAATCTTTAAACAGCAGATATTGCTAAGTAAAGGGCGATTTACCATACATGAGTCAGTGATAAACTTTGGTAGGACAAGACATCTTATTGAATACGATACGGTGGAAAACTTGATAACAATTTTAAAGGAATTTATACAACCATATCTTGTGACTGCAATTCACTGTACACCAGAAGATCTCTATGAGATTAAAACTAAATTAAAGGAAACGTTTACAAATAAATTTTTGTATGCCAGGAATTTTCCTATAGATGCAACAAACAATTAAAGAAATCGCACGATAGGAGGTCACCCTGTCTGAAACCTCGTTTAGTTTCGAACGGCTCGGAGACGTCCTTCCCAATTCTGACTGAGCTGACGGTGTTGCTCAGCGTCATTTTGCACAGCCGTATAAGTTTTGCGGGGAAACCAAATTCAGACATAGCGGCATATAGGCAGCTCCTTTTCGTGCTGTCGAAGAATCGACACACATTAGGGATATTACAGGGTTTCCCTAATGTAAAGATGATAACACTAACCAGGATTTACTACTATGCAATTTAAAACTTTGATGCAGAGACTTCATATTGAGGTTTATTTTTGTAACCCAAATCACAGTACAACAAATGGACAGGTTGAGAGAGTTCATTCAACGATAATTGAGATTGCGAGATGCATGAAGCAGGAATATGATTTGATCAGCTTTTCTGACTCAGTATATAGAGCGGTTCATCAATATAACAAAACTATACACTCCGTAATTGAAAATAAACCTTTTGAGGTACTTTACAATAAGATTAAACATAATACTGTGCCACAAAAATTACTATTGGCGCAAGAAAAGATGTTAGATAGACAAAACAAAAACAGAAAAATGAAAAATTATTCATGTGGTGATGTTATATAGGAGAAAATCATAGGAGAGAGAAATAAATTAAGACCTAAGTATAAGAAACAGATGGTAAAGGAGGATTTAGGCAATAGGGTTAAAATTAATCAAAGAAACAGAATAGTGCACAAAGATAATAAAAAATCTTAATTATACATTTTTTTTTAGATGATACCAGTAATAATTTTATCACTAATTGCTCTAGCGATATCAGACATAGTAGACTATACACGGGAGGATTATATACTAATAGAAGATGGTGATGTTGCCTTACACCGCAGCTTTGGAACAATTTTCACATAACCAATTTAACTTATTTTGAAAATCTCTTAATGGCAGATAAAAAATTGTACAACGAAAAATTCGGATACAATAATTTACAGGAAATGTCTGAATTACCAGATATTAAGAATTCAGACTTAGAATTTGAAACTGGTTTAATAGAAACCTTATTGGGGCAACTACAAAGAAAGAGTGGAAGAAATAAAAGGGGTATAAATGAATTAGGGACAATATGGAAATGGATAGCGGGATCACCAGACCATGATGATTTAGTGTTAGTAAATAACAAATTGAACGAATTATCTGATAATAATAATAAACAGTAAACTACAAACTCGGAAATGTTTAAAGAAATTTATAGATTAACCGAAACAATAAGAAGTTTAAATGGAAATGAATATGTTAAATTGCTTTTAAAACGAAGAAATGAGTTTTTAATGTCGGAATCTCGTTAATACTATAGCAATGGCAAAAGTAGGAATTTTAAATCCAGTAATTTTACATTTTGATGAAATAAAAAATATAAACGAAAATGAGCACGGACGAATGTCTATATCAGATTTAATTGACGTATCTACTTTTAAAATATTGCAAAATTAAGATGTAATAGTTAAAAAAAAAAATGTAAGGCGCGATAACCTCCGAAGAGATCTAAGGCCGAGCTTCTCTTCCAATTTGCGTCGTGCTCCTCTTGATTTTCCCTGCAAATTGGCCGGACGTTTTATGCCGACTCCGAACGGCATCTGCAAGGCAGATGAGTTTTCACTGAGAGCTTTTCATGGCAGAAATACACCCGGAGCGCTTGCCAAACACTGCCGAGGGGCGAACCCGCTTAGAAAAATTTTCTTCTAATTGAAAAACCTTATTTGTAAAATTTTGATGTTTCTTTGCATGGGCTGTGAACCCAGGGCATACGGTGTGGTAGGCGGAGCACGCTACCATCACACCACGGTGGCCTGTAATAGTTATTTACATAAAATATCCAATAATTATATTTGATTGTAAATTGTTCGAAGTAAGGCCAATTGTCCAAATAGATTGTAGGCTATTAATTGCAAAAGAAATTGCAAAATGTAACGACAAATACGTTAATGTTGAAAATTGTAAAAAAGAATTGAAAATACCTATTGTAAAATTAATAATACAAATAGTTGCTTGTCAGATATTTTAACTGGAAATAAAGCTAAATGTAAAAAAATTAAAGAAGGAAATAAACAAATAGATGAAATAAAACAAGGTGCTATATTAGTTTCAGGGAAGCATATTATTGATAATCAGGAAGTAGATGGAATTTATTTAATTACATTTGAAAATCAAACAAATATTGATAATGTTACATATGAAAATATAGATTCAAAAATTCGGCAGCATACCATGAATAGTAAAGTAAGCATATATGTAATACTCCTATATTGCTACAAAAGGCTTGGTACATTCCCAAACATCAGAGTGCCGATATATTTCTGTTTAAAGGTTTTTGTTTTTGTCTTCAATAATTGAATGTACCTAAATTAAATTTTTTTCTTGTCACACTTATGCTGCTACAATAACAAAAATTTTATAGGCTGCCTTTTTTTGATTTCGAATTCAAAATACATTGCGAGCATTTTCTATTAGCAATATAGGAGTATTACATATATGAAATTAAGTAATTTTGAAACAGTCAATAAAACAAGAAGACATTTTTAAGGAATTAACCGTTAAAATTAATCAACTTACAAACAAAATTACAGAATCGGGGCGATTCTCTTAAAGAAAGGGGGGAGTTAACAGTACACTTTCCACAGTGCCCTTATGTCAATTATAAACAAATATTATATTTCTCAAGCCACTGGCATTTCATAAATATTCCATTTCTCACGCATCGGTTTTCATTAGCAAATCCGATGCAATGCTTATTTTGTAAATATTAAATTAAGTTATAAATAAGAGCAATTGTGGAAAATAAAGGCAGTTTTGTTTCTGAGTTTGGTGTCAATGTTACATTCTGTAACTAACCATACAAAATTCTTATTGTTTTTTAAAAACACCTCCTAAAGTAGGAGATCGATAATTTGCATACACAGGCAAAAAAAAAAACCAACTGCATTTGTATATGTAGATTTGTAATCTCTACAAAGCCTCGAGAAATCTAGAGAAATTACACATTGCCGTATTAATTGCATACGGTACGTGGGTAAATAACGATGAAAGTCGAATACAAAAATACAACAATATTTGGCAGTTAAAAGCAAAATAGCAGAAAAAAAGAAAATTTGTTTCATAAACCTCAATAAGTACGAGACACTCACAACGGTGAGCATGAAACAAAGCATAAACAAGAACAAAAAACTTGCATCATTTGACTATTTTTTTATCGTTCCGCATGAATAGTTGACATTGGATCGTGCTAGATAGCTAGAGAGAACAAAGTTTTTATGCACGTGCTTTCAATTATGTCACTTTGTTATTCCATTCAATGAACATGTACCTAAGTACGAGCAATAATAGTTGACCTAAAGAATTAAATAATACAACTTTTTTGTATATTGCTGCAATTAAATTTTTTATTGAAGAATCGATTTGAGTTATAACTAAAGCACTAATTTACCAACTGCTCTAGAAAATAGTATCTTACAAGATTTAACAGCTAACGCTAATTAAAACGGGTTAAGCCGCCGAACACTGCCTGGGCCCGGATCCAGGCTTCTCGTTTGTTAATTGAAACTTTCTATAATAAGAGTTTGTAAAATTTTTATATATTTGTATGTATGTAACATTTTCAAACTAAACTAAGTTACCCGGCAGACTTTGTTCTAACCAAGAATCGGTTCCAACTACCGCTCCCACTCCCACTTCCTACTCCCACTAAAGGTCACCTCAATTTCCTCATATATGGGATCTCTATGCCAAATATCAAATACCTGCTCCACCTGAACGGCCGATTTCAATATCTTTGTTTTTATAAACCACTACAAGCTCTCCCGTGATAGAACAAAAACATGTAACTATTTTTTTAACATTGTAGAAAATTAAGGATGTGCGTAAAGTCAATATCTCCCTCAAATATCAATCTATTTCAAAGACGTTTATACTTTTGGATAGCCTAAACTCTAAAGTTTTGTATGTATAATGCGCTAACATTTTTGATTCCTAGCTTTGGGTTAATTTATTAAAATGTAAAGTTACGCGCTTAGAAAATGACATGTTTTTAGCATTTCATATAAAATAATTTTTCATGTCACAACAAAACCACGTAACTTGGACTTAAGTTCTATGAAATTATAGCACACTTTTTTTTCATACATTTAAATTTTTTGTGCTTTCACAAAAGCATGCAACTTCAGATATTTTTAAAATGACGAAGTTTCAGAGTCCATCACCGATTGGGCAATGAAACTTTTGGTGGAGAATTTGTCTGTGGTAATTTTTTGACCAAAAGTGCAATATGTGCTGCAATAATGGGGATTCTTAAAAAGTTGCTTGCTTTTGCCGTGCACCCATTTTAAGGTTTTCATACATTTTAAGTTACGTTGCTTTATTTTGGTTTGAGTTTAAGGTACTTAGAAATGAGATTAAAAAAACGGATTGAAGTCTTTAATAGATTTTTTCCTCGGGATCCCGAAAATCCACAGCAAGACAAAAGCGCGTAAGTAAGAGTTACTTGTTTCTGTTCTATCACGGGAGAACTGTATGAAGCCAACGCAGGTACAATTTTTAAAATCGCGTTCATCTTTACTCTTGCCTGATAATATTAATCTCTGCGATGTATCTACTGCTTCAGTAAACAGAGGCATTAGTCATACTTTAGGTTCTGCAAAAAAAATTTGTATCTTCTTGCCTCTCCCTCCTATTGATCCCTATCTCTCCTCTGTATCTTCTTTCACTTTCTTATTTTTACTCTCTTCTACTCCCATTCAATTCCTATCCTCAACCTCCCTATTTTTTTCTTAATCTCCGTACCTTCTCTAAGTTCCTTTCACCATTCTCTTTTTTTCCGTCTCCAATTACCACTCTTTTCCTTTATTTTAATTTTTCTCTTTTCAGCCTATGGCTTTTTGTTTACTCATATGTATTGTGAAAACCCATTCTGGAATCACCCTGGTTCACATATTGGTATATATCTCAGAAATAGGTCCACATATAGAACAAAGTGAAAAATTCCGTAGCTAACGCAGCTATGATTTTTTAAAATTGATTATAAAGTTACAAACAGATTTTGCATTCGCTTTTAAACATATGATTAACCCATTCGAAAGGTTGGCCAAATAATAAATTTTAAACAAATCGTCCCATACTGGTTGACATTCCAGAAAGAAAGGGTCCGAAATACTAAATTTCAAACAAATCGGACCATAAATTAGATTTTTTGGAATACGTCGGCTCCTGGTCCTCTTTCCGAAAAGATTTCTTAAATATTAACTTGGTCATAGAGGCACCACAAATTAGTTTTTTTGGAATAGGTCGGTAATTGGTCCACTTCCGGGAAAGAAACCTTTGCTAGATAATAAGCCAGTCATGAAAGTACCCCTATGCCAAGTTGCAAGCAAATCTCGCCGTAATTAATATTTTTTAGAATAGGTCAGCCCCTAATCTACTTTGCGGAATGAAACGTTTCTGAGCTATTAACTTGGCTAAAGAGGTACCCCTGTACGAAATATCAAGCAAATCGTACCCTAAAATAGATTTTTTGGTAGGGGTCGGTCACTGGCCGACTTCTCGGAAAAAAAAAATTTCTCAAATAATAAGCTAATCAAGGCAGTAAGCCTGTACTAAACCACTGAAATCGCAGCATAAGTTATTATTTTTAGAACAGGTCCGGCCTCCGGTGCACTTTTCGGAAATATCAAAAAGAAACTGGACCAAATTGTGAATCTAAAGCATCCTCAAATCTCCTCTTGAACACACATTCACAATTTCATCAAAATCTGTCCAATCGTTTAGGAGGAGTTCAACAGTCACAAACACACGTACAGAAAATATAGTATATAAAAATAAAAATAAATGTAAGGCGCGATAACCTGCGAAGAGATCTAAGGCCGAGCTTCTCTTCCAATTTGCGTCGTGCTCCTCTTGATTTTCCCTACAAATTGGCCGGACGGGACCTACATGTTTTATGCCGACTCCGAACGGCATCTGCAAAGCAGATGAGTTTTCACTGAGAGCTTTCCATGGCAGAAATACACCCGGAGTGCTTGCCAAACACTGCCGAGGGGCGACCCCGCTTAGAAAAATTTTCTTCTAATTGAAAAATCTTATTTCTAAAATTTTGATGTTGCTTTGCCCGGGAGTTGAACCCAGGGCATACGGTGTGATAGGCGGAGCACGCTACCCATCACACCACGGTGGCCGCAATATAGTATATACATTAAGATAATAAAAAAATGTTACGTAAATGCATAAGTACCCGTCTTTTCAAGTGGTACAGATATGTTTGCGTGTAACTGGTTAGTTCTTAGTAAAGCAACGTGCTTATTTAAATTCTAATCGACAATTTTTGTTTTGTTCGAGCATGGTTCAAAGAATTTCAAAATTTTCCACACTCCTCTCTCTGAAAATTTATTTTATTTACTCCTATCACCAAAACCAGTTTATCGAAGAAACCACAGTCAAAATATGTTTGTATATGTATTCCTATAGATACAGCTCTCAACTCGTAAGATGATATCATTACTAACTTATCAGTAGAAAAAATTCATTTCACCTGATTTGCAAATTATTTTTAGTATGTCAGAAATTATCAACACGTACAGTACCGGCTTCTTTATATAATTTTTCCTCTTTTTGCATTTAATTAGTATTTTTTTTTACAACGACCTGAATAATAGCGAAAACATTTGTAAATTAAACAAAAACTCGTAAGTAAAGAAAAACTACATTGACATACCACGACGCACAGTGGCGCCTTTTGAGTTTTTTTTTTTGCAAAAATCATAACTTTTGAACCAATAAAGATATTTTAAAAATTTAAAATACAAATGAAAGCTAATTATTAGTTAGTTTTATTGTGTGAAAGCTCAGAATATCACAGATACAGGGTGATTCAAAAAAATTCGTCAAAGTCGAAAATTTTTAGAAGAATGCAAAAACAAAATGTTTTTAGTAAAAAATAAAAAAAAAAAAATGAGATTTGTCTTATAATGACGTATTTAAGTATTAAATAAGATAAACTAATGATTTTGATAAGATAGCGTGACACTGCCCACTTATGATAAAAAGTTGTATCTAAGTAGTCACGTAATCAATAACTACCAAAATCGATAGACCTATTGTTTCTTTTAAATGGCAATACTCTTATAAAACTCAAATGTCCTTTTTTGGTGCCACAATAACAAGGTGCTTCAAAATTCATCGTAAAATTTTACATGTTTTTTTTTTTTTAATTTACAAGCCAAATATGTATTATATTAATAACTAAAAGTTATTGAAAGTGGTTCAATGAAATTTTATTTGAGCTAAAGATTGAACAGCCAACGAATTTTGGAAAAGGGGAGTGGCACTGCCCATTTATGCTAAAAAGTTTGATCTTAGTAACCGCTTTACCAATTTGTACCAAACTCGATAGACGTATTGATTTCTATAAAAATGTAATACTCGTTTGAAGGCGAAATGCCTAAGCTTTAAAATAAATTTGATAAACTTTAGAGAAATGAAATAAAAAATTAACTTGTACATAGATATCTTATTTTTCAGTAAAGTAACAAAATTGATTAGTAAATCTCTTTTTCATTGTTGTGATAAGAAGTGAGAAACTTATTTTATCTTAACATAGTCATCGTCACTGGAACATATATCTAACAAAGCAACTATTTCTGAGCTATACGCATCTGTAAGATCTTTTTGTGTTCTTACATACCTCATAGATGATATGACTGGATCAGAAGAGATATCTAAAATGTTGAAAAGGTCTTCGTTTTGTCTAACTCGTGATACTTTACAGGTGTTCATACATCTATATCTTTTGTAGTCCTTGTTCTTAGATTCTTGAGCTTCTTCAGACAATTCTCCTAATGGTTAGCACTGGTACTCTATTAAATCTTTTGCATGTGCCAAAATTTTATGTACCGTTCGTGTAAGTTTCTTCTCAGGATCCAAATTTGGGTCCATTAACTCGTTCATGGCAGTTTAAAATATTTAAAATTACTCCCAATCTTTTCAAAATATCTCTATCAACTCCTGCTATGCGAGCAGTCACTTCATGGTTTTCAAAAAATCTTCTTGAAGAGTTACCATCATTTGTATTTCCGTATCCATACTTTGGGCAGTCAACTCTAAGGCCAATCTATTTATAGAAAGCATTCTGAATTATTTTTTTTTCTCCTGTTTTGTTTCTCCTTACATGTTGTATTGTCGTCGAAAACTTCTCCTTGTTGTGGTAGTGTATATGCCAGCTTCAAAACAAATTCCATACATCTTATCCTAGCATGCAACGGAGTTATTCCATACTCATAATTTAGTTCGTCAGTTATTGAATCATCAAGATTTTCATAGTCCTTTTGGCTCTTCTTACAAATTGGACATTTCATTGTAGATGTCGTATTTGTTATTAAGTTCAAAACTTTTCCATCCACCATTGTTAGAAGAAAATCATGCTTTATTGTAATGACATTGCCCTCTTCAATTTCAATTATTGTTGGTTCTAATTTGGCAATTTGATTTTTTATATCACTCACTGCAGCTTTTATGAGTTCCGAAGACTCCATCTCGTATTTAAATAATATCGGGCGGCACAATAAAGTTGATGACGGACGTGGATTTTTCCAATATTCTGAAGCTTCATCTTTTAGTCGTAATGGAACAATAGAAGCCATAAACATATTACTATCTGTAATTGTTTCATCGTCTACATTTATTCTTTGTTTATATGCGCTTTGTCCTGATGATCCATCACAGCCCCACTTAGTTATCAATGCTAGCTCCTTTGGCAGTGATTTCAACTTTTCTTCAGTAAAACTTTGAAGGAGTCGTGTAGACGTATGATCCATTCGGTTTTGTAGCTCAATTTTAGCTGATACTTAGGTTATTTTGGGACTTAGAGGAACTGCTTCTTTCTTGGCTTAAGTAATTTTTTTGTATCCAGGTAAAATATCGGCATTACGTTGGAATAATGACTTACGTAATATAATATATTTTTTCTTCGTTAAACCGAGATCTATAAACAGCGCCAAAGCATCTTCAGGAGTGTATTTCCTAGGTAGCGCATTTGGTGGTGTGGGAATGCTGTTTTTGATCCTCATCAGTCGCACTGGACTTGCTACCGCAACTGCTTCTGTTATATGATACTTCACGTTTCTTCATCTTTTTTATATTTAATAACCAGTACTTCTGATAAATGAGTCGTGGCCATAGCTTTTGTGGTATCAGACAGCTTCCTTTTCCTTGTGTAGGTAGAACACTCTTCTATGGGTTTTTTTGGTCTTCCTCTAGTTGGATTGGTTGACGTGCTAGGCGTTTCTTCGTCCAAAAAAGTTTTGTCAGCTAGCCACTTTTCATGCTTACTTAGAAATTTTGAATTGTGACGATAGACGACCTTCCATTTTCTTTCTATCATAATGTATTGTAAACCAATTTTTTCTTCCAGACCTTCCTTTTCTAATTCTCTCATAATAGCCTCAACGAAGTCCCGTCTTGACTTTGTAGATTTAAACACCGCAAATAGTTTCGAGTTTTTTAGATACATATTAGAATTGGCTTCGAGTGTATCTGACTAAATATTAAACTGTGAACTATATTTAAAAATACTATTCACTTTATTTAAGTAAACAGAATACTTAGTTCCTTAATCTCCAAAAGACGAATGATAATAGCTTTATATACCTACTCAAATTATAAAAATGAATTTCAGGTATACAATTTGTAACTAAAAAAATGTATGTTGTTAACAAGTTCCAATAACAAAAACGACCTTACGGCCGTACTGAATTATATATACCTGCTCAGGCGCGTATTTATGCCCAAGGTTGTTTAACTTTATTTGATGTAAAAAGTGAAGTTGCAGCTGGACGCAGGTAGACTTTATGAATTTAGGTAACTGTATATTTCACAAATAACTACTGTTAATTTGACGGAGCACATATTTTAACATTTTTTTTTTTTCATCAAAGTTTTAAAAAAGGCCTAAAAATAGGCATTTCGAAAAACAGGTATATCCGCCAACTTTTAAAATTAAAAAAAAATTTTTTTTTGTTTCAATCCTAAATTAAATTATCTTTAATTGCAATACAAGAAAACGACAACCGGCCGCCTTATTTACTCACAAAACCATTTTAAATACCACGAAAAAGAAGAAAAATTTCTAATTTTTCCCAATGTTGAAAATTGGTCAACTTTGAGCGGCTCTACCTGGTAAACTATAATTTTCTGTGAAAAAAAAATTGTAAATTCTTGATACCTGGAAAATTCTCTATTACATGTATTAGATTTAGCGAACGCTTTCATGATTTTTTTGATTTTTGCCATGCTTTAACGGCAAAGGCGCCACTGTGCGACGTTTGCTTGTCAGCGGCGCTAGGTGTACATACATTAGACCGTTCGATTTTTTTTTCTACCAAACAAGGCCAAAAGCGACGTTTGTGTGCAAAGAGAATGGCATTTAAGTAAGTGTCAATAATAATGAGATATTTACAGCAGGGGACAGAAAAATAGCAGAGGCAATTTTTTATCAAATTTCGTCAGTTAAATTCTTCCTTTTTTATTTTCGATATTTTAAGAGTAACTTCTATGAATTTCCCAACTGAAACTGTGCATATCAGTCTCAAAGACGTTTTCGAAAAAATTCGAAAATGCTACGAAAACTTCGAACTTTTCATTTGGAGTGTTTTTGAGTATGCAATGTTGTAGCCAAACCAATTTAAGTCTAACAAAGTAAGGGTTATAAGTCTTTCAAAATTGGCATAGATTTTTTTAAATTTTTTTCTGAATGATGTTTTAGATTTGTGTACAATTTTTTGATATGGAAGAAATCAATACGAACTTCGAAACATATTCAGAGAGGTTCATGTCAACATCAGATGAATCGGCTCTGGGAGTGTTCGAGAGAAAAGTTCTTCGACATTTTTGTGGACCTCTACGCGTTGGCGATGGCGAGTACCAAAGTAGATTTAAAGATGAACTGTACGAGCTATACACAGACCTCAACATAGTCCAGCGAATTAAAACGCGGCTAATGATTACGCTCCGGCCAAGAAAGTGTGTCTATCGGAACCTGCCTATGGAAGCAGAGGTAGAGGGCGGCCCCCACTCCACTGGAAAGACCAGGTGGAAAACGATTTAAACTCCATTGGTGTGACCAGCGACTGTCGGGCTTTGTTGGACGGCCATAACCGTTTAAACGGTTAAGCGTCAATTAAGTAAGTCATGTCAAAAGTTCGAAATTTTCGAAATGTTTTCGAAGTCTTATCTTAAAGTATAGAACATAAAAAAAGAAGAGTATGACGAAATTAAAAAAAAAATAATGTTGCTTCTACTTTCCTGTTCGCTGCTGTATATATCAGGGCACTCCGCGTCGCGTTTTCCAATTTGCTTTGGTAAAAACTATGTTTAAGTAAAAAAAATGTTTACTACTTCCGAGCATTACTTCACAAATATACTGATCATCATCTAGGGTTTCTTTGCTGCCCTCAAGAATGTGGCTTCAGATTAAATTCAACAAGTTAGTTGCTACAACTGTAGGAAGTGCGGGTTAGAGGAAGAAACGATCGAGCATGTTTTGTGCTCGTGTTCTGCGCTTGCAAGCATAAGGAGTGGCACAGGTATATTTTTAGAAGCAGCAAGTAGCATAGTTCCTAGAAACCTTCTAGTTTATGCCAAAAGGACAGAGTTATTTCATAACATAGATCCTGGTTTCTGGTAGGGTTTTTCAATTTGGTCGTTGAGCAAACTCCTGGTATATAACACTATGAACTTATTCAGTCTATGTGAGATACTCACGGACCAGCCAGTTCCACCTAACTTAACCTAGAACTATGACTCGAGGAAGTCATTTCAAACTGCCGATATAAGACGTCGGCCAGCTTAGATTATCACTATCATCCCGTACCAAGTATGCGGGACATTTTTCTGCAGCGGTGGTCTAATGTACTTAATAAATTGTAACGTCAGGTGTACAGAAACAACAACAACACTGTATGTGTGAGTAGAAGTGCATATGACACGAGCACTTGTAATTCAGCGATTTTCCACGACTGGCAACAGGTTGTTGTTAGCAATAAAAAAAGCAAAGTGGTACTTTTGTAGAGGGTCGAGAGCGAAATAATAAGCGAGTAAATACACAAGTGCAAAAATTTATAAAAAATATTTATATATAAGGCATTGGTTATGCGATCCAGCTGTGTGCTCTGTCCACCATTCATTATATTGCCAATTGTTGTTAGCTGCCAGCGGCAACTGAAGTGGTTTTCATAAATATTTCAGCAGGAAATATTTAAATATTTGTACCTTTTCCGATTGTTGAATTAAGCCTGTGGTCTGATAACTATTAAAAATTTTGGAATATTCTTCTAAATGGCATAAAACTCTCAGGATCAGAATTTTCAGAAAACTTGTTGCTTATTGAATTGAATTTAGAATAGCAATGAGTGTTACAGCAATACTAAAAAAAGTTTGATTGGTTGAGGTAGGGTAAGGTTATAGTGGCTGCCCCACAGCAAAGCCGAGGGACACACTAAGGCTGGCTGGCTGGCCCTTGCCTTTCCACTGAATGCCCTTCAATTTTATGTATGTAAAAAGTTAAAAAAAAATGTGTCCGTTTTATGCAGCGCACGATGTCTTCGATTTCCGCAGCGTGCCACGCCTACCACACCGAAGATCCTGTGTTCACGCCCCCGGCAAAGAAACATCAACATTTTAGAAACAATTTTTTTCAATTAGAAGAAAACTTTTCTAAGCGGGATCGTCCCTCGGCAGTGTTTGGCAAGCACTCCGAGTGTATTCCTGCCATGAAAAGCTTCTCAGTGAAAACTTATATGCCTTTGCAGATGCCGTTCGGAGTCGGCATAAAACAAGTCCCGTTAATTTGTAGGAAAAATTAAAAGTAGCACGACACAAATTGGAAGAGAAGGTCGGCCTAAAATCTCCTCGGAGGTTATCGCGCCTTATATTTTTTTATCTGCATTTTTACTGAAACTAATATATTGAACTTAACTTATTTGTAATTTTTCAACATATGCGGTTTTTTATTAAAAATAAGTATTCTGCATTAATTTGGATATGGTCTTTCCAATTTTCCAAAACAAAAGTTCAAATTTGAATACCTTATACGCGAATTTGATGCCTTTGTAAATGACTGTTCTTCGAGCAAAACAATGCAGATGCCCACTCTTTATTAGGACGGCAGCTAACACCTCGACAAAAGTCTTTCGCTGGGATTTTCATGTCTCGTTAATATCCTAATCGATGGGCCAAATGAGAGATGAGTAAGATTCATAAGGAACCTAGTTCGGTTCTCATTTATGCCGGCCCATGCTTGTCGGAACACTTTACATTGTTCACTCGACATTGGCTTCACCAGTAAATAAAGATGTATATACATCCCGTTTAGCTACTCTGCAACCTATTGCCACCTATGATAAACTGTTACTGTCATGAAGAGCATGTAGCGCAGCTTCTTTGTCGGAGTAAATTGCAACGGACGCCTGATTCTTATGACTGTTAGTTCTGCCTGATAGACGACGCAATGGTTCGGCAGCTTTATACCTTAGGAGATCACATTGATGCTAAGTTTAGAGCCATATATAGACTTTAGCTTTGAAGTAGAGATCATAATCCCATTCGTGTTGTTCTGATATTCTGATAAAAAGAGGTTTAGTGCAGAAAGTTGCAACTGAATGTCAGAAAATTAAAATTGAAGTTCAGAATTTTAATTTTTGAACTACAAATATAAATTTTAAACTACAATTGTAATTTTCTGAACATCAACTGCAAGTTTCTGAATTAAAACTAAAAAAGGTGTAGTGAAAGTGTCGCTGCGGTAAAATCAATTTGATTTAATTTGTCAGTAAATGCTGGTATGGCCAGATATGCAGACCAATTCTAAATATCCTCGCGGAATTTTGTTCTCGCGGATTTTTTTATTCCCGCGGAAAAATTCCTCCAAATCTTATCTCCTAGGGAGAAGAATAATTGGGGAATAGGAATTTCGAATTTTCGAAGTCAGCTGTTTTGTTAATTGAAATTTCGTTGCATATTTATTTTGTTTAAAAAATTGAAAAGTTTAATTATTGTTGCAAATTTGTTGGAAATTAGGAAATAAAATATAAACATTGCACAGTATTTATTGCATTTCATGTGGTATTCACTGAAATGAGTAATGAATTGGTGCCACAGCAACATCAACAGCGGAACATAAGAAGAAGACGGCCGCATAACACAAATCTGCCGGAGTTGCCTGCTTTCATTCAGCAAAGCAATTTTCTGGCGGCCAAGTTGACTTGAATTCGTCCTCCATCATATGCCAAAATCTATTTAAGACTTATTAAAAAATCCTTGCGCAATTTCTGGATGGCTGCATCAAATATACAAAGAGCTCTTCCGTTGCTTATGATATACTTTCGACTTAAAATAATGAATATAGTGGTTGTTGTTGTTGTTGTTGTATTAACAGTGGAAATATTGTGGTAGAATGTAAATACATATTTTAGCACAAATTTGTACAAATAAGTGTTCTTTCTTAAAATAACCAATTTCCTTTAACTACTTTGATGCATTCCCTTTAATTTAACAAGTGAAAAAACTCCTATGAAATGGCAGAGAAATCTCCCTCTCCCTCACATTCATAATACCTACTTTTCTCCCATAACTGGTTTCCGCTTTTTCGAACATTGTTCAGAATAGGAGGAAAGGGAGAAGTGAAAAAACTCACAAGGAATTTTTATTTAGAATACCAGGAATGGGAGAAGGGAAAAAACTCGCACGGAATTTTCGTTTAGAATTGGGCTGATGATGTCACTACAGGACAGGATATTGGAATAGTCACCAATTTTATTATTTGCTTTAATAAATCTTTTATTTTATTAACAAATATTTTATTTAACTGAACTTCTTAAGTCGAGAAATCTTGTAGAAAAATTTTCGTTTTACAAATTTTTATTAACATAACAACAACAATAACAACAACAACCCGGAAACGAAACAGGAGCCCATTAAAAGCAAACCCACCTTTGAAGACTAAGCTAATAACAGCCGTGTTTTTTATGTACATACATCTACATCAGCGGGTAAAAAAAAAGCTTATCATCACTTAGATAATGTTTAGGAGACCCATCTAGCGGAAATTATGGAAGACTCGCGGTAGTGGTTAAATAACTAGCTATAAAACGGGTTGTGCTTAATAACAGAGACACGTACCTCCGTTGGTCATAGTATATAACCTGAAACGGTTGCGATAAATGGTGGACACATACACTTTTCGGTGACAGAAGTGGAGACTAGTGTAGAGATAAAATGGAAAGACACCTTTCAGTTGCAACTGAGTATAATGCATACTGAAATTAAGCAGTACTTATTTTCTTCGCAACAATTTCATAAGTGCAGACAAAGTTATGCACTTGGCATCACCATAAAGTTTAGTGCATATAGTTTTAGTGTATAAACATGTAAAAAAGCACAGCTAATATCAGCAGCGAAATTAATAGTGACAGTTTACTACACTCGATCAAAAATCTAAGTTGTCTAAACACTGCGAATGGTAAAAAGATTCCTTAAATCGTTTTATTTTTTTTATTTTTTTAGAAAACCGGGAAAAATTCGGTTGGTGCCACTGCCAACATTATGAAAACGGATTTCTCATACTGCTGAAGAAAAGAGTAACGTGGGAAATATTCCATAGCTCTAGCAGCTCGACTTCAGGGGGAGAAAGAATTTGAACGGAAAGGTCTTTAGCAGCAATGCGAGAATATTCGAAGTTGTAAATGCAAAACTTGAAAACCTTAAAATCAAGTTTTCGAAGATTATTGATATTAGAGAAAAATTGCAAAGTTTACAAACGGCGATGGTTACTAGTACATGTTTCTGAACTTCACTTCTTCATCAGCTAGCTTCACGGGAGCTGAGTATTAAACTCGAAATCTCCAACATTCATACTGTAACAAATTTTGGGAAATTGCGCTTATTCCAAACCTTCTGCTAACGTTCGAATCGCTAAACTGTTGAATAAATCACTCTAATATTCAGTATTGCAATATGGTCTTTATTTAGACTACATTGGGAGTAGTACAATTATACTTCAGTATCACGTACTTCACAACAGCGTGTTTAAATCAAACTGATTAGTCATTCCTCAGCTCGCGCTGCTTTTATACTCTCTGTTGCCTTGTCCGCATATTTCTCCAAAGGTCTAGATGTTTCACCTTCTAGAATCTTCTGCTTGGTTACCAGTTATATTCATCTATATTTGTGGTTTATGTTTTCTACTGCCATATGCGTGTGTATATGTGAGTAACTACTTCGGCTGATGACTACATGTGTGTGTGTGTGATGAGATATCTCTTCGTCGCTATCTACATAAGGCTGGCTGCTTTATTGTTGTTGTGCATTTATTTAGTGGCAGCTTAGTGATGCTAATATTCGTCACAATACTTTATACTAGTGTAAAGGCAGATGCCTTTAACCACTGAGACTAATGAATGCCCCGCTGCTCGCTTTGCATCCCTAAGTATTGCTTCTTTTGTTGCTATTACTTTATTCACCATTTAGGTACATACTAATTTTATTCTATTCGAAGATTTTTATTCAAGTTTACGAAAATTCATTTAATTTAAATTATTTGCATTAAAAAACCGATAGATTTTATTTTTATTTTTCCTTCTAATGATTTTTTATTGACCCCTTCATATCATTATGGAAACCAATTAGCAAGTGGCAACGGCAGCAATCATTGTGACTTATCAATATTATTGTTTTGCAAAAATTTTACAAAACACAAAAAAAGTTAAAAGATATAAAAATTCCTTTTTTTTAACTGTCAACTACTATTAAAATTTAATCACAAGTCGGTCAACAATTTATAGAAATATATGGGCATTGGTATTTATCATTGTTAAAAAAGAGTTGCGATGATTTCACTTTCGCAGCACATCGCATCGATCAAATTTTTTATTTTTTTGTATACTGTGGAACAAACATCACAAAAACCTCTAGTGCTAAAATGATAATGACAAAGAACAAAAGAATCTAACGCTAGAGGTGATTTCACTTAAGTAAAATAAGATAGTGACGAGACAACGTGAGGTTATTTCGACTATTTGTCTTTGCTACTGAGTGAGTAATAAAGTCAATTTATGTATCAGATTGCTTTGAAATTAATACAAGTCGGTAATTGGGTTACCGAGCCGAATAGAACTTGGAGGATGACTCACAAGATATCCGACAGGGTGAAAAATTGATCTTTAGATTGGAATGGTTTTTCGCAATTCCTAGTCAAAGGTGTCTTAGATGGAAAATACCTTCAATGAAGATGACACTTCTACGTTGCAATTGTTTAATTTACATACGAAAATGGTTTGGTTTTAAGGATCGATGGCTTGTATTGTAAGCTGAGGTAAGTAGCGGATGAAAGATGATGCTCCTGCTAAAAAAAAGTATTTTTATCGGAACCCGCCTATGGAAGCAGAGCAGGTGGAAAACGAATGAAATTCCCTTAGTGTGACTAACCAGCGTAAGTTAATCCAACAAATAAAATAATTAAAAACAAATATTTAGTTTAACGGTTTTATAGAAAACAATACTAAAAGCTTTTATTTAATTGTCTGATCAACGCCCTAGATTGATGAGGATTATGACGACTAGTACCTAGGACCTACCTAATTCTTTTCTAGCTTTTAGTTTTATTATTACTACGATTTAAACTCCCTGGGTGTGACCAATTGGCGCTGGTTGGCGGAGCGAAGGAGCGACTGGCCGCCTTGTTGGACGGCCATAACCGTTTAGACGGTTAAGCGCCAATTAAGTAAGTAAGTAAGTATTGTTTAGTATTGTATTGTAAGTATTGTATCGTTTAACTTAAAAAATTTTCTTAAATTATTTTATTTTCAAGTATTTAGACTTTATTTATTGGCTATTGTTTCTCATTCTATTTAGTTCATTTAGTGACTCATTGTTGCAAGGACTCTTTCCTGACAATTTGTTATAATCTAAGTCCTCAATACATAATCCTTCCAGAGACTTTACTCCACTCTGCGCCACGTATGCTTGTCCCTCCTCCAACTCCAAAATATTTTGATGTCACTTCTACCGGACTTGTTCCAAATATGAGCCAAATCGGACCACAAATACGATTTTTGAGAATATCTCGATCCTTGCGCCACCTAGCGGTGATTTTTTTCTTCTTATTGCATTGTCATCGGGTTCTGTACTATATTCCAAGTTCCAAGCTTGCAGCTTATCGGGAAGTTACTTAAATTTCAATTACAAAAAAGTGCTGTCCAACCAGCCTGTCAAGTTAACCTAAATAAAACCGTTTAAAAAGCGACTGGGGCGCCTTGTTGGACGGCTATAGCCTTTTAAACGGTTAAACGTTAATTAATTACGTAAGCACGTAATAAGTGAATTTTACCTGTTACCATGCGATATATCGTTAGCTTAATTTAAAAATGTACTAAGCCTCTTTTTTGAAAAATTGTATTTTAATGCAGTTTTAAAACTGAATTCAAAATACATCGATCACAAAAAAAAAATATTTTAATTTTTCATTTTTACGTGCTGTTTGCAATGATGTGTAAATGTGCTAAGTCGCCAACTGTTCAAAAAAAATGTGCTAAGTCAACCAGTCAATAATATCAATCTGAATTACTAGTTATTTCTTTGTGCGCGCATTTTATTTACTTATTTAATGCATTCAGTCTAAAAGTACATGCTTTGTTTTTGTTGGTTGTATTAACGAAAACACTTTAACGAATTAACGAATAACACTTCCCAAAGGCTTTGGGTCGATGTTGGTGGTCCTTTGCCGTATATAGATCCGGTACGTGCCGGTAACAAAGCGCTATTAAGCCCGACCATCTCGGGAACGATTTATATGACCACATTAAACCTTCTAGGCCATCCCGTCCTCCCCACCCCCTAGTTCCATGAGGAACTTGGGGTCGCCAGAGCCTCGGCTGTCAATGAAACGGAATTCGCCACGGGTAGGTGAGGTTGGCAATTGGGTTGGAGAAGCTATATATTGCGCTGGGAACTCCTTGAGAGGGTTGCCTACACAACCCCTTGAAATTGGATTCAGCCAATTGGGACATACCTTTGGTGTTTGATAAATGCTTTGCGCTGACCATAATCTACTTCAATTCTTACATATCGATAACTACATGCTTTGTTACAGACTAGTTAAAAATAGAAAACAATTCAAGCTTAAACTTATATAACCTGTTATTAAAATCAAGAACACTACTGAATCGATTTGCTAGAAGTATAGTCCTAGTTATAGGTTCATTCATAGCGTAATTCCTTTTATTAGTTATTTAGATAAATAATATATTATGCCGAAGACCACGCATTGGAATATATGAATTGAACAAATTAGATAAATCAGAGCAATTAGTGCTAACGTTTATTACATTACAGGCAAGCATGAGTGAGATTCAAGTTGTTCTGTCATGCTGGTATATGATGGGAGGCCGTCTGACCAGTGAAGAATACGTAAAGCAATTTTTGTAAAAAATTTTTAAACTCTCTCAATTTTATTGGAGTTATATTCATAGAAAGGATTCCATATTATTAAGCAATATTCAAGACGACTTCTGACCAAGGATATATAAAGTGCCTTCAACGTCATAGGGTCCTTAAAGTCACTGGTGTAACGTCTAATGAACCCAACCATTGCAACAAATTTTGAAACAACGAAGTCAATGGTACTAGAAAAAGAGAGTTTGGAGTTAAAAATTACACTCAAGTCTTTACTCTTTTGACAACGGTTATGAGATTTAGTATTTAGTTTGTAGATAAAGTATGTGGCAGTTGTCTTTTTGGAATAAGACACATACACAGCATTTGTTTGAATTTAAATATAAACAAGTAAGGAAGGCTAAGTTCGGGTGTAACCGAACATTACATACTCAGTTGAGAGCTATGGAGAGAAAATAAGGAAAATCACCATGTAGGAAAATGAACCTAGGGTAACCCTGGAATGTGGTTGTATGACATGTGTATCAAATGGAAGGTATTAAAAGAGTATTTTAAGAGAGAGTAGGCCATAGTTCTATGGATGGACGCCATTTAGGGATATCGCCATAAAGGTGGACCAGGGCTGACTCTAGAATTTGTTTGTACGATATGGGTATCAAATGAAAGGTGTTACTGAGCATTTTAAGAGGGAGTGGGCCTTAGGTCTATCGGTGGACGCCTTTTCGAGATATCGCCACTAAGGTGGACCAGGGGTGATTCTAGAATGTGTTTGTACGATATGGGTATCAAATGAAAGGTGGTAATGAGTATTTTAAAAGGGAATGGGCTTTAGTTCTATAGGTGAACGCCTTTTCGAGAAATCGCCATAAAGGTGGACCAGGGGTGACTCTAGAATATGTTTGTACGATATGGGTATCAAATGAAATCTGTTAATGAGTACTTTGAAAAGGAGTGATCCTTAGTTCCATAGGTGGACGCCGTTTCGAGATATCGCCATAAAGGTGGACCAGGGGTGTCTCTAGAATGTGTTTGTACGATATGGGAATCAAATGAAAGGTGTTACTGAGCATTTTAAGAGGGAGTGGGCATTAGGTCTATAGGTGGACGCCTTTTCGAGATATCGCCATTAGGGTGGGCCAGGGGTGACTCCAGAATGTTTGTACGATATGGGTACCAAACGAAAAGTGTTACTGAGCATTTTAAGAGGGAGTGGGCATTAGGTCTATAGGTGGACACCTTTTCGAAATGTCGCCATTAGGGTGGGCGAGGGATGACTCTAGAATGTGTTTGTATGATATGGGTATCAAATGAAAGATGGTAATGAGTATTTTAAAAGGGAGTAATCCTTAGTTCTATAGGTGGACGACTTTTCGAGATATCGGAATAAAGGTGGACCAAGGGTGACTCTAGAATGTTTGTACGATATGGGTATCAAACGAAAGGTGTTACTGAGCATTTTAAGAGGGAGTGGGCATGAGGTATATAGGTGGACGCCTTTTCGAGATATCGTCATTAGGGTGGGCCAGGGGTGACTCTAGAATGTGTTTGTACGATATGGGTATCAAACGAAAGGTGTTACTGAGCATTTTAAGAGGGAGTGGGCATTAGGTCTTTAGGTGAACGCCTTTTCGAGATATCGCCATTAGGGTGGGCCAGGGGTGACTCTAGAATGTTTGTACGATATGGGTATCAAATGAAAGGTGGTAATGAGTATTTTAAAAGGGAGTAATCCTTAGTTCTATAGGTGGACGCCTTTTCGAGATATCGCCATAAAGGTGGACCAAGGGTGACTCTAGAATGTTTGTACGATATGGGTATCAAACGAAAGGTGTTACTGAGCATTTTAAGAGGGAGTGGGCATTAGGTCTATAGGTGGACGGACGCCTTTTCGAGATATCGCCATTAGGGTAGGCCAGGGGTGACTCTAGAATGTTTGTACGATATGGGTATCAAACGAAAGGTGTTACTGAGCATTTTAAGAGGGAGTGGGCATTAGGTCTATAGGTGGACGCCTTTTCGAGATATCACCATTAGGGTGGGCCAGGGGTGACTCTAGAATGTGTTTGTACGATATGGGTATCAAATGAAAGGTGGTAATGAGTATTTTAAAAGGGAGTAATCCTTAGTTCTATAGGTTTACGCCTTTTCGAGATATCGCCATAAAGGTGGACCAAGAGTGACTCTAGAATGTTTGTACGATATGGGTATCAAACGAAAGGTGTTACTGAGCATTTTAAGAGGGAGTGGGCATGAGGTATATAGGTGGACGCCTTTTCGAGATATCGTCATTAGGGTGGGCCAGGGGTGACTCTAGAATGTGTTTGTACGATATGGGTATCAAACGAAAGGTTTTACTGAGCATTTTAAGAGGGAGTGGGCATTAGGTCTATAGGTGGACGCCTTTTCGAGATATCACCATTACGGTGGGCCAGGGGTGACTCTAGAATGTGTTTGTACGATATGGGTATCAAATGAAAGGTGGTAATGAGTATTTTAAAAGGGAGTAATCCTTAGTTCTATAGGTGTACGCCTTTTCGAGATATCGCCATAAAGGTGGACCAAGGGTGACTCTAGAATGTTTGTACGATATGGGTATCAAACGAAAGGTGTTACTGAGCATTTTAAGAGGGAGTGGGCATTAGGTCTATAGGTGGACGCCTTTTCGAGATATCGCCATTAGGGTGGGCCAGGGGTGACTCTAGAATGTTTGTACGATATGGATATCAAATTAAAGGTATTAATGAGGGTTTTAAAAGCGAGTGGCCCTTAGATGTATATGTGAAGGCGTTCTCGCAATATCGACTAAAATGTGGACCAGGTGATCCAGAAAATCATCTGTCGGGTACTGCTAATTTATTTATATATGCAATACCGCTAACAGTATTCCTGCCAAGATTCCAAGGGCTGTTGATTTCACCTTGTAGAACTTTTTCATTTTCTTCTACTTAATATGGTAGGTGTCACACCCATTTTACAAAGTTTTTTCCAAAGTTATATTTTGCGTCAATAAACCAATCCAGTTACCATGTTTCATCCCTTTTTTCGTATTTGGTATAGAATTATGGCATTCTTTTCATTTTTCGTAATTTTCGATATCGATAAAGTGGGCGTGGTTATCATCGGATTTCGGCCATTTTTTATACCAAGATAAAGTGAGTTCAGATAAGTACGTGGGCTAAGTTTAGTAAAGATATATCGGTTTTTGCTTAAGTTATTGTGTTAACGGCCGAGCGGAAGGACAGACGGTGGACTGTGTATAAAAACTGGGCGTGGCTTCCACCGATTTCGCCCATTTTCACAGAGAACAGTTATCGTCATAGAATCTATGCCCCTACCAAATTTGAGAAGGATTGGTAAATTTTTGTTCGACTTATGGCATTAAAAGTATTCTAGACAAACTAAATGAAAATGGGCGGAGCCACGCCCATTTTGAAATTTTCTTTTATTTTTGTACTTTGTTGCATCATATCATTACTGGAGTTGAATTTTGACTTAATTTACTTATATACAGTAAAGATATTAAATTTTTTTGGTGAAATTTGAATTAAAAAAATTTTTTTTTTTAAAAAGTGGCCGTGTTCTTCATCCAATTTTGCTAATTTTTATTTAGCACATATATAGTAATAGTAGTAACGTTCCTGCCAAATTTCATCATGATATCTTCAACGACTGCCAAATTACAGCTTGCAAAACTTTTAAATTACCTTCTTGTAAAAGTGGGCGGTGCCACGCCCATTGTCCAAAATCTTACTAATTTTCCATTCTGCGTCATAACATCTTACTAATTTTCCATTCTGCGTCATCGCTTCAACCGCCTTTCGCAATCAATTATCGCATTTTTTCGGTTTTTCGAAATTTTCGATATCGAAAAAGTGGGCGTGGTTATAGTCCGATATCGTTCATTTTAAATAGCGATCTGAGATGAGTGCCCAGGAATCTACATACCAAATTTCATCAAGATACCTCAAAATTTACTCAAGTTATCGTGTTAACGGACAGACGGACGGACGGACATGGCTCAATCTACCTCGATTCCTTTATACCTGTACAACCAACCGTTATCAAAGTTAATATACTCTGTGAGCTCTGCTCAACTGAGTATAATTTTTGTCTGTGCACCATCCGGCAAAAGAGTCCAGATCAGCACCGTTTCAAAAAAGTTTGACAAATAAATAGTATTTTTTGTGAAATATATAGTTTTAGTGTTTTATTTCAATTATTAAAGGTGAGGAGTGATGGGAAAACATATTGAATAAAAAGTCAGGAGAAAAAATTTGTTATGAGTGCGGAAATGGTGCTAAGTCATAAAATAGCTGCTGGGTTGGCATACATGATTTTTTTTTATCTTTTTCAAAGCTTCTACACTCAAAAGCATTGCAATTAAGGTATTCTCATTCACAGTTTTGAAAAAAGAAGGTTATTTCAAAAGTTATTCATTTTTTTCGTCTCCTGTAAAATTCGTAAAAATTTACTTAGCACATTTTCACATTAAGAAACGATATAAACTTCGTATAAACCTATTGAGAGAATTTGATCAAATTCCTAAAGGAAAAAATAAGAAAATAGGTCAGCTCTATGAATCAATTATCAAGCTTTAACAATTTTGTATGACATTCTAAACATCAATCTGAAGAAAATTTTCCAGGACATAGATGTCCCCCCTAAGCAGTACATAATTCAGAAAGGCCAATTGCGAAATTGGTCTAGTAATAGCGTAAAAATTTGTACAAACTGAAATACAAGTGAAAATTTTTATTTGGCATACTAGCTAGCTTGGTATAATAATAGGGATCACATACATATATGATTACTTAATTTATAACTAAACATCGATGGCGCCACCAGGAAGAGGAATCCCTTTTTTAAACGGTTTTATTTAGCTTGACTTCACAGGCAGGCCGCACGGCCGCATGCACGGACGTTGTGATTGTAATTGAAATTTAAGTAACTTCGCGATAAGCTACAAGCTTGAAACTTGGAATATAGTTCAGAACCCGATGACAATGCAATAATAAGAAAAAAATCGCCGCTAGGTGGCGCAAAGATCGAGATATTCAAAAAATGGTATTTGTGGTCCGATTTGGTCCATATTTGGAACAAGTCCGGTAGAAGTGACATCAAAATATTATGGAGTTGGACGAGGGACAAGCATACGTGGCGCAGAGTCGAGTAAAGTCTCTGGAAGGATTATGTATTGAGGAGTTAGATTGTAACAAATTGTCAGGAAAGAGTCTTTGTAATAATGAGTCACTAAATGAACTAAAGAGAATGAGAAATAATAGGCAATGAAATAAAGACGGCGGCCACCGTGGTGTGATGGTAGCGTGCTCCGTCTACCACACCGTATGCCCTGGGTTCACACCCCGGGCAAAGCAACATCAAAATTTTAGAAATAAGGTTGTTCAATTAGAAGAAAATTTTTCTAAGCGGGGTCGCCCCTCGGCAGTGACTGGCAAGCGCTCCGAGTGTATTTCTGCCATGAAAAGCTCTCAGTGAAAACTCATCTGCCTTGCAGATGCCGTTCGGAGTCGGCATAAGACATGTAGGTCCCGTCCGGCCAATTTGTAGGGAAAATCAAGAGGAGCACGACGCAAATTGGAAGAGAAGCTCGGCCTTAGATCTCTTCGGAGGTTATCGTCATATATTAGACCAACTGAACCTTAATAAGGTTATGCTACGCCTCACATTTTTAGAAAGTTCACGCACCCAACGCTTTTATTTAATTTTCTGATCAACGCCATAGATTGTTGAGAATTATGATGACTAGTACCTAAGACCTACCTAATTATTTTCTAGCTTTTAGTATTATTATTACTTCATTTAAGTATAGTTTTCAATAAAACCGTTAAACTAAAAATTATTTTTGTTATTTATTTTATTGTTTTTAGTATTTGAAAATTTTTGCACAAAAGCAATTGAAACCCCAGCAACCGCTTCCCAAGGCAGTCGGTTCTATGTACCGGAGCGACTCGGGATTTTTTCCCGACCAAGGACTGTCATTTCAGTGTGGCCCCATTTAATTTGTTGCGTCCCTCCCACAAATTGTCATCCTCCCAGCAGCTCCTTGCAGCAGGACTGCTCCATACTCTCTTACTCCGGGAAGGCATCGAATCCAATCCGGGTCCGTCTCCTGACCCCGGTCCTGAGAAATGGTTTTGCTGCATCTGCCGGAAAAGAATCTTTTTAGGACGGTCATACTCTGTTCAGTGTGTCTCGTGCAAGGGATGGCTGCATCGGACAGGTTGTTCTGGGCTTGATCCCAAAACCCGACGTCCACGTAACTTTTATAAACCTTTTGTAGCTCCTTGCTGTTCACGCCCAAGGGCGTCCCGTAGTCTACGCCCTCGCCTATGCCCCGCTGGCCAGCAAGCCACAACAAGTACCCGCTGCTGCTCGCGCCCCACGGCGCCAACAACTCAAACAGCTGATACCACTCATAACTACTACCTTCGTAGTAGAGTTGGTAGCAATGCTGACCATCAGCCCCTGCCCCCGTCTTCTCCCCCCTCTTTTCCGGCAGCAATCGTGCAGGTCAGGGTAACAGACTCTTAGTCCCTACCTCCGTTTGCACCGTCTGCCAGCACAAAATATATAGGTTTGCGACATCCGCCCAATGCAGCTCCTGCCTTGGGTGGTGCCACTTTCCTAGATGTTCTGGTCTCCGCGACGGCAACCCCCCGACAGGTTTCATCGCGCCATGTTGCCAGGACGCAAACCCAAATCATCCGGGTACCCCAATGCTTGCCCAAGGACGCCCAGTCCCAGGGCCACAACGGCAATTGCGTCTTGGCCTTCCACAACCCAGGCGTAGTCACCCGTCACTTACCCCCAGAGTGGCGGCGTCTCCCCTTATGCACTTCAGAATTCTGCAGTTAAACTGTAACTAACTGGGAAGATTACGGAGATAGTCGATTTCATGAAGCGGCACAACATCCGCATTGCTGCGATTCAAGAGACTAAACTCACAGCAAGATCTGCATTGCAGACCTGCTCTGGGTATAATGTCCACAGGAAAGACCGCGAGAGCGGAAATGGAGGCGGCCTCGCGTTTATCATACACCACTCTGTGCAATATTATATATTTGATCCTGGCATCGACCGCAGGGACAATGTCTTAGAACGTCAAGGCCTATCTGTCCGGTCAGGCGATGCAAACCTAGAAATCATCAACATCTACATCCCTCCTGCCACCTGTTCCCCCAGTGGATATCGCCCTAATTTCAGAGCCTTACTCACTGGCAACAATCGCATTATCTTAGGCGATTTCAATGCCCATCACGATCTCTGGCACTCAAACTTGCTGGTGGACAGTAGGGGTGAGATGTTGGCGGATCAAATAGAAGAAACGACGTATGGTAGGAAGCTGTCACAGTTCGCCAGATATCTCAATCGTGAGCGCAGAACTCGTAAACTGCGTCAACTGGCAGCCGATGGTAACATTGGCATCCGACCACCTGCCTATACTTATTTCGCTCGAGCGTACCGCCGACTTCATCGTCACCGAAAAACGCACTTTCATAAACTTCAAAAAAGGAAAGGGGGAAGAATATAAATCTTTTACAGACAAACGCTTTGCTGCCCTCCCTATCCCGACTGATGCCCGCCAAGGGGAGCGTGCCTTCCGTAAGGTAATTGAATCCGCCTCGGCACGTTTCATTCCCGCCGGGAGAATTCCCGAAATCCGGCCCCACTTCCCGGCGGAGGCCGCAAACTTAGCCAGAGAACGTGACCTTATAAGACAGCTTGATCCAAGCTACCCCCAAATAAGGTATATAAACCAACGCATCAAATTGCTTGTGGACGACCACAAGCGGGCGAAATGGGAGGAGCACCTAAGAGCTTGTAACCTCTCTACCGGTGTGGGTAAACTTTGGTCCACCGTAAAGTCCCTATCGAATCCGACTAAGCACAAAGACAAAGTTTCCATCGTCTTTCGCGACAAAGTGCTGTCGGATGCGAAAAAATGCGCGAGCGCTTTCTGCCGACAATATATAATGCATCCTACGGTCGACAAAGATAGACGGAGAGCCAATAGACACGCACATAAACACAAATTCAGCGCGTCACCAATCACCATCACCGGTCAGAGGTTGAGGACGCCATTGGTCGTGCTAAACCATCCAAAGCAGTGGGCCAGACGGCATAGCCATGCCGATGCTTAAAAGCCTAGGGAAAGAGGGTTTCAAATATTTAGCGCATGTCTTCAACCTGTCTCTTTCCACCTTTGTCATACCCGAGAAATGGAAAATGGCCAAGGTGGTCCCGCTACTAAAGCCTGGGAAACCAGCTAACATAGGTGAGTCGTATCGTCCGATATCTCTCCTATCGCCAGTGGCAAAGATGCTTGAAGCCATCTTTCTCCCTAATTTCCAAGCAAATTTGCAGCTAGCCCCTCATCAGCATGGCTTCAGAAAACTCCATAGCACTACCACCGCGCTAAATGCCATTAGCACCCAGATAAATTGCGGTTTAAATCAATACCCCCACCATAGAACAGTACTCGTAGTGCTAGACCTATCAAAAGCTTTTGATACGGTCAACCATGGCTCGTTACTGCAAGACCTGGAAGGGTCTACCCTTCCCCCATGTCTTAAAAGGTGGACCGCAAATTATCTGGGTGGTCGGCAGGCATCTGTGCAATTTAGAAACGAAACATCAAAACCAAGGAGAATTAAACAAGGGGTGCCACAGGGTGGTGTCCTATCCCCGCTTTTGTTTAATTTCTACATATCTAAGCTACCTTCACCACCGGAAGGAGTCACAATCGTTTCCTACGCCGATGACTGCACGATAATGGCCACAGGCCCAGGCCCAAAGATCGATGCGCTATGCAATAAAATAAACGGCTACCTCCCTGATCTCTCCAGTTTTTCGCCTCGCGAAACCTGGCATTATCACCGACTAAATCTTCCGCGACCTTATTTACAACATGGACGTCCCAAATGTCGACCATTTTGAACATCCACGTCGATGGCACTACCCTACCGACTGTCCTACATCCCAAAATCTTGGGTGTGACGTTTGATCAGGATCTACATTTTGGTAAGCACGAAACCGCAATTGTTCCGACAATTCAGGGCCGTAACAAAATCCTCAAATCCCTCGCTGGCAGTACCTGGGGAAAAGATAAAGAAACGCTCGTGACTACATACAAAGCAATTCGCCAGCCGATTACGTGCTACGCGTCACCCAAATGTCGCCAAGCCTAAAAATTACCCACTGGAAGAAACTACAGGCCTGCCAAAATACTGCTCTCAGAATCGCCACGGGCTGTCTTCTTATGTCCCCAGAATACCATCTGCATAATGAGGCGAGAATACTCCCCATCAGGGAGAGAAATGAGATGCTGACCAAACAGTTTCTGTTGAATACCCAGAAACCTGGGCATCCCAACAGACATCTGATTGACGAACCAGCACCGCCTAGGGGCCTAAGGAGTCATCTCCGTAAGCATTTTGAGGAAATACGGCACCTGAGAACCCAGCCGTATGAAGCGAAAAAACACAAGCAGGTCCTTGGTGAACTCCATAGACAGGCGTCGGACCTTTATGTCGGGAATTGCCCGGTGAATCCAGTACTTGAAGAAAAATATCCAGAACTCGCGGAAGAGGAACGCATACTCCCCAGGGAAACGCGTGTCACTCTTGCTCAACTTCGTTCTGGATACTGTAACAGGTTAAACTCTTACCTATCCAGAATCAACCCCGACATACAAAATGTATGCCCCGCTTGCAATGTGTCCCCACATGACACCAACCATCTCTTTAATTGTAATGTGGAACCAACGCCTCTAACACCCCTTTCCTTATGGTCCACCCCTGTTGAAACGGCAAGTTTCCTTGGACTCCCGTTAGAGTATATTGATGACAATTTGTGATCGGTCGCGGCTATTAGGTGGGGCGAGCATTGCTACAATAACAACAACAACAACAACAAACCCCAGCAACAGCTGATCAACAATTTGATCTTTAATAAAAAAATCAAACCTATGACCTCTAGGTAATTTTATTAACAGCCAATAAAATTACAAACAACACTAATGGTCAACACTTAACTAGTATAAAAAATCTAACCACAAATAGGAGAACGAAAATACGTCAAAAACAATTATGAGAATTGAGCTGTGAGCCTTGAACTTTAGACGGAATTAAGTAATTTTCTTATTTAACAAACATATTAACATATGTGAAACTACAAAATGCTAAACTTATTCGAAACTAATGCTACTTCGTGAAAAAATTGCTGACCAGTTTCTAAGTAATCATTCTACTTTATAAAATATACATTTGGGAATTAAGTAGTACCTACTAATTAAAAGTTTCACTTGTAAGAACTATAGTAAGCGCTGGATCAGAAAATTTTCTTTTATTCTAAACGAAATTCGTTGACAAATCAATTACAAATATTTTTATACCCAGCTGTACTTGTACAAGGGTATTATAACTTTGATTGGATGGTTGGTTGTACAGGTATAAAGAAATCGAGATAGATATAGACTTCCGTATATCAAAATCATCAGTATCGAAAAAAAATTGATTGTCCGTCCGTCCGTTAACACGATAACTTGAGTAAATATTGAGATATCTTCACCAAATTTGGTACACGAGCTTATCTGGACCCAGAATAGATTGGTGTTGAAAATGGAAAATGTGAAATGTGGAAAAAACCTGGTTATTTGGTAAATAATACACCTAGAATGTTGAAATTTGACGTGTGGACTGATATTGGACTCTTGATAAAAATTTTAAAAACATTTTTTAAATGGGTGTGACATCGCTCACCTGTTATAAAATCAATTTTACAAATATTATTAATCATAAATCAAAAATCGTTAAACCAATCGTAACAAAATTCAGCAGAGAGGTTGCCTTTACTATAAGGAATGCTTTGAAGAAAAATTTACGAAATCGGTTAAGGACCACGCCCACTTTTATATAAAAGATTTTTAAAAGGGTCGTGGACGAATAAAATAAGCTATATCTTTGCAAAAAAGAGCTTTATATCAATGGTATTTCATTTCCCAAGTGGATTTATAACAAAATGTTCTAGGCATGGTAAATAAAAGAATATAAAAACATTTTAATTGCAAAACTTTTATATCTATGTAGCGTAGTTTCTTATTGGTCAAAAATTTAATTGAAGCGGTTGGGTCATTCCCGTTTGAATGTTCCGATTTTTTTGCCATAGTTAATCCTGAATTGTATGCCCCTATTACGTTCTACAACTCAACTCTCTTTCAGTTTACAACCTTGTGTTGGTATAGTTGTCAAACACATCGAAATCTGACAACTGATTACTATCAGTTGTCTCAGAAAATTTTGAAGTAGTAGGAAAAACAAAACAAACAAATTTTATAATCAGCAATTGTGTACACATTGGTAGTTCCAAGGGATTGGAGTGATCATGCGAATTTTTTCCTTATTTGGGAATTGTCAAAGTTTTATACCAACATTTTCGTGGTTATAAAATAAATCTATGCTAATATGCATTTTCCTATTAATAAAAAAATCACTGTTGCACATGCTTAAATTTCTGCCACAAATTGATCAGCTGTTCATTTATCTGTCAAATCATCACTTTTTTAGGTTGGCGGCCGCCGTGGTGTGAGGGTAGCGTGCTCCGCCTACCACACCGAAGATCCTGGGTTCACGCCCGGGCAAAGCTACATCAAAATTTTTAGAAACAAGTTTTTTCAATTAGAAGAAAATTTTTCTAAGCAGGGTCGCCCCTCGGAGTGTATTTCTGCCATTATCTGCCTTGCAGATGCCGTTCGGAATCGGCATAAAACAAGTAGGTCCCATTCAGCCAATTTGCAGGAAAAAACTAGAGGAGCAGGACGAACATTGGAAGAGAAGCTCGGCCTTAAATCTCTTCGGAGGTTATCGTGCCTTACATTTATTTTATTTTTTTTTTATTTTTTAACATCAATTCAACTTCAACTGAAATTGTAATTTTTGTAATTTGTAATACCAAACAGGAGTAGAGTTGTTTAAGAGTTGAGTTGTTTTAATTACAATCCCACTAAGTTGAGTTGTAAACCGTAATAGAGACATTAAATGGCATAATAATTTTTTATTGTAAATGTGCAATCTTGCAAAATTTACCTTTCATATTTACAACTCAGATATGAGAAAATGTGTATCAAATCAATTTATAAAGAAATTTGAGTACCCGGCACACTTTTTTATGCCCGAAAATTGGTTTGCAAAAGTGAGTACTCAAAATTGAGCCTCGCTTCTCTCTTCTCTATGCCATTCTCTTCTACTTTATCTTCGTATTTCGTCTTAATGATGTCCATCCCATATTCCATTTATCTTCCTCCCACTCACGAACCCATTCCCACTCCCATTCCTATTTCCGCTTACACTCCTAGTCCCACAACCATTCCGAGTTCCATATATCTATCTCAATTAAATTTCCTCATATATAGAATCTCTATACGAAATAGGGAACACCTGTTTCACCTGACCGGCCGATTTCAATATCTTTGTTATTATAAACTACTACGAAACTATATGCAACTAACGCACGTACAATTTTTAAAATCTCATTCATCTTTACGTATAAGATAGATACTTGAGACGTTGTTCTCTTGCCTGAAATATGCCAAAAACAAAATTTTGTATCTTTTTGCCTTTCCCTCCTCCAATCCATGTTTGATCCCTGTTTTTCCTCAGTATCTTCCCCCTTTCACCTTTAGATTTTTCTCTCTTCTACTCCCACTTAATTCCTCTCCCTTAATCCCTATCTACTTTGCTTCATCTCCTTCCCTTCTCTAGGTTCCTATCCTTACTAACGTCCCTTTTTTAGAATAGGTCGATGCGTCAGAAAGCTTGAAAAAATCACATTTTTTAAAAACATCTGGAGCTTCAAACCAGACATTATAATGCGTTTTTTTATCATAAGATTGCCGGAACATAGTCTGGGCTAAATAAATATAATTCAATTACTTCACCTAACTATATTTAGATATAATGGACGATTTCTTAAATCTTTGTTGTTGTGACTTTACAATCCGTGCAACCCGTGCAACGTTTGCAAGCGAGGCAAAGCGAATACCCCTAACACGTTTTACTATACATCCCTAAGACAATTTTTAATCCAAATACGAACTGTTTAGAACTGTGGTAAATCGTAAGAAATATCTCAGCCCTGACAGGTGGCATTCATTCAGTTAAATTATTTAACTAGAAAGCTTCTAGTATTTGCCAAGAAGACGGAATTAGTTTATAACATAGGTCCTGGTTTTTGATAGGGTTCTTGAGTTTGGTCGTTAAACAAACTTATGGTAACACTACAGACTCACTCAGTCTATGTGAGGTCCTCATGGACCGGCCAGTTCAACCTAACCTAACCTAAGAGGTTATTTACATATTTGTGTTAGTTATATATTTATGTTAATATACATACGTAATGTTCGCCAAATAAAATTAAAATTATAAAAACATAATTAGTAAATATTTACGTACGAAAAAATGGAATATGCAAAGGCATAGGTTTGGTTATGTACCTGAAAAAGAGGAAAAGAAATTTTTTATAAAACTGTGAAATAAATTATTTGAGCAGTATCTAAATATGTACATACATACATACATATATACAGCAGCGAACAGTGACAATTTTTATCAATCGTCGTCAAATAAAATCTTTTTTATTGTACATAGATATTCTATGATTTTTATTCTTAGCTGAGCAGAGCTCACACCGTATATTAATTTTGTTCGCATAACGGTACCCCGTAACGGCATAAACTAATAGATATAGACATCTATATATCAAAATGATCTGGGCGAAAAACGAAATTCATTTAGCCATGTCCGTCCGTCCGTCCGTAAGCACCATAACTTGAGTAAATTTTGAGGTATCTTGATGAAATTTGGTACGTGGGTTTCTGGGCGCTCATCTCAGATCGCTATTTAAAATGAACGAAATCGGACTATAACTGCGCTCACTTTTTCGATATCGAAAATTTCGAAAAACCGAAAAAGTGCGATAATTCATTACCAAAGACGGATAAAGCGATGAAACTTGGTAGGTGGGTTCAACTTATAACGAAGAACAGAAAATTAGTAAAATTTTGGACAATGTGCGTGGCACCGCCCACTTTTAAAAGCAGGTAATTTAAAAGTTTTGCGAGCTGTAATTTGCCAGCTGAGTATGTAATGTTCGGTTACAACCGAACTTAGCCTACCTTACTTGTTGGAACTGAAACTATGCAGCCCAATCTCAAAAACATTTTCAATATTGTGAACTTTTATCTGAGTGAAAAAGAAAGAAAGTACCAAATCGTGGCTACTACCTAAAGACGTCCAAAATTGAAAAAGGGCACCAGCGGACCAACTGGGGTTGGAAGGGACCATTTTTAGCCCAAACGGACCAAAGAGGCAACCGTGTGTACATACTTAGCATAAATACGAGTTAAACACACCAGGGATGTAACGGAAGTGAGTTTACTGGAACAAGAATTGAAATTTGTTTTGTTTTATCGCAATCAGAACCGAGAACTGAATATAAGCAAGTACATAGCAATATCTAGCAAGAATAGAAAAATAATATTAAACAAGTAAGGAAGTCTAAGTACGGGTGAAACCGAACATTACATACCCAGCTGTACACTTGAAATGCTGTTGTTGTTTGTTTTGTGTGCTTAATAGTGTTACAAGGCTGCGCAATAATACATATACATATGATTCTATTCTGAACGAATTTTTCTTCGAGTTATGGCTCCCGAAACATAGAAAATTGCTTAGTCATAAAACGGACCCATTTTTTAAAATTTGAACTTGTTCCTATTTATTGTTATAAATCCACTTGGGAAATGAAATACCATTGATATAAAGCTCTTTTTTGCAAAGATATAGCTTATTTTATTCGTCCACGACCCTTTTAAAAATCTTTTATATAAAAGTGGGCGTGGTCCTAAACCAATTTCGTTAATTTTTCTTCAAAGCATTCCTTATAGTAAAGACAACCTCTCTGCCGAACTTTGTTACTATAGGTTTAACGATTTTTGATTTATGATTAAAAATATTTGTAAAATTGATTTTATTACAAGTGGGCGTTCCCACGCCCATTTTAAAATTTTTTTTCAAATTTTTATCAAGACTCTCAATATCAGTCCAAACGTCAACATTCTAGGTGTATTATTTACTAAATAATCAGGTTTTTTATGTTTTACAAAATGTTATATATATAAAAAGTGGGCGTGTTTATCATCGTGTACCAAATTTGGTGAAGATATCTCAATATTTACTCAAGTTATCGTGTTAACGGGCAGACGGACGGACACGGATCAATCAATTTTTTTTTTTTGATACTGATGATTTTGATATATGGAAGTCTATATCTATCTCAGTTCCTTTATACCTGTACAACCAACCGTTATCCAATCAAAGTTATAATACCCTGTGTACAATTACAGATGGGTATAAAAATTCTTGAATCAGGGGTTAAGGCAAGTATTATGACTTGCTAAGAAACTAAATATGCGAAACGTACGTAAACCTGACCGATTTTCGTTATACATTCGAATTCAAACAGTGGGAACCGAAATCCGAATCGAAGATCTTTTACCTAGAAAAGAGTGAATTTTCTTTTTTGAAGCGAAACCAATTATGGCAACTTTTTCTACCGCCATTAAAGCCAAGACAAGCCGCTTGGAAAATATTTCGGTTGTCTTGACGAAAAAGTTCGGTACGTACGTTAAGCTCATTGTAGCCTAAGCCAGAAGTTTTGATTTTGAAGTATCTTCCTGTATAAAGCGACGCCCAGCCTTGTTGTATGGTTCTTCATTATCAAGTTCTGGTCGAACTTTAATCAAACACTTTCGGAGTCACCACACCACCCAATTTGTGTGTCGTAGATAAATATTCGTAATTTTTTATGCTCAGGCCTACTCCATGATGTTTTTTTTTGTGTTTCAACTAGTCACTTCCTTGCAAAAAATCGTGCGATTAATCCCTTTTGTCTATATTTGGGCATAGATGGTTCCCTTTAGTCCTTTTCGGGTATAGTTGGGATTTAGTCAGTTTGAAATCTATGTAGCTCAGTTTAAGATATATAAAAAAAACGGCAACGAATTGAGTAAAATAAAAAATATTACAGGTGATTGAATCGAATTATTTAAGAAAAATGCAGAGCCTTATACTGAACCTAAATTGCTAGGATTTAACGACTACGCCGGAGTTCGGGCTAAATTTCCTAAGAAAATTCATCACATATGTTTGGTGGCCTGGCGAACCCTTCGATTTTGTTTCTGCCATGAAAAATGCGACTGGGCCCTTTGAATCCTTATTGAACCGAAAAGGTACTACTAGTCTTCACATGTTCCCATATGGGTACAAAGGGGATTGGTCCTATCGATCCCTTTCGGGTATAAATGGGTACAATTAGTCTCTTCATAGGACATGTTCAAACAAAAGGGAACAGTTCAAAGCATACAAAGAGATCAAAACTGGCATTGGTCGCATACTTCATTGCGACTAACACCGGATTCATTCTAGACTAATCGCATTTTTTGCAGGGTTGTTTCGTTTAAAAAAATTTAATACATTATGACACATACATAAATAGTTTATCTAATGTTCATAAAAATTTTAAAATTTAACATATTTGCACATTGACATTGACCGCATAACACCACTTGTTGAGATGGAAAAAGAAGCTAAAATTATGTTTAGTTTTTACCAAATACTTTTTTATTTATTCATGTCTCTGCTTAATTCATTTATGCTCTTTCTTTTGTTATTTCTTTTAAGTTAACACGTCTGTTTCTAAGACGACATACTTTCTAAAAATCTTTAAGATCAAGAAAAACCACATTGACAAACAAAAACAATAAGAACAAGACCCATTGTGATATTCGGTGCTTGTGATGGCAGGCACCTAAGAACAAAGCGAGAATAAATATACAAAAAAGTTCAGATTAAATGCTACTTAGCTAGCGGCGCGAGAGGAAGAGCTTTTTTATAATATTTACTTACGTGCTAGGGATGCTACTAAAGTCAGATTACCGCAACTGAAGACGAAAGCGAAATTTTTATACTCAGTTGAGCAGAGCTCACAGAGTATATTAACTTTGATTGCATAACGGTTGGTTGTACAGGTATAAAGGAATCGAGATAGATATAGACTTCCATATATCAAAATCATCAGTATAGAAAAAAAATTTGATTGAGCCATGTCCGTCCGTCCGTCCGTCTGTCCGTTAACACGATAACTTGAGTAAATTTTGAGGTATCTTGATGAAATTTGGTATGTATATTCCTGGGCACTCATCTCAGATCGCTATTTAAAATGAACGATATCGGACTATAACCACGCCCACTTTTTCGATATCGAAAATTTCGAAAAACCGAAAAAATGCGATAATTCATAGCCATAGGCGGTTAAAGCGATGAAATTTGGTAGATGGGTTGAAGTTATGACGCGGAATAGAAAATTAGTAAGATTTTGGACAATGGGCGTGGCACCGCCCACTTTTACAAGAAGGTAATTTAAAAGTTTTGCAAGCTGTAATTTGGCAGTCGTTCAAGATATCATGATGAAATTTGCCAGGAACGTTACTGCTATTACTATATATGTGCTAAATAAAAATTAGCAAAATTGGATGAAGAAAACGCCCACTTTTTAAAAAAAATTTTTTTTAAATTCAAATTTTAACAAAAAATTTAATATCTTTACTGTATATAAGAAAATTAAGTCAAAATTCAACTCCAGTAATGATATGATGCAACAAAATACAAAAATAAAAGAAAATTTCAAAATGGGCGTGGCTCCGCCCATTTTCATTTAGTTTGTCTAGAATACTTTTAATGCCATAATTCGAACAAAAATTTACCAATCCTTCTCAAATTTGGTAGGGGCATAGATTCTATGACGGTAACTGTTCTCTGTGAAAATGGGCGAAATCGGTGGAAGCCACGCCCAGTTTTTATACACAGTCCACCGTCTGTCCTTCCGCTCGGCCGTTAACACAATAACTTGAGCAAAAACCGACATATCTTTACTAAACTTAGCCCACGTACTTATATGAACTCACTTTATCTTGGTATAAAAAATGGCCGAAATCCGACCATAACCGATATCGAAAATTACGAAAAATGAAAAAAATGCCATAATTCTATACCAAATACGAAAAAAGGGATGAAACATGGTAACTGGATTGGTTTATTGAAGCAAAATATAAGTTTGGAAAAAACTTTGTAAAATGGGTGTGACACCTACCATATTAAGTAGAAGAAAATGAAAAAGTTCTACAAGGCGAAATCAACAGCCCTTGGAATCTTGGCAGGAATACTGTTAGTGGTATTGCATATATAAATAAATTAGCAGTACCCGACAGATGATTTTCTGGATCACCTGGTCCACATTTTGGTCGATATCGCGAGAACGCCTTCACATATACATCTAAGGGCCACTCGCTTTTAAAACCCTCATTAATACCTTTAATTTGATATCCATATCGTACAAACACATTCTAGAGTCACCCCTGGCCCACCCTAATGGCGATATCTCGAAAAGGCGTCCACCTATAGACCTAATGCCCACTCCTCTCTTAAAATGCTCAGTAACACCTTTGGTGCGCAAATGAAAGAGTGAACAACGTGATATTCTACAACTGATTGAACAGATATACTTCAATATAAATTACAATACTCAAAAGTTAGTTGTTGATCGTGCACATGGCAGAATGAATAATAATAATAAGAAGAGAACAGGAAGTGTCAGTCATCTGTCATAGGTGATAGATAGTTGCCAGACGTATGTTGCCAAAGACCTTTGTGTGGGAGTTGCCACATGACTCCCCCGCTAATGACCCAGCCGATCAGGAATTTTTATTCGTCTCCCTGATCTAGTTTGTTTTACTGGTGCCTGTGACTCTATTTTATCTTGCTTTTGACAATTTATCTCGTAGATTGGCTCGTCGGTTTGCTTTTCAGTAAATGCGGGTTTCAGACGATCTATTGACACGATTTTGTTTTCTCCGTTGATATTGAGTTTAAAATGTTTTTTTTTTCATGTTTTCGTACTTCGAATGGGCCACAGTATGGAGCTTGTAGTGGTGTTTTGTGGCCATCGACTCGCACAAATACATACTTGGCATTCGGAAGATCCGGATGTATGAAAATTGATGGTGAATCGTGGAAGGAGGTTTCACGAGGTCTGATGTTGTTCATTTTACGTTTGAAAGAGTTGATAAAATCGCTGTCTTTTATATTCTTCGCCGCCTCATTGAAAAATTGTCCTGGTATTGTGAGAGTTTTTCCATAAACCATTTCAGCTGGCGATGCATTCAGGTCGTCTTTTACAACCGAGCGTAGTCCGAGTAAAATGAGAGGTAACTCTTTGAACCAGTCGTAATTTTCCAGTTTCGCTTTTAATGAGGATTTTAATGAGCGATGCCAACGTTCGATAATACCATTTGCTTTCGGGTTGTATGCTGTCGTTCGCAAGTGTTTTACCCCAAGTAATCGATTCAGCTCATTGAACAAGGTGGACTCGAACTGTCGGCCTTGGTCTGTCGTTATTTTTTTTTGGTACACCAAATCGGGAGATCCACCCTGATACTAATGTGTCTGCGACTGTTTCGGCGGAGATGTTTGAGATGGGGAGGGCTTCGGGCCAACGGCTGGCTCGGTCGATGCACGTTAGTAAATACGTGAAGCCTTTAGATTCGGGTAGTGGCCCTACTAGGTCGATGTTAATGTGTTCAAATCGGTCACATGTGATATCGTAATGTTCAATGGGTGATCTCGTATGTCGATGTACCTTAGCTTTTTGACATTTTAAACAATTACGGACGAATTGTTTACAATCTTTGCGTAAATTGTCCCAGACAAATCGTTGCTGAACAAGTTTTGTTGTGCCGCGTACTCCGGGATGGCGCAGGTCGTGCAATTTGCCTATAACGAGATTCCGAAATTTGTTAGGAACGAAAGGGCGAATATAATTACCAGAAACCTCGCAGAACAGTTCTGCCTCCGATCCAGGAATTTTTACTTGTTTCAGTCGGATACGGGTGCTTTTGTTTTTGAGCAATGTATTGAGAGAGGTGTCGTTTTGTTGTTTAGCGGCCATTTCTTCTAAATTTATCTCGCCTCCTCCGATTGCATCAATTCTTGATAGTAGATCTGGAACGACGTTATCTTTCCCTGGGACGTGGCGAATGTGTGTTGTGAATTCGCTGATGTAACTTAATTGTGCTGCACGTCGTGGAATAATTTTTTCGCTGAATGTTGTGAACGCGAATGACAATGGCTTATGATCGCAATGTACTTCGAATTCACGTCCGTGCAATAGGTACTCAAAGTATTTTATTGAGCGATAAATTGCTAATAATTCTCCAGTCGTTTCGATGAAGTGTGTTACGTTCGCCCTCTCTTTTACCCGAAATGATGGCTTATCGTCGAGCAAGTCTTTGAATTCTGTTAGCAGAAACGCACATTTGATTGTTGAATCAATTATGGTTACCTGTTGCCAGAACTTCACCCTTCGAAGACAACCCTGTCATTGGATGGATCGATCAGACGTTTTCGTTTTATGTCAACAAGCAATCCATATTCGTTTAAAAAATCTGCTCCAATTATCGAAGTAGAGCAATCGGCTATAGTGAAATTCCATGGAAGTTCGCGTCGTAATCCAAGGCTTACAGTTAAAAGACGTTTGCCATATGTTTGTATTGGCGAACCATTTGCCGCGTAATATTGTGCGTACTCTTCTACTTTGGCATTGTTGTAGCAGCTACGTAATTTTTCTTTCATACGATGAGTTGGTCTCAGTATAGAGTGATCAGCACCAGAATCAATTAAAAAGTCAGTGTCGGTTAGTTTGTCGTGGATAAACAGGCGTTTAGATGTCGTGCATAGCGTCGAAGCCTGTGTCGAAACTGCACACGTTAGTTTTTTTGTTTTGCTTTGAACGAGCATGGTGAACGACAGTTTTTCGCATTGTCTCCCAGTTTGCGGTGATACCAGCATACGTCGCTATTATCGTCATCTTCTTTGTCGCTTCGCTTTTTGTTTGTTGACCGGCCCCGTTTTCGATGCGGTGTGTGTTCTCGCCGAGTAGATCACTTTGGCGTTTCGATTGCGCTTAGCCGATTGGATAATTTGTCTAATTTTTGTTGGATTATTCCTAACGTTTGTTCCAATGGCGCGGTTTTTTCAACGCTGGAAATGGTTACTTTGTCTGAAACTTCCCACATTCGGGCGGCGATCTGTGCGAGGTCATCTAACTTATCTTTTGATGCGGCCAAAACAGTTCTCGTTGTTTGTGAAAGCTTTTTCATCCATAGATTTTTGATGAAATCATCGCCAACGTCTTTCGATGCGAGGGATTTAATTTTTTGTAACGCCTGTGATGGCCTCATGTCACACAGCGGCTCGTTGGAAATCAACTTCTCGAATTTTATTGTTGCCGTTTCTGAGTAGATTGATATGAGTTGTTGCTTCAGTTTGTCGTATTTTTCGTCGTTGAATGGTTCAAGTAGCAATTGCCTCACTTGCAGAGCTACTTTGCTTGATAAGTTTTCGACAGTGTGCAAGTATTTTGATTTATTTGAGGTTATTTTTCGTGCCTCAAAATGTGATTCTACGATGACGAACCATAGTTCCGGGTCGTTTTCATAAAACTGCGTGAATTTGACTTCCGAGACAGATGTTATTTGGTTTGCCGAGGAGAATCCATTCTGTCCTGACGACTGCTGTGCACTTATGGACAATGCCTCGTTTAATTGAATTTTGAGCGATTCAATTTGTTCAGCAAGTTCTTCACTGGTAGGCATTTTGCTTTCATTCACGTCCAATATAAATATGAAAGATATATTTCAATATAAATTACAATACACAAAAGTTAGTTGTTGATCGTGCACATGGCAGAATGAATAATAATAATAAGAAGAGAACAGGAAGTGTCAGTCATCTGTCATAGGTGATAGATAGTTGCCAGACGTATGTTGCCAATGACCCTTGTGTGGGAGTTGCCACACACCTTTCTTTTGATACCCATATCGTACAAACATTCTAGAGTCACCCCTGGCCCACCCTAATGGCGATATCTCGAAAAGGCGTCCACCTATAGACCTAATGCCCACTCCCTCTTAAAATGCTCAGTAACACCTTTCGTTTGATACCCATATCGTACAAACATTCTAGAGTCACCCCTGGCCCACCCTAATGGCGATATCTCGAAAAGGCGTCCACCTATAGACCTAATACCCACTCCCTCTTAAAATGCTCAGTAACACCTTTCGTTTGATACCCATATCGTACAAACATTCTAGAGTCACCCTTGGTCCACCTTTATGGCGATATCTCGAAAAGGCGTCCACCTATAGAACTAAGGATTACTCCCTTTTAAAATACTCATTACCACCTTTCATTTGATACCCATATCGTACAAACACATTCTAGAGTCACCCTGGCCCACCCTAATGGCGATATCTCGAAAAGGCGTCCACCTATAGACCTAATGCCCACTCCCTCTTAAAATGCTCAGTAACACCTTTCGTTTGATACCCATATCGTACAAACATTCTAGAGTCACCCTTGGTCCACCTTTATGGCGATATCTCGAAAAGGCGTCCACCTATAGAACTAAGGATTACTCCCTTTTAAAATACTCATTACCACCTTTCATTTGATACCCATATCGTACAAACACATTCTAGAGTCACCCCTGGCCCACTCTAATGGCAATATCTCGAAAAGGCGTCCACCTATAGACCTAATGCCCACTCCCTCTTAAAATACTCAGTAACACCTTTCGTTTGATACCCATATCGTACAAACATTCTAGAGTCACCCCTGGCCCACCCTAATGGCGATATCTCGAAAAGGCGTCCACCTATAGACCTAATACCCACTCCCTCTTAAAATGCTCAGTAACACCTTTCGTTTGATACCCATATCGTACAAACACATTCTAGAGTCACACCTGGCCCACCCTAATGACGATATCTCGAAAAGGCGTCCACCTATAGACCTCATGCACACTCCCTCTTAAAATGCTCAGTAACGCCTTTCGTTTGATACCCATATCGTACAAACATTCTAGAGTCACCCTTGGTCCACCTTTATGGCGATATCTCGAAAAGGCGTCCACCTATAGAACTAAGGATTACTCCCTTTTAAAATACTCATTACCATCTTTCATTTGATACCCATATCATACAAACACATTCTAGAGTCACCCCTGGCCCACCCTAATGGCGACATTTCGAAAAGGCGTCCACCTATAGACCTAATGCCCACTCCCTCTTAAAATGCTCAGTAACACTTTTCGTTTGATACCCATATCGTACAAACATTCTAGAGTCACCCCTGGCCCACCCTAATGGCGATATCTCGAAAAGGCGGCCACCTATAGACCTAATGCCCACTCCCTCTTAAAATGCTCAGTAACACCTTTCATTTGATTCCCATATCGTACAAACACATTCTAGAGACACCCCTGGTCCACCTTTATGGCGATATCTCGAAACGGCGTCCACCTATGGAACTAAGGATCACTCCTTTTCAAAATACTCATTAACAGCTTTCATTTGATACCCATATCGTACAAACATATTCTAGAGTCACCCCTGGTCCACCTTTATGGCGATTTCTCGAAAAGGCGTTCACCTATAGAACTAAAGCCCATTCCCTTTTAAAATACTCATTACCACCTTTCATTTGATACCCATATCGTACAAACACATTCTAGAGTCACCCCTGGTCCACCTTAATGGCGATATCTCGAAAAGGCGTCCACCGATAGACCTAAGGTCCACTCCCTCTTAAAATGCTCAGTAACACCTTTCATTTGATACCCATATCGTACAAACAAATTCTAGAGTCAGCCCTGGTCCGCCTTTATGGCGATATCCCTAAATGGCGTCCATCCATAGAACTATGGCCTACTCTCTCTTAAAATACTCTTTAATACCTTCCATTTGATACACATGTCATATAACCACATTCCAGGGTTACCCTAGGTTCATTTTCCTACATGGTGATTTTCCTTATTTTGTCTCCATAGCTCTCAACTGAGTATGTAATGTTCGGTTAAACCCGAACGTAGCCTTCCTTACTTGTTAAATTTGATTTATAGTAGACGAAAGCACAGTCACAAGTGCTTATCGGAGAATAGTGGATACACTTAGGCCCGGTTTTTCAGTACAAAGTTCAAATCAGTTTGTCAGTTAAACTACGCTTAAACTTATTCTGCCGTTTTTCAGTCTACTTTAACTGAAGTTTAAGCTGAGCTTAAGCGGCAGATCTGGCAGAGTTAAACTCTAGTTAACCGATCAGTTATTGGCGTTCGTTCGAAATGGCGTCGAATATACCCAACAAGCATTTGGGCTTGAGTGCCATTAGAGCTTATGTTGATAGCTAGGCATATTTCTAAAATCTCAAGAGTTGTCTTGAAACAGTGGCTCAACTTGAGAATCATAGTGTAATCAGCAAAATAGGGAATTTTTATAAAGCGAAAAATGTTATTAAGTTGAAAAATGATACTTCCCAACTTGTGGCTATTTGACTGCACTCGAAGTGTATGATTCCAATACTACAGTATTTTCACGAAAATAAAATAAAATATATATGATTTATTTTTGATAAATTACGCTTCATTAGTCCTATCAATCAGATGTTTATTTCTCACAATAAACAGCTGTTGGCTTTGGTGGTACCACCTTGGATATTTTTTTTTTTTTCAACTTCACATCAACTCGATATCCAATGTAGGATATCAACTGGAGAAACGTGTTGAATATTCATTTGAGTACTATACATTTCTCAAAATCTCCCAAAGGTTGGATAATAATTGGAAAATATTAATGACGTTAGAGATCAACTCGGAAACTTTTATTTTTACAAAATTTTTCAAAGGCTGGATAGTGATTGGAGAATGAAGTTGCATATCAACTCGAGAACTATTTGGTTTAAAAATAATTAAATAGTGATGTGGGATATCACTTACGGAATAGATATATATGTAGGAATACAATAAAACATTGTAGGAATACATACTTATGGCATTACGTTATGGCGTAAGGTACACTAAGTTATACATATGTGAACACAGCCTAAGTACTGGTCACACCTTATGTTTATGTTTATGAAATAGCGAGTAAGTCGTTTGTAAAGAACTAGAGAATAAGAAAATACGATGTACAAGCCATTTTGAAGAAATAAAAAGAGATGGATTCGATTTTGGACACCGACGTGACTGCAAGTGTTTTCTTTATTCCCCGCGGATTGATATAATATTGCATATATTTAAATTTTTTTCCATGTTTGTTGGGTAAACAAAATCCAGCTGATTCCGTACGTCACACCAGGGGGATTTTAAATCATTTTCCCCATGGTTCTTCCAACATTAGAAACACTGGAGGAAGATTGCTTAAATTGCACGCGCGTCAATTCTCACATTGACAGCCAATATCCCTCAGCCATAATCCCTCAGCACAACTTCTATAAGTGTGTTACGAGTGTAAGCAATGGAAAGAGTCGGTCGAGAAACCGATCCGAAACTGAATAAGCGTCAAAGTAGAACACATAATTATTTCAACTACATAGTAAAATCAAATAAAGATTGTGAGAATATAGTATAAACATAAATAAATTTAAAAAAAAGTTAAAAATATTGGTAATTTCGTTCATAAATTGAACTTTTAACTAAATAGAAACAGAGCATAGCTAGATATTTCACTCTTCTTTATACCATACATACGTTTTGAGGTATGCGTTGAAATTGCGCAACCTGGGTATTTTTATTTGATCGCTTATAACTTACGCAGTTTTGCATCGATTTTCTTCGATGATAGCTTATCTTTTTTCTAATAAAACAGAGCTTTACGTAAAGAAAAAATATCTGAACAAAAAGTTGTGGTTTTGGAATGCTGCCCTCGCAAAGAGTAATTTTTTTCATATTTTTTCATAAAAAAAAACAAAAATCTGAAATTATAAGCTAATATCTCAAAAACTATCTGGTTCAGCAAAAAACAATGTATAAGGCGTTTATAGCAAATTTTATTATCTTCCGATTTTTTGCAATTGCTTGACCCGTTCGTAAGATATACGTAATTAAAGGGAGCCATCTTTTTGGTTTTTTTTGAATAACGGTAAATTGCAAATATCTCAAAAGCGGTACCATAGAATCAAAAATGAACGCAATTTTCGAAATCAGGGCGTGATTTTACATACGAATTTCATAATGGCGTTTCTGGTAAAGACAAAAGGTTGAAATTCGTGGTCCAGTGTTGTTTGCATGCGCTAAAAAAACGCAGTGCGGTTTTATTAGGTTGGCTTGTAAGCGACCATATATGTATACGATAAGCGACAGCACAATGGCTACTTCGTGAAAATCCACGACAGCTCTTTTAGCTTGATTTCGATGGTCGTACGGTGAGGAAGTGTCGCACGCGCTCTTAAAACAGAGTACCAAAGAGTGCGTGTGACACGTGTTCACCGTTCAAGCATTGAAATCAAACTAAATAAATAATTGATTTTGCTTTCGTGCTCGCTACGCGTTCGTGTTTACTAACACATTCTCAATTTGGTAACCGTGTAAATGTAGTGGTGCCCACCGCTGTTTATGATAGAGATCCAATTTTATGTATTTGGCCTGTTCTAACACCGAACCTTTACGAAGCTTTTCGAGCCTTTTCGGATCTTTTTTGACAAATATCCGTTACGGTTTTTTTTGATTTAGTCGCCAAGCCCGCGATAAAATCTATGCAATAGCTTAAAAGATGATAAAAAAATGTTAAAGACTACCTTTATATAAATGGACCAAAAAATAGAAGGCAATTTTTCCTTTAATACAGACATAGTCTTGTTGAATTTTGACTAAAAAAACTTTAACAATAGCTCTTGTAAAAGAATTTTGGGATTTAAAATTATAAAGGCAGAGCGCGTTTAAATTTTAAATAATCAATTAGTTAATCCCAAGTACATGGTTTGCCTTAAATTGAAAGATTGCGCTCCACCTTTATAGTTTTAAATTCCAAAATTCTTTTACAGGAGCTATTGTTAAAGTTTTTTAGTCAAAATTCAACAAGACTATGTCTGTATTAAAGGAAAAATTGCCTTCTATTTTTTGGTCCATTTATATAAAGGTAGTCTTTAACATTTTTTTATCATCTTTTAATTTAAAATTATTTTATTTTCAAGTTTTTAGTCTTTATTTAATTGCCTATTATTTCTCATTCTATTTAGTTCATTTAGTGACTCACTCTTTGCTGACAATTTGTTACAATCTAGGTCACATAATCCTTCTAAAGACTCTACTCGGCGCCACGTATGCTTGCCCCTCCTCGGACTCCAAAATATGTTGATGTCACTTCTACCGGACTGTATGGAATATCTGTTCCAAATATGAGCCAAATCGGACCAAACATACGATTTTTTTCAATATCTCGATCCTTGCGCCAGCTGGTGGTGATTTTTTTCATATGTCGTTTTCTATTCATGTATGTATTATGTATTCCAAATATGAGCCAAATCAAACCACAAATACGATTTTTTTTAATATATCGTTCCTTGCGCCACCTGGCGGCGATTTTTTTTTCATATGTCGCTTTCTATTCATGTATGTAATATGTTCTCCAAATATGAGCCTAATCGGACTACAAAGACAATTTTTTTGAATATCTCGATCCTTGCGCCACCTGGCGGCGATTTTTTTCAGGAGTCGCTTTCTATTCATGTATGTAATATGTGTTCCAAATATGAGCCTAATCGGACCACAAATACGATTTTTTTGAATATCTCGATCCTTGCGCCACCTGGCGAAGATTTTTTTTTTACATATTTCGCTTTCTATTCATGTATGTATTATGTGTTCCAAATATGAGCCTAATAGGCACACAAATACGATTTTTTGAAACATTTCGATCCATGCGCCATCTCTCGGAGTTTTTTTTCATATCATTACATTGTCATCGGGTTCTGGACTATATTGCAAGTTTCAAGCTTGTAGCTTATCGGGAAGTTACTTAAATTTTAATTACAAAATTCGTTCACAGCGGCCGTACGGCCGGCCTGTCAAGTCAAACTAAATAAAACCGTTTAAAAATCGACAGTTGGGTACATAAGGTTCGGTTACAACCGATCTTAGACTTTCTTACAGGTTAATCTAATTAGGCAATCGTTCCCGCTTATGTATGAATTAAGCGGGGGTTGCCCTTATTGCTTTTTTTAAATGTATGAAAAATATTTATTTGAAGCAATTTTAATTTATAATTTATTTAATTGTTCCCGCTTATGTTGAAATAATGCCTTCTTTGATTTCAATTTTTAATACTTTAAAAATGTATTACTTATGTAGTCGAGATCCGTTATAATTTATAAGTCACATAATCCCTTTGATTTCAATTTTAATGTGAAAAAGATATACCGGGTATTATTTATTATCAATGATCGTAGTTGCACGTAATGTATTAATTGCGGAAACTTATTTCCTCTAATTTTAGCAACCAATTCATGAGGTAATTTACATTGAATTGCAAAAAAAAAAACATCTCACACAAGGTTATTTACATAAAACACATTTGTGAACTTCAACGAAATTTCAAATAGCCGCAGATAAAAAAACCCATATGATGGTTGATCATAGAGTAAGAAAACTGTATGTACACACAAAAAATGGTAGAGGGTGTTCTTTCAAGTTGTGTACAAAATTTAAATTTAAATAGTCGTGTGGAGTGGTAGAAGGGATCTCAAGATATTTTTTTATTAATATTGCTATTACGTCTGCAAAAAACTGCGAAAAACTGGACATAGATTTTACCAGACAGCTGTAAATTCGTCACGTCAAAAACTATTCTAGTAAAAATCAACTTTATAAGTTTTACAACTATACCATAAAGACAACAATAAGCCGGCCTGCTGTGAATGAATGGTGATCGATTGTTGTCCAGTTTGCTTTGAGTAGGTAACATGTCCAAGCCAACACAATCCAAATCCCGAGGTGCTAGTTTTCTATAACTTCTACCAAAACCGTGTGACTGTTGTTGGGGAATTCGAAATGTCTGTTGTTGAGTGCTTAAAGGAGCTAAAGTGATGTTGTGGGCAGTAGAAGATAGGCATTCAAGTCATTGCTTGGCCATCATTGATCTTAAGAGCAACATGAATCCAATTTAATTGGAAATATTCTCAATGTCTCATAAAAACAAAATACCTTCGATTTCTCTTTTTTTCACTTTCGTCCCAAAGCACTGATAAAACAATAGTTGCCTCAGTGCCTAAAAAGCCAAAGTTGGTATTCTTTAAAATAAAGAGCATGTTTCTTGTTGGAAATCATTGAAGTATAGATCTTTTCAAGTCTTTGCTGTCGTTAAAATAAACACGTACTATGAGCTTTAAATGTCTTCGATAATAGAATACGTATTGCTCGGAAAATAAAACCTCCAAAAAATCATCCTTTGCTCTGAAAATGTTGATATAAATAAACATATTCAAACATCAAACAGAGCCAAGAGCTGCATGCCGTTCCGTCTGCGCGCCATGAGGGCCTTCGCCTTCGTTTCATTACCCGTGTGTATTTATTCGCATGTGCTACTATTTGGCTGCATGTTCTTCGTAGGCTACTTGTAATTGGAGCAATAACGTCTGCTAGACAGACTCCACACAACAGGGACCATAACGATTATGACTTTTATTCACAAAAAAACTTGTAAATCTAACTATTATTTTCTGACTTTTATTATAACATTCAAATATAAAAATTACTATTTTGACTTCTCTTTCTTGGTCAAAACTAAAAGTGCTTATCTTGAATCTTATTGAAACCTACCACTCGATAAACTAAAATGCCTTTAAGTTCCTTATTATACCTCACCTGATGCTTGGCTCGGAATCATAGACGCTGTCGAAAGAGAATATTTTCGCCATTCGAGAGCAAACGTTCTAGGAATGTGTATGTACAGTTATGTTCATATTAATAGCAGCGCTTTCTGAGAACCCTAATAAAGTGGATTTATCTAAAGTTAATCAAACCAAATTTAAAAACGTTTGCGTTATGTAATAACGCATTAAGGCTAATTATATTAAGAGCAAAACATATTTCTTCTACATCACGCCAAGTTGTTGTAAATTTGAAAAATATTACACAAGTATCAGAAAAGAATATTCATAAAAATAGCAGTTTGAAAAGATTTTTATTAAAAAGTCATTATAACTAAATATATATAGTGAATTAGCTCAAAAAACATAAATAGTTGGCTAATATTTCGTTGTATAACCCCCATTTCGGATGACGGCGGCACATCTACGAGGCATGGAGTCCACTAAGCGCTTACATCGGTCCACTGGTATATTTGCCCAAGCTGATTGTACTACTTCGCACAATAACTTTGCATTGGACGGTTTTTTTTCATCAACGGCGTGCTTTATATCCCCCATAAGTTTTCAATTGGGTTCAAGTCCGGGGATTGAGCTGGCCACTCCATTACTGCAATTTTGTTCTCCCGAAAGAAAACCTTTGCTCGCTTGCTCGTATGTTTTGAGTCGTTATCTTGTTGGAAAACCTATTTTAAGACTTCCTCTTCTACATGCGGCAGACGCAAACGGTTATTGGAAGCGAAATTGAAGACCCACAGCCCTCGGAAGGTACCACTTTTGACCAAACGCCACTTGAAAACAGACTACAATTTGCTAAAAACCATATGTAAGCTGGCCGGTTTCAAAATGGCGAAATATTTTATGGACAGATGAAAGCAAGGTGGTACTTTTAGTTCCAAATGTCGGCGGCAGTATGTAAGAAGACCACAAATTACATCTAATCGGCCTCAGTTTACAATAAATACAGTAAAACATGGAGGAGCAAAAATAATGGTTTGGGGCTGTTTTTCATACCATGGTGTGGGTCCAATATATAAAGTTGATGGTATCGTGGATCAGCACAAATATTTGGAAATCTTTCAAGATGTTATGCTGCCGTATGTAGAAGAGGAAATGCTCTTAAAATGGGTTTTCCAACAGGATAACGACGCAAAACATACGAGCAATCGAGCAAAGGATTTCTTTCGGGAGAACAAAATTGCAGTAATGGAGTGGCCAGCTCAATCCCCGGACTTGAACCCAATTGAAAACTTATGGGGGGATAAAAAGCACGCCGTTTATGAAAAAAAACGTCCAATGCGAAGTTATTGTGCGAAGTAGTGCAATCAGCTTGGGCAAATATACCGGTGGACCAATGTAAGTGCTTAGTGGACTCCATGCCTCGTAGATGTGCCGCCGTCATCCGAAATGGGGGTTATACAACGAAATATGAGCGAACTATTTGTGTTTTTTGAGTTAATTCACTATATATCTTTAGTTATAGTGACTCTTTAATAAAAATCTTTTAAAACTGCCATTTTTATGAACATTCTTTTCTGACACTTGCGTAAAAAACTTTTTCAAATTTACAACAACTTGACGTGATGTAGAAAAAATATTTTTTGCTCTTAACATAATTAGCCTTAATGCGTTATTACATAACGCAAACGTTTTTCAATTTGGTTTGATTTACTTTAGATAAATCCGCTATATTAATTTTCTAAGAAACCACTGCTATTAATATGAACATAACTGTATGTGGCCTTTCCCGCGAATTGCTAACAGAACATACACTGAGTTGTACGAAATAAACGCAGGAAGACTTTATCTTTGTTGTAATTGGTGTAAATTACCCCTATGAAGGTAAGGTTTTCGTAGATTGATAAATATAAAAATAAATATTCCTAAGCTGTTGACCGCCGTAGTTTGGCGAAATCATGCTCGCCTACCAAGCCAAAGGGCCCGTATTACGCTTTACGATCAGTGATTCATCATTTCACTCAAACGATAACTAGCAACTGTCAAACTATTTCTAAAAATTGTAATACAGTATGGATCTAACGAAAACAATTTGTCGCTAGTTCGTATATCTATGTCACTAATCCGAACCATCAGTTCAGAGCTATTGTGATTTTAAAAATGAGTTTCGATCAAGGTTCGTAAAACATCTGTACTCAAGGACCGTGAAATGCAACATCAAAATCTTTAAAACAAAAAATGTATTTTTATTGGAAAAAAATTCAAAGTGCGGTTTCCCCTGTTGTTGTTGTTGTTGTTGTTGTTGTAGCGATAAGGTTGCTCCCCGAAGGCTTTGGAGAGTGTTATCGATGTGATGGTCCTTTGCCGGATACAGATCCGGTACGCTCCGGTAACACAGCACCATTAAGGTGCTAGCCCGACCATCTCGGGAACGATTTATGTGGCCACATTAAACCTTCAGGACACCCCTCCCTCCCCACCCACCAAGTTCCATGAGAGGCTTGGGGTCGCCAGAGCCTCGTCTGTTAGTGAAACAGGATTCGCCGCGGATAGGTGAGGTTGACAATTGGGGTTGGAGAAGCTATATATTGCGCTGGCAACCTGAAGGGTTGCGCTACACAGCCCCTTGAGTCTGGTATTTTAGTCGCCTCTTACGACAGGCATACCTACCGCGGGTATATTCTGACCCCCTAAACCGCTGGGGGATGGGGTTTCCCCTAGGCATTGGTTTTGCAAACGCTCGTTTAGCAAAGCCTAACACAGTTTCATACATTCCATAGAGGAGAGTGGGCACATACTCTACTCTTATATTTATCAATTGTTATCCAAAGACGATAGGCATCTGCTATGCCATCCATTTATTCATCAGGTATCTCCCCACAATTAGGGGATATGTTCGACCTTTTCTTTGAACTTTCTGAAAAGAATCAATTGAAAAATGTGTGCTTAGCTTAAAATAGGTGAAAAGGCCGCTCCAAACTTGGCGACAGAGCTTCCAAGAACAAACTTTATAATAATAGCTAACTTTCCAACGAACAGACCGCTTTGCTTCGAAGGGAATGCTTTATTACAGGGGTCGTCATTTCCATTGCGGGACTATACAAAGCGGCAGCGCGGTGACAAACATAAAGAAAAAATCGATGTATTTTGTTTTTGTAAAAAGATGGACCAATGTCAAATTCGTACTGCGCCGAAAGTTGAAGTGTCAAATCAAATTAAAAAAGTACTAATCAGCTGATGCCTGGCGGTCACCTGTTCCTGTTTCCGCCATGGTAATTTCATAGCACAATTGTGCATACTCGATTCACACGTATTGTTTTGCTTTATCGTTTATTGAATATGTTAGTCGTCCCTGAACAAGCGAGGTAGCAACATCAAGGAAGACTGTTGTTTATTTACGCATTTCAAAGTAACATATTTTGCAAACAAAAGCTGAAGCGCGTAGTTATTAGCTTTTAAATGTTAGCATTATATTTAGTTCTTTGATACTCTCATGTATTAAAATAATATTTTCATAGCATGTTTAGGAAAAATTTTGTGAATGTCTGCAAACAATGTGCACGTTCATCTTGCTTCATTCCTCGTTGATTACCCTGCAAAAAATGCGATTAGTCTACGATGAATCCAGGATGAGTCGTAAAGGAGTATGCCACTTAAGCCAGTTTTGGTTTCTTTGTATGCGTTGAACTGTTCCCTTTTGTTTGAGCATGTCCTATGAAGTGACCCATTTATACCCGAACGGGAACGATAGGGCCAATCCCATTTAAACCCATATGGGAACGAATAAAGACTAATCTCTTTTCTCATCAAAAATTTTTAGTTTTCGTATGGTATGAGCTTATGTGCATTTTAAAAGCAATATTAAAACTTGCAAAAACTTGTTAGATACATCTATGTAAAAAATTGTTAAGTCACCAACTCATTCCAAGAAATATGGGTCGACGATAATGGAACATATGGTCCAAGTCATTTAGATTCAATCACCTATAATATTTTTATACTCAGCTGAGCAGAGCTCACAGAGTATATTAATTTTGTTCGCATAACGGTAATCCGTAACGGCATAAACTAGTCGAGATAGATATAGACTTCTATATATCAAAATGGGAGAAAAAAGAAATTAATTTAGCCATGTCCGTCCGTCCGTCCGTAAACACGATAACTTGAGTAAATTTTGAGTTATCTTCATGAAATTTGGTACGTAAGTTCCTGGGCACTCATCTCAGATCGCTATTTAAAATGAACGAAATCGGACCATAACCACGCCCACTTTTTCGATATCGAAAATTTTGAAGAATCGAAAAAATGCGATAATTCATTACCAAAGACGGATAAAGCGATGAAACTTGGTAGGTGGGTTGACCCTATGACGCAGAATAGAAAATTAGTAAAATTTTGGACAATGGGCGTGGCACCGCCCACTTCTAAAAAGTAATTTAAAAGTTTTGCAATCTGTAATTTGGCAGTCGTTGAAAATATCAGGATGGAATTTGGCAGGAACGTTACTCCTATTACTATATGTGTGATATATAAAAATTAGCAAACTCGGGTGACGAATACGCCCATTTAAAAAAAATTTAAAAGTCAAATTTGAACAAAAAATTTAATATCTTACAGTATATAAGTAAATAATGTCAACATTCAACTCCAGTAAAATACAAAATAAAAATACAAAATAAAAGAAAATTTCGAAATGGGCGTGGCTCCGCCCTTTTTCATTTAATTTGTCTAGAATACTTTAATTGCCATAAGTCGAACAAAAATTTACCAATCCTTGTGAAATTTGGTAAGGGCATAGTTTCTATACCGGTATCTGTTTTCTGTGAAAATGAGCGAAATCGGTTGAAGCCACGCCCAGTTTTTATACACAGTCGACCGTCTGTCCTTCCTCTTGGCCGTTAACACGATAACTTGAGCAAAAATCGATATATCTTTACTAAACTTATTTCACGTACTTATATAAACTCACTTTATCTTGGTATTAAAAATGGGCGAAATCCGACTATGACCACGCCCACTTTTTCGATATCGAAAATTGAAAAAAATGGCATAATTCTATACCAAATACGACAACAGGGATGAAACATGGTGATTGGATTGGTTTTTTGACGCAAAATATAACTTTGGAAAAAAACTTTGTAAAATGGGTGGTACACCTACCAAAATAAGTTGAAGAAAATGAAAAAGTTCTGCAGGGCGAAATCAAAAGCCCTTGGAATTATGGCAGAAATACTGTTCGTGGTAATTCATATATAAACAAATTAGCAGTACCCGGCAGATGATGTTCTGGGTCACCCTGGTTCACATTTTGGTCGATATGTCGAAAACGTCTTCACATATACAACTAAGGGCCACTCCCTTTTAAAATCCCCATTAATACCTTTAATTTGATACCCATATCGTACAAACACATTATAGTCACCCTGGTCCACCTTTATGGCGATATCTCGAAAAGGCGTGCACCTATAGAACTAAGGATCACTCCCTTTTAAAATACTCATTGCACCCTTTCATTTGATACCCACACTCAAAAAAAAAGTATCACCATCATTTTAATACACGATGTGCAAAAATTTAACTATAAACGGTATCATTTTCGTGGTATCAATGCAACGATAAATATTATAAAAAGTATAATTAAAAGTATCAATTTTGTATCTTGGCTATTGATTTGCCCATGGAAAATATTTGTTTCGCCCTTAAAATGTATACAAACGATACCTGTATAAATTTCCTAGTTTCATTATGATAACATTTAATACTAGATTAATTATAAAACGCATTACATTTGTATGTAGTCTATTAACTTGACAAATACAAGTATCAAACTAATATTTCGAAAATGTCAATAACATAAGATCATTGATGACGAAAAAAAGATAAGCAAAAATTGCACATTGATGCCTAGATGGCATCTTGATGATAACTTTTTTTTGAGTGCATATCGTACAAACACATTCTAGAGTCACCCCTGGTACACCTTTATGGCGATATCTCGAAAAGGCGTCCACCTATAGAACTACGGCCCACTCCCTTCTAAAATAATCTTTAATACCTTCCATTAGATACCCATGTCATACAAACACATTCCAGGGTTACCCTAGGTTCATTTTCCTACATGGTGATTTCCCCTTATTTTATCTCCAAAGTTCTCAGCTGAGTATGTAATGTTCGGTTACACCCTAACTTAGCCTTCCTTAATTGGTTTATTGAACTCACTTCGTTGCTGCTTGTTTTATGTTTCTTAAAATGGGCTACATAGATTTCAACCTGACTAATCCCAACTGTATCCAAAAGGGACTAGAGGGGATCAATTATGTCCCAATGTAGACCAAATGGATCAATCGGAGGCGGCTCTCTTTAGGGATAAGTCGCACTATTTTTTGCAGGGTAACGACTGAATCACTACCACTATTATCATCATAAACCCAATCACAGTTTCAGTTTTATTGTCAACTTCGAAAGCTGAAGAATCTAGATTACTCCGGAAAGAATGCTTTGCTGTCAACTTCATCAAAAGTTAACGCCCCTCGCATTTGCGGTGAAGCCACAGCCACCGCAAATTTTCCACTATGAGCCGATTCTAAGAACAGGAGCTAATACCCACAAATATCTATGAGACAATATTCATAAACCACAACTGGCTTTTCCTGTTCCCGCGATACAGTTTTTGTTAACGACCGTAATAGTGGCGTGCAAGTGGTATTGCTCCATAGCCAAGGTAATTTGGTAGCCTTTTACGACCCGTATACCTACCACGGACATATACTGCAACTACAGATTTTCAATCAGATCTAGCAAGAATATTAGTTCCACCATATTTCAACATGGTACCTTGAACGGCTTTAGATTTATGGCTTGGGAAAGTATTTCTTCTATTTAAATAATTTTATTTATTTGTAACTTTAGTTATAGAATTAGTAATCCAAATTTTTGACATCGAAAAAGGGGGCGTGGTCATAGTCCATTATCCATTATCAATGTCAATCTATTCTGAACAAAACAAATTTTTGCTGGAATTGTCGTGTTATCGCTTGGCTTAGTCGAAATTTTTTTCCGATTCTCCATACATCGCGACTCAGTCGCTGTGTTCAACTACAGCTGGCCATAAAAACATACTTGTTCTTAGGATTGAAACTTCGAAAACAACAATTATTTTCGATCCCTGCGACACAGTGGTCATACGCATAATTTAGGAAATGACATTGAAAATGCGCTTGGCAATAAATTCGCTGTATTGCAACTGTCCATTTTTCATTTCTTTCATCTTCATATAAGTAGATATGGCTGTAAGTTGACTAGTAAGAGATTTTCAGCATTTGCTCTTGTCTTCATCTTCGTTGGCTGGATGAATACTAATGAAAATGATGTGAAATTTTAATGCCACATTTTAGTTGGCTCTTAATTAGAGCATTCAGCAGACAGGCCACACATCTTGGTATGCACTCCGTAAAGAAATAATAATGCTCGGTAAGCCCGTTGACCTTTGACACAAATAACATATTGTAACGAATATTAGCATCACTAATTGATACTCACATCAAAATAAAGCAAGTTGCCACTCCTGTGTACGTTAACAAATCAATCATCATTTACCCACATACATACAAGGCGACGGAGAGATACGCACAAACACATTTAATCATCAGCCGAAGTAGTACTCACATATAGATGGCTGGTAACCAAGCATGAAGTTCGCGAAGTTACTACATCTTAGGAGAAATGGGTGGACGAGACAACAGAGAGTATAAAAGCAGCGAGAGCTGAGTAGTCAGTAATCAGTTTTGATTTAAGCCCGCTATTGGTTGTGAAGTATAAGTGTTATTGTGAAGTACTATCAAAGTAGTCTAATAAAGACCATTTTGCATTATTGAATATTGCAGTTATTTATTCAACAGTTTAGCGATTCGAACGTTAGCAGAAGGTTTGGGATAAGCGGAATTTTCCAAAATTCTTTTGAGCTTACTATAAATCAAGGATGCCAACGAAATTTCTCTAATGGCTTCGTATGGCTCATAAGAGCATCACTTTATCTCGGTTTGGTTCCCAGCAGCATACGAAACATGCTTTGAATTGGGTTGGCTTCGCCATGGCACACACTCAAAGCAAACGATACAACAATCGATCGACATTCATTGACTGTTTGGCAGAAAATTGTTGTGAATGCGTATCTGCAGCCATACCTTTATATATTTTAGAGAATTTTTCGAACAAAATGTTTTATTTGGTGTGTTGTTTGGGACCATTTACGAACGCATGAGTTTTTATGGTACAAAATTCAAGTTTTGGGTGGAACATTTTTTCTTGTAATTCCGAGAAAGGTTGTAATCTTATGGTTGCTATCGTATGGCTCCGATGGCCAAGTCTTAAGAGAAATAGTCAAATTGGAGTGGCTGACGCTTTATTTAAATGAAAACTCTGCGTGGAATTAGGAGTTCAGGTACATTTTCTCCTACATGTTTAACGGAAAGTTGGTATTTAAATCTCTTAATCAGCTGCCATTTCAGTTTAGTTTAGAATCTAGATATTGTGGTTGATTTTCCTTTCCTAAGCCGGCTATCCTGATTCAGTGCGGGCTTAAGCAGTGGAATTTTTGTTTCAGCGTCTGGAAAGGATGAAGTGCGAAAACATTATCCCAGCTGTATTGAATAATTTAGGAAACATTGTAACAACGCGACATCAGGACGAACAAGGCAACAACTGTTTTGATTATACCTTGCAAATCTCGTCGTCGTCTTTTCTCACCCAAATGGGATTTGAACCCATACCCCTGCGATGATCGATTTGTTTACCAAAGACACTTGATCTCGACCAAAGCCACTTGCCTTCTTTTGCATATATTTATACTTCCGTACTAACATACTATGTATATTTGTAAGTTACGGATTTGTTCTTTGTGAATAGGTTTTGCATTATACTATTTTTAAAGCACAATAACTTAACCAAGAAACTTATTTGGTACTGTTAAGCGGGCTGTACCCAATTGCTTCATGTATGAAAATATCAAAAATTTATAAAACTCCAAAGAACGGCGAACTAACTGGAACTAACTGCCGAACTCTTCAAACACGTCAGTGAAGACTCCAACTTAACCAGAGAGATCAGATTATGTGAAAAGCAGTTCCTTGAACCAGACTACTTAATAATTAGCGTATCGAAACCTGTTAAATCTAATATCGACCAATTGACACACGATAAGCTAAATGTCTAAAAATGCCCATGATAAAAAAATGTACAAGGTCCACCTTTTTGTCGACTTAAAGCCGCTTTTGACAGTTCATTACGTTTATGCTGCTATGTCCGAAAATGTGTTCTCTATAAGGCCAATACGGCTTTGCCGCCAAATTACGTACGTTATGGAATACCAAAAATTCCTTCATGGTTAAGAATGAGCAATCCCAGGCATCGCTACCAAAGGAGACTTAAGATACAAGTTCAAAGAAAGATGACAGGTCAACGTCGAGTTTCGAATGAAATTGAAAATGGGTTCTATCCCATACTGCAGATATCAATGGCATTTAACTTTTATTGAAAGGAAACAGGAGTCCACATTGGATAAAAGAGGTTGGGGTTGATTTGATTCTCTTCGTGTTTCCAATTGGCGTGATTTATTGTTGTTTATTGCCACTTAATGATGAAGATCTGAAGATAGATCCTGTCTTTCCCTTTCGGATATCACTAGCGCAATAACCAATGACTTCGAGCTTCCATCGGGCTAAGGTGCTCGCGGTAAAGCTTGTCCGCTGCCCACATTCTTAACACTCGCCTAAACCTTCGGGGAGTGTTTCAGTAGAAAAAATTGTTTGCTTCAGAGTTTGGAGAAAGAGATTTCTTTTCAGCTCTTTGAAGACGATTTCTTTCACAATATTGAGTTATCTTCCATGCATCTACAAACACCTCAAACACCATTGAGTTATGGGCATAAGTGAAGGTTAGTATTCCCGACGAGCGCTTGGCATTCAGAACGGGCCAGAAGTTATTCAACAAGTGCCAGATCGGGTTAGGAGATCCGCTCGGACTTGGTACCGGAACATACCGGATCTGCATCCGGCAAAGGACCATCAACTCGATAACACTCCCCAAGGCCTTCGGCGAGTGCCCTTATCGCTACAACAACAACAACAAAAGAATCGGCTTGACCACCATATCATTCAGCTAGTGTACCACCCTTGCAGAGATGACATCAGTACAAGTGACCGAGGCATTCCTAGCACTGTCCGCTATATTAAAATTCCACAATATTTTGCTGTCAAGGATAATTCTAACGTACTTGACCTTATCCGATAGTACCACTGATACTCCACCAATGGAAAATAGGTTGAATATAAGGTTCTCGTAAGTCTTCATAAATAGTTCGCAGACTCCTGCATTCAAAAAAGTTTCTAAAAATTCGAGCAAACGAAGACAAAATTAGATTGAATTTGCGCCATAGAAACGCTTCGCTTAATCTAGACAAGTAATTTTCTCAAAAACTGACACTTTTTACCGTGGTAAGGTGGTAGCGTGCTCCGTCTATTTATGATTTGGCAAACACTCCGAGTGTATTTCCGTGATGAAAAGCTGTTTAGTGAAAATTCATCTGCCTTGCAGATGCTGCTCGTAGTCGACGTAAAACTTGTAGAACAAGTTACGCCAAATTTTAGAAAAAATTAAAAGGAGCATTAAATTGGAAGAGAACCTCGGCCTTAAATCTCCTCGGAGGTTATGGTGCCGTGTACTAATTAATAGAAATAATTTTCTTAAAAATGGGGTAAATTGTATATATGGGTCGATTTGTATGGACGAAAGTTAACCGATATCGCGCCATCGATTTTTCGATAGGATTTGGGCTCAGGAAAAAAGTTCCACTAAGCATACCCAAAAAAATAATTTTCGAGCCTGCGAAATTTCATTTTTTTACTTTTTTTGGACTTTGATTTTTAAGGTTTTTTTTATGAACTACTAAAAAAAATTTCATTTGATTGTAAAATTTTCATTTAAAAAAAAAAATTTTTTTTTCAAAAAACTTTTATCGACGTTTTCAGCAGAAATGTTTGGGTCGGACAGGGTATACAATTTTTCTGGTAGGTCATGAAAAAACCTTAAAAATCAAAGTCGAAAAAAAGTCAAAAAAATAAAATTTCGCAGGCTCGAAAATTATTTTTTTGGGTATACGTAGTGGAACTTTTTTTTCCTGAGCCCAAATCCTATCGTCCTTCAAAATATTAATAAAGTTAATAAAATTTTCCAAAAATAACAATCAAAGACATTTTTCAGAAAAGCACTTATAAAGTTAATATTGTTGAATGGAATCCGGCGATCTCATTTTGGTATCCGGCGAATACAATCGTACGTCCCCTGGTAATAACCCAACTTCGTCCTAACTCAACTTTTGTTGTTGCCATAGATATGACGATTTTTGACGATTTTTTGGGCGGCGTCTGACGACTTGGAAAAACAAATATATGACAACGCTGCATGTACATGTCAAATTAATGAAACGTTTTTTCTTTCAAATTCGTACTGCGTACGCCTTGTCATCGTACCCTCTCTTCATAAAGTCACGGAAGGTCCTGACGAAAATTAGGTGGCCGTCAGCAAGGGTCAACAATTGGTGATGTAGGCGAGCACCTTAACTCCATACCATGGCGGTTTCAACTTAACGAAAATGAAATAAGTATCTTCACAATCATAAAGGTGTCTAACACAAGCTAACAGTGACTCTTACATGAGTATAGACACGAGCTCAATTGATTATTAGCTTAGCCAATCAGGCACATTGTAATGGAATTGTGTGCACACTTGGTATAAAAACGCGATCATCTATGTATATACCGATCGTCCGACTGGTGTATAATCAATCCAACCCCTTCTACCGGACCTCACTTAACACATGCAAATTAACTTCTTGCATGGGCGCACACCCTCACAATATTTTGATATCAATTTTATTACTCTAAAAAAATGTTATTTCAGCACTTAAAAATTTAATTGAAATTCTTTCATATTTTACCAACTACTAAGATTTCAAACTAAACTCGTGTATTTACAACTCTTTAAGCTGCGCTAAGCTGAGACGATAAAGCTGTAAAAGCGGTTCTGCAGTACCATAAAATCATTGAAAAATAACAGCTGTAAATACCGACCTACCTACAATACAACACCGAGCAGCAGAGTTTTTAATCGAGTTCGAGCAAATCGCGCGCGTCTATCATACACGTAAGCAAGTTTTCCGCTGACTGAATAGTAAATTTTTTTTTAATAAATACAAAATTTAGGTATACATATGTAAGTCGATGTTAGGGTCGAGATCGTAGCCAAGTTATGTATATTAATGTGTTTATATGTGTGTGTTAACCAACTTGCTTGTATTGTGGTGGTAGTTGCTGAGTAGTAATAGAGTTAATGGTATCTCGATGTTGACGCTATAAAAAAGTCAGTTATATGTAATGCAACAACAACAAAAAGGCCATAAAGTCATTGCGACGATAACAATGAATTAAAGATATCAGGAAATAGCGCCGCTCTGCCAGAAATACGCAATATGTGAGCATATCAATGGCAGTGCGTTCACACACACACACATGGGAATACGTTAGCGTGGCTCTTAGCTATATGGAACAAATAAAATTTTAGTGGCGGTCTCAATCCAGTGAGGGAGCCAGCTAACATATAATATTAAGAAACCAATCGGAGTCATATTGACCTATGAATATTTTAGTTTCCTATATCGCTAATTATTTTTGACCAAGCATCAGCATATGTTTCAATTCCCAGCGAGTTAGGGGACTTAGAATACATTCGCGGTAGCTATTTCTGTCATAAGAGGCGACTAAATTCCTTTCAAGGCGATGTCAGCGCAATTTATAACTTCTCAAACCGAATTGTCACAGGTAACAGGTGCGCAAAAATACATACTTTTACAAAGGACTTAGGCGGTTATTCCTTATGACTATATGGTACTAAATGTTGCATACTTTCAGCGCACTTGATACTGTTTTAGGTTGGAATTTGGGGTAGGTCTGCCACTAGGCATGAGAATGCGTATACCCGTTCTACCAGGGGCTACCCGCGCCTATACACATTCTTTGCCCCTTTAACATTGCCTTGTCATTGAAAGTGTCGTCGTCCTGCACACTTCTACTCAACATACTCAACTTGCCTTGAAGAATAGGGCGTTTTCGAGCTGCAGTAGTTGCAGCAGTGTTACTTTTTATGACAGAACATCACGTTCTTCGGCAAAGTTTGAGCAACATTGGCAACATCGCTCGTTCATTGAATGTAATGTGACAATCTATTGATCATCACAAGCAAATCAAACTCAACATAAAAATTTTTGTTACGCTTTGCAACACATTATCAACTTGAGTATCAGCAACATTTCATCAATTAGAACACTTTAGCAGTACTGCTACTCGAACACGCCCATATCCACGGAAAACGCTTGATAATTGATATGTCAATAATGCCATAAGCAAGTGTTATTCGAATTCGGTTCCTTGCCACTGACAACATTTAAGCCAGTCTTATGATGCGCTGGTGTATCAACAGGCCGATAACCAACGGGACTGGGTCAATTCTTTTTTAGTACTCCAGGCTCCACCTATTTAAACTTGTCACTTAAGCTGTAAAGATTTTTATTTCGTTTCTTTTAGGAAATATTCTAGAACTTAAGTTTATCATCCCAAATCGGGGGTTTTCACAGCAAAATGCGTAGCTGCAAAACTGCCAATACCTCAGAGTCCAAGCGCTCAGGTGCCTCGCACTTCCAACCCCCCCCCCCCCCCCCCCCCCCCCCCGGAATCTGTTTTAAAAGAACAAATCAAAAATAAAACAATACATAATCCTTCCAAAGAATTTACTCGACTCTATGCCACGTATGCTTGTCCGTCCTCGAACTCCAAAATATTTTGATGTCACTTCTACCGGACTGTATGTAATATTTGTTCCAAATATGAGCCAAATCGGACCACAAATACGATTTTTTTGAAATATTTCGATCCATTCCCCACCTATCGGAGTTTTTTTTTCTTATTATGGAATTGTCATCGAGTTCTGAACTATATTCGATGTTTCAAGCTTGTATCTTATTGGGAAGTCACTTAAATATTAATTACAAAATTCGTGCCGGCCATCCAGCCAGCCAGCCAGCCTGTTAAGTCAAGCTAAATAAAACCGTTTAAAAAGGACAAATGTCTTAAACAATAATAATAAATTTATATTAAAATAAGTTGGATATAAGTCCAACATATGTTCTGCACACCCGTTCTAATATGCGAATATCAAATTAAATAACAAAAAATTTATCAGTAAAACCGAATCGTAAAAACCAGCACACTTAACTCATACTTAGACTGAGGATCCTGAAAGTGGATTAGTGGTCGTGTCAGCTGAGCAGCGTTAAATGCTACTACAACACAAAGGGATTTCTTTTTATTTATATAGACAGAAAAAACTTTTCTCAACCTAGTTTTAGAGGTTATACGCATTTTTTTAGTGTTTCAGACCAAACATACGAAACTTTTGAAAAATATAAGCCACTCTAGAGTACATACATTGAATGTGTGATATTGTTTGTATTTATATGGCGAGAATACATTCATAAAAGTTAATATGAACTCTAAAAAATGTTACTGTACTAGGGTTGCATAATAAGTTTCATGACTTGGGCTATGTAAGTGAGTACGAAGTAGGCAATTGAAGAGTAGCCGAGTAAAGATCACAAGTATCTCATCATATATGGCTTGGTTTAGAAATTTTCCGGTTAGATTTTTTCAATTTCAAAATTACAGTGGTTGATATGGCAACGTTTGGTGATGATTTTACAACCAATTAAAAGTTGACGTTTTGTACTTAACTTGAAGTAAGTTACTTTCCTGCTTATTAGCTGATAGCTTTATTTAGCAATTGATAATATTTCGTACAGGGTATAGATAAATAACGAGCCATGATCTCCGATCACATATCTCAGTAGGTTCGTATAAAGAGAATATTTCAACGGACAGTAAAACTATTTTCACATCTATTTGGCGAAGGAAAGTTTTGGAGCAGCCCACTTATATTTTAAAGTCAAAGCGTGAAATATAAGAAGCCGAATAGAGGAATGCGACGCCAAGTCATAAATACGCCACTTTTTTACAATTGCATATACAAATCTAAGGTACTCATATATACAGACGTATATATATGTATGTGCAAAAATTGTTATGTAAGTTTGTGCGGAACACATTTGAAGTAAGATTAAGGTCACAGAAGTTAGAAACCATCGGCAAAATGTATATGAGTAGTGTGCAATGTTATTAAAATTTAAGTAGGATGATTTAACTATACTCTGGTAGTAGTACTAATGTTAAAACAACAACAATCTAAGAGGTCCTTAGATAGATAGGAGGTCGGCTTGGATGAGGTGCTGTGAAGAAGATGGGGCACAATAGATCAATGGTCGCAGTGCGATCTTGAATTAATTATCTATCTAAGAGGTCCCTAAGTATAGTTTATCTTCTTATGTGGACCCTGGTCATAGACGAGCTTTACAAGTCGCTCATCATACCTGTCCTGATGTAAAGCTCGGAATCATGGACAGTGTCGATAGAAGATGAGCTGGCTCTTGGAGTCCTCGAGAAAAAAGTTCTCCGGAAGAAGTATGGTTCTGCTAGTGACGCCGACGGTAAGTATCGAAAGAAGTATAATGATCAGCTATATAAGCTTTACGCAGATATAGAGATAGTGCAGCGAATAAAAGCCCATAAGCTTCGCTGCCTCGATCATGTTATGCGAATGGAGGAAGAAGCTCCGGTCAAGAAAGTATTTCAGTGGACACCACAGTTTGGAAGCAGGGGCAAGGTAACCCTCCAATGATTTGCGAGAGGAAGGTGGACAAGTACCCTTTGTTCTGGCGATTGGCGGCAGTAATCGCGTGACAGGGAAAGATGGTGTGAGTGAATGATGATGATGGCCATAGTTGAGCTCGTGCACAATATCCCAAGCAAGACGATAGTTTCATAGCGATGTAGTCGCTTTTATTGGCAAGAGTGATTCTTCGCTGGATGTTGTTGTTTGTGTAAATGCTGGTTCCCTAATAAACGGAGTCTTTAACTATTTCCAAATTATGGGTGCCAACAGTGGGCAAGTGTTAGTGAAATTAAAAGGGACAGTTGTTGTTGTAGCGATAAAGACACTCCCAGAAGGGAGTGTTATCGACGCTGATGGTCTTTTGCCGGATATAGATGCGGAACGTTCCTTGGCATATGTAAGTGTTACTTAGTACGGTAACAAGCACCATTAGGGTACAAGCCCGAACATCTCGGAAACGATTTAATATTTGAACTTTCTAGGCCATCTGTGAGGGAAGGAATTTGCGGTCGCCTGGGCCTTGGCTGCTAAAACAACAGAATTAGCTATGGGTAGATGAGGTTGACAATTGAGTTGGTGAAGCTATAAATTGCGCTGCACAACCCTTTGAATCATTCGAGTATTTTAGTCGCCTCTTACGACAGGCATAACTATTATTCTATGCCCGCTAACCCACTGGGGTCACCCCTCAGAGTGGGGTTCTCACCTAAAAGTGAGTATATTTTTTACGACATATAGAGAGTTTTTTAAGACTGGTCTTTGAAAGGAAAAAAACCCCAAAAAGAGCTGAAGTCTCTTCGAATCACCGTGGAATAAAAACCATGCTGGAAGAGTTATGTATATGCGTTGAGTAAATAACTAATAGCGTTTTTTCTGGCAAAAGTGTTTCGCTTTTTGGAAGCTGTGCGAGGGGTGTAAATATAATTTGTTCTATTCTAAAAAACAGGCAACGACTTTACGGGGTATTTCGTTCTTTTGTGAAAAAAGTTACGTGCTCGCAACGCAAAAGCGTTACACTTTTACGCTGCATAAAATGAATGTGTGGCAGTGTAACCATGCCAAGCCAGCTGATCGTTACAATTTATTTTCGTAACTTCATAAAGGGCCGTTTAAACTTGACGTATCCATATCCAACAATAAAACAGCTGATCCAACCAACCTTATGGAAATCAATGTAATTGGTCAATGGTGCCATACCACAACGCTAACGCCATAACCATACCAACCTAACTATTGATAGTCATATATAAGACCAACTGAACCTTAATCAGGTTATGCTACGCCTCACATTTTTAGAAATTTCACGCGCCCAACGCTTTTATTTAATTGTCTGATCAACGCCCTAAATTGATGAGGAGTTTGATGACTAGTTCCTAGGACATACCTAATTATTTTCTAGCTTTTAGTATTATTATTACTTAATGTAAATATTGTTTTCAATAAAATCGGTTAACTAAAAATTTTTTTTTAACTATTTTATTTTAAAGCTTTTAGTCTTTATTTAATTGCCTATTATTTCTTATTCTATTTAGTTCATTTAGTGACTCATTATTACCAAGGCTCTTTCCTGACAATTTGTTACAATCTAAGTTCTCAATACAAAATCCTTCTAAAGACTTTACTCGACTCAGCGCCACGTATGCTTGTCCCTCCTCGAACTCCAAAGTATTTTAATGTCACTTCTACCGGACACTGTATGTAAAATTTGTTCCAAATATGGGCCAAATCGGACCACAAATATGATTTTTTTAATATATCGATCCTTGCGCCACCTGCCGGTGATTTTTTCATAGGTCGCTTTCTATTCTTGTAGGTATTATGTGTTCCAAATATGAGCCAAATCGGACCACAAACCTGATTTTTTTGAATATCTCGATCCTTGCGTCACCTGGCGGCGAGTTTTTGCATACGTCACTTTCTATTCATGTATGTATTATGTGTTCCAAATATGAGCCAAATCGGACCACTAATACGATTTTTTGCATATATCGATCCTTGCGCCACCTAGCGGTGATTTTTTTCTTATTATTGCATTTTCATCGGATTCTGAACTATATTTAAAGTTTCAAGCTTGTCGCTTATGGGGAAGTTACTTAAATTTCAATTACAAAATTCGTGCCAGCCAGCCAACCAGCCTGTCAAGTCAAGCTAAATAAAATCGTTTAAAAATATGGTTAAGACTATGGCGTTATGTTAACTTTTGCAGGCAATAATTGCTAATGAATTTTTATTATTATTGGCAACGCGCTTGTGAGAATCAGCTGATACAATGGGTAGACATTTATGTTCCTTTCGTGCACTATAAAAGTTGAAACTTTTCAAGGGTAGGAGTAACTCTATTAAGGTTTTGCCATTTATGTATTTAGGTAAAAAATTTTTTAGAAAAGAAACCGCTATAAGATCATCTAAATCGCTTTGTATTGCTGCGGCCGATTATGGAGGTGCCATTTGTGCTATCTCCTTAAGTCGTTCGGAAGCTGTAGGTCGTGTTTTCACGAAGTGTCTGCTGGCTTGAGTCTTAAGCTAGCAGACACTCCAGTTTCTCGGAACCGGACGCAGCTTTAAATTTTTTTTGCGGTATTAAATTGCCAATAAATGTAATATCAATTATCCAAATCGTTCGGAAGTCGTAGGTCGTGTTTTCACGAAGTGTCTGCTGGCTTGAGTCTTAAGCTAGTAGACACTCCCGTTTCTCGGAACCGGACGCAGCTTTAAATTTTTTTTTGCGGTATTAAATTGCCAATAAATGTAATATCAATTATCCAAGTCGTTCGGAAGTCGTAGGTCGTGTTTTCACGAAGTGTCTGCTGGCTTGAGTCTTAAGCTAGCAGACACTCCCGGTTTTCGGAACCGGACGCAGCTTTAAATTTTTTTTGCGGTATTAAATTGCCAATAAATGTAATATCAATTATCCAAATCGTTCGGAAGTCGTAGGTCGTGTTTTCACTAAGTGTCTGCTGGCTTGAGTCTTAAGCTAGCAGACACTCCCGTTTCTCGGAACCGATTTAAATTTGTTTTTGCGGTATTAAATTGCCAATAAATGTAATATCAATTATCCAAGTCGTTCGGAAGCTGTAGGTCGTGTTTTCACGAAGTGTCTGCTGGCTTGAGTCTTAAGCTAGCAGACACTCCCGTTTCTCGGAACCGGACGCAGCTTTATATTTTTTTTGCGGTATTAAATTGCCAATAAATGTAATATCAATTATCCAAGTCGTTCGGAAGTCGTAGGTCGTGTTTTCACGAAGTGTCTGCTGGCTTGAGTCTTAAGCTAGCAGACACTCCCGTTTCTCGGAACCGGACGCAGCTTTAACTATTTTTTGCGGTATTAAATTGCCAATAAATGTAATATCAATTATCCAAATCGTTCGGAAGTCGTAGGTCGTGTTTTCACGAAGTGTCTGCTGGCTTGAGTCTTAAGCTAGCAGACACTCCCGTTTCTCGGAACCGGACGCAGCTTTAAATTTTTTTTTGCGGTATTAAATTGCCAATAAATGAGGTATAAATTATTTAATATATAATATTGTCGTTTACTATAGTGTGTCTGCCACCTTAATAGGACCCTAAAGATGGGTCACCATAACAGATTTCTGTTATCGACAACGTTTTTAGCGGACATTTTTGGGTCGGACAGGGTATACATGAAAATTTTACAATCAAATGAAAATTTTTTTAGTAGGTCATGAAAAAAAACCTTAAAAATCAAAGGCGAAAAAAACTCAAAAAAAATGTAATTTCGCAGGCTCGAAAATTATTTTTATGGGTATGCGTATTGGAACTTGTTTTTTCTGAGCCCAAATCCTATCGAAAAATCGATGGCGCTATATCGGTTAATAAATCGGCCCACCCTAATGTGCATATCTGCACACCACAGCATAGTAATAGAAGTAGCCTCGTTGATAAATTCCTACAATTTCATGCCCACAAAAACATTGTTTGTTAAATATTGCTGTACTTTTTATATATTTCGTATAAGCAGAGCTATAAAACGGGTTTGAACCGAACCGGCACATATAGCACATTTCTAACTAGGTAAAGCTATACAAACACTAAGTTGGCCTCAACGAAGGCACGACATCTGAGGTGTGTTCTCGTAAAAGCAAGTAAGTGAAGAAATAATAGCACAGTGGTGGCTATACTCCGCGCTCGAGCACCTCCAGCTGATGAGTTTGATTCTAATTAGTTCCAAATGAATACGGTGATTTCACATTGTAGTGTAAACTTGTTCTACTATAAGTAACACATCAGTATAACGAACCAATAACAATAAATCGGGTAACCCTCAAATTCGTCAGAGTATAATCATTCTTGCCAAGTCTTACATTGGACTGTACTGACGTTATCTTGACGGAAAACTGTCAAAAGCTAATGTGAGAGTATTCAAGCCGTTGACGTGCCTTATGCAAACATAAACAGTGTGTAGCGAATACAAGCCGAAAAAGCTTCGCTGGTAACGTCATGTTATACGAATGGACGAAACTGGTGTTCCTATCGGCTATCGATTTAGGCAGCTGTGAAAAAGTCGCAAAAGCCCATTTAATGTTAATTTGTTGTGGGAAAGAATAACTTCATTTTTTCTAGGATGGAGGGAGCTTTACAATTTTCCTTTTATTTCCTACGGACGCAAAGAAGGTTCGATCCGAATAGGGAATTTATAGATAGCTAATTTACTTAAGATTACGAAATCTGCCCCAACTGTCACCTATTATCAAAACTTATTGAAAACTCGATGGTTAAATACAAACAAATATTTTCCCCTCTCCTACGAAGTCGGATATATTAAATGCATTATTTAACGTAAGTACCTGCCAATGATGCCCTAAGCTCATGGTGCCCAAAAACACAACGGATCTAATTGTATATAAATCACCAATCCAACGAAGGCTACTTGCTATGTCAAGCATTTCAAATTCCATTGGTAATTGGTACCGTTGATTGATAAGGAATACCTCAGTCCACTCCACCGCCAGTTTCATCAGATGCAAGATATAGTTCTCGAAAAGCAATACAAGTAGGTGCTGAGCAAAGTGAACAAGCTTTTCTGAAAACCGGAGTAACAATCGAAGCTGTAACTAGCCGAATCACAACTAAAGGAGTAATGTCCTAAAGTATCCAGAATATGAAATGTTTCCGTATAATGTATCCATCTCTTAGGTAAATCAAGAGGCTGTTGTTCGACATTATTTAACGTTTTAGCATAGCCCAAAGCAGTTTCAAAAACTTCAAAAAGAAGATTGAGCACTAAATCACACACTTTTCCCCACTCTTTCAATTATCGATTGTTATCAGCAAGCGATAGGCATCTGCGTGAACCATTTAACTCCCAAATTGCAATATTTACAATTTATGGATGTGATCAACATTTTCCCTGACCTTGAATGAAGATTCTGTTGGGACTATTTATGAATAATCCAGAATAGTTAAAGTGGCCGCTTTACCTTTAATGATATAACCCCCAAGATAGAGCTGCATTGACAACTTAAAGAGTAGAGGAAATGGCTTTGCCCCTAGTGACGCATCACTAAGAGAAGGCTTTATTGTAAACTTTATCAAAAGTGAACTCTCCTCGCATTTGAGGTAAAACCACAGCTACAGCGAAAGCTTCCAACTAAGGACTGCTCCCACAAACTGGAGATGAGATCTTACCGCATTTGGATATTAACCACAGCCACCACGATGCTCCCGAAGAGCCTTTCCTGAATGAGCAAAACGGAGCAAGCTCCGCGGGCTCTCTGCTCACCGTGGTACAAAAATTAAAGTCTTTAGTCAGACTTTCGTAGCCGAAGCTACTACCGGTATCCACCAACTCCGGACCGGTGGGTGGCCTAGAAAGTCGCATAAACAACTAAATTAACAGCTTCTTAAAGCGTCGTTAACCAGCCGCCATCCACTTACAAGCCGTGTGACCGATATCCTGCAACTCAAATCGTAAATCGGGGTTCTCTTATATGCCATAAACATATTTTACATACGGACATGATATCGAGTAAAAATTAGTTTCTTGTTCGCCTATCACACGACGGTCCTGTGTGCAAGGCTCGGAAAAAGTACATCAATTTACTTTGGGAGGAGTTCTTCTAAGCGGGGTCGCCCATCGATAGTGGTTTGGCAAACAGGAAAAGCTTCTCAGAGCTAATTCATTTTCCATGCATATGTCATTCGGATTCGGCATGAAGGTCCCATTCCGCCAGTTTTGAGGAATAATTAAAAGGAGGACGACGCAAATTGGAAGAGATGCTCTGCCTAAATCTTCGCGCCTTGTATTTTTCTTTTGTTCTAAACTGTTTCAACCTTTATAGTATATTTATATTGGGATCGGTTTGCGGCGCTGATTATAAGTAAGTACTCACTCTTATCTAAAAAGAATAAATCTTTTTAAGTTTGATTTTCCTAAGATATGTATATCTCAACTACCTCTGAACTTTTCAATATTCTTCAGAGTATATATCTATAGGCTTACATCTATATATATAAAAATCAAATTCTATGTGTGTGTGTGTTCGCTATGGAAACGTATTTCCCACACTTCAATCATCACCAAATTTTGGTTATGGTTCTTTCGATCAATGGGAAGGTTTTAGGCTAAAAATAATTTCGATATATAAAAGGGGCGTGGCACCTCCCATACAAATGGAATCTTTGGTACTGCATAACTTTGAAGGTATAAATGCCAGAACATTGAAATTCAGTAAGGACGGACCAAGAAAATGCGGAATTGGGAAAAAAGGGGCATGGCACCTCCCATACAAATGGAATCTTTGGTACTGCATAACTTTGAAGGTATAAATGCCAGAACATTGAAATTCAGTAAGGAGTTATATGAGGTCAATCCCTAACACCACCAAGAAAATATGGAATTGGGAAAAAGGGGGCGTGGCACCTCCCATACAAATGGAATATATTATACTACATATATCTGGATGTCGTAATAGTAGGATAGTTAAAATTGGTAAGGAGCTATGTGACGTTAAGTCCTAACACCTCCAGTAAAATGTGGAATGGGGAAAACTATGGCTGCCGTACAAACTTAAGTTATTTTAACACCTAAAGTTTGACTGCATTGTTGAATTTGGCTGTTATGCCTTTTGGACATTTCTGTGTGTGTGTTCCCTATGAAAACGTGTGTGCCATACTTCGATCATCACCAAATTTTGGCTGTAGGTTCCTTCGATCAAGACGAAAGTTTTTCATATTTCAGAATTAAGAAATTTAGATTTAAAATTTTAAATTTTAGTTTTTAGATTCTAACTAAACATATTGTATAAGTGTTGTTTCTTGTTGTGTTTAATGTTGTTACACGTAAATTTGTTAATAAGTGTCTCATATAAGTTTTATTATTGTTTTTCACGGTTGTTTATTTTCTGTTATCTTTTAAATAAATAGATCACCCCTAATGATGATAGGAAGTCTAGCGAAACGTTGGATTGGAAAAGTGGAATAAATTATTTTATTTGCCCTTCACAATTAATGGTCAAAGAGCATAACTCAAAAATTTAAATTAATATAAAATTGACCGGAAAACCTCTAAAAATTAAATGTTTTTGTTTTTTGGCTATGCGAACGAACTATCTTAGCTCCCAAAAATGATCATGTTAACAAAATCAATGATCGCATTCAAAACCAATTTCTTGGTGAAGTGACGAAATATAAATCGATCGACACAGTTACAGATGAAGATAAAAGTGTGAATTATCCAAATGAAATTCTATACTCCTTAGAACCAAAAGGAATGCCAGCGCATATATCAACTTTGAAAATTGGCTCACCAATCATGCTTCTTCGGAATTTAAACCCACCGAAATTGTGCAATGGAACCAGACTTTGCGTTTAGAAATTAATGCCGAATGTAATCAAAGCAACAATCATCACTGGTATAAGCAAATATGAAGATGTGCTCATACCACGGATCCCAATGATTCCTACAGATTTGCCATTCAATTTTAAGCGCTTACAGTTTCCTTTTGCAATTACAATCAACAAAGCACAAGGACAATCGCTTACTGTTGCAGGCTTAAATTTAGAGAGTCCGTGCTTTACCCATGGCCAGCTATATGTTGCTTGCTCTAGAGATGGAACACCAAAAAATTTGTTTATCTTTGCACCGAACGAAAAACCCAAAAATATTGTGTACCCACACGCATTGCAATAAGATACAAGAATAAAATGTTTTAACAGAAAATTTCACCAAATATGCGTACAAAATTCAATTCAATTCACAGAACAATAAATTAAAGTATCAACAAACAAAACAGAAAAAATAACGCAACATCCATTCGATCTCGGGCGTTACAACGTACGCCGGGTAAAGCTAGTCACTAATTGATTAAACTTTGTGTGTACAAGCCAAACCGCTACATAATCATAGGACACTTTGGTTGGGCTGTTTGAGTAGAAGTCTTCCTGCTGCGATGATACAGCAGCCATGGCTCTCATCTGGAGCAAATGTTCCTAGACTCAGCGTACGCGGATTCAGGGTTTGTTACACAAAGACGGAAAGCAGGGTTTGAGCTGCAATCATGGTTAGGAAATACTTATCCTCGTGTACGCTTTCTAACGTTAGCACCAAAGACCTAGCGGTGGTCGCAATAGAGGGGAAAAAGGACCGCCCCTTATCCTAGAATCCTGATACATAGCCCATGACGTGGAAACCCACCAGAACATCAAAAGGTGGATCAAGATGGGTGCAGAGGACGGCTTGTCATAGGCCCATATGAGAATGCCCAACGCAGGGATATTAAACAAAGAGGTAAATAGTCTACAGGTGGTTGACAGGGGTACCGTTCCAACTGTAGGTTATAATTAAAAATTCTTTTTTTTTTAACTTATTTTGAATTATATTTTATTTTGATCTTTTAACTTTTTTTATTTTACCAACTTCCAACAATGAAAATTTTTGATAACTGAATAATCAATATTGAAAACTAAAATATTGATAAAACATTTTAAAATTACAAAGTTCAAAGTAACTAAAATACAAAGTTAAATAAAAATAATAAGAACCCTACACCAACATATGTTGGGCCAACGCTAACAGTAGAGTAAATTGTTGTAGTAGATAGTAAGTTGTCGTGGAAACTCCATGGGGAAGAGATAGAGCGAAGAAAGCCAAGTGGCATTGTGCGTAGGACGGACCTAGCGCCTAAACTCTCTCATTGGGTATTTGCGGCAATTGTCAAGCCCATATTACTGCGGTGTCCTAGTTTGGTGGGCAGCCACACAGAACACACAGCGACATAGTATGCCATTCTGCACATCCCACCTACAGACCTAATGGCCAAAAATATAGCGCTAGCAACTGCAACAAGGCTTCAGGCCTCGAGGCAGCTTGAGTGCAGGCCGAACGGAGTACATGGTCCCGTGCCTGAGCTTCGAAAGACATCTTGGGGCCACAACAGAGCCTGAGGGTTGGGCCAAGGCGGAAATGGCAGAACATACTTTACACGTTTATACCGATGGTTCCAAATGAACGGAAAGGGTCGGGTCCGCTGTTTACTGCTCCATCCAGAAATAAGTAAATTCCACAGGCTGCCAGATCACTGCAGTGTCTTTCAGGCGCAAATTGTGTACGTTAAGAAAGCAGCACTAGATGAATCGACGGTAGACGTCCCAATCCGTTTGGGAGAAATCAAAATAAAAGCGGAGTTGCATATGATCTATCAAGCAGGAAATGCGTGTACAGAAAAGCGGGGCAGCAAAATTTCTAAGACCAAAAAATATAAGACTTAAGGCTCACGATGAGCATACTAACTGGTCACTGTCTTCTGGCTTCTGGTCAGTAATATCAGATAAGTGCGAGCTGTAGGAAGAAACAGTTAAGCACGTTCTGTGTTCGTGTTTCGTGTTCGGGGGTTAACTTGGTGAAGGCTACAGCTACGAGGGGCGGCAGAGTTGCCAGATCTCCAAGCAGCAATAAGCTAGGTACGAGAAAATTTCTAGTGTTTACCAAGAGAACGGAGTTATTTTATAACATAAGTCCTGTTACCTAATCGGGGTTCTTTCATGTAACACAAGAGGTCACATTCAGTCTATGTGAGGTGTTTATCGACCGGCCAGTTAAGCATAACCTAAGTTAGTGACGTTCGGAGCAGACTGTTCTATGATCCCAACATGATTCACCAAATATAAAGTGCAGTTTAAAATACATATATTTATCTTGCGGATGTAAATACTCTCTTGGTCAACGCAATCGCGGATGGGATGAGCAGAGAACATTCTCGAATGGGTATAAGACAAAGCACTCTGCACGAACGCATTAAGTTTCTTAACTTGGATTACCGCCAACCACAGCCCCAGGACTCATCCACTATATCCCCATAGCTATTTGAAGATCTCCCAGACACGGAGAGAAAAAATGTAGATAAAAAAAAATTGTAAATCTTGCAACTATTTCGTGAAGAGAGGATAACTTTCAATAGCTCAGTTCCAAAATTCATTCTTATCATATATATTATTTCTAATTGCTGTTTTTATATACGGGTCCCTTTTTCGGTCTTATTCGGAATCCAAATTTTTTTTTTTAATTAGCTTTATTTTATTAAAATAGTTTGTTAAAAATAAACGATTGTGAACACACAAAGAAATCTATTTGTACTATGGCACTGTTGTGAATATTTGCACTGCATTATCGACAGTTGCTACCATGCGCCAGCTGTAAGTTTTATTTGATTGATAGAACAGCTGATTTCTGTTGATATTTGATAAGATACTTTTATATTGGTTGCGCAAGATGCGCACGGGTAAAGGATTAATTTCTTAATTGGCCCTATAAAAATCTACTAAAATTAGAAAAGAACTAATATACTTTCGAATGAGTTAGATAACACAGGTCAACAAAATAAGAGTTTTGGTTTGGTGCAGCTCTACTTGTAACCTAATTTGGTAGTACTCGGTACCCTGATAAAAACTGTATACTTACTTTTTTAATGCTACGTACAGTTTTCTAGATAGGGTCAATAACCCCTTTTTAAGAGGTTAAGGCATGTATGGCCCCATAACTTTGTTTCTGTTTATTCTATCAACACAGTTTTGATGTCGTTGAAAAGAGTACATTTCACCGCTTCTATCAGTATACAAGTTGTTAATATCTCTTAACAAACGTCAGAGAAATTGCCAAAATAATGTGAAAAATTCAATTTTTTGTTAAATTTTTTCATTTTTAATCACGGTTTTCTTGAATAATTTGTCAACCAGTGCATATGTAAAATAGTTTAAAACAATCTCCTATTAATTCTGTTTTCAAAGACTTTTAACTTTTTTATATCCGCGTAGATCTTCCTGGGATTTTCTACTTTAGTACATTTCTACTGTGAAAAAAAAAGAATTATATTTTAAAAAAATTTTTTCCTTCCCCTTTTATTTTTTAAATTTTCTGTAATTAGTTCTTTCGGGAGCGCGGTTTCAAGTGTTAGTGCCTTTCTATAAATAAATAAAAAAATTCAATATCATGTCTTCTTCATCACGAGGTAGTTGTGTCAATGACCCAAATGTAGCAAAACACATTTGTGGGAAATACACAGTCCAAAAATTCAGGAAAAGTATAACAGATTTTATAAAAAGTGCTTATTTTTTGTACTTTAAATTGCAAGTTGTAGACAAAACAAGCCGTGGATACCTCGAATAGTTTGCAAAATGTGCTGTGAACACTTGAGACAGTGGGTCAATGGTAAAAGAAGTCATATGAGATTCGGGGTGCCTATGCAATGGAGAGAACAAACAAATGACTTCGATGACTGTTACTTCTGCTGTGTCGATTTGCGTGGTCTTAAGGTTAAGAAAATGATATATCCAAACATTCTATCCGCTAAGAGACCTTTACCACATTCAGAGGAAGCACCTGTTCCAACATTTTATTCTACCCGTGAATCATCGAATAGTGAAGTGTCTAGCGATAGTGATATCGAAGAAATAGCGTCTACTGAGCCAACAACTTTTACCCAAGTAGAATTAAACGATTTAATAAGGGGATCTTGAATTATCTAAGGAATCTGCAGAGGTGTTGGCTTCTAGATTAAAAGAAAAAAACTTGTTGGCTACAAGTACGAAAGTGACTCTCTACCGTACAAGAAAGCAAGACTTGCTGCTATTTTTTAATTCGGAAAATGATATAGTTTTTTGTTCAGATGTGCAAGGCCTTCTTCTCAAAATGGGTGTTTCAGAATACCACCCAAATGAATGGCGTCTCTTCATAGACAGCTCTAAACGAAGCCTCAATCAAGTGTGTTCTTTTACACAATGGTAACCAATATGGTTCAATTCCCATTGCTCATTCCACTAAATTAAAGGAAGAATATCAAAATATTGCACTTGTTTTAGACAAAATGAAGTATAACGAACATAATTGGAGTATTTGTGTAAATCTAAAGATGGCTAACTTTTTGTTAGGAGAACAAAGTGGATACACCAAATACCCATGTTTTTATTGCCTGTGGGATAGTCGTGCCAAGCACCAACACTGGACAGAAAGGGACTGACTGAGATGTTGGAAATGGGAAAGCAGAATGTGATAAACCCACCTTTAGTTACAAGAGATTCAATTATTTTGCCACCCTTACACATTAAACTGGGTCTAATGAAACAATTTATGAAGGCGTTAGATAAAAATGGACAATGTTTTCTTTACATAACGAGAAAATTTCCTAGGCTAAGCATAGAAAGAATAAAATCGGGTATTTTTAATGGCCCACAGATAAGAATGTTGATAAAAGATACTGATTTTTTAAACTCAATGACCAGTTTGGAACTGCTTGCGTGGAATTCGTTTGTTCAAGTTACTAAGAACTTTCTGGGAAATCACAAGTTAAGTAACTACTCTGATATTGTTAACAACATGCTAGAGAATTACAAAAACTTAGGATGTAACATGTCCATCAAAGTCCATTATCTCCACAGCCACCTTGACCAGTTTCCGGAGAATCTAAAAACTATGGAAGAGAGGTACCAAGGCCGATGGGATCAGCATATGATGGCTGACTACTGCTGGGGAATGCAACGTGATTGTCTTGCCATACCTCATTCACGAAAATCACGTAAACGAAAGTTCTTATGTAAATAAAAAGTTAATAATAAAATAAATAACAAAAAACTTTTTTTTTTTCACAGTAAAAATTTACTAAAATAGAATATATTAGGAAGATCTACGCGGATATAAAAAAGTTATATGTCTTTGAAAACAGAATTAATAGATTGTTTTCAAATAATTTACATATCCACTGGTTGACAAATTATTCGAGAAAACCGTGATTAAAAATAAAACAAATTAACAAAAAATTGAATTTTTCACATTATTTTTGCAATTTATCTGACGTTTATGAAGATATATTAACAACTTGTATACTGATAGAAGCGGCGAAATGTACTCTTTTCAACGACATCAAAACTGTGTTGATAGAATAAACAGAAACAAACTTATGGGGCCACACGTGCCTTAACCTCTTAAAAAGGGGTTCTTGACCCTATCTAGAAAACTGTACGTAGCATTAAAAAAGTAAGTATACAGTTTTTATTAGGGTACCGAGTACTACCAAACTTGGTTACAAGTAGAGCTGCACCAAAATCACTGTTGACCAGTGTAATAAGGTCACAAGTTTTAAACAAATTCAAAATCGAATTGAAGATTACTTACAGTTTCAATGACTCTTGCTTGACAATTTGTTGTTGTTGCAGTTTGATGAGTGTTTTTTCTTTATCACAGACACTTTTTACAGAGTTGTGTACAATTTTTTGATACTTAAAAAATTATTATCATTTTTTTAACAGAGAGCTGCAATATAATAAAAAATGTGTTGTAAAGTAATTAGTTTAGTTTAATACACCACTGTGCATCAATGCTAACGACAACAGACCGAGAGCCGGAATGCAACAATCCGTGAATTTTCGTTCCATACAACGCTAAATAGCTTTCTATGACCCGACTGACTTCGTTTTTCTGACAGTTCCGTTTAAACTCGCGAAATGGTCGGTCCTATTAAGGTGGCAGACACACTATAGCAAACAACAAATTATATATTAAATAATTTATACCTCATTTATTGGCAATTTAGTACCGCAAAAAAAAATTTAAAGCTGCGTCCGGTTCCGAGAAACGGGAGTGTCTGCTAGCTTAAGACTCAAGCCAGCAGACACTTCGTGAAAACACGACCTACGACTTCCGAACGACTTGGATAATTGATATTACATTTATTGGCAATTTAGTACCGCAAAAAAAAATTTTAAGCTGCGTCCGGTTCCAAGAAACGGGAGTGTCTGCTAGCTTAAGACTCAAGCCAGCAGACACTTCGTGAAAACACGACCTACGACTTCCGAACGACTTGGATAATTGATATTACATTTATTGGCAATTTAGTACCGCAAAAAAAAATTTACAGCTGCGTCCGGTTCCGAGAAACGGGAGTGTCTGCTAGCTTAAGACTCAAGCCAGCAGACACTTCGTGAAAACACGACCTACGACTTCCGAACGACTTGGATAATTGATATTACATTTATTGGCAATTTAGTACCGCAAAAAAAATTTAAAGCTGCGTCCGGTTCCGAGATACGGGAGTGTCTGCTAGCTTAAGACTCAAGCCAGCAGACACTTCGTGAAAACACGACCTACGACTTCCGAACGACTTGGATAATTGATATTACATTTATTGGCAATTTAGTACCGCAAAAAAAAATTTAAAGCTGCGTCCGGTTCCGAGAAACGGGAGAGTCTGCTAGCTTAAGACTCAAGCCAGCAGACACTTCGTGAAAACATGACCTACGACTTCCGAACGACTTGGATAATTGATATTACATTTATTGGCAATTTAGTACCGCAAAAAAAAATTTAAAGCTGCGTCCGGTTCCGAGAAACGGGAGTGTCTGCTAGCTTAAGACTCAAGCCAGCAGACACTTCGTGAAAACACGACATACGACTTCCGAACGACTTGGATAATTGATATTACATTTATTGGCAATTTAGTACCGCAAAAAAAAATTTAAAGCTGCGTCCGGTTCCGAGAAACGGGAGTGTCTGCTAGCTTAAGACTCAAGCCAGCAGACACTTCGTGAAAACACGACCTACGACTTCCGAACGACTTGGATAATTGATATTACATTTATTGGCAATTTAGTACCGCAAAAAAAAATTTAAAGCTGCGTCCGGTTCCGAGAAACGGGAGTGTCTGCTAGCTTAAGACTCAAGCCAGCAGACACTTCGTGAAAACACGACCTACGACTTCCGAACGACTTGGATAATTGATATTACATTTATTGGCAATTTAGTACCGCAAAAAAAAATTTTAAGCTGCGTCCGGTTCCGAGAAACGGGAGTGTCTGCTAGCTTAAGACTCAAGCCAGCAGACACTTCGTGAAAACACGACCTACGACTTCCGAACGACTTGGATAATTGATATTACATTTATTGGCAATTTAGTACCGCAAAAAAAAATTTAAAGCTGCGTCCGGTTCCGAGAAACGGGAGTGTCTGCTAGCTTAAGACTCAAGCCAGCAGACACTTCGTGAAAACACGACCTACGACTTCCGAACGACTTGGATAATTGATATTACATTTATTGGCAATTTAGTACCGCAAAAAAAAATTTAAAGCTGCGTCCGGTTCCGAGAAACGGGAGTGTCTGCTAGCTTAAGACTCAAGCCAGCAGACACTTCGTGAAAACACGACCTACGACTTCCGAACGACTTGGATAATTGATATTACATTTATTGGCAATTTAGTACCGCAAAAAAAAATTTAAAGCTGCGTCCGGTTCTGAGAAACGGGAGTGTCTGCTAGCTTAAGACTCAAGCCAGCAGACACTTCGTGAAAACACGACCTACGACTTCCGAACGACTTGGATAATTGATATTACATTTATTGGCAATTTAGTACCGCAAAAAAAAATTTAAAGCTGCGTCCGGTTCCGAGAAACGGGAGTGTCTGCTAGCTTAAGACTCAAGCCAGCAGACACTTCGTGAAAACACGACCTACGACTTCCGAACGACTTGGATAATTGATATTACATTCATTGGCAATTTAGTACCGCAAAAAAAAATGTAAAGCTGCGTCCGGTTCCGAGAAACGGGAGTGTCTGCTAGCTTAAGACTCAAGCCAGCAGACACTTCGTGAAAACACGACCTACGACTTCCGAACGACTTGGATAATTGATATTACATTTGTTGGCAATTTAGTACCGCAAAAAAAAATTTAAAGCTGCGTCCGGTTCCGAGAAACGGGAGTGTCTGCTAGCTTAAGACTCAAGCCAGCAGACACTTCTTGACAAAACGACGTACAGCTCCCTAACGACTACAATAATTTATACCTTATTGATTGCCTAAATGTTTCGTTGTCCTGAAAAATATTTTCACTATACACTATAATACACGTAAAAAAATCCGTACTTCAAACAGCGTTTGGTTTTTTTTCTTGTTCATTTTCACATGCAAAAATTGAAGAGTTTGTTTTTTACATTTTACCAGGTGTTGTTATCACAACACTGATTGCATCTTCTTGATTATTTCTCATACAACACGTAGGTACAACAATATGTCAGTTAATCAAAATCAATGAAGAATTTCTTCTGACTTGACATTCTTCTGTTTTGCGAAATAGTTGAATTAATTTGAAACTCTTAGTAATAAAATGTTTTATTTTTAATATAATAATGTGTTACCGATAGGGTTGCCAAAAATACTGATATTTTAGCAAACCAAAGACAATATGCATTTGTACTCATTTTTTCGAATTTGTACTGGTTTTGAGGATATGTCGATTCATTAATTCATTGCTTTTATTTTACGGTTCGTTCGGAAGACAGATCAAAATTAGGGGTTTGTGTAAAACGCTTTCAATTTAGGCTGATAACAATATTCTTATTACCTCTAAAGAAAATTACAAGCAACTTTTACACTCTGATGGTATTTTGTTGCTAAGAGTTTCTGGAAAATATCGTTACCATCAGAATAGGTGGCATAGGCTTATTAACAGTCAAAATTACAGTTTTTTTTGTTTTCGAAATAGGGTATTCTTTGACCGATTTCCGTGAAACGACATTTTTCGAATTCTGAGATAGGGTGTTCTTAAAATAAATTGTAATATATGGAGTTTTCAAAAGTTTCCAAAGATAGAGGGGTTTCGAACCGGTATAGAGGGATGTTCCACTCAGCCGCCGAAATAATGCTTATATTTGTTTTCAAATCCGTATCCACTCATTTTAGAAGATTGTAACATCTTTGAAACTTATTGACAATCAAATAGATGTTTTAATATCATGTGTAGCATGTCGTAGACAAACTTCCATACATTTTTGGAGTTTAAGTATTTTTTGTTTTAATTTCACATGAACGGCCAATGTTTAATACCGAATGCATCCCTCATAAATCAAAAATTTATGAAGTCACAGAAGAACATAAAATAGTTGGCGCACACCTCATGTACTGAATTCGATTGAGAAAAAATATTCTAAAATATACTGATGCCCAGACCAAAAGTACTGATATCACCACCTGAAAATCCGGCAGCCCTAGTTGCCGATAAAAGTAATACAGATCAAAACGCTATTTACCATTTATCGTTCCTTCGACAGCGTTCTCGGACAAATAGTAATTCTTAAAAAGTATGGGGCATTTGTAGCGGCTTTCCTCCCAAACTTTTTCGGTAATTACGTGTTGCCATGCTCCTTGCTTAAACTTCGTCCACGTTCGTGTATAAAAATTTTTTGCACAAGCTCGCTTGTTCTTTTTTTTTACGGTAGTCGAAATTTGCTTGAAAATTTCCCTTTCTAAAATTATTTCAAAAGCTATCGTGTCTGTTTCTTCATCCATATCTTCCTCTGAATCGTCATTAATCGTAGTATTCCGAGATGTTATAAAACTTAGCTCCTCGATACCACGTAACTTGTCCAATACTTTAAAAGCATTCACACATACTTTGGTATAAAGTGTAGTTGGTTTTACGTCCACATTTAGTTCATCAGCAATAACACGCCAAATTTCACTATTTTTACTGGCAATTACTCGGTCTTCCTTTAGTATTTCGTCTTTGTGCTCAATACACGCTTTTACAAACGGTTCTTCTAAAACTGTTGGCTTACGACCAACCATAGGAGCCACTTAAAACATAAAGAACAACAGGAAAACGTTAGCTGCATTACAATTTCCATCGGATCTAAACTTACTCTTTATTCGGGTTTATTCGACTGAAATTATTAGAACGGTGCATAGACCCTAGCCAGGGTGGGTCCCTGTTACGAATTTTCTATTAAAAGTCCTAGAAAAACAGGTATTTTTCTACTGTAATTTTTTTAAATTATTTTAATTCCTTGGCTTTTTTTAGTCCAATAATATCTGTTAAACCAAGCCAAGTATTTTTTTGGCAAAAATAGAAGGCTTGCACGAGTTTTGATCAAGCCATTGAATCTATATAAACATCGATTGGCCTTATGTCTAGAATTAAAAAATATATAGTTTGTTTAAAATGGAGTGTTTCGTTTGTAAGATATACATAAATCAAATACTTATATGTAGTCTAGTTCGTGACACATAGCAAAATGATATTTCTATGGTACTTCGATACACTTTTTGCAGAACAATGAAACACCCGATGTTAAACTAACTATATATTTTCAAATTGTCGACATTAGGACCAATCGGTTGGTTCCAAATTTTTAAATATAGGATTAATACTTTTAATCTTTATCCGACCAAGCCTTTTATTTTTGACAAAAAAAATTGGCTCCGTTTAACTGATATTATCTAACTGAAAAATTAAGTATGAAGTATGTTGTACTTTTTTTAAATAAATCAGAAAAATAGAAAGGATACACGATTCGTCATGAGTATGAGCAAATATTACGTACTATATTCCCCTAAAATATTTTCGAAAATATTACATCGTCGCTCGCTAGCCTGAAGCATGAATGTCAAATTTTTCCGAATTTGTGTTAGAGGCCTCTTTGGATTACCCTTTAGACTCTCTAGGTTCTACTTAAATCTACAGCTTCCTACCTTACATGGAAACCCCAATAATTTATGCCGTTTACACGAATGTATAAATCAATCACACAAAATTGGGTTAGAAAAATGAATGTGGTATATTCATGTTTCTCGATGACAACAAAGTAATACTGTTCCTGTTTGTATGACACATTCGTTGATATGGCTCAACAATTTTTGAAATTAAGGTAAGAACAGCACACATTCATTCATTAATTTTTACTAATAATTCGAATTATTTTAAATATTTAATTATTTCTATAATAATTAAAAAATGGGATTCGGCACAACGCTATCCGAAAAAAGGGTAATTTACCAGTTGGGCCAATTCTTATAGCGTATTCGGACTCAGCGCATCAAAATTCATAGAAAACATGAGCCGCATTACCTGATCCGACTACATTTTTTAATTTTTTTGTATAGCTGTGTTAAAAAAAATTAAATCAGTTTTTAAAACTTTTGTTGTGCCAGAAAAATTAATGGGCTAAATCTCGGAGAATAAAAGGGATGGGAGCAGAACTGTTATTTCAGTTGAAAAAGCATATTGTGAGTATAATATATATGTAGATACGTTTTTACATTAGAAACTAATTCTTCTAAATTTGAGAGAGCAATAAAGTTTGAAACTCGATTTCCCAGCAATTTAATTTTGGCACATTTGTTATTCCTTTTTGAAAAACGGGGAAAACAACTTTCAACAAATAGATTTGGTGGCTTGGCATACCCTTCGATAGTGTTTCTGCCACGAAAATGCAACTGCTGCCTATTTGAGACCTTGTTGAACCGATAGGGACTAGTCTTCATATGTTCGCATAAAGGTACAAAAGGGACTGGTTATATCGATCCCTTTCGGTATAAATGGGTAAAATTCTTCATAGGACATGCTCAAACAAAAGGGAACAGTTGAACTCATACAAAGAGATCAAAACAGGCATTGGTCACATACTCCATTGCGACTCAACCCGGATTCATCATAGACTAATCGCATTTTTGCAGGGTAACTACACATACATACATATGTACATATGCAATCGTAAATAAACGTACTAATCACTTGGTAAGTAGCTAGTATTTGTGTTTTACCAAACCATTATTGTAAGACAATAGGATACAAATGAAAAAATTATTTCTATTCTTTTATAAATTTTATTTTCACACTTCATTGCTCATTTTCCACTTATAACAATAAAATAACAAAATTTAATAATAACTTGTAAAATATTAATTTTACAAAAATAATTAATATAAATTATAATTTATTATTAGAAATTATTAAATTCTATTTTCGAAAAGGAAATTTTTTATATTATTACATGAAGTATCTAAACGTGTACACTATACTGGGTCGAATTATTAACCGATAGCGCGACATCGTTTTTTCGATAGGATTTGGGCTCAGGAAAACAAAGTTCCACTACACATGCCCAAAAAAAATAATTTTCGAGCCTGTGAAAATTATAATTTTTTTTTACTTTTTTTCGACTTTTATTTTTAAGTTTTCTTCATGACCTACTAAAAAATCTTCATTTGATTGTAAAATTTTCATGTATACCCTGTCCGACCAAAAAATGTCCGCTAAAAAAATATTCTTTTTTTTTCAAAAACTGTTATCGACAACGTTTAGCGGATATTTTTGGGTAGGACAGGGTATACATATGAAAATTTTTTTAGTAGGTCATGAAAAAAAACCTTAAAAATCAAAATCGAAAAAAGTCAAAAAAATGACATTTCGCGGGCTCGAAAATTATTTCTTTGGGTATGCGTAGTGGAACTTTTTTTTCCTGAGCCCAAATACTATCGAAAAATCGATGGCCCGATATCGGTTAACTTTCGTCCATACAAATCGACCCACCCTAGTGTACACATATATTTTCTTACGAAGGTTTTGAAATGTGCGTTGTGAATGAAAATAAAATTTATAAAATAACTAAAGGAGTAGAAATTATTTTTTTATTTGTATCCTATTGTCCTTTGTACTACAATAATGATTGCATATGTATATATATATATATATATATATATGTATGTTGTTGTTGTTAAGTTGACCATGCATACATACGTACATATGTATATACATACATATGTAGGCACGCGTTAGCTGTATACAATTAATGCCACCTATTGCTTGCTGTAAGTAAATGTAGGCAAGCTTGTCGTAGTAACGTGAGAAATTAGTTAATATTTTTTGAACCAACAAAATAAAATAAGAAGGGGAATAGAGTATGTAATATTTGTTTAAAAAGTATAACTTTTATTTACTATTTCGATTTTATAAAATAATAATTTTATTATTTATTTACTATTTCGATTTTATAAAATAAAACCTTTCTTTAACGCAGTTATAAAGTAAATGTCGTTACCTTCAAAATAAAACAAAAACGACGAGTGGAACCAAATATATAGAATTTTGAATGTGGGCAAGTTTGCTTAACCATGGAATCTGAACACATTCAGATCTTTGAAATAAACTTTTTTTGAAGGAAGTCTTGATATACATATGTATTTAGGTATTGACTTAAATTGTGAAAAGATTCCAGGAAATCTGGTATCTTTTAACCTTCCTATACCCGCGCATTGGTCTGTGAGACCAACAAAACGCTTTTACGTAAATACTCTTTTTTCCAGCAACCCTAGAAATTTGAATTTTCTGTTAGCTGCCGCTTTTTTACAGGCTTTGTTTTAGTGTTTGTGCGAGACGGGCATACTGGTGTATTTGATAATAATTGGTCTGTGAGACCGGCACGGGTATATGTGTAACTTTTTGTGCAGGTAAAATTTTTTTGGTGTTTTTTCTTCATTGCTGTGCATTTTAAGCTATTGCATAGATTTTATCGCGGGCTTGGCGACCAAATCAAAAAAAACCGTAACGGATATTTGTCAAAAAAGGTTCGAAAAGGTTCGAAAAGTTTCGAAAAAGTTTCGGTGTTAGCAACAAGATGATTACATAAAATTGTATCTATTTATGCGAATATTGGTTGTTGTCTTTGGTGTACATTTATTTTCACTACTGCGCTGTAGATGGCACTGGTAACCGCCAGATGCCAGATGATCTGCACGCTAGATGATGCACACCAACACACACACACACGCTGTACAGAATTGCCATTGTTGCTGTTGAACTTAGTACAGTAATTACGTACATAGTTGTTCCCTTTGATTTTAAGTTATTGCATAAATTTTATCGCGGGCTTTGAGCGTGGCGACTGAATCAAAAAAACCGTAACTATATATGTACATAAAATCATGGAATAACATCTGTTAATAACAGCAAAAGTTTCGGTGTTAGCAACAGGCTGATCACATAAAATTGGATCTATTTATGCGAATATTGGTTGTTATCTTTGGTGTACATCTATCTTCACTACTGCGCCGTAGATGGCACTGGTAACCGTCAGATGCCAGATGACCTGCACGCTAGATTTAATCAATAAAAGTAAAAAATTTGTTTTCTTATCGGTCACCACGCTTAAAAAGTGTAACTTGAATTAATATCAAAGACAAAACTTGAATTAATATCAAAGAAAACAAAATGTTGCATAAATATTATAATTGCATAAGTGATAATATGCAATAGCTTTACCGTGGCAGTCCCCGAGTGCCACACGTCCTTTTTTATTATTTTTAAGGTACCTGTAATTATCAAAATGAATCAAGAGCAAATCAAACTACTTTTGGAGGAAGAATTTTCGAGTTCTGAATATAAGGATGAAAATGACAGCCAGGTTGAAGATTTGTTTGGAACATGCTATTATGGTATGTTCTAACTGTTACTGTAGGGTGAAGAAGCTTTTTTCTTACCGCGGAAAAAATTCGAAACAGGGACTGAGCTGTGCTCTAAATTAAAAGAAAAATAGCACGATAAAACTACGCCTCTTGGTGGTTCACTGTAGACTAGTTTATTCAATATAAAGAGAAATGTAGCTTAGTTCTAGTTATATAACAATAGCTGTGTTTTTTTTACTTCTATATACGTTTACGCTTAAACTTTATATGGACTGCTAAGCGACAAACTTTAAATACACCTCTGAAATTGATGCGCATAAAATTTGTCCTACTAAATTTCAATACGCATTATACTCAAATGTAACTGAAATATGTGTCTTTGTTTCATCCTCTACACTAATTCTATGTATTCTATGTGTGTCCACAATTCATCGCAACCGATTCAGCTATATGTTATACCCTATGGCCATCAGAGGGTTGTGTCTCCGCTTTTCGGTACACCCTGTGATGTTATGTTAGTTATTTAACCACTGCCGCTAGATGGGTCTCCTAAGCATTATCTAAGAAAAGATAGGCGTTTTTTCACGCGCAAACGAAACGTATACGCGAGTATAAAAAAACACGGCTATTGTTTCAGTCAGGCATGCTTAACCAACGAACCGATATCATTTCGTTACGATAATTAACGTTAATAAACGAAACAAAGTCATTTCGTTTCGTTTATTAACGTTAAAAACGTCAAATTAGCGAAATGATTTCGTTTCGTTTTCTGCCATATCAAAACGAAATCAAATCGTTTATGTTGATTATTAATTTAAAACTATGCTGGCAAAGCTGATTGATGGCGGAGTCATTAAAGGTGAAAGCATTCGCCAAGCTGATTGCAACTTTTCTCATGAATTTTGACAGTACGAACATTTCTCAGAGTATTTTTGACATTACCACCAACGAATTACACAAACAAATTACATGGAGTTTGTGTGTGTATGTGCCCTCGTTGTTACCACCTTACGGCTTCACCATGGCTATAGCATTGCCAGCACAATTCAAACATAAAGTATCACGTTTTTGTTAACGTTTTTAACGTAAACGAAAGCTTTTCGTTTCGGTTAAAAACGAGATACAATTTATCTTGATAATTTCTTTATCGATAATATTTCGAAGTGTTTCAACGGAAACGGTGGAAATTTTTTGATAAACGATTAGCTTAACGTTAAGGTGCATCCCTGGTTTCAGTGTAGCTGCATATGTAGGTATACATACATGCGTTTGTTAGAATTATGCGGCAGTTACTCACGAACGTACGTACCAAAAACGTGTCAGCTGACACAACCTATCTTATGAGTGTGCAATGTAAACGAAAACTCACCGACGTGGAACGCCCGTACGTACGTAGCCCGGAACGTAGAAATCAAAACAATTTTGATTTTTTCCGTAAGAACGTGTCAGCTGTTCGCTCTCTCTCTGTCTAGTGTTGCCTAGTAAACTTTTGTACGCAAATTTTTGACCGTTTGCAATTTTATGCAAAAACGCCTAATTAAAGTTTGAAAAATTGTGAAAATAATTCGAAATAATTATGTAAAAGTGCTGATTATAAATATTTTATCTATTTATACTTATTTAATATGTATTCCGGCCTTTTACAATATCAAAAATTAAATTGGAAAAAGTTGATGTTTCCATAAGCATGCATGCAAAATGGTCAATGGCAACAGTGCTTATCTGTAAACAATACACACACAAATATGTTATGTACATGTACACAGACGCACACATTGATTCCTACGGGCTTGAGAGTTCGGTCAAACGTGCTTCGTACGACAAACGTCCTTACGTACGGCACACGTCGGTGGGTAACTGCCACATTAGTCTAGAGGGTTACATAGAATTAGTCTAGAGGGTGAAACAAAAACACATATTTCAGTTACATCTGAGTATAATGCGTATTGAAATTTAATAGGACAAATTTTATGCGCAGCAATTTCGCGTAAACGTACATACATATATAGAACTAAAAAAAACACAGCTATTAATTATGTGGGTACACACATGTCTGTTTGTATTATGAGTTCATGCTCTAATATTGAAATGTCAATGCGACAGTTATGTACATTATTAAATGGTAATGTAATGATTGAATTTAAAGTAAATACATTTGCAAGTGTTCCTGCCTACGACAAAATGCAGCGTGTGAAAAATTCCTAGTTATACATCAAGCAAGGAATATGTGTGTAAGTGGAAGGAAGATAATAATCTGTTTCATAGTTTTCAATCAATTTTTGTAAAATTGGAAATTATTACCACTACGACCCAACTTAAAATGTTGATGAAAACAAAAGTTTAGTGCATTGTGCTCTAATTAAATGTTGCGATATGAATTAAAAAAATACTTACTTCTTGATACACTTTTTCACGCTCGCGATTTAAAGAAATGTCGACTAAATTCGTATAAAAATAACACAAAATTCACTCTATTAATAAATAATATTTTATCACATTTATTTAGAACGCACAACTTTTTGAATCTATTTCTTATTTGCAACTGAAGAAATTCCTCAGAGCAACCTCTTTAGTTAACAAATCGCGAAACAATAAAACATCGAATTCGGCAACAAAGAAGTTGAAACCATCAAAAAATTGTAGTAAATGATAATTACATACAAAAATATGCATACCCCACGCGTACCCGTTAGCGCAGGAGTCCTGCGCGCATGCCATTTGAAGCTTATCGAAATACAAACTTTTCTCTGATTTTCGAAAGAAAGAAGAGCGAGATGCATTTTATAAAACGTTATAGTAGCAAACGTTTCCTTTTTTGTTAACATAGGTATATACAATCAACATATTTATGCAACTAAATTTACGCATTACTTAAATCATTTGTAGTAAGCACGGTTGCCACATCATGTGGTCATTTGGGACCAAAATTCATCGAAAAAAGGACCAAATCTCAAAAAAGGGCCAAATTTTTCTTTTAGTTTATTGTTATACAAACAATTCGGCAATTTACTAGAGTGTCGTTTCGTTGTGAAATATAAAAAATTTAGGATTTTTCCTTGGTTTCCTACAAAAAATAGATACCATCAGCTGAGTTTAAATTAATAAATAGAAAAGAAATATTAAAAGTATACAAATACTACGTTAATTATTTAGGTATAACATTTCCACATTTCTAGGATAAGCCTATGTCTTTCACCAAATTTAATGACAATGTGCTTGCCCAAGGATCCAACACCTCTTTTTAATGCCTCGCCTAAATTATCTCGTTGGTGAAATGTCATTGTTCTGTTACATTTTGTTGACTGAGCAATTTTTATATTAAGAATTACATTGAAGTAAATTGAAAATTATATGTGAGTTAACGAGTGTGTGGCAAATTTTGTGAGCAGTATTTTGAATTTTGCCCTCAGTGAAAAGGAAAGGAAAGTACCAAAGTCGTGGCTACTTTCTAAAAAGGACCAAAATTTAAAAAAGGAACCAACGGACCAAATTGGCAACAGTAGTGTAGCAAGTATGCGCGCTAACATGTATGTATGTACAGTTGTGAACACGAAAATAGCAGTGAAATTCTAAATAGTATGATTTTCACATTATAGCTGTGTTTTTATACATACATATGCACTCAAACATTATATGGACTGCTTAAGGTATAATTATATCTATTATGAAATTTTTGCGCCTAAAATTAGTACTGCTTAATTGCGGTATGCATTATACTCAGTTGCAACTGAAATGTGTCTCTCCGTTTTATCTCTGCGTCATTCTCCACTTCTATGACCGAAAAAGGGTGTGTGTCCACTATTAATTGTAACCGATTCAGCTATAGGTGATACACTATGACCAACAGAGGTGCGTGCCTCCGCTATTCAGAACAACCCGTTTTGTAGCAAGTTATTTACCACTGCTGCGAGTCTTCAATAATTGCCGCTAGATGGACCTCCTAAACATTATCTAAGCGTTTTTTTAACCACAAATGTAGATGTATATGAAGAGTAAAGAAGAGCAAGATGTATTTCATAATTTATGTTCTTTGGGATGGGCCAGATATAAAAAGTAAAATTTTTTCTTTTGGTATAGTAAAAATGTTGTTGAGAACAACGAAAAAAATGGTCCTTAAAAATTGCAGCTTTTAATTTTTATGTTAAGAAGTGCCTCATCGCGATTTTAGTTTCTCCATACAAAATTATATGGGAAGGTTTTGATTTTTTATTTGAAGTGTACCTGCGCTGGGTCTTAAATGATGAGCAATACCCATTCGTATAAAAAAGTGTGAGTTTCAAGCAGCTGAGAAGCCGTGTTGATTTAAAAAAAAAATGTTAAGACTAACTTACGCACTTTTGCCATATATTCCAGGAGAATAATAGAGTTTTCTTTTCTGAAATAAAAGTTTTCCTAAGTAAATGGTAAAGCCTTAATAGAGTTACTCCTACCTCAGAAAATTTTCAACATTTATAGTGCATGCAAAGAACATAAATGGCTACCCCGTGTATTAGCTGATTTTCAAAAACGCACACAGAATTATTTCCTTCATTTAAATTTTCGTCGCTAAAAATTTGTGAAGTTATGAAAATAAATTGCCACGATCAGGTGGTTTAGCAGGGTTGTTCTGCCACACCGCCATTTTTTGCAGGGTAAAAGTGTAACGCTTTTGCGTTGCGAGCCTGCAACAATTACACAAAAGAACGAAATACCCCGTAAAGGCGTTACCTGCTTTTTAGAATAGAACAAAATATATTTACAACTCTTACGCCGCGTACAAAAATCATAACACTTTTGCCAGAAAAGAAAACGCTATAAGACCGGATCATTAAGTAAACGTCATTAAAGCGTAGGTACACATCGAATAAAAATTCCCCATGTAATTTGTAAGAGAAAACTAGATTCGCATGATGCACCTCTTAACATTAAAATTAAAACCTGCAATTTTGACAGGCTAAATTTTTCGTTGTCCTACACAATATTTTCTAATAGCACGAGATCGCAGGAGATCTACCCTAGTGCGTACATATGAAAACAGATATGTACAATGTGCATGCCAGGGTTGCCATTTGGATACAATTGTATACATTTGAATACATTTTTAATGAGTGGATACAAATATACAAAAAAGCTAAAATGTATACATTTTATTTTGGAAGATTGAAGCTCTGTCCCTGTCATGGGAACTACAAATTATCAGTAAGATTTCTAAAAAATGTTTGAATATGCAGTTTTATAGTAAATCAAATTTTAGAATGATATTTATTTTTTCCTTTCTATCTATATTATATATATAGATAAACCGTATTTCTTCTACATAATCTAATTTTGTTGGTATTAGTTTTGTTTAAAATAAGTAGTGTTTGTTAAAAAACGTATAAACAATAATTTCGTTTAAATAAACGCGTTTCGATATGTTAAATAGAAAAACCTTTATAACAGCGACATTTATTTAAAACTGAGCGTTGGTAAAATTTTATAAAATTCAGTTGTGTGATCCGTTTAGCCAAAATAGTGCGGTGATGTTTTGTTTTAAATATTATTAATTTCAGAATTTTGTTTCACACATTATATAAAATTCAGACGAAATGACTCAAAAACTTTGTATCAATCTATTAAAACGAATTGATACATTTTTTCAGGAATGATACACTTTATGAACAAAAAAAATTGCGCGAGTGGCAACGCTGGAACATACATTCAAGGTAGCGAGCATACTTACTACAAATGATTTGAGTAATGAGTAAATTTAGTTGCATGAATATGTTGATTGTGTATGTGTTAGCACAAACTGATATGTTTGCTACTATAACGGTTTCTAAAATACATCTCGCTCTACTATTTTTCGAAAATCAGAGAAAAGTTTGTATTTCGATATGTTTCAAATGGCATGCGCGCAGGATTTCTGCGCTAATGGGTACATATGAAAAAGTGCATATTAGGGTGGTTCGAAAAAAAATTTTGTCCAAATTCTATCCTCTGAAATGTTTCAATTTGATGTAAAAATAAAACCCTCACCAAAGTTTGGTCCTATTATTCCACCCTAAGTGGTACCCGAAAAACGGATTTCCCGCCGGGTTTTAAAGTCTTGTACAGGCTTCAAACAATTTGTATGATTTTTTTCTCTAATCATATCATTTATAAACACTCTTTAATATATTGAGATCTTAATTACGATTTTTGTCCAAAAGTCGTGGCCATTTGAAGTTGTGTTCTTTGACGAAATTGTGTAAACAGTTATTTCACACTTAAAAAGTCTATTGAAATGATAAAGCATAAATTCACATAGCCATAACTAAAACAATATAATAATAACATAAACTCGTAATTAAGGTCGCAATACATTAAGAGTGTTTTCAAATGATATGATTAGAAAAAAATCATAAAACCTTTTTGTAACCTGTACAAGACCTCAAAACTAGGCAAAACGGCACATAAAAGATTTTCGTAAAAAGTTGAGTAAATTCAAGTTTGGACAAAAAATAGTTGTTCCCATGTTAACGAAATGGGAAAATAAAATAAAAATATCGTACCCTGTAGAGTGGAATTATAGGACCCATCTTTGGTGAGGGTTTTTTGTTTTTAATAAAATAGAAACATTTGAGAGGATGGAAATTGAAAAGTTGTTTTTCTCGGCACACCCTAAAGCACATATGTACCCGTTATCAGAAATCCTGCGCGCAAGCGGGAAAATACAAATACGAAATATGCACAAACTTTTCTCTGATTTTCGAAAGAAAGAAGACCGACATGTATTTCATAAACCGTTATAGTTGCGAACATCATCAACACAAAAACAATCAACATATTGATGCAACTAAATTTACGCATTACTTAAATCATTGTATGCGCGGTAACATGTACATTGTACATGTGTACATATGTATGTATGCATGTATGTTCATACGTGTTTTCGCGAAGCGTCTGCTGGCTTCAGACTTAAGGGCCCATTACTGATACTTAGCATAGACTTGACTTGACTTGGCGTAAACTTGGCAATTTAGCACCGATTATACTCCACTTAGCGCATACACTCTGGCATCATAATCAATAAGTGTCAATCTGTATGTCAAAATGAAATGGAAACAAATAAATGGCATCTCAAAATGTAAACGTCACTTAGAACTTACATAGAAAATCAAAATTCAGCAGACTTCTAAGTCAAGTTAAGTGTTGCTAAGTTTTGAGTAATCAGTAACATGCAACTCACTGATTTTCGAAAGTTATAATTTATATTTATTAGGGTCGGCAAAATATAAAATTTAATTTTTCCTTTTGGTATAGTGAAAATATTTTTCAGGACAACGAAACATTTAGGCAATCAATAAGGTATAAATTATTGTAGTCGTTAGGGAGCTGTACGTCGTGTTGTCAAGAAGTGTCTGCTGGCTTGAGTCTTAAGCTAGCAGACACTCTCGTTTCTCGGAACCGGACGCAGCTTTAAATTTTTTTTTGTGGTACTAAATTGCCAATAAATGTAATATCAATTATCCAAGTCGTTCGGAAGTCGTAGGTCGTGTTTTCACGAAGTGTCTGCTGGCTTGAGTCTTAAGCTAGCAGACACTCCCGTTTCTCGGAACCGGACGCAGCTTTAAATTTTTTTTTTGCGGTACTAAATTGCCAATAAATGTAATATCAATTATCCAAGTCGTTCGGAAGTCGTAGGTCGTGTTTTCACGAAGTGTCTGCTGGCTTGAGTCTTAAGCTAGCAGACACTCTCGTTTCTCGGAACCGGACGCAGCTTTAAATTTTTTTTTGCGGTACTAAATTGCCAATAAATGTAATATCAATTATCCAAGTCGTTCGGAAGTCGTAGGTCGTGTTTTCACGAAGTGTCTGCTGGCTTGAGTCTTAAGCTAGCAGACACTCCCGTTTCTCGGAACCGGACGCAGCTTTAAATTTTTTTTTGCGGTACTAAATTGCCAATAAATGTAATATCAATTATCCAAGTCGTTCGGAAGTCGTAGGTCGTGTTTTCACGAAGTGTCTGCTGGCTTGAGTCTTAAGCTAGCAGACACTCCCGTTTCTCGGAACCGGACGCAGCTTTAAATTTTTTTTTTGCGGTACTAAATTGCCAATAAATGTAATATCAATTATCCAAGTCGTTCGGAAGTCGTAGGTCGTGTTTTCACGAAGTGTCTGCTGGCTTGAGTCTTAAGCTAGCAGACACTCTCGTTTCTCGGAACCGGACGCAGCTTTAAATTTTTTTTTGCGGTACTAAATTGCCAATAAATGTAATATCAATTATCCAAGTCGTTCGGAAGTCGTAGGTCGTGTTTTCACGAAGTGTCTGCTGGCTTGAGTCTTAAGCTAGCAGACACTCCCGTTTCTCGGAACCGGACGCAGCTTAAAATTTTTTTTTGCGGTACTAAATTGCCAATAAATGTAATATCAATTATCCAAGTCGTTCGGAAGTCGTAGGTCGTGTTTTCACGAAGTGTCTGCTGGCTTGAGTCTTAAGCTAGCAGACACTCCCGTTTCTCGGAACCGGACGCAGCTTTAAATTTTTTTTTGCGGTATTAAATTGCCAATAAATGAGGTATAAATTATTTAATATATAATATTGTTGTTTGCTATAGTGTGTCTGCCACCTTAATAGGACCGAAATGGTCTTTCAATGAATTATTTAAAATTTTTCACTTATTAGCATATTGTAGTGATCAATGTAACAAAAACAGAGCTGGGCACTGTCACTTCAAATTGAAAGTAACATTGATGGTGAAAACAAACCACTGATAATTTTGAAATGATTTCAGGATCGTGACAGTTTTAGTTTCGTCACCATTTACACATAAGTTCGTGGTGAGTTCGAGATAGTTTCGGTATGATTTTAAAATCTTTTTGAAAACTCTTCGCTTTATTTTACGTGGGGCTTCAAGACCGCGAAATTATTATAATTATAATGGCTCTAGCGCCAAAAATAAAATGTATATATTTATAAAAGAAAATTGTTAATTTGTATTATTTTCGCGATAATCTTAAACAAACCCAAAACCACCCGCTAAAATTCCTTTATGATGATTACGGAATGTAGGAGTTAAATTAGATTATATTCGAGATATTTACAAAATTACTCTCAAATGGCACCGACAAAAAAGTTCATAATTACCTCAAAATAGTCCAAAACACAATCGGAAAGACCCGGGAATGTGCTCTGAACTATATCGCAAAGTTAGGAAAACATTCCCGAAAAATAGTGGAAGTATTGCCGGAGTCTCAAACTTATTACCTCGCGCTCATCCTGGAAAAGAGCCCAAATTTATCCAGAACTTATCTCGAGAAATTTTTGGTAATCATTCGCAACTGGTCGCGGACCAGTGGTGATATTCTGTAAACGCTCAATCCAGCGACATAAATTTTGCCCCCCCCAACCGTTGGGTTTTCGTCGAAGAGTAATTTCAGATTGATAATAAATTTCAGTAAACATTTACAGAATACCACAACTACAAAAATTGTTGCTTAAAGTTACTGAATTCCTAATTAGAGTGTTTTAGCGACCTTTTTGTTTTTAATTTATTTTGCTTGACCGGCTTTAGGTCCTGGGTTGAATAAAACCACAAATTTTTGTTTTTCAACCGATATATTTCCGATTATGACGAAGTTAGAATAGCAATAACCAGATTGAAAAACAACAAGGCCGTGGGCACTGATGGATTGCCTGCGGAGCTATTCTAGTACGGCGGCGAGGAGTTGGTAAGGCGCATGCAGCAGCTTCTTAGCAAAATATGGGCGGAGAGTGCATGCCCGACGGTTGGAATCTAAGTGTTCTTTGCCCAGTCCACAAGAAGAGGGATACTGCAAAATGCACCAACTATCGTGGAATCAGCCTTCTTAATATCGCATATAAGGTCCTTTCAAGTGTATTGTGCGAAAGGTTGAAGCCCACCGTGAACCGGCTGATTGGACCTTATCAGTGCGGCTTCAGACCTGGTAAATCTATCATCGACCAGATTTTCACAATGCGCCAAATCTTGGAAAAAACCCGTGAAAAGAGAATCGACACACATCACCTCTTCGTCGACTTTAAAGCCGCCTTCGACAGCACGAAAAGGAGCTGCCTATATGCCGCTATGTCTGAATTTTGTTTCCCCGCAAAACTTATACGGCTGTGCAAAATGACGCTGAGCAACACCATCAGCTCAGTCAGAATTGGGAAGGACCTCTCCGAGCCGTTCGAAACTAAACGAGGTTTCAGACAGGGTGACCCCCTATCGTACGATTTCTTTAATTTGATGCTGGAGAAAATTATACTAGCTGCAGAACTTAACCGCACTGGAACAATATACTATAAAAGCGTGCAATTACTGGAATATGCTGATGACATTGATATCATCGGCCTAAACACCCGCGCTGTTAGTTCTGCTTACTCCAAACTGGAAAAAGAAGCGGTAAAGATGGGTTTGATGGTGAATGAGGACAAAACGAAGTACCTGCTGTCATTGAGCAAAGAGTCAGCGCATACGCGCCTTGGCAACCATGCTACGGTTTGCAGCCATAATTTCGAAATAGTAAAAGACTTCGTTTATTTGGTAACCAGCATCAACACTACTAACAACATCAGCACTGAAATCCAGCGAAGAATCAATCTTGCCAATAAATGCTACTTTGGACTAGGTAGGCAATTGAAAAGTAAAGTCTTCTCTCGGCGTACAAAAATCATACTCTACAAGTCACTTATCGTACCCGTCCTGCTATATGGGGCAGAAGCATGGACCATGACAACAGCAGATGAAGCGACTTTGGGAGTGTTCGAGAGAAAAGTTCTTCGAAAGATTTATGGACCTCTACGCGTTGGCGATGGCGAGTACCGAAGAAGATTTAATGATGAGCTGTACGAGCTGTACGCAGACATCAACATAGTCCAGCTAATTAAAACGCAGCGGCTGTGCTGGCTAGGCCATGTTATGCGAATGAAAGATGATGCTCCGGCCAAGAAAGTGTTTCTCTCGGAACCCGCCTATGGAAGAAGAGGTAGAGGGCGGCCCCCACTCCGTTGGAAGGACCAGGTGGAAAACGATTTAAACTCCCTTGGTGTGACCAATTGGCGCCGGTTGGCGGAGCGAAGGAGCGACTGGCGCGCCTTGTTGGACGGCCATAGCCGTTTAGATGGTTAAGCGCCAATTAAGTAAGTAAAGTAAGTAATATTTCGGTTACTCCACGGTAACCGTCTTCAGGGCGACTGTTGGCAAACATAAAACATTAACAAATTATAAATCAAAATTAACAAAAAATTTTCAAAAATATTTTTCTACAAAAACAATGTTTAAATGACATATATTTTTAACACGTCTGCACCATGTGACGTCGAGCTGTATACCGTCTGTTTGTACGCCATAGTACCAGCAACCAAAAAACAGCACCTATGGCCCACTGTAAAAGCAGCGGCCACTCACCGAATTTCGATAAACAGAAATTCTCCAACAGGAACAACGATACACAAAGCGCTTTACTCTTGAGATGTTACATATCATAAGCACACCGACAAACCTTAGACTTATTAACTACAAAGCTGACACTGTTAACTGCGCTCACTTATACCAAGACTTACTTACAAACAGACAGTATACAGCTTCACGTCACACGGTGCAGACGTGTTAAAAATGTATGTCATTTAAATATTGTTTTTGTAGAAAAATATTTTTGAAAAATTTTTGTTAATTTTGATTTATAAATTGTTAATGTTTTATGTTTGTCAACAGTCGCCTTGAAGAAGGTCACCGTTGAGTAACCGAAATATATCGGTTGAAAAACAAAAATTTGTGGTTTTATTCACCCAGGACCTAAAGCCGGCAAAACCAAATAAAGTTACTGAATTCCATTATTGGGTCTTATTATCTGGAAATGAACCCGAAATTATGATTAGTAGCTTTCATTTATTGCACTTTGCTCAGCTCGGAAAGAAAGAAATTATAACACTGTCAATGTAGTGACAAAAATGGAATGGAAAAATGAAGTCTCCGACATAACCGTACCTCTGCTTTCGGAGTTAAGGGTCCATTACTGATACTTAGCATAGACTTGACTTGACTTTGCGTAAACTTGGCAACTTAGCCACGATTATACTCCACTTAGCGCATAGAATATGGCATCATAATCAGCTGTTTCCAGCTGCCATTTTATTGTGAAATATTTGCTACAAAAGTGGTGGTTTTTAAACAAAGTACTATAATTAATTTATGAGTGTAAAAATTGTTTAAAACAATCAGTAAATGTCAATTTATATGACAAAATGTCAAAATGAAATGGAAACAAACAAATGGCATCTTAAAATGTAAACGTCATTTAGAACTTACATAGAAAATCAAAATTCAACAGACTTCTAAGTCAAGTTAAGTGTTGCTAAGTTTTGAGTAATCAGTAACATGCAATGTTCATTTAACAGAACTGTAAGTGACAGTTCTCAAGTCAAGTCAAGTCTATGCTAAGTATGAGCAATGGGCCCTTTAAGCAAGCATAATTTAACTTCACATTCCAATGTAAGAGATTTGAGTGGTGCAGAGGACAACGAATGTGTCTATTGATGGGTTGAGACAAAGACGCAGTTGGGTTTGAACTTAACCGACTGTTTTTTTTCATCGACTCTTCATTTACTCCATGATCGAAGACGATAGTTAAAGAGTTCGGGAGTTAGGGAGTTTGTCCATATATTTGCAGCAAAAACGATTTCTGATAAAATAAAAAGAAATTGGAACGAAGTTGCTAATCAATGTTGGTGTTTTGTCCAAGTACCCATTTGCCGAGGTTTTCAAAATACAAAAAGGCCAGAAATTTTGAGGGATATGGAAGAGATAGAAACACTATGAGCAGTTGAATTCGGCTGAAATCTTTGATATCCTACGTTACGAACGATGTACACTGCCGATGTCTTTTCTTATTATCTAAAAGGGGAAGAACTGAAGTTCATATAAAGGGGCAAGTGGTCTGAATTTGGTTTTTAAATCGAGAATACTTAAAATAACTGTCAAGTTTTTTTTATATTTTGTTTGAAGTCGAACATCTGAGTGTGCAAAAATTTCAAAAAAGTAATTTCTAAATTTTAGCAGTTAGTTTCTTTTCTTCGAAAGACTTCGAACATATGAATTTTACATAATTGCGTAACAAAATCTGGACTATTCAAAACATAAAAATTCAAATTTAAATGTGCAAACAGCTCAAAGGTTTTTATGTATCGGTTCCTTAAAACATTTCGTAAATCGCTTTATCATAACAACAGTCAAGAGCAGTTAAACTTAATTCTTAAAATCCAGCAGAACAACTTCACTCAGCACCGGTTGATATTAACTTCAATTGGTGTCCACCAATTTTATTTACGACACGTGAATTATTACCGGAATTACAGTTTCGGAATTGTGGTGAAAAACTGAGTCTTAAAAGGGCGGAGCCACGGCCATTTCTTAAAATTTCGAATCGATGTTGCTAGCGACCCAAATGTTAGTCCAAATACAATATTTGAACGAGTTCGCTTCTATCTAATCTAGGTCGGTGCAAAGTTTCAGCAACTGTTCGAGCCTTAACTCAGAAATGGTTGCGACGACGAAAAAAGTACTTCAGGTTGGACCTGTGGAGCATTTGATGATTTCCAACTTGTAACTGAGCGCGAAGCTCGAGCAAGACATGGGAGGCGAGATATTTGCGACCATCATGACTTTTAATACCATTAACTTAATGTCAAAATAAAGACGTATGCAAGTTTTCAAGTCTTATCTTATGGCGAGGTCGAACACTGAAATGGCTGGAGTAGTTTTAATTTCCTTAATGAATAAATTTTGAATCGAATTTTTTTTAATTTTTAGCTGTCAATTTGTTAGAGTAAATTTGTTTTTTATACCAAAGTGCTAGTTCATCATATGAAAGTGCCCTTGTTTTGCACTTACATATGAAAATCAAAAATTTCCATATGAATTTTATTTAAATGTGAGGGCATACGGGAGTGCTTTGAAAATTTTTTTTATATGTAAAGTGTAAATTTATGCATATCTGTACTTATGATTCAGCGCAAACCAAAAACAAAAGTGCTTGAAGTGTATAAGGGTTGAGCAACTCTGAACTTAATAAACACATTTTTATTGAATTTTAGGAAATCTTTGGACTTGCAGTTATGTACAATTCACTCAAGTCTGACAAATTACAAGTAAATAAATTTCGAAAAAGTTTTCGAAAAAATTTGAAAATTCAAGAATATTTTAAAAATTATAATTGTGTAATGAAAACCATTGAACGCAATTTGGAACAGAAATTCGAAAAAAGTTTCCAAATTTTTGTGAATAACTCCATAACACATTTTTAAGAATGCAGTTTTGTACAATGCACTTTAGTTTGAAAAAGTAGAAGTTTGAAGTTTAAAAAAAAATCGTATTGATTTTTGACAAAATTTTTTCCAAGGGAGTTTTATGAGGCATGTTCTGCCATTCACTTCCGGCTGAAATCTCGTGTGTAGTTTACATTTACTGAGCACAACTGTCGAATCCGAGTGAAAGTGAAATGCGAAACATGCCTTACGCATATACCTTATTTCAAAGTGTGAATAATTTTATAAGGATTTTTTTTCTGAAAATAATTTCGCCGTTGGTTCTTCTATATTCTCTTGTTAGTTTGTATGTTCCTTTCATAAAATATTTCGCACTGAATACAAGATGGGCACCATCATTGACCGCCAGGTGAACTCGTTCAAAGGTTAGAATTAAGAGTGCAAAATGAGAGTAACATTTTTTTACAGAAAGGAAAACGCCAAAAGACACCACCTTCGAAGAAAAAATTTTTTTGTATCCTCAAAATTATGTAAATGAATAAATCGTACTAAAAAAATGAAAAATTTTCGGGAAAAATTTTAAAAACTTCGAGTTTTCTAACTTTTTTTTTTAAATCGAATTTTTTGAAAAATTTTTGCCAAGTTGGTTTACGTAGTTTTGGTTATACAATATGAATTTTTTAATTAACGAAAATATAAAAAAGAAAACAACTGATAAAACTAACAAACAATTTCTGCTGCTATTATTTTACACGCATGTGAAAAAGAAAACACTTTGCGCGCACCATAAGGCCACACTCAATGCCCACAGTCTGTGGCAGTATTCTTATTCACAAAAAGAGCACAGCCACGATGTGCACTGCTGCCCTCTCCCACAGCGCCTTCAACAAAAAACCACAATTTAACTGGCAAGCAACCAGTCGGTCAACCGCACCGTCCTCCTATTTGCCCCCACCATCTCCCCTGAAACTGATGTTTTTCCTGTCTTTCACTTTCTCAACAAGTGACTGCAACGACCATTGTTTACTATATAGTTTGGCAGCTTAAGTATAGGTTATGTTGCGAATAGAGTGGAAGGCAGTGGACTAGGCAGTCGAATGTCATATAATGAAGGAATGGTGTTCGGAGTTTTTTCAAAGTTAAAAAAAAAAACTGATAAAAGCTTTAATATAAATAAAACTATTGTTTTAATAACAACAAAAACGCCTTATATATTCCATATACATAAATTCGTAATGATTATCTCACTTTAAAATTTGAGTTAAATAATCTAAAGTTTTTTTTTGAAACTGAGTCGAGAACTGTGCGTGTGAATGTGCGAATTTTCACCGATCAGCTGTTAGCTGCGCTACTTGGTAAAATTTACAATGGCAACGACGCATCACGACTACTTTCGACGAAAGAATCACACAAAGCGCACAATTCAAATTAACGACATGAAAAAAATTCTAATTTTTTTGTTTTACGTATAAGTTTAATCTTTCCACTAAAATTTAAAGTTCACTTACAAAAAATTTAAATTAAATTAACATTTGCATACATAATTGTGCATAAAAGAACACACAAATAAAATTAAACAAAAACACAACGACACAAAAACAACAACGTAAAAAAATTATTTTACTTTGTAAAGAAGAAACGAAAGAGGAAAACGGCGACGAAGGCAAATACAACGTTAACGCGAACGTGAACACAAAACGAAACTTGTGATACACAACAAACTCTTCGATTCGAAAGTCAAATGCAAAATGATGATGATTCGAAAAAGTAATGGAAGTAAGCAACAAGCGCTATTGCGCTCACATCATAGAGAGGGCGTATATTAATGTAGGTACACGTATTTATCTGTTTGTATGTGTGGCACTCCAAAGCCTCAACACTCTTCTCCACATTAAAAAACAGCAAACAATTACAAGCATGCCACATACCCCCTATACATATTGGCACCACAGACGCAAAGACCAGCGCACAGTGTAGTATAATGGAATAAAGCCTAGTCAAAATATTACAATCGGGATTTAACTTATACCAGGCATCGGCAAAATCAAAATGCAGATGTGTTAGTGAGTGGGCGATAATCGCGCACATCACTTCATGCATCGGTTTGCGTAGTTCCTTCGCTTATTAGCAAGGCGAATTCATTACAGGTGGTGTTATCCCATCAGCTGATTGCTTCTTCTTGATAATTTTCCATACAAAGCCTTGTACAACAAAATGTCAGTTAATCGAAATCTATGAACATTTTCTTTTGACTTGACATTCATCTGCACGGCGAATTGATTGAATTCACTTTGCCACCACCTGGTATAGATTCGCCTTGCTTATTAGCAAGCAACAAGCACAAATCGCTTGTTATTATATTTTTAATGCGCACAATGGAAAGCAAAAGGTTTATGGAATTAAATACATTGTATTTGCGCAAAAGCGTTGGTCAACTTTAAATATTTTTCGCTTGTGCGCATTGAAAAAACTAACAAACGATCTTTGCATTGTGAATCAAACTAAGTGTGATATCTTAGCTGTCAACTGCCTGACAGGTAGTTCAATATGGCTACTTTTTACCGTTTTGACAGGTAGTTCAATATGGCGGCGCATAGGGCCGGCTATCTTCAGCGGGGAATAGAAAGAGATACAGAATGAGACAGCGATAGTCAATTACAAATCAGGTGATCCAATCACTTTGGAATTTTGACGTCTATGCAGAAGATATCACACTTAGTTTGGTTCACAATGGATCTTTGCTTGCTTACATTCGTCAACATAGCGAGCGATGAACATAATCGATATTGCTGCGCCAAATGCTCAGCGACAACTAAACTAAAGAGAATAAGAATACGTGTGAATTGAGTCTGCACAATTGTACCATTATTTGCCGATGTCTGACTTATACCCACTTAACTTGGCCAGAACTGAAAGCGGGTTCACTGATAAAAGTTTGTCAATCATAGTCGATCATAATCATTATGAATTCATACAAGTGGCGAATGTTTGAAAAAACGCCTCGATCACCTATTCAATCACTGTTCGACTACTTAAATCATCTGCTCAATAGTGGTGTTCAAACATTTGCGTAAACGGTTAATATATTGCATTATTTACATATTTTAAAATATTTGTTTAGCTGGCTGCTCATATTTTGTCTTTTAACTAGTTTTTAGAAATAAATATCCGATTTTGTAGACACATTTAAAATAAAAATTGTTTTGAAACACAAATGGGCAATATATGGCGATTTAATTTATTTACAGCGGGAAAACAAACAAACCTTTCTTCCACTCTCTGACCATTCGTGACAGCCATTCTCCTTGTTCGCCGTATCTGACAGGCAGGCATTGCAGTAGAGGAATAGAAACATTCTTCACTTGTATGAATTCACCATAGCTCAATTATATGGTTGGCTCATCTCAGCTGATTTTATTTTTTTCATTCCACTGGTATGGGGATTGTCAAAATGATATGGCAAACGCAAAATGTAACCAGCACATTAACAGTTATTTACTGCCGTGGTGGTCAAGTTTTTATAAAATAAAATAATTTTAAAAAAATGTTTAAGTCAAACGGTTTTATTGAAAACAATACTTACATGAAGTAATAATAATACTAAAAGCTAGAAAATAATTAGGTAAGTCCTAGGTACTAGTCATCACACTCCTCATCAATATAGGGCGTTGATCAGACAATTAAATAAAAGCGTTGGGCACGTCAAATTTTTAAAAGTGTGAGGCTCAGTTGGTCTTATATATGACTATCAATAGAAATTTGACGAGTCCAACGCTTTTATTTAATTGTCTGGTCAACGCCCTATATTGATGAGGAGTGTGATGACTAGTACCTAGGACCTACCTAATTATTTTCTAGCTTTTAGTATTATTATTATTTCATGTAAGTATTGTTTTCAATAAAACCGTTTAACTTAAAAATTTCTTTCAATTATTTTATTTTCAAGTTTTTAGTCTTTATTTAATTGCCTATTATTTCTCATTCTATTTAGTTCCCTTAGTGACTCATTATTACAAGGACTCTTTCCTGACAATTCGTTACAATCTAGGTCCGGAATACATAATCCTTCCAAAGACTTTACTCGACTCTGCGCCACGTATACTGGTCCTTCCTCCAACTCCAAGATATTTTGATGCCACTTCTACCGGACTGTATGTAATATTTGTTCCAAATATGAGCCAAATCGGACATCATAGGTCGCTTTCTATTCTTGTATGTATTATGTATTCCAAATATGAGCCAAATCGGACCACAAATACGATTTTTGTGAATATCTCGATCCATGCGCCACCTAGCGGCGATTTTTTCCTAAAGGTCGCTTTCTATTCTTGTATGTATTATGTATTCCAAATATGTGCCAAATCGGACCACAAATACGATTTTTGGGAATATCTCGAGCCTTGCGCCACCTAGCGGCATTTTTTTTCATATGTCGCTTTCTATTCTTGAATGTATTATGTGCTCCAAATATGAGTCAAATCGGACCACAAACACGATTTTTGAGAATATCTCGATCCTTGCGCCACCCAGCGGCGATTTTTTTCATAGGTCGCTTTCTATTCTTGTATGTATTATGAGTTCCAAATATGAGCCAAATCGGACCACAAATACGATTTTTGTGAATATATCGATCCTTGCGCCCCCTAGCGGCGATTCTTTTCTTATTATTGCATTGTCATCGGGTTCTGAACTATACTCCAAGTTTCAAGCCTGTAGCTTATCGGTAAGTTACTTAAATTTCAATTACAAAATTCGTGCCAGTCAACTCAACCTAAATAAAACCGTTTAAAAATAGTTTCACATCACTTTAAAGTTATTTTTTTAGTAAATGCATCTAATTTAGCGCATTACTTTCCCACAACACACAAGAATTCCATTCTCCCTATTCCATTTGCCTAACACCGACACGCAAATTTTGACAATCTGAACAAAGGTATGTTGTTGCTGTAAAGATAAGCCAACCATATATTTGAGCCATGGAATCCACAATGATCTTATTGAACAAAGTGTGATTGAATTTGACAGTTTTCTTACATGGAATTCGACTATAATGTCAAAAAAAAAATTCTCCCATTTGAAGAAATTTTTGAAAATTTTTAACGTTATTGTTTTTTTGGCAGGTGTGACGCGAAATTGCAAGTTGAAGTAATTTTTAAAGTTTTTTATCGAACAGATATTAAAACCAATAAGTCATATTTGCTCACTAACGCAGTTGGGCATTCCACACAGTAGCCACCTCTTCATTGCTGTTGTTTTACAATCATCTAAACCTGAGTTTTCGCGGATCATTTTGATTAGGAAAAGTTAGATGAGTTTATTGAAGTGCTGTCATTCTAGCAAAGGTGTCTCATGTGGAGCGCCGACACTCCAAATTAAATCAGTGTTAACATACTTTCGTCTTTTACAAAATCCAGAGAATAATATTTTATCAAAGTAACGCGAATCTCTAGAAGCGAATTGATTTACCTATTTCTCTGCGATAGGTATCATTACGGGCAAATTATTGTTTGTTTATTACCAAATAGTATCCTTCCGCTCATGGAAGTGCCCCCTTATGTGCCCTGGTATCGGCTATACTTCGAGCGGATGTCTGCTGGGATGCCCATGACGATGACAGCGCAGACGCTATACGGTACTCATATGGATTACCCCTTAACTTTCACCATCCTGGGGTAGCCCTAAAAGAGGTATCACGACAGACCTTCAACTTCGAAAACTCTGGTAATCACAATGCGTCACGGAGGTGGGATTTTTCAGCATTTTGGTTTAACCCTCTATTGCAGGAATTTTTGGGATCTTGGTTGAGGTTTATGGCAGTGTTATGCATTCCATGCTGCTAGATGGTGAGCCAAAAATTCCCCGTTTAGTATGGAAGTATTATATGCTGTGATGTTTTCGCTACTAGGAGACTAGAGCTATCGGTCTATATTGAACTCCTTGGATGTTTGCATATTTAAGGAGAAATAAGAAACAGGTGTAAAGGACCCTCGTTAGAAAGCTTAGGTTAGGTTTGGTTGAACTGGCCGGTCCATGAGGACCTCACATAGACTGAATGAGTCCGTAGTGTTACCAGAAGCGTGTTTCAACGACCAAACTGATAACCCCAATCAAAAACCAGGACCTGTGTTATAAAATAACTCCGTCCTCTTGGAAAATACTAGAAGTACCAGCAACCAAAAAACAGCACCTATGGCCCACTGTAAAAGCAGCGGCCACTCACCGAATTTCGATAAACAGAAATTCTCCAACAGGAACAACGATACACAAAGCGCTTTACTCTTGAGATGTTACATATCATAAGCACACCGACAAACCTTAGACTTATTAACTACAAAGCTGACACTGTTAACTGCGCTCACTTATACCAAGACTTACTTACAAACAGACAGTATACAGCTTCACGTCACACGGTGCAGACGTGTTAAAAATGTATGTCATTTAAATATTGTTTTTGTAGAAAAATATTTTTGAAAAATTTTTGTTAATTTTGATTTATAAATTGTTAATGTTTTATGTTTGTCAACAGTCGCCTTGAAGAAGGTCACCGTTGAGTAACCGAAATATATCGGTTGAAAAACAAAAATTTGTGGTTTTATTCACCCAGGACCTAAAGCCGGCAAAACCAAATAAAGTTACTGAATTCCATTATTGGGTCTTATTATCTGGAAATGAACCCGAAATTATGATTAGTAGCTTTCATTTATTGCACTTTGCTCAGCTCGGAAAGAAAGAAATTATAACACTGTCAATGTAGTGACAAAAATGGAATGGAAAAATGAAGTCTCCGACATAACCGTACCTCTGCTTTCGGAGTTAAGGGTCCATTACTGATACTTAGCATAGACTTGACTTGACTTTGCGTAAACTTGGCAACTTAGCCACGATTATACTCCACTTAGCGCATAGAATATGGCATCATAATCAGCTGCTTCCAGCTGCCATTTTATTGTGAAATATTTGCTACAAAAGTGGTGGTTTTTAAACAAAGTACTATAATTAATTTATGAGTGTAAAAATTGTTTAAAACAATCAGTAAATGTCAATTTATATGACAAAATGTCAAAATGAAATGGAAACAAACAAATGGCATCTTAAAATGTAAACGTCATTTAGAACTTACATAGAAAATCAAAATTCAACAGACTTCTAAGTCAAGTTAAGTGTTGCTAAGTTTTGAGTAATCAGTAACATGCAATGTTCATTTAACAGAACTGTAAGTGACAGTTCTCAAGTCAAGTCAAGTCTATGCTAAGTATGAGCAATGGGCCCTTTAAGCAAGCATAATTTAACTTCACATTCCAATGTAAGAGATTTGAGTGGTGCAGAGGACAACGAATGTGTCTATTGATGGGTTGAGACAAAGACGCAGTTGGGTTTGAACTTAACCGACTGTTTTTTTTCATCGACTCTTCATTTACTCCATGATCGAAGACGATAGTTAAAGAGTTCGGGAGTTAGGGAGTTTGTCCATATATTTGCAGCAAAAACGATTTCTGATAAAATAAAAAGAAATTGGAACGAAGTTGCTAATCAATGTTGGTGTTTTGTCCAAGTACCCATTTGCCGAGGTTTTCAAAATACAAAAAGGCCAGAAATTTTGAGGGATATGGAAGAGATAGAAACACTATGAGCAGTTGAATTCGGCTGAAATCTTTGATATCCTACGTTACGAACGATGTACACTGCCGATGTCTTTTCTTATTATCTAAAAGGGGAAGAACTGAAGTTCATATAAAGGGGCAAGTGGTCTGAATTTGGTTTTTAAATCGAGAATACTTAAAATAACTGTCAAGTTTTTTTTATATTTTGTTTGAAGTCGAACATCTGAGTGTGCAAAAATTTCAAAAAAGTAATTTCTAAATTTTAGCAGTTAGTTTCTTTTCTTCGAAAGACTTCGAACATATGAATTTTACATAATTGCGTAACAAAATCTGGACTATTCAAAACATAAAAATTCAAATTTAAATGTGCAAAAAGCTCAAAGGTTTTTATGTATCGGTTCCTTAAAACATTTCGTAAATCGCTTTATCATAACAACAGTCAAGAGCAGTTAAACTTAATTCTTAAAATCCAGCAGAACAACTTCACTCAGCACCGGTTGATATTAACTTCAATTGGTGTCCACCAATTTTATTTACGACACGTGAATTATTACCGGAATTACAGTTTCGGAATTGTGGTGAAAAACTGAGTCTTAAAAGGGCGGAGCCACGGCCATTTCTTAAAATTTCGAATCGATGTTGCTAGCGACCCAAATGTTAGTCCAAATACAATATTTGAACGAGTTCGCTTCTATCTAATCTAGGTCGGTGCAAAGTTTCAGCAACTGTTCGAGCCTTAACTCAGAAATGGTTGCGACGACGAAAAAAGTACTTCAGGTTGGACCTGTGGAGCATTTGATGATTTCCAACTTGTAACTGAGCGCGAAGCTCGAGCAAGACATGGGAGGCGAGATATTTGCGACCATCATGACTTTTAATACCATTAACTTAATGTCAAAATAAAGACGTATGCAAGTTTTCAAGTCTTATCTTATGGCGAGGTCGAACACTGAAATGGCTGGAGTAGTTTTAATTTCCTTAATGAATAAATTTTGAATCGAATTTTTTTTAATTTTTAGCTGTCAATTTGTTAGAGTAAATTTGTTTTTTATACCAAAGTGCTAGTTCATCATATGAAAGTGCCCTTGTTTTGCACTTACATATGAAAATCAAAAATTTCCATATGAATTTTATTTAAATGTGAGGGCATACGGGAGTGCTTTGAAAATTTTTTTTATATGTAAAGTGTAAATTTATGCATATCTGTACTTATGATTCAGCGCAAACCAAAAACAAAAGTGCTTGAAGTGTATAAGGGTTGAGCAACTCTGAACTTAATAAACACATTTTTATTGAATTTTAGGAAATCTTTGGACTTGCAGTTATGTACAATTCACTCAAGTCTGACAAATTACAAGTAAATAAATTTCGAAAAAGTTTTCGAAAAAATTTGAAAATTCAAGAATATTTTAAAAATTATAATTGTGTAATGAAAACCATTGAACGCAATTTGGAACAGAAATTCGAAAAAAGTTTCCAAATTTTTGTGAATAACTCCATAACACATTTTTAAGAATGCAGTTTTGTACAATGCACTTTAGTTTGAAAAAGTAGAAGTTTGAAGTTTAAAAAAAAAATCGTATTGATTTTTGACAAAATTTTTTCCAAGGGAGTTTTATGAGGCATGTTCTGCCATTCACTTCCGGCTGAAATCTCGTGTGTAGTTTACATTTACTGAGCACAACTGTCGAATCCGAGTGAAAGTGAAATGCGAAACATGCCTTACGCATATACCTTATTTCAAAGTGTGAATAATTTTATAAGGATTTTTTTTCTGAAAATAATTTCGCCGTTGGTTCTTCTATATTCTCTTGTTAGTTTGTATGTTCCTTTCATAAAATATTTCGCACTGAATACAAGATGGGCACCATCATTGACCGCCAGGTGAACTCGTTCAAAGGTTAGAATTAAGAGTGCAAAATGAGAGTAACATTTTTTTACAGAAAGGAAAACGCCAAAAGACACCACCTTCGAAGAAAAAATTTTTTTGTATCCTCAAAATTATGTAAATGAATAAATCGTACTAAAAAAATGAAAAATTTTCGGGAAAAATTTTAAAAACTTCGAGTTTTCTAACTTTTTTTTTTAAATCGAATTTTTTGAAAAATTTTTGCCAAGTTGGTTTACGTAGTTTTGGTTATACAATATGAATTTTTTAATTAACGAAAATATAAAAAAGAAAACAACTGATAAAACTAACAAACAATTTCTGCTGCTATTATTTTACACGCATGTGAAAAAGAAAACACTTTGCGCGCACCATAAGGCCACACTCAATGCCCACAGTCTGTGGCAGTATTCTTATTCACAAAAAGAGCACAGCCACGATGTGCACTGCTGCCCTCTCCCACAGCGCCTTCAACAAAAAACCACAATTTAACTGGCAAGCAACCAGTCGGTCAACCGCACCGTCCTCCTATTTGCCCCCACCATCTCCCCTGAAACTGATGTTTTTCCTGTCTTTCACTTTCTCAACAAGTGACTGCAACGACCATTGTTTACTATATAGTTTGGCAGCTTAAGTATAGGTTATGTTGCGAATAGAGTGGAAGGCAGTGGACTAGGCAGTCGAATGTCATATAATGAAGGAATGGTGTTCGGAGTTTTTTCAAAGTTAAAAAAAAAAACTGATAAAAGCTTTAATATAAATAAAACTATTGTTTTAATAACAACAAAAACGCCTTATATATTCCATATACATAAATTCGTAATGATTATCTCACTTTAAAATTTGAGTTAAATAATCTAAAGTTTTTTTTTGAAACTGAGTCGAGAACTGTGCGTGTGAATGTGCGAATTTTCACCGATCAGCTGTTAGCTGCGCTACTTGGTAAAATTTACAATGGCAACGACGCATCACGACTACTTTCGACGAAAGAATCACACAAAGCGCACAATTCAAATTAACGACATGAAAAAAATTCTAATTTTTTTGTTTTACGTATAAGTTTAATCTTTCCACTAAAATTTAAAGTTCACTTACAAAAAATTTAAATTAAATTAACATTTGCATACATAATTGTGCATAAAAGAACACACAAATAAAATTAAACAAAAACACAACGACACAAAAACAACAACGTAAAAAAATTATTTTACTTTGTAAAGAAGAAACGAAAGAGGAAAACGGCGACGAAGGCAAATACAACGTTAACGCGAACGTGAACACAAAACGAAACTTGTGATACACAACAAACTCTTCGATTCGAAAGTCAAATGCAAAATGATGATGATTCGAAAAAGTAATGGAAGTAAGCAACAAGCGCTATTGCGCTCACATCATAGAGAGGGCGTATATTAATGTAGGTACACGTATTTATCTGTTTGTATGTGTGGCACTCCAAAGCCTCAACACTCTTCTCCACATTAAAAAACAGCAAACAATTACAAGCATGCCACATACCCCCTATACATATTGGCACCACAGACGCAAAGACCAGCGCACAGTGTAGTATAATGGAATAAAGCCTAGTCAAAATATTACAATCGGGATTTAACTTATACCAGGCATCGGCAAAATCAAAATGCAGATGTGTTAGTGAGTGGGCGATAATCGCGCACATCACTTCATGCATCGGTTTGCGTAGTTCCTTCGCTTATTAGCAAGGCGAATTCATTACAGGTGGTGTTATCCCATCAGCTGATTGCTTCTTCTTGATAATTTTCCATACAAAGCCTTGTACAACAAAATGTCAGTTAATCGAAATCTATGAACATTTTCTTTTGACTTGACATTCATCTGCACGGCGAATTGATTGAATTCACTTTGCCACCACCTGGTATAGATTCGCCTTGCTTATTAGCAAGCAACAAGCACAAATCGCTTGTTATTATATTTTTAATGCGCACAATGGAAAGCAAAAGGTTTATGGAATTAAATACATTGTATTTGCGCAAAAGCGTTGGTCAACTTTAAATATTTTTCGCTTGTGCGCATTGAAAAAACTAACAAACGATCTTTGCATTGTGAATCAAACTAAGTGTGATATCTTAGCTGTCAACTGCCTGACAGGTAGTTCAATATGGCTACTTTTTACCGTTTTGACAGGTAGTTCAATATGGCGGCGCATAGGGCCGGCTATCTTCAGCGGGGAATAGAAAGAGATACAGAATGAGACAGCGATAGTCAATTACAAATCAGGTGATCCAATCACTTTGGAATTTTGACGTCTATGCAGAAGATATCACACTTAGTTTGGTTCACAATGGATCTTTGCTTGCTTACATTCGTCAACATAGCGAGCGATGAACATAATCGATATTGCTGCGCCAAATGCTCAGCGACAACTAAACTAAAGAGAATAAGAATACGTGTGAATTGAGTCTGCACAATTGTACCATTATTTGCCGATGTCTGACTTATACCCACTTAACTTGGCCAGAACTGAAAGCGGGTTCACTGATAAAAGTTTGTCAATCATAGTCGATCATAATCATTATGAATTCATACAAGTGGCGAATGTTTGAAAAAACGCCTCGATCACCTATTCAATCACTGTTCGACTACTTAAATCATCTGCTCAATAGTGGTGTTCAAACATTTGCGTAAACGGTTAATATATTGCATTATTTACATATTTTAAAATATTTGTTTAGCTGGCTGCTCATATTTTGTCTTTTAACTAGTTTTTAGAAATAAATATCCGATTTTGTAGACACATTTAAAATAAAAATTGTTTTGAAACACAAATGGGCAATATATGGCGATTTAATTTATTTACAGCGGGAAAACAAACAAACCTTTCTTCCACTCTCTGACCATTCGTGACAGCCATTCTCCTTGTTCGCCGTATCTGACAGGCAGGCATTGCAGTAGAGGAATAGAAACATTCTTCACTTGTATGAATTCACCATAGCTCAATTATATGGTTGGCTCATCTCAGCTGATTTTATTTTTTTCATTCCACTGGTATGGGGATTGTCAAAATGATATGGCAAACGCAAAATGTAACCAGCACATTAACAGTTATTTACTGCCGTGGTGGTCAAGTTTTTATAAAATAAAATAATTTTAAAAAAATGTTTAAGTCAAACGGTTTTATTGAAAACAATACTTACATGAAGTAATAATAATACTAAAAGCTAGAAAATAATTAGGTAAGTCCTAGGTACTAGTCATCACACTCCTCATCAATATAGGGCGTTGATCAGACAATTAAATAAAAGCGTTGGGCACGTCAAATTTTTAAAAGTGTGAGGCTCAGTTGGTCTTATATATGACTATCAATAGAAATTTGACGAGTCCAACGCTTTTATTTAATTGTCTGGTCAACGCCCTATATTGATGAGGAGTGTGATGACTAGTACCTAGGACCTACCTAATTATTTTCTAGCTTTTAGTATTATTATTATTTCATGTAAGTATTGTTTTCAATAAAACCGTTTAACTTAAAAATTTCTTTCAATTATTTTATTTTCAAGTTTTTAGTCTTTATTTAATTGCCTATTATTTCTCATTCTATTTAGTTCCCTTAGTGACTCATTATTACAAGGACTCTTTCCTGACAATTCGTTACAATCTAGGTCCGGAATACATAATCCTTCCAAAGACTTTACTCGACTCTGCGCCACGTATACTGGTCCTTCCTCCAACTCCAAGATATTTTGATGCCACTTCTACCGGACTGTATGTAATATTTGTTCCAAATATGAGCCAAATCGGACATCATAGGTCGCTTTCTATTCTTGTATGTATTATGTATTCCAAATATGAGCCAAATCGGACCACAAATACGATTTTTGTGAATATCTCGATCCATGCGCCACCTAGCGGCGATTTTTTCCTAAAGGTCGCTTTCTATTCTTGTATGTATTATGTATTCCAAATATGTGCCAAATCGGACCACAAATACGATTTTTGGGAATATCTCGAGCCTTGCGCCACCTAGCGGCATTTTTTTTCATATGTCGCTTTCTATTCTTGAATGTATTATGTGCTCCAAATATGAGTCAAATCGGACCACAAACACGATTTTTGAGAATATCTCGATCCTTGCGCCACCCAGCGGCGATTTTTTTCATAGGTCGCTTTCTATTCTTGTATGTATTATGAGTTCCAAATATGAGCCAAATCGGACCACAAATACGATTTTTGTGAATATATCGATCCTTGCGCCCCCTAGCGGCGATTCTTTTCTTATTATTGCATTGTCATCGGGTTCTGAACTATACTCCAAGTTTCAAGCCTGTAGCTTATCGGTAAGTTACTTAAATTTCAATTACAAAATTCGTGCCAGTCAACTCAACCTAAATAAAACCGTTTAAAAATAGTTTCACATCACTTTAAAGTTATTTTTTTAGTAAATGCATCTAATTTAGCGCATTACTTTCCCACAACACACAAGAATTCCATTCTCCCTATTCCATTTGCCTAACACCGACACGCAAATTTTGACAATCTGAACAAAGGTATGTTGTTGCTGTAAAGATAAGCCAACCATATATTTGAGCCATGGAATCCACAATGATCTTATTGAACAAAGTGTGATTGAATTTGACAGTTTTCTTACATGGAATTCGACTATAATGTCAAAAAAAAAATTCTCCCATTTGAAGAAATTTTTGAAAATTTTTAACGTTATTGTTTTTTTGGCAGGTGTGACGCGAAATTGCAAGTTGAAGTAATTTTTAAAGTTTTTTATCGAACAGATATTAAAACCAATAAGTCATATTTGCTCACTAACGCAGTTGGGCATTCCACACAGTAGCCACCTCTTCATTGCTGTTGTTTTACAATCATCTAAACCTGAGTTTTCGCGGATCATTTTGATTAGGAAAAGTTAGATGAGTTTATTGAAGTGCTGTCATTCTAGCAAAGGTGTCTCATGTGGAGCGCCGACACTCCAAATTAAATCAGTGTTAACATACTTTCGTCTTTTACAAAATCCAGAGAATAATATTTTATCAAAGTAACGCGAATCTCTAGAAGCGAATTGATTTACCTATTTCTCTGCGATAGGTATCATTACGGGCAAATTATTGTTTGTTTATTACCAAATAGTATCCTTCCGCTCATGGAAGTGCCCCCTTATGTGCCCTGGTATCGGCTATACTTCGAGCGGATGTCTGCTGGGATGCCCATGACGATGACAGCGCAGACGCTATACGGTACTCATATGGATTACCCCTTAACTTTCACCATCCTGGGGTAGCCCTAAAAGAGGTATCACGACAGACCTTCAACTTCGAAAACTCTGGTAATCACAATGCGTCACGGAGGTGGGATTTTTCAGCATTTTGGTTTAACCCTCTATTGCAGGAATTTTTGGGATCTTGGTTGAGGTTTATGGCAGTGTTATGCATTCCATGCTGCTAGATGGTGAGCCAAAAATTCCCCGTTTAGTATGGAAGTATTATATGCTGTGATGTTTTCGCTACTAGGAGACTAGAGCTATCGGTCTATATTGAACTCCTTGGATGTTTGCATATTTAAGGAGAAATAAGAAACAGGTGTAAAGGACCCTCGTTAGAAAGCTTAGGTTAGGTTTGGTTGAACTGGCCGGTCCATGAGGACCTCACATAGACTGAATGAGTCCGTAGTGTTACCAGAAGCGTGTTTCAACGACCAAACTGATAACCCCAATCAAAAACCAGGACCTGTGTTATAAAATAACTCCGTCCTCTTGGAAAATACTAGAAGCTTCCTAGGTCTTGCTGCTTTTAGATCTGACAGCTGTATCACTCCTAATAGCTGGAGTCTTAACCTGACAAGGGCAGGGCACGAGCGCAGAACGTGCTCGATCGTTTTCTCCTCCAACCCGCACTTCCTACATCTGCTATCACTGACCAAGCCTAATTTAAACCATCTGACGCCAGAAGGCAGTGTCCAGTCAGAATACCCGTCATGAGTCTACAGTCCCCTCTTTTTAATGATAGAAGCAACTTTGTTAGTCAATGGTTGAAAGACCTACACATAATCTTCGACACTTTACAGCCCCGCGCTTGAACCCGCGCCTTTCCCGCTTGGTCGATCATGTCCACCTCTGGCTGTCGCTTAATCTCGCCCAGTCTAATTGCGACGTCTACGGAGCAAGCTTCGAGCGATGCGCCCTTTTTAGCTAGTTCATTCCCATCTATTCCCATATGCCCTGGGACCCAATATAGATGTATGCTTCTCCCTGTCCCGATTCTCTCAAGAGACTGCTTATACTCTAACACGCATTTAAAAGCTGTGCTGTGCGAGATTATTGCCTTAATTGCTTGACTGTCAATATAAAAGTTAACAAGGTTGCAGCTTAAGTTATTCTCTTCCAGTGTTTCTAATGCTTTGCTTACGGCCAATATTTCCGCTGGGAAAACGCTACAGTAATCCGGCAGCCTGTAGGATCTGTTTATTTCCGGATCAGCACAGTATACCGCAGACCCTACTCCTTCCACTACTTTGGAACCATCTGTGTACACATGTATCGCCTCGTCCGCCATTTGAGCACCCTTGCGCCTCTATTGTGGCCTTAAGATCTCCCTCGAAGCGCAGATAGGGAATCAGGTAGTCTGTTTGCCTTGTGATTCATGACGCAATACTACTATGGCCGTATGGTCGGCGCTCAAACTGCCCCGAGGCACCGAGCCTGGTCGCAGTTGTTAACGCTATGTTCTTTGCTACTAGGTCTACAGGTGGAATGTGCAGAATGCCATACAGTGCAGCCGTTGGGGTTGTTTTCAGGGCCCCCGTAATGCTAAGCATTGATAGTCTGCATACCCCCTCTAATTTTTTGAGGTAGGTTGTTTTTTGTGTGGCTTTCCACCAAACAAGAACTGCATAGTATAGAATAGGGCTTACAATCGCTGTAAAAACCCAATGAGAAAGAAAGGGCGATAAGTCCCACGTACACCCCAGCATTATTTTACATGCCTTCTTCACCCTCGCCTCCACGTTAAGCTTCCATGATAGCTTACTGTCTAGGATGATTCCTAAATATTTTGTGCAAGGTTTCTCCTGTAGGGTCACCCCTTCTAACTTAGGCCTGGTCCAATTTGGGACCTTGTACCTCTTTATAAACAAGACCATATCCGTCTTCTCGGCGTTGGCTTTCAACCTGACATTAGATGCCTAGTTATGAATGCCCCGAAGCGCCCCATCCATCAAAGAGCTAATCGTTGGAAGACACTTTCCACTTATGACAATTGCAACGTCATCTGCGTAAGCCGTAATTTTTACGGGTCCCTCATCGAATCGCCTGAGCAGTTGGTTGATGACCAGCGTCCACAGCAGAGGTGATAGCACCCCTCCCTGTAGCATGTCCCTGTCCACTGATTTCGTGGCCTCGTACAATCCCCCTTGTGATGTAATCTTCCTGCAATTTAACATGCAGCCGATCCATCTGGTTAAGGCTGGATGTACTTTAATGTACTTAAGACCATCTATAATCGCCCATTTAGAAACATTGTAGATAGCCCCGTCAATGTCTAAGAAGACTCCTAGAGCATATTCCTCATATTCCAGGGCTTTCTCTATGCTTATTACAACCCTATGCAATTCGGTACCTACCGACTTGCCATTGGTGTACGCATGTTGTGTTGTGAACAGCTTTTCATCCACGTTGGACTCTATGTACACATCTATCAGCCTCTCAAAGGTTTTGAGCAGAAATTATGTTAAGCTAATGGGTCTATAGTCTTTGGGATACACGTGACCGATCTTCCCCGCCTTTTGTAGGAAAGCTACACGAGCAGGTTGCCAGCGCAATATACAGCTTCTCCAAACCCAATTGTCAACCTCACCTATCCGCGGCGAACCCTATTTCACTAACAGGCGAGGCTCTGGCGACCCCAAGCTCCTCATGGAACTTGGGGGTGGGGAGAGGGATGGCCTGAAGGTTTAATGTGGCCATATAAATCGTTCCCGAGATGGTCGGGCTAGCACCTTAATGGTGCCGGATCTGTATCCGGCAAAGGACCATCACATCGATAACACCCCCCAAAGCCTTCGGGGAGCAGCCTTATCGCTACAACAACAACAACAACAGCAGTTCAAGAGTGCGGTACATGATCCAGTCTTATGCACCCATCGAATATTATTTTAAGCCATTCCACTACCGCTCTACTTGAAACTTGTAGCATGGCCGGGAATATACCATCTGGCCCGGCGATTTAAACTTAGAAAACGTGTTCACCGCCCATTCGATCTTGGTATCGGTCACCAAGCTCGGCACTACCCGCTCCGTGATCGAAGTGTGAGTGCTATTAGTAAGCTTACTCCATCAACAGCTGGTTGAACCTTTGAAGTGGAGATGGCAAATGGTACCTTCTTTGTTCGTATCCTTCGTGTACCAGATGAAGGCTTTAGTTATTAGGATCGAAACAGCTATCTGATATCGAAGCAATAAGTTAATAGGACCCAGAATGATTACAGTATTTGCCAAGAGAACGAAGTTTTTTAGAACATATATAAATCTATTTTCTTGATAGGGGTTGTTTGCAGTTTCATCGTCAAACTTCTGGTATTACTACGGCTACATGGGGGAAGATCTCATGAAACGCTTAATTCCATACTGAAGGTCCTTAAAAGAAAGTAGTGAAATTTTAGAGGCGACATGCCTGGGCTAGCTGTTATTGTTTACTAGCAAAAACAAAATATCACAGTTTGATATGGAGAGTAAAGTATATGTGCGTTGTTGTTGTTGTAGCGATAAGGACACTCCCCGAAGGCCTTAGGGAGTGTTATCGATGGTGATGGTCCTTTGCCGGATGCATATCCAGTACGTTCCGGTACCAAGGACCATAAAGGTACTAGCCCGACCATCTCGGGAACGATTTGGTATGACCACGTGAAACCTTCTAGGTCATACAGCCCTGCCACCCCCTAGATCTTCCTGCAATTTAGAAATTGCAGTTGGTTAGGGGGTCAGAATCTACCCGCGCCTGTCGTATAAAATCCAGATTCAAGGGGTTGTGTAGCGCAACCTTTTCAGGTGCCAGCGCAATATATAGCTTCTCCAAACCCAATTGTCAACCTCACCTATCCGTGGCGAATCCTGTTTCATTAACAGCCGAGGCTCTGGCGACCCCAAACTCCTCATGGATCTAGGGGGTGGAAGGGCGGTATGGCCAAGAAGGTCGCATGTGGTCATAAAAAATCGTTCCCGAGATGGTCGGGCTTGGTACCGGAACGTACCGGATCTGCATCCGGCAAAGGACCATCAATATCGATAACACTTCCCAAAGCCTTCGGGGAGTGTCCTTATCGCTGTTAATGAAACAGGATTCGCCACGGCTAAGTGAGGTTGAAAATTGGGTTAGAGAAGCTATATATTGCGCTGGCAACCCCTTAAGAGGGTTGCGCTACACAACCCTTTGAGTAAAGTTGGTATTTTAGTCGCCTCTTACGACAGGCATACCTACCGCGGGTATATTCTAAGCCACCCCCCAAACCCGCTGGGTGAGTATCTGTGCGTCGCAGTATACTGTCAGCTTAGCTGGATTAACATCGAACATGGGGTGGAATAAGTCTCTATAGCCGAGTACTACTCGTGTAAAAGAATAAATAGCAGAAACTGGAGTCTACATTCCAAACTCGTGAAGGGTTTTCATCGTCATCGTCATAACACCTATACTGAAAAGTCCAGCACTACCTTTTTCGGGTTAAGACTACTAATTTTTGTATTCAAGTTAGATCCATGGAAACTATCGAAAAAAGCAGTTGAGAGTACTTATGCAAATAAACACTTTAAGGACTACCGATTGGCAATCTGAAGCATGTACCGAGATACATTGTTAATGTTAAAATGTTCTGGATCAGAAGGTACTCCTACTATCGAGACACGCCGGCAGCTGCAAACGTGAGCCCCGATGTCAAGTGGAGAACGGGTTAAGGTTCAAAAATTGTTTGATATTTTATTTCTGAATGTTACACTGTGCAATACTGCCATTGAAGAGAATTTGCAACTCTTAACCTGAACAAGCAAATAATTTCCATTAACCACTGGAGCGCCCATGCACATACAGCTCTCCAACAATAAATGCGGTGCAGTTGACTCAACTACTTTTGTCTTATACTCACAGCTTGGAAATACCGCAACAAGTGACCAACTGTATATATGTATGTACATGCGTGTGTGCCGACGACCCAGCCCAGCCAAGCTTTAATCTCATTTCTTAAAGCTGAGAGCTAGCTGACTCTATCGTTTTTTAACTTTATTTGATTCCACTGTTATGTCAGTTCGTTCATCTGTCCTTAACCGATATGATACAGATTGAGTTTCTTGTAAATATGTAAGTAAGAATATGATGAAGAAGTGGAAAGATTTGTTAAGTATCATGTACCTACGAATGTATGTTTGCAGTTGTTATGAAGGTGCTGCTATTTAATCTGCTGCGAATAAAACGAGCTAACTCAGATAAAAGAGATCTCATCCGATCATTATTATATTTTTTCATTGGTAGGGTTTGTATGTGGCGGTCCCAGGCTCACATCCTGGGAACGGGATTTGAATTTAAGTCGCCTTTACCTCTGGAATAAAGAGTCAAAAATTGAGTCTTGCGGTGAACGAGGAGAGCATCATGGAGAGTCGGCGCATTCGCGCCTTTGCAGCTAAGTCACTGTGGACGGATATAAATTCGGGACCGTGAACTTCAGCTAAGAAATCAAACGAGGAATCATGCTTGCCAACAAGTACCACTTTTAACTGAGACGGAAATTGAGAAGGATGGCTCTGGGAATATGCGAGAGGGGAATTCTCCTGTAGATTTATGGTTCCCTCCGTGATGGTGTGTACCGAAGAAGGTTTAACGGTGATGCTATATGAGCTTTAAAAATAAAAAAGTAAATGTAAGGCACAATAACCTCCGAAGAGATTTGAGATTTGAGCTGAAGGAATAGAGCTGTCTTGACTTGGTACGCAAAGCACAAAATATCCAACGCGATTAAGTGCCAAATACTGATGATATGATCAGGTGATCGCCTCTTTGGGAGAGAATATATAAACCTCATTATGCCACAATTGTTGACGCATCTGTTAGGTCCCATTTACAAGATAAGGGCCTTATTTATTAAAAATATAAAAACTTTTTGCTTCGATTTACGTTCCACAAACTATGTGTACCAAAAACTAACCTAAACAATATATCAAACTCATCGGGAAAGCGCTATCACAGTTCAGTAAGCTTATTATCACTGAGAGTGAGAGTTCCTATACCAGCCATCTTGCGGCCAGCACACTTCGGAGCATGTCGTTGTTGTTGTTGCCTAAACAATACAGAGCATCATCACGGCTCGGGCCAAACGCAGTAAAATGAATAGTTATCGTAGCACACTCAGAGAAAAAATCGTTCTAAATCGAACGAAAAAAGTCTAAAACCAGAAACATCCGCCGGCGAAGTCTGGGATTCAAGGGGTTGTCTAGCACAACCTTCTCAAAGGGTTGCCAGCGCAATATATAGCTTCTCCAACCCAATTGTCAACCTCAGCTACCCGCGGCGAATCCTGTTTCATTAACAGACGAGGCTCTCGCGACCCCAAGCTCCTCATGGAACTAGGGGGTGGGGAGTGAGGGTTGGCCTTGAAGGTTTAATGCGGTCATATAAATCGTTCCCGACATGGTCAGGCTAGTACCTTAATGGTGCTTTGTTACCGGAACGTAGCGGATCTGGACCATCAACATCGATAACACTCCCCAAAGCCTTCGGGGACTGTCTTTATCGTTAATACAACAACAACAAAGTCTGTAAATACTTTTTTCATAAGCCGTGCACCATGAAAACATATTTTTTAAATCTATTGAAGCATGGCGAGGTAAAAAAATAGAAGATAAAAATAAAAGGAGGTTCGAACACGCAATCGAAACTGCAACATCACAGCCGCTAGGCTACTAGGATTGCTTTAAAGTGTGCGTCAAATGCTGTATTTGAATTTTATCCTGCTGTGCTTCATTTTAGACCGTCTTTTTCTCTCAGTGTAGACAAGCCACCGATGGTTTCAAAAATACCACCGGAAGTTCAAAGACAAGCTTGAAACGTTACTGGCACTGTGACACCTTTTACAATTTTCCATAAGAAATCATTTTCGTAGCTTTCTATCTTTATATTATGGCAACGCTTCTCACTCCAATGCGTACAGCCTAAGAGAAGCAAACCGAGCAGCCGGGAAAGGCTACAAAAAGCACAAGAAAAAATTCAAAAATTAGGGGGCCTGCGCCAAGATTTTGTTGTTGTTGTTGTTTTAATTGTAAAAAACACTCCAAAGCAGTTTTAGAAGTGATATGGAATGGGCCTTTGTGAATATAGGTAACGATGTGTATGTACATATTGTAACGAATTTAGGAGAATTCCGCTTATTCCAAATCTTCTGCTAACGTTCGAATCGCTAAACTGTTGAATAAATAACTCCACTATTCAATAAAGCAAAAATTGTATTTATTAGACTACTTGAAAGTACTTCACAATAACACTTAACTTCACAACCAATAGCGTGCTTAAATCAAACTGATTGCTCATGCCTCAGCTTATGCTGCTTTTATACTTCTAGGGGTTTCTACTTCTAGAATTTACTACTTGTTTACCAGCTATAAACTTACCAGCTATAAACTACAGATGCACGTTTATAGCGTCTTGCATAGCAATATGCGCGTGTATATGTGAGTGATACTTTCACCGATGATTGCATACTTTTGTGAGTATCTCAGATATATGCATGTGTTTGTGAGTTTCGCTCCGCTGCTTGTACGTACATATGTTTAGACATAGTGATTGGTTTGTTTATGTAGATACAAAGGACTGCTTAGTATCGGCTTAGATTTGATAGTATGCCTTAGTGTTGCTAATATTCGTCACAATATCTACAAACATTGCTAATGTTTTAACTTAAGGGTTTTCAGGCCTGTTCTGAATTCCAACTCGTTTTGAAAAGTAAAACGAGGCTGATTCCGAGTCCATTTCTTTTTGGTGTTCTCAATTCCGATTGAAACAAATCGATTCGAAGTCGATTTCGAATCGTTTTTATTTCGAGTCGATAATAATTTGGTTTTAGTTAAATTAAAATTGTGCAAAAATTTGAACAAAATTCCAGAACCATGGTTTTCGGAAATGCAGAGGCAAGAGACGTGCAATTGTGCATAAAAATCGTAAAAATCGATCGATCGAAATTGAGAACACGTCGGTTTCCTTTCGACCAGAATCGCCTTGTTTAGCTTGGAAAATTTTTGATAGGAATTTTCAAAATAAGATTTGTTATACTAAATAAATAAATAGTCAAGCAAATCTTCCAAATAAAATGAATAATTTAATAAAACTTATTTGTGGGAAAAATAATGTAATTATCTGTGCTTAATAGGCTAATTACTTTTGATTCCAACTGCTCAGAGGCAAAACTTTTCAAATCGACCAAGTCTGGTCGGAATCTATATTCAGAACACCAATCCATTTCGATTCCGAATAAATTGGTCGTAATCGAAATCCATAACAGGCCCGGCATCTTTTAATAATAAAATAATAAAATGCAAAATGAAATCGCGTAACCAAACCCGCAAATTTGGAGTTTAATCTTTTAGAGAGTTTAGCTGTTCATATTAGTTTAAACGCCCAAACTGGCAGATTAAAGTTAACATTTCTTTTAACTCTAGTTTAAATTTGTACTGAAAAACTGGGACTTATATAATTCAATAATTTGCGCTTCTGGTTGTATAGGTCGAATTATGATCACTTTATCCAAAAAAATATGATTGGGGGATGCTTTTCAATAATATTATTCACTTGCGAACTGCTTTTGAATTTTGTTATTCCATAAGAGGAATGCAAATATGAATAATAAGTTCGGACTAACAAACAGAAATAATGACTAAACAAATTTATTCGTTATCTATATATGTGACCCGGTCTATGAAAAGGTGGCTTATGACTCAAAAAATAAATTGCGAGAAACAGCTATTAAAGATAAACAATGTATTTCTTCAGTTTCTTAGTAGTTTTTCTTTTGCATTATGAACAGTCATGCCCAAAAGCCAAAGCACAAACCAGTTTCTGACCGATATTTTGGCTCCATCCGTTCGTATGCACCTAAATGATATAGATCGGCCAGAACACAAACCGAAAGAGCGGATGCGCCTAAATGTAGGCAACGAAATTGTTTTTCTATATATTTATGTGTGTCGGTGTGTATATACTTTTCCTTTCTCATTTTTCCTTTCTTCAATTGGTCTAGAACCGGTATTTACATACTACTCCTAACACCACCAAGAAAATGTGGAATTATGAAAAAGGGGCGTGGCACCTCCCATAAAAATGGAATATATCATACTGCATATCTCTGGTTGTAGTAATGATAGGATAATGAAAATTGGTAAGGAGCTATATGACGTTAAGTCCTAACACCTCCAGTAAAATATGGAATTGGAAAAAAAGGGGCGTGGCATCTTCCCGACAAATGGGATTTTTCAGAACTATGGCTGCCGTACAAACTTAGACTATTTTAACACCTAAAGTTTGACTGCATTGTTGAGTTTGGCTGTTATTCCCTTTGGACGTTTAGTAATCTGCCGCCGTTAAAAAAATGTGTTAGCTTCAGTCTATCTATTAGGCCGGGTCGATTATTGGGGAGGCAAAAAAATCGCCCATTGCTCTGTGAAAATCATATTCTAGGGATCAAAATAAAAAACCTTGCCGAAGGAACCATACCTCTAAAACAAATTCTGATGTCCCCCAATTTGGGTCGAACTTTTGGGTAGGGGCAAATTTTGAAAAATCCCACTTTGACCCATTTAGAGTGCTCCAATCGAGTCCAAATGTATGACCGACCCCCACTAACTTTGGAGGCCCGACCCACCGATGCCAGTGGCACACCCCCTGGAACCCCCCTGGGGATTCACCATACAAACATTTCAAAAAATCGCCGGTTTTGCACTTTACATGAAAAAATCAGCGAAATGCCTATGTTTTTTTCTTTTTGGAGTTTATTTTTCTCTTTAGAAATTTATTTAGTCTGAACATATGTAAATGAAAAAACGAATTTAACTTAGTAATAGAAAAGAAATTTAAAAAAATTATTCGAAATTAGCGTTTTTACAGCCCTTTTAAAACCAAGGCATCACTGTGATGCATTTGCATGTTGTAAACATAGTTGTGTGGGTTTTTTATTCAACCGTTATAAAAAATGAAGGTATCACTGTGACACAATTGCAGGTCGTAAAATTGCTTGTGTTGCTTTTTTTAAGCCACCACAAGACACAGCAGGTAGAATTGAAATTACCATTTCATTCTTATTACCTCGTCTCGTAGACCATATATAACGCAACAGTTTTTGTGAATGCATTAAGTCGTTGTGAAGAACTCAAAGTGTGAAGTGCTAATTTCAGATAAAAAAATATTTCAAAAAAATAATAAGGGAAGTGACCATTCCAAATCAAAAAGTTTACAATGAATCCACCATCCTCTACACCGCAAGATGAAGCAACTACATCAACAACTATCGAAAACCCAATGGGTCATATACTCAAGCATGATTTTACTGTTTTTGGTGTGTCTACTGATTTAACTGATCTTAATTTACCAACCCCTCAGGATATCTTGAGATATTATTTTTACTTAAGCAAACGTGCTAAAACAGAACAAATAAAGTTTTCCCATAAATCATTCACTATTCAAGTACAAGATAAGTTGATTGGAATTTGGGAAAAACTTGGTATGGAAATAATGCGGAAAAAAAGTGTATTTAATAAATTGAATAAATTGCTTGACAAGTATCAAGAGCAAATCAAGAGAAGAAACAACACCCAACAATTTACAGAGTATGTAAAATCTCTGGAAACAATTTTTTACTTGTGAAACTCTTCCGGTAAGTTATTGCTATCACTCATTTATTATAATTGTCAACCATTTTTAATTATTTTATTATTATATATTTTCAGGTGGTAGACGGCTTCCAGAAAATTGAGTTGCAAAATATGCCCCCTGCTCCAGAAAAAATTTAATTTTCCACCGATTCGAAGTACTTATACGACATGGCCCATGCAATTTCTAGCGGCGTGGTTCCGGTGGATCTGGCTAACATCAAACCAGGGAAAATTGTACATTCTCGGTGGCTCACCAAGGCCGCTAGATTATTGCGTCTATATGTGACATCGGAAAATCCAGATGCAAATTTAAGAATTCTGGTTGAATTTATAATTAAATGTTATGTGCCAATGTACTTCAATAGCAAGTATTACAGCTCTGTCGTGTACGGTAGTGCATTATTTTTCAAGTTCATTGGTTGGTAACGATTTCTAGAACCTCGTTTACGCAAAATTGTCAATCAAGTAATTAAAGTTAATTCATATTATGCGCATTCGGAAAATATCTTGTTATCAATGTTGTTTGATGATAGCAAAGAGAAGCGCGACTGTGCCATCAAGAAAATTCTACGCTATCGAACCGATGTTGACGAGCCAATGGAACTTAGAGTTTATAAAAAACCAGATATAAACTTTAATTGCACAAGTTATACGGAAATGATCAATTTGAATGATATAAATATCGTATTTGAACCACCATTCACGCGAAGCATTCCGTACGATACATTGAAAGAATATTTAAATCAAGATGATCCACCGTTTAATGATCCAAAAATTCCATCACACATACAAGGAACGGAACGACATGTTCAATTGCTAGCTAGCGTTTCCAAACGGGTTATACCGGAAAATGTAGAGGCTGTTATGGCGACGACATTAGAGAGCCGTGCGAAATTGCCCAGACTTGAAAGTAAAAAAGACCAAACAATTTTTTTTAGTTTCTTTTCTATAACTCACTTAAATAAATTTTTTCATTTACATATGTTCTGACTAAATAAATTTCTTAAGAGAAAAAATAGATATTACTAGATATAAATAAATAAATAAAAATAAAGAAAAAACATAGCCATTTAGCTGATTTTTTCATGTAAAGTGCAAAACCGGCGATTTTTTACAATATGTTTATAGAATATGGATAACAAATGAAAGCTGTTGATGAATACTTTAGTAGAGGGTATATTTCATACCTCTGGGTGACTAGGGTCTCGATATATAGGCCAACACGTGGGCCCGTGAACGCCTAGATAGTGTTTTTACATTATGGGTATTAAATTGAAGCTGTTGATGAGTGCTATAGTACAGGGTAGTTTTCATACCTATTGGTGACTAGGGTCTCGAGATATAGGCCAAAACGTGGACCCGGGCACCCCTCGAACGTGTTTATATAATATGGATATCAAATGAAAGCTGTTGATGAGTGCTTTAGTACAGGGTAGTTTTCATACCTATTGGTGACTATGGTCTCGAGATATAGGCCAAAACGTGGACCCGGGCACCCCTAGAATGTGTTTATACAATATGGATATCAAATGAAAGCTGTTGATGAGTCCTTTAGTACAGGACAGTTTTTATACCTATTGGTGACTAGGGTCTAGAGATATTGGCAAAAACGTGGATCAGGGTAACAATAGGGTGTGTTTTTACATTATGGGTATCAAATTGAAGCTGTTGATGTGTGCTTTACTACAGATTATTTTTATACCGCTGGGTGACTTGGGTCTCGAGATATAGGCCAAAACGTGAACCCGGATACCACGAGACAATGTTTATATAACATGGATATAAAATGAAAGCTGTTGATGAGTGCTTTACTACAGGGTAGTTTTCATACCTATTGGTCACTAGGGTCTCGAGATATAGGCCAAAACGTGGACCCGGAAACCCCTAGAATGTGTGTGTAATATGGATATCAAATGAAAGCTGTTGATGAGTGCTTTATTAGAGGGTAATTTTCATATCCCTGGGTGACTAGGGTCTCGAGATATAGGCCAAAACGTGGACCCGGATACCGCTATAAGGTGTGTGTAATATGGATATCAAATGAAAGCTGTTGAGGTGTGCTTTAGTACAGAGTATTTTTTATATCGCTGGGTGACTAGGGTCTTGAGATATAGGCCAAAACGTGGACCCGGATACCCCTACAATGTGTTTGTAATATGGATATCAAATGAAAGCTGTTGATGTGTGCTTTAGTACAGAGTAATTTTTATATCGCTGGGTGACTAGGGTCTTGAGATATAGGCCAAAACGTGGACCCGGATACCCCTACAATGTGTTTGTAATATGGATATCAAATTAAAGCTGTTGATGTGTGCTTTAGTACAGAGTAATTTTTATATCGCTGGGTGACTAGGGTCTTGAGATATAGGCCAAAACGTGGACCCGGATACCCCTACAATGTGTTTGTAATATGGATATCAAATGAAAGCTGTTGATGTGTGCTTTAGTACAGAGTAATTTATATATCGCTGGGTGACTAGGGTCTCGAGATATAGGCCAAAACGTGGATCCGGATACCCCTAGAAGGTGTGTGTAATATGGATATCAAATGAATGCTGTTGATGTGTGCTTTAGTACAGAGTAATTCTTATATCGCTGGGTGACTAGGGTCTTGAGATATAGGCCAAAACGTGGACCCGGATACCCCTACAATGTGTGTGTAATATGGATATCAAATGAAAGCTGTTGCTGAGAGCTTTAAAGTAATTTTCATTGTCATATTCGATTTAGTCGCATCAACCTGGCAAAACTTATAAATAAGCATGCGAAGCCGAAATAAAGACATGAATTAATAATACCCACATACCTATATACATACATATGTACGTCCTATTCGATTTGCCTGAAATTTGGTGTATTAATTTGCCTCATTAGTATTTAGGATCCTTTTTTCCGGGAACTAGACCAGAGACGGACTGGGACTGCGATTAGGACTAGAACTGGGGCTGAGACTCGGAGTGGGACTGGGATTCGGAATAGGACTGGAACAAAATACATACCACCCTCTGGGACTGGCAATAAGGGATGAAGAAGAATGAGAACTTGAGAGAAGAGAAAAGACGGAAGGAGAAGGAGACTGAGAAAGAGATAGAGTGAGACGAAATAGAGATATGTAGATGAATCGAAAAAGACGGAGGGAGGAGTGAATAAAAGGATTAAAAAAATATAAGAGGGGGAGGCAGAGTTAGACGGAAAACGCTTATTAAGATGTATGCAGATAGACCAAATTTAGGACAGAACAACGTCTGCCGGGTCTGCTAGTATCTATATACATATATGAAAATCAAATTCAGTTTGTGTGTGTGTTCTGGAATATATCATACTGCATATCTCTGGTTGTAGTAATGATAGGATAATGAAAATTGGTAAGGAGCTATATTACGTTAAGCCCTAACACCTCCAGTAAAATATGGAATTGGGAAAAAAGGGGCGTGGCACCTTTTCTACAAATGGGATTTTTCAGAACTATGGCTGCCGTACAAACTTAGATTATTTTAACACCTCAAGTTTGACTGCATTGTTGAGTTTGGCTGTTATTCCTTCTGGAAGTTTAGTAATCTGCAGCCGTTAAAAAATGTATTAGCTTCAGTCTATCTACATATGTACATCTTTTATAAAAATCAAATTCACGCTTCAATCATCACCAAATTTTGGCTATAGGTTCCTTCGATCAAGACGAAGGTTTTTCATATTTCAAAATTAAGAATTTTGAATTTAAATTTTATTTTTGGCTATGCGAACGAGCAATCTTAGCTCCCAAAAATGAGCATGTTAACAAAATCAATGATCGCATTCAAAACCAAATTCCTGGTGAAGTGACGAAATATAATCAACAATCGCTTACTGTTGCAGGATTAAATTTAGAGAGTCGATGCTTTTCCCATGGCCAGCTATATGTTGCTTGCTCTAGAGTTGGAACGCCAAAAAATTTGTTTACCCTTGCACCGAACGAAAAACCCAAAAATATTGTGTACCCACCAGAGATCTCCTTTGAGTACTAATAAAATTAGTGCATTTAGTCATGAGGAATAAAATTGTGTCTTAGTCAAGTACAGACAAATACTATGAGTGATTAGCACATAAAATAGAAAATACATACGAGTGCACCGTAACACATATGTCTCATACATATATGACATTGTTGAGTATAAACTGATGTCATAGTCGCTTTAGAGCCTCCTGCGATTTACAACCAGATTGACTGAATTTTGTGTGTTAGTGCAGTCGGGTGGCTTCGTGACACACGTATTTGTTGTCGGCTACACGTTGATGAAAATCAAAAATTTTTGATTTTTTCATTTGACGCTAGCTTATTTGATAGTCGCGGGGTGTGATTGACAAAACAGCAGTGTTGTATTTAGTTTGTGTCGACATTCAAAATGAAGCAAGTGCGCGGAAGAACAACAATTCATATTAAAATTTATTCAAAATTATCAATGTTTACCAGCTTTATGGAATGTAAAGCTTTTATTATTATTTAATAAAATTTTTCTTAATTTTTTTATTATTTAATAAAACTGCTGTACTTGCAAGTAAAAAAAAGCCATCAACCGATGACATATTCACGACCGCAAATTAACAACTCTGAAAATTAATAAGTGAACATTTTTGGGTAAAAAAAGATTGGTCCAAATCTTCAATTGTTGATTTTTGTCTTAAAAAAATCAAGATTGTTAGACTATTTCTTCGGATGAAGCTCTTTTTTTTTTTTTTTTGTAAATTTTTTTAAATATGTAATTCTCGTTCGTTATTTTCAGTACATCAACTCCTAGCTAGTCAATCAACTTACAAGAGAACAATTGTAGAAAAATATCAAAAATTGATGTTTAACAGGTGGGCTTGAGAATTAAAAACTGTTATGTACGTATTTACGGCTGTGCAACCGGCTTTTAATGAACTTCAAACATTTTTTACATATATGGGCATAAGTAAAAAAAAACAATAAGGTACTTAACATGCATATATTTTCGATGTTGATAGGTAAGTGAATAATTGAAAATGCAATGAGTAATTGCAAAACACATTTAATATATTTATGTGTATGTATGTAAGTATGTATTCATATGGTATGATGTCATCTGCTTATCAAAACGAAAAATATTTTAAGAAATATCATATAATTCAGCTAATAATTGGAGTTTTCTAAGAAAAAATACCGAAGGAACGACTCAATAGCCGTGTTTTTTAACACGCGCGTATACGTTTCGTTTGCGCGTGTTAAAAAACGCCTATCTTCGCTTAGATAATGCTTAGGAGACCCATCTAGCGGCTGTGGTAAAACAACTAGCTACAGCAACAGGGTGTAGCGAAAAGCGGAGACGCAACGCTCTGATGGCCATAGGGTATAACATATAGCTGAATCAGTTGCGATGAATTGTGGACACACATATAATACATAGAATTAGTGTACAGGGTGAAACAAAGACACATATTTCAGTTACATCTGAGTATAATGCGTATTGAAATTTAGTAGGACAAAATTTATGCGCAGCAATTTCAGAGGTGTATTTATAGTTTGTCTCTTAGCAGTCAATATAAAGTTTAAGCGTAAACGGATATACGCGTGTTAAAAAACACGGCTAATGTTAAACAATTTGAATTTACAGGGTGGTCGGTATACTAAATTTTTATTAATCATTATCTTATAATTTTAAACGAGCAATTCCTATATACTCGACATATTTTATATATGCTAAACTATTTTGGTAATGTATGTATATTGAAACGATTTTCCGTCATCCCTTGTCAAATTTGGTTTGTGCCATCATCAGTGTCGATATTTATAGTCCGTAGTAGAGATATACGCCGCCACCGCCGCCGATTTGGGTCGTTTTTCGCACACCGCCGCCGAATGTCAAAAAATCGGCGGCGGCGTCCGGCGCGTTACTATATTTTCTACTCGTTTAAGACTGTTTAGGCCATATATTGTTCATGTCGAAAATTTGTCGGATATGGTCGAAAATGGTATCAAGGGATGCGCATCAATGCCAGTTATAAGAAACTAATTGCGAAATTTAACTCTTTCTAACTGCTCAAAAGTTATTTTAAAAAAACAGGCGCTTTCTATGTCAACTTAACACCGCCTTTGCATCACCAAATTCACCAAGTTTTAAAACAAAACACCAAAAGAAAAGTTATATAATAAATTTATATGCTCATTTTGCATATTTTTTTTTAATTTAATAATGAATAATGAATTGAAATAAAATGACGTAAGGCGAACATGTGTTCAAATTGTTCTCAGGTTGTTAAAAAAAGCAAATTACCCAAAAAAGGTGCCGATTTTTTAAAGAATCTTTTATTGCGATTGGCTGAAAGAATAAGCTAAATCAGTGAGGCAAAATCCCTATCCAAAACTAGTCCCTTGGAGTGAATCACATTGATTATGGCCTATCAACCAAGTTTAAATATGACCTACACATTACGGCTCCTTTTACAAATGTGAATACGTAGGCACATACATATATTTACCAGGTGAGCCTTTGTTCTTCGCAAGAACACTCAGAGGGGTGAAAAAAAAGCTTTCCCAAGACAGTCGAACTAATGACAGTGTGTGCTACTACCCTAACGTACTGGACAGTGGAACTAGTCATCCATAATGAGCTTTTATATCATAAGGCCGGAAAACAGCAGTTAACATCTTTCAACTTAAAATCGGTCGACTTTCATTCTTAAATATCGTTTTGATTTAACGAAGACTATCGAAATTAATGTTGTGAACACAAACGTCTGCAAACTTTGGTCTACATTTTAGAAATTTTATCCATGGTCCTTGTAAAATTTTAATTACATAGATGCGCTGAGGATTATACGATTTTCACCCATGAGTTACGCAATGATATCCACTTAGACTGCTTATGATTTCGAGGGCGGCATCCATGGACGAATAGTCACTCCCTAACGTTTCAAGGTGTTTCTCTGTTGTAGCTAGGCAGCATAGCGGGACAAAAACATCCGTTTAAAGTCTTCGGAGCTACACCTAGAGCTTCTAGGAAAGTCACGTCGACGAAGGTATGAGTTCGAAGTCGCAGTCCTACAGCTTCTGTGCTGGCATATGGTGTGAGGGCAGGAGGCGTGGTAGCGACTGGTGGTCGGGATCGCTGCTGTTCGCACATCGGGAATTGTAGCTCTTAAACACAGCCGAAAAAACTGGAGGCGCCATGTGCCACGAGAATCCTGAGTATTAGACCATTAATAGCAACCGTAAGTCGCCTTTGTGCGTGACCGCCAAGGAGCCACAAATGATTTAAAGAAATTGTGTTTGCGACGATTATTGAGTTAACCCCAGGTGAAACTACGCTTTGCACCAGATATACAGACAAAAGTGTGACCATTTTATGTATCTCCATTTCTCTTCAGCAGACGCAGCAGTACCAATTCCAAAGACCGGGGTTAGGTTCGAAGCCTCTCTGGAGTAAGTGAACGAGGGACAATCCCTCCGCAAAGAGCTACTCCTGAAAATTTTTGAACGATCTGCGAGATTTTGGGGCAAAAACCTAGGATCTTTCCGAAAGGGCCAAAACGTTAATTTCCTTAAATACATACAAACAAAACCTTTCCTAAGTATTTTTTTTTAAATAGGAAAATCAAGAAAAGTAAGAACACCGGCGTACGTCGGCGCGCCGATCACGCCGCCGCCGCCGCCGCCGCCGATAAAGTGATCGGCGAAACCTCTAGTCCGTAGGTACATGAGCTAGATGTTTGTGTGTATATCTTATAACTTTAAACGAGCAATTCTTGTATATTTGTATAGCCGAATGATTTCGGGAACGGCTCAACCGATTTAAATGAAATTTGGCACAGAGATATTGTATCACCTTTCTTATACTTTCTTCCTGGATGCCACATATTCGAAATTAAAAAAAATTGCATGAGATATGCCGATATGGGATCAAGCGAAAGGTATTTCACTCCGCATTACAATAGGACTATTTTTGAGTAGGGCTGCCATTTAGAGTTGCCACCAATTCGAAATTTAAAAAAATTGCATGAGATATGCCGATAGGGGTATCAAACGAAATGTATTTCACTCCGCATTACAATGGGGACATTTTTGAGTAGGGTTGCCATTTAGGGTTGGGGTAGTTAGACGAAATAGTACTCTACTAACTCATATTCTATTAAAGCTTTAAAGGAGAACATTAAAGTTAAAAATCTTCGCAAAAAATCTTACACATGATTCGACTTAATTTTCTTAATTTCACACACGCTAATAAAATTGAAATGCAATATCAAGGCACCGTGGCAAATTCTAACAAAATATATTTAAATGTATTACTATTAGAAAGATTTCTCAACATAGCAAAAAGGTATCTCACCATGGTAATTTGCTACCGTTGAACACTAGAGGCATATGTTCAATTTGAAAACGAGATCTAACCATTTAACTACTTACCAACAGATGCCGCTTAGGGAAGTAAGTTGACATTTATTTAAACTAACTGATAGTTGTCATTCGTGAAATTTACAAGTTTTTGGAATGTAATAAAATTGTGACTTTCATAGTGTATAACAAAACAAATTTTTGAAATTAATAATTCGGCGCATGAAGATACTCGAGAAACGTTGCCAGCCCTACGCGTGCTGCAAAATCGAGATGCTTGGAAAATATAACAAAAACTTTAAGTGCAACGACTTGAGGGTCAGCGGCAGCGTACATCAGAAAGAGTCAATTTCGAAACTGGTGAGGAGCGCACACAACGTTTGGAGGAAAATATACAAATATACAACAATTGATCGTTTAAAGTTATAAGATAATATATGTACATATAAAAAAAGTAGATTTTGATTAATGATGACATGTAGAACAAAGTATGTTATGCGGCATACTCGAAGATTGCCGACCAAAGCTCGGTCGCCCAGGTACTATATATGTATGTGATGTGTGTTCATTCAGAACCGAGGGTGGTGTTTACTGATCGATTTGTGTGACTGACTGAGGCAGGTAGAAGTCAGTAATTCTAGTGGGTTTGTCGTTTTGGTGCGTTTATTGTTTTGTGTTTATTTGTTGTTGTGTGTTCGTCTGTTGTACCTGTGTAACTACTTTGTTTCTTGTAAACAAGTTTTAATGGCTCAAATATTGTGTCTGAAATCTTTTTTATCTGTTCGTTTATTATTCTACCATGAATGTTTTCTGCTTGTAGATTTCCATGTTTCCGAGTACGTTCAGACGTCGGACTTTTGCTTGCATGTGAAGAACTCTGACTGTTTTATTGATATTTGCTAGGGAACATTCATTTTCCACGATGTTACTCCCTAAGCTGGGCTCTGGTATGATGTTTGGATTTCGTGTTTTTTTTGCTGTAATGTAATCTCTAATATGTTCTCTAAACCTGGTTCTTATTTGCCGTTCTGTTTATCATATGTAACTTTGTTGGCATCCGCAGATAAGCTTGTATACGCCGTGGTTTCTAAACGGATTCTCTGAGTTAGTGTTAGTTCTTAGTTTTGCTGCTTTAGGGCTGCCAAATAGTGCCAGTTGCGTTTGCAGTCAGGTTTGACAGCTCACTGTCAGACAAAATGGCATCCATGTGAAAACGACCAAATTTCAGTTTGCCAGCGCTGTTGGAAACGTTTGACACACAAAAAGATTTTCCAACATGCTGGCAAATCTCTCATTAAACGAGCAATTCTTGTTTGTTTGTATAGCCGAACGATCTCGGGAACGGCTCAACCGATTTAAATGAAATTTGGCACAGCGATAATGTATCACCTTCTAAGACATTCTTCTTAGGTGTTGCCACTCAGAATATCTCACAAGGTTGCCACCTATTCGAAATTAAAAAAAATTGAATGACATACAATTACAATAGGGACATTTTTGAGTAGGGTTGCCATTTAGGGTTGCCACCTATTCGAAATTAAAAAAAAATTGCATGAGATATGCCGATATGGGTATCAAACGAAAGGTATTTCACTCCGCATTACAATAGGGACATTTTTGAGTAGCGTTGCCATTTAGGGTTGCCACCTATTCGAAATTAAAAAAAAATTGCATGAGATATGCCGATATGGATATCAAATTGCATTACAATGGGGACTTTTTGAGTAAGGTTGCCGTTTGGGGTTGGAGTAGTTGGAGGACGTAATGGATAAATCAGCTTCAAATTCTGCAATTTTCGTTCACCCAGTCGGTAGTACCACTGAAAAAAGGAAGCGGGTGAGAAAACTGACTGAAAAATGGACAGCCGAGCAAACGGAGAGGCTATTGCAGGAAGTAGAGGTCAGGGAGGGGACCTTGAATTTTCTTTCGTCTCAATACAGGGACCGGAATTTGAGGGAGGCTCAATGGCAAGATGTGGCGGATATTTTAAAGATGTCGCGATTTGAGGTATGTATCTGCCAAGTGGAACAGCCTGCGCTTTATTTACCCGCGGCCCCGTCCGCAAGAAGAAAATGAAATGTATGGGCTATTCACGTTAGCCTGCTTATCAAGTTATCTGTTTAAACATTTTTTTCTGTCTAATGCACTTTATTTTTGTAATTGAGTAACAAAAAGATCTATATGAGCTGATAACCTGATAGGATCCAACAAATGATCCCGAATTTATCCAGAAAAAGCCACGAATTGACTCCGACGATATCGCGGACGGATCCCGAAAACCATCCAGAAATGCCCCGGACAGGTCTCCAAAAGTTCCGGGATAGTTCCAAAAAAACCCGAAATGACGACACGATTCTAGACCTATCCAGAGAACCACACAGAAATGATGCCGCAAGGGTCGCCAAACGATCCCGTACAGATCCCGAAAACCATCCAGAAATGCCCCGGAAGGGTCTCCAAAAGTTCCCGGAATAGTCCCAAAAAAACCCGAGATGACAACGATACGATTCTAGACTTATCCAGAGAACCACACAGAAATGATGCCGGAAGGGTCGCCAAATGATCCCGTATTAGTCGCGAAAAAGTCCCGAAATGACCCCGACGGGATCCCGGACGGATCCCTAAAACCCTCCAGAAATGATGCCGAAAGGGTCCCCAAATAATCCCGTATTAGTCTCGAAAAAGTCCCGAAATGACCCCCACGGGATCCCGGACGGATACCCAAAACCATCTAGAAATGATGCCAGAAGGTACCCCAAATGATCCCGAAAAAGTCCCGAAACGACCCTGATGAGATCCCGGACGGATCCCTAAAACCCTCCAGAAATGGTGCCAAAGGGTCCCCAAATGATCCCCTATTAGTCGCGAAAAAGTCCCGAAATGACCCCGACGGGATCCCGGACGGATACCCAAAACCATCTAGAAATTATGCCAGAAGGTACCCCAAATAATCCCGTATTAGTCGAGAAAAGGTCCCAAAATGACCCCGTCGGGATCCCGGACGGATACCCCAAACCATCTAGAAATGATGCCGGAAGGTACCCCAAATGATTCAGAAAAAGTCCCGAAATGACCCCGATGGGATCCCGGGCGGAACCCGAAAACAACCAGAAATGATGCCGGTAGGTACCCCAAATGATCCCGAAATAGTCCCGAAATGACCCCATCGCTGTCAAAAATATTTACTTAACGTTTGACGTCAGTGGTGAAAACTGGATGTCAATCGACTGACACCACAATTTGATGACAGTCTTTGGCACACACTGCTATATCGACTTCATGCCAGTTTTTAATATGTAATGAAAACACATTTGACACCAAATCGCCATGGTGACAGTTATGTCAGTATTTGATGTCAGTGATTTTGACATAGTGAAAACAAAGCATAAGACTTTCTACCTAGGTGTTGCCACTCAGAATGTTTCACAAGGTTGTCACCTATTCGAAATTAAAAAAAATTAAATTTATTGAGATATGCCGATATGGGTATCAAACGAAACATTTTAGAGTAGGGTTGCCAATTAGGATTGCCACCTATTCGAAATTAAAAAAAATGCATGATATGCCCATATGGGCATCAAACCGTATTACAATAGGGACATTTTTGAGCAGGGTTGCCATTTAGGGTTGCCACCTTTTCAAAATTAAAAAATTGGTTGAGATATGCCGATATGGGTATCAAACGAAAGGTATTTCACTCTGCATGACAATAGGGACATTTTTGAGTAGGGTTGCCATTTAGGGTTACCACCTATTCGGAATTTAAAAAAATTGCGTGAGATATGCCGATGTGGGTATCAAACGAAAGGTATTTCACTCCGCATTACAATAGGGAAATTTTTGAGTAGGTTTGCCATTCAGGGTTGCCACCTATTCGAAATTAAAAAAATTTGCATGAGATATGCAGATATGGGTATCAAACGAAAGGTGTTTTGCTCCGCATTACAATAGGGACATTTTTGAGTAGGGCTGCCATTTAGGGTTGCCACAATATCAAGGCACCGTGGCAAATTCTAGCAAAATATATTTAAATGCATATTTTTGGCGAATATGAAATGAATAATTGCAATTTCTCACAGATTACTATTAGAAAGATTTCTCACCATAGTAAAAAGATATCTCACCATGGTAATTTGCTACCGTTGAACACTAGAGGCATATGTTCAATTTGAAAACGACATCTAACCATTTAACTACTTACCAACAGATGGCGCTTAGGGAAGTAAGTTGACATTTAATTAAACTAATTGATAGTTGTCATTCGTGAAATTTACAAGATTTTGGAATGTAATAAAATTGTGAGACTTTCATAGTGTATAACTAAAAAAATGTTTGAAATTAATAATTCGGCGAATGAAGATACTCGACCTAAATAACTTAGTTCTCGATTTCACTAATTGTCATAACAATCCCTTATACTATAGGCTGCAATTACCTATTTCAAATTTTTCATTCCAGTTCATTTTGCGGTTAGTGTTTGATATATTTTTGAAATCTATTTTTAAGGTAATCAAATAAATAGTAAAATTATATAATATATGTACATATAAAAAAAGTATTTTGATTAATGATGACATGTAGGGCATGTAGCATAGTCAAAGATTGCAAAGCTCGCTCGCCCAGGTACTATATATATTAATTTGTATATCCACTACCACCTCGCAGACGGTTTGAAATTTTGTACACATTTACAACGCTACTTTCAAAATACTTTCACTTAGTTATCTATACAAGGTTACACCTATTTGAAATATATAAACAAACTAAGTGAAATATTTCTAAAAATGATTTCCTAAAACTATATACTATCTCAAACAACAACAAACAATGAGTTAGATTCTAAGAGAACCTTTTTTCCTAGCTTTTGCTATTTAGGCCATTTTTACAAGCTTGCCACCTTTTTAAAATAACAAAATTATTAAAAATAACAAACTAAATGGACCACCCTTCAAGTATGCATGTGTGTTTTAAAACTTTTTTAATTTCGGCGAATTTATTTCTACCTGCATTTGCCCGAATCTGGCATATAAGAATAATAGCGTATCTATGTATATAAGCAAAACAAACATACCCACACAACAACAACAGCAGTAATAAATGTCATGAGTAAAGCCACCCAAAAAAAAGCTCTCCAAGATAAATTCCGCACACTAAGTGAATAACAGCAACAACACCAAATGAATCGACAACAAAAACGTAAATAACTAAACTAAAAAAATGTTATAAAACTGGTTCTTGACTTTAATTTTTAGCTATGCAGGAGGAAAAAGTAGAAAAAATGTGCGCATCGCACACCTACTAAAGAGTGCCAAAGCCGGTCAGTCAGCAGCAAAATCTATGAATGTACTTAATGACCAACAAATGATTATGCTAAAAGAATATTATATTCCAGCTGAGGTGGATGACAAAAGTTGACTTTTATGCTAAATCAATTTATTCTACGCAATAAAAATAAAATAAGTAAAGCAGTTAAAACATTTGAGAAAAAAAATTGTGGCGTATAACGTGAATTGAAGAGTCCTCAACGTCCTGATCGATAGGTATAGACTTACTTACTTAATTGGCGCTTAACCCTCTAAACGGTTATGGCCGTCCAACAAGGCGCGCCAGTCGCTCCCTCGCTCCGCCAACCGGCGCCAATTGGTCACACCAAGGGAGTTTAAATCGTTTTCCACCTGGTCCTTCCAACGGAGTGGGGGCCGCCCTCTACCTGTTAAACGGTGACGAAAGATGGTGAAGGAACGCATGTCTATCGTCAGCCGAAAAACAATCGATAATTGTACGAGTGGGCCGGTGCTCATCTCGTCTTTTGAGATGTTTGAGGCTGCTTTAGACTGCGTAAGCGAATAGGAGGCGTTCGCGGTGTGGATGGCCACATCCAAATATGTGGCAAGATTTGACGTTGTCAAATCACTGCAGTGTGGCGGACTGCAATGCAAGGATGTTGCTGGGGCAGGTACTCGGTCACTTACAGGTCTGTGAGCGGATAAGGTTGGACACATCCCTTTAATTGTGGTAGGAGTTTATTTGGAGGCAAAATGGAGCATAATTGTTGCGTAATTGAGTGAAAATTGGAGCGAAATTAGTAGCAAAAATGGAAGCCAATAGTAGCACAATATGGCACACAATGTTTGTCAACGTAGTGTGGCCTCAAGCGATGTCGAGGGGCATTGTTGAGGCGGGCACTCGGCACTCACAGGTCTGTGTGCGGAAAAGGTTGGTCAATTCCCTTGATTTTAATTGTGATGGAGTTTTATAGACGAAGCTCACTCTGTTAGTCAACGTAGTGCGGCCCTTAAGCGATATCTAAGCAAAACCAAGCTCCGTCGTTAACAATGTATTTATACATTGTTGTAACACTGCAGGACAGAAAAGGTTGGTCACATTCCTAAATTGCGACAAAACACAATATCTCAATCTGATTAACATGTTAATCAGATATCGAGATATCAAAATCAATGAAAGAGGGATTCTGAGGCAAGCATGGAACTCGCGGTGGAGTTGCCGTGCAACCGGGTGCTATTACCCGAAAATGGAAGAGGAGGATGGATAGTCCTCCTCGGCCAAACCAAGGCTGGTGGACTTGAACACCCCAGCTCACCGATTGGTACCAACTTGTTGGGCCGAAGATCAACGGACATTGGTCTGTGTTTTACACCGGAGGTAAGTCTACGAAGACAGGGACTCCCGTAAGCACTCACTGTCTGCTTCCATAGGCGGGTTCCGATAGAAACACTTTCTTAGCCGGAGCATCATTATTCATTCTCATAACATGGCCTACCCAGCGCAGCCGCTGCGTTTTAAATCGCTGGACTATGTTGATGTCTTTCTATGGCATAGACACTGGTAGCAAAAACACGGTTAATCTCATCGATCAATGTTGTTCGTTTGGTGGGTGGAACGTCATGTTTATGTTTATGAGCTCGTCTGTTAGCCGACGTCTGGCTTTGTCTACAGAAGAATGCTTTATAAATTGTCGGCAAAAGCCGCTCGCGTATTTGTTCGAATCAGATAAAGTTTTATTACCGAAGGCTATAGATACTTCATCATTGTGCTTAGTTGGAATAGACAAGTATCTTACGGATGACCACAATTTACCAACATCCGTAGAGAGGTTGCAGTTCTTTAGATGCTGTTGTTGATGTTGTTGTAGCGATAAGGTTGCTCCCCGAAGGCTTTGGGGAGTGTTATCGATGTGATGGTCCCTTGCCGGATACATATCCGGTACGCTCCGGTAACACAGCACCATTAAGGTGCTAGCCCGACCATCTCGGGAACGATTTATATGGCCACATTAAACCCTCAGGCCATCCCTCCCTCCCCAGCGAAACAGGATTCGCCGCGGATAGGTGAGGTTGACAATGGGGTTTGGAGCTGTATATTGTGCTGGCAACCTGAAGGGTTGCACTACTCAGCCCCTTGAATCTGGTATTTTAGTCGCCTCTTACGACAGGCATACCTACCGCGGGTATATTCTGACCCCCTAACCCGCTGGGGGATGCTCCTCCTATATGGTACGTTTTTGTTGATTTACCAGCTGCATGATATCCAAATTTAGACTCCTAATAAGGGGGTCTCTAGGATTGAGGTGTCTGGCAAGGTCACGTTCTCTTGCTAAACTTGCGGCCTCGGCCAGGAAATGCGATATGATTTCCGGTATTCTACCGGCCGAGATGAAGCGTGCAGAAGCTGAAGCGAGGACCTTGCGGAACGCACGATCGCCCTGCCGTACATCGGTCGGAACGGGAAGAGCGGCAAAGGATTGGTTAGTAAAGGTTGTGTAGTCTTTCCAATAGACTTTTTTTTAAATTAATGAAAGTCCGCATTTCAGAGGTGATAAAATTGGCAGTCCGCTCAATTGAAAGGAGTATGGGCAGCTGATCAGAAGCTAAAGTAAGGATCGCAATTTATGAGCCATGCACTGACGATTGAGATGTCAGGTGAGCTTTGGCAATTACCCGCAATTCTGGTGGGGTATCGCCGTTTATCATGCAGTAATTCGTATTGTCTATTTGCTCTGCTAGCTGCCTGCCTCTGCTGTCGACTGGCAAGCTGGAATGCCAGGGATCATGGTGAGCGTTGAAATTGCCAAGGATAAGATTACTTAGAAAATAATAAAATCCTTATAAAGGAACAATCCGGTTTCCGAGAAAGGCACTCTTGCCAGACGGCGTTAAATTACGTCATATCTAGCTGGAAGGAAGAGCTGAGCCTAAAAAAACATATAGTAGCAGTTTTCATTGACCTGAAAAGAGCGTTCGAAACAATTGATAGGAATATAATGCTCGATAAACTACAAAAAATTGGTATTAGGGAAAATGAATTGCAGTGGTTTAGAAGCTTCTTATCAGACCGGAAACAAAGAACAACCATCGAGTCAGTAGTCTCATCCGAGGCACAAGTGGACATAGGTTTACCACAAGGGTCGGTATTAGCACCAATCCTGTTCAACATTTACATAAACGATATATCATCAGCACTGAAATATAGTAGTCAGGTTGTTTGCAGATGATGCGCTACTTGAAGTAAATGAAACGGACATTTCAATAGCAAGGAGCAAAATGCAAGAAGATTTGGACTCATTGTATAGATGGCTTCCACAACCTAGGCGTAGTCACCCCTCACTTACCCCTAGAGTGGCGGCGTCACCCCTCATGCACTTCAGAATTCTGCAGTTCAACTGTAATGGACTAACTGGGAAGATTACGGAGATAGGCGATTTCATGAAGCGGCACAACATCCGCATTGCTGCGATTCAAGAGACTAAACTCACAGCAAGATCTGCATTGCAGACCTGCTCTGGTTATAATGTCCACAGGAAAGACCGCGAGAGCGGAAATGGAGGCGGCCTCGCGTTTATTATACACCACTCTGTGCAATATCATATATTTGATCCTGGCATCGACCGCAGTGACAATGTCTTAGAACGTCAAGGCCTATCTGTCCGGTCAGGCGATGCAAATCTAGAAATCATCAACATCTACATCCCTCCTGTCACCTGTTGCCCCAGTGGATACCGCCCTAATATCGAGGCCTTACTCACTGGCAACAATCGCATTATCTTAGGCGATTTCAATGCCCATCACGACCTATGGCATTCAAACTTGCGGGCGGACAGTAGGGGTGAGATGTTGGCGGATCAAATAGACGAAACGACGTTCTGCACAATTAACGGAGACGCCCGCACACGTATGGTAGGAAGCTGTCATAGCTCACCAGATATCTCAATCGTGAGCGCAGAACTCGTAAACTGCGTCAACTGGCAGCCGATGGTAACATTGGCATCCGACCACCTGCCCATACTTATTTCGTTCGAGCGTACCGCCGACTTCATCGCCACCGAAAAACGCACTTTCATAAACTTCAAAAAAGGAAAGTGGGAAGAATATAAATCTGCAACAGACAGCAGCTTTGCTGCCCTCCCTATCCCGACTGATGCCCGCCAAGGGGAGCGTGCCTTCCGTAAGGTCATTGAATCCGCCTCGGCACATTTCATTCCCGCCGGGAGAATTCCCGAAATTCGGCCCCACTTCCCGGCGGAGGCCGCGAGCTTAGCGAGGGAACGCGACCTTATAAGACAGCTTGATCCAGGCGACCCCCAAATAAGGGATATAAACCAACGCATCAGATTGCTTGTGGACGAACACAAGCGGGCGAAATGGGAAGAGCACCTAAGAGGTTGTAACCTCTCTACCGGTGTAGGTAAACTTTGGTCCACCGTAAAGTCCCTATCGAATCCGACTAAGCACAAAGACAAAGTTTCCATCGCCTTTTCCGATAAGGTGCTGTCGGATGCGAAAAAATGCGCGAGCGCTTTCTGCCGACAATATATAATGCATCCTACGGTCGACAAAGATAGACGGAGAGCCAATAGACGTGCACATAAACACAAACTCAGCGCGTCACCAATTACCATCACCGCTAGAGAGGTTGAGGACGCCATTGGTCGCGCTAAACCATCCAAAGCAGTGGGCCCAGACGGCACCTTTGCACCTTTGTCATACGCGAGAAATGGAAAATGGCCAAGTTGGTCCCGCTACTAAAGCCTGGGAAACCAGCTAACTTAGGTGAGTCATATCGTCCGATATCTCTCCTATCGCCAGTGGCAAAGACGCTTGAAGCCATTTTGCTCCCTCATTTCCAAGCACATTTGCAGCTAGCCCCTCATCAGCATGGCTTCAGAAAACTCCATAGCACTACCTCCGCGCTAAATGTCATTAGCACCCAGATAAATTGCGGTTTGAATCAATATCCCCACCATAGAACAGTACTCGTAGCGTTAGACCTATCAAAAGCTTTTGATACGGTCAACCATGGCTCATTACTGGAAGACCTGGAAGGGTCTACCCTTCCCCCATGTCTTAAAAGGTGGACCGCAAATTATCTGGGTGGTAGGCAGGCATCGGTGCAATTCAGAAACGAAACATCAAAACAAAGGAGAATTAAACAAGGGGTGCCACAGGGTGGTGTCCTATCCCCGCTTTTGTTTAATTTCTACATATCTAAGCTACCTTCACCACCGGAAGGAGTCACAATCGTTTCCTACGCCGATGACTGCACAATAATGGCCACAGGCCCAGGCCCAAAGATCGATGAGCTATGCAATAAAATAAACGGCTATCTCCCTGATCTCTCCAGTTTTTTCGCCTCGCGAAACCTGTCATTGTCACCGACTAAATCTTCCGCGACCTTATTTACAACATGGACGCCCCAAATGTCGACCATATTGAACATCCACGTCGATGGCACTACGCTACCGACTGTCCTACACCCCAAAATCTTGGGTGTGACGTTTGATCAGGATCTACATTTTGGTGCGCACGCAACCGCAATTGTTCCAAGAATTCAGAGCCGTAATAAAATCCTCAAATCCCTTGCTGGCAGTACCTGGGGAAAAGATAAAGAAACGCTCTTGACCACATACAAAGCAATTAGCCAGCCGATTACGTGCTACGCGTCACCCATATGGTCGCCAAGCCTAAAAACCACCCACTGGAAGAAACTACAGGCCTGCCAAGGCGCCTGAGGCGAGAATACTCCCCATCAGGGAGAGAAATGAGAACTGACCAAACAGTTTCTGTTGAATACCCAGAAACCTGGGCATCCCAACAGACATCTGATTGACGAACCAGCACCGCCTAGGGGCCTAAGGAGTCATCTCCGTAAGCATTTTGAGGAAATACGGCACCTGAGAACCCAGCCGTATGAAGCGGAAAAACACAAGCAGGTCCTTGGTGAACTCCATAGACAGGCGTCGGACCTTTATGTCGGGAATTGCCCGGTGAATCCAGTACTTGAAGAAAAATATCCAGAACTCGCAGAAGAGGAACGCATACTCCCCAGGGAAACGCGCGTCACTCTTGCTCAACTTCGTTCTGGATACTGTAACAGGTTAAACTCTTACCTATCCAGAATCAACCCCGACATACAAAATGTATGCCCTGCTTGCAATGTGTCCCCACATGACACCAACCATCTCTCTAATTGCAATGTGGAACCAACGCCTCTAACACCCCTTTCCTTATGGTCCACCCCTGTTGAAACGGCAAGTTTCCTTGGACTCCCGTTAGAGGATATTGATGACAATTTGTGATCGGTCGCGGCTATTAGGTGGGGCGAGCATTGCTACAACAACAACAACAACAACATGGCTTTGCACTAATAAACTCAAGCTTAACGTTAACAAAACTAAGTTCATGGTTTTATCTAGGACGACCAATAGAGAATCACTTAATTTAGATCTAAAAATAATGAATACGAGCATTGAGGATGTCAAAATATTTAAGTACTTAGGGATCCTGATTGACAATAAACTGAGGTTTACAGATCATATTGATTATATTGTTGCCAAAATGGGCAAAAAAATTGGATTTTGGAAGAGATCGCGTAAACTTATTAGTAAGAAATATAAGTTGAAAGTTTATAGATCCATCATAGAACCGCACTTCTTATATTGCCCTACAATATATTTATTGTCAATGAAACACAAGTAGACAGGTTACAAATTATGCAAAACAAAGCTATGAAATTTATATTGAAAGTGAGGTACGACACTTCCATAAAGAGTATGCTTGATGCACTAAACTGGCTGAGCGTGAAACAGTTGATATTTTACCATAGTATGAAATTTGTATTTTATATCAAGCATGGTAAGTTACCAGCCTACCTAAGTGAAAAAATTGTTTATGTGAATGAAACCCATTCTTACACAATCAGGGAACATAATAAATTTAGATTACCTCTTCTCAAAACAGAAATGGACAAGCAAAATATATTTTACAAAGGCCTGAAATGTTTTAATGAACTACGTAATCATGTTAAAAATTGTGAAAACTTAAACACCTTCAAAAAAAGTTTATTAGAATATTGCAAAACCCTTCCAATAAGATAAAATATTTTGTATCTGTATTTCATGTTACTGATCCTTGAGCGTACACGCAATCCAAATAGACACAGAGGAACCTTATGCATCAGGTCAAATACATATATCGCTCGCAATCAAATTAGGAAAGAATTCCTGAAAATATCGTCCCAGACAAACAGTTGGAGTGTTCATGTGAATCACGTATATTCCTACAACAATGATATATTATAATTAATTATGTTTACATAAAAGCTGGTACAGGGAGGATTGGAAACACGTCCTTTCCAACATTCCGATAAGATTGGCTCATTCTGCATTCCGACAGCATAAATAATAAAACTGTGTAATCATACGTCTTGGAGTAGGGCAGGATTGAGAACACGTCCTTCCAACCTCCCAATGATATGACTCCAAGACTCGCCCGTTGGGACCACCAGTTCCCGTGCTGATCGGAATCTCATGCATTCCGACACCCCAAACGCTAGAAATCCTATTATTATTAAAATGTATTTATAATTTGTAATAATCTAAGTTTTAGGCTTAAAACGCCGTTATAATAAATAAATAATAATAATAATAAGACGTGGACAGCAGGTGGCAGGGGAATATAGTTATAATTAGTCGTCACTCTGGGAGTGAGAGATGGATGAAGGCGCGTTGAAGGATATAGGCCATGTCGAGTGTGCTGTCCTTGCTCCCCTACTTCAAAGCAATTTGCAGCTAGCCTGTCATCAGTATGGCTTTAGAAAACTCCATAGCACCACCACCGTGCTAAATGCCATTAGCACCAGATAAATTGCGGTCTAAAGCAAAACTCCCACCATAGGACAGTACTCGTTGCGCTAGACCTATCAAAAGCTTTTGATACGGTCAACCATGGCACGTTAATGCAAGACCTGGAATGGTCTACCCTTCCCCCATGTCTTAAAAGGTGGACCGCAAATTAGCTGGGCGTTCGGCAGGCATCGGTGCAATTCAGAAACGAAACATCAAAACCAAGAATAATTAAACAAGGGTTGCCACTGGGTTGTGTCCTATCCCCACTTTTATTTAACTTCTAGATATCATCATGGCTACCTTCGCCACCAGAATGAGTTGCTTTCGTTTCCTACGCCAATGACTGTACAATAATGGCCACAGGCCCAGGACCACAGATCGATGAGCTGTGCAATAGAATAACCGGCTACCTCCCTGATCTCTCCAGTTTTTCCGCCTCGCGAAACCTGGCATTATCACCGACTAAATCCTCCGCGACCTTATTGACAATATGGACGTCCCAAATGTCGATCGTTTTGAACATCCACGACGATGGCACTACGCTACCGACTGTCCTACAACCAAAATCTTGTGACGTTTGATCAGCATCTCTATTTTGGTGAGCGTGCTGCCGCAATTGTACGGAAAATCCAGAGCCGTAATAAAATCCTCAATGTCTTGCTGGCAGTACTTGGGGAAAAGACAAAGAAACGCCATTACCACATACAAAGCAATTGGCCAGTCGATTGCATGCTACGTGTCCCCTATATGGTCGCCAAGCCTTAAAACTACTCACTGGAAGAAGCTACAGGCCTGCCAAAATACTGCTCTCAGAACCGCCACGGGCTGTTGTTTTATGTCCCTAGAACACCATCTACATAATGAGGCGAGAATACTCCCCATCAGGGAGAGAAATTAGAAGCTAGCCAAACAATTCCTGTTGCATACCCAGAAACCTGGGCTTCCCAACAGGCATCTTATTGATGCGCCAATACCGCCCAGGGGCTTAGGGAGTCATCTCCGTAAGCTTTATGACGAAATACGGCACCTGAGAACTCAGCCGTATGAATTCAAAAAACACAAGCAGGTCCTCAGTGAACTCCACAAACAGGCGTCGGACCTTTATGCCAGGAATTGGCCGGTGAATCCAGTACTCAAAGAACAGTACCCGAAACTTGCGGAAGAGGAACGCACACTCCCCAGGGAAACGCGAGTCACTCTAGCTCAACTTCGATCTGGTTAAAATCTTACCTATCCAGAATCAACCCCGACATACAAAATGTATGCCCTGCTTGCAATGTATCCCCACATGACACCAACCATCTCTTTAATTGTAATGTGGAACCAACGCCTCTAACACCCCTTAAATTATGGTCCAGCCCTGTTGAAACAGCAGTTTCTTTGGACTCCCATTAGAGGATATTGATGTCAATTTGTGATCGGTCGCACCTATTGGATGGGGCGAAGCACTGCTACAACAACGACAACAACAGTGTGCTGTCCGACTGCTGCTGGTGTACCTGGTGTCAATGAGTGGTATTAGTGTTTTGGCAGCAAGGTGCAACGAATGTGCCGGTCGGACGATTTCCGTTTGTAAGCCCAGAGCATCTATGAAGGTGGCATAGGCAAAGGCATGAACTGCATTGCACCGATGTCGCGATCGTGGGTCGTGCGTGTGTCGGAAGAGGGAGGGGCGGGGGTAAAAGCTGGTGCTCGGCATTGCTACTGTCCATGTTACGTAAATTGTAGTTAAGAGTTGCAGCGGCCGCGTTAGGTGGTAGCTCCGTTTGGCGCGAGCAACAGTAGACAGTTGATGTGGCCTGCTGGGCAGCGTCACTGCTAGAAGGTGGAGTTGTAGAAATTGGGGGGGGAGGCGAACGTTAGATTCCATCCCAGAATAGCCCGAACGGTTCATCCATCTTTTACACGTGACACACTAGCAAGAATATTACCGAAAATGAAATATATAATTTTCCCACATAAGCAGCAGAACCTCAGCCTGGGACCGGGGCTAGGTTCAATACCTTTCCTGATGAGGAGGGTATGGAGGGATTCAAGGGGTTGTGTAGCGCAATATATAGCTTCTCCAACCCAATTGTCAACCTCACCTTCGAGCGGCGAATCCCGTTTCACTAACAGACGAGGCTCTGGCGACCCCAAGCTCCTCATGGAACTTGGGGGTGGGGAGGGATGGATGGCCTGAAGGTTTAATGTGGCCATATAAATCGTTCCCGAGATGGTCGGGCCAGCACCTTAATGGTGCTGTGTTACCGGAGCGTATCGGATCTGTATCCGACAAAGGACCATCACATCGATAACACTCCCCAAAGCCTTCGGGGAGTAACTAATCGCTACAACAACAACAACAACAACAGGAGGGTATGGAGCAGTCCATCTGCAAGGAGGATGACACTTTGTGTGAGGGACGCAACATATTAAATGGGGTTACACTGAAATGACAGCCCTTGGTCGGGAAAAAAATCCCAAGCCGCTCCGGTACATAGAACCGGCTGCCGTGGGAAGCTAGTACTTTAATGGTGCTTGTTACCGAAACGTGCCGGATCTGTATCCGGCTAAGGAGCATCAACATCTATAAATAACACTCCCCAAAACCTTCGGGAACTGTCCCAATCGCCACAACAAAAAAAACAACACCGACGAAATATGTATTTCTTCCAAAAATGGACAAAGTCGGATAAGGACCACACCCACTTTTATATAGAGGGATTTAAAAAAACCTTATACGGATATTAAGTGTATGTATTTATAACAAGAAAATTAATAAAAACAAAAACAAGTTTTGGAAATAGACGTGGCATTGTCCATTTTATGAGCATCCCTTCTTCTTTGTTTCTGGAGCTGTAAGTTCAACAGAAATTGGCCTATCATGAAAAATCTTGGTACACTTTATAGTGTTCATTATTATAACAAAATATACTTTGTAATTTATACTTTAATTTTTAAATAATTTTTTAATAGTTTCCTTTTTAAAAATGAAAAGTTTACTTCAAAAATGAAAATTAATTATTCTTACATATATGTATTCTTAATATTTTTTTCAACTTAAAAATAAATAAAATAATTGGTAATTCTTTACTTTAGCTCACAACTGCTAAAACTCGTTCAAAAACATTAGGAGGTGTCAAAAGACGCACTTTGCACCCAGGATCACGAATCCGAAACGGAAATTCAAAATTTTATTTCGTTTCGGAGATATTTGCAAACAAAATTGAAAATGTTGATGTGGTTGTTGTTTTTAATGATTTTGTAGTACCCACAGGAAAAACTGTGGGTAAAAGTGTTTTGTGCGGATATAGTTTTGGTCTCCAAACCGGTGTTGGACCCACCCAGGGTAATTTTTTATAAGCGCGACCGAAGGTCGTCAATGCAGAAAGGTGTTCTTCGCAAAAATAATATTGATCCCCCCGTTTCGGAGCGCTCCTGTGCCATTTTTCGGTTTTTTGGAAATAACGTCTGACAGAAATAAAATTTTGAATTTCCGCTTTTGGTCGGGTTTTAGCAGTTGTGAGCTAAAGTAAAGAATTACCGTAAAAAGTTTTGGTAATAGTCTAGTTGAGGGGTCGACTGCTAATACGCTACCAAAAATATCGAGAGAGGTGTCAAAAGACGCGAATTAATCTCGAGACCAATAATCCGATGGCGGAAAAGAAAAATTTTATCTATATCCGGAGATATTTGCAGTTGAAGTTGGCGATTTCCATGTGGTTGTTGTTGTGTTGGTACCCCCAAAAAAAATTGTGCATCACCGTGGCGGTAGCCACGGTTATACCACACACCCGGACTTGGCATGGCGTAGCCCAGGGTTATTTTTTATAAGCGCGGCCGAAGGCCGCCAACTCAGAAAGGTGTTCTGCGCAAAAATACTATGGCTCCGACCCCCGGTTTCGGAGGTACCCGCAGGTCTTTTTCGGTTTTTCGTTAATATCTTTTGAACGCGTTAAAATTTTTATTTTCCGCCTTCGGATTATTAATACTGATGTCAAGACGCGTCGTTTGACACATCTCTCGATATTTCTGGTAGCGTATTAGCAGTCGACCCCTCAACTAGACTATTACCAAAGTTTTGTGTAGAAAGAGGTTTTGCGCAGATTTAATTTTGACCACACACCATTGGTGGACCGGGCAGGGTGATTTTTTGCAAGCGCCACCGAAGATCACCAACCCAGAAAGGTGCTCTGCCCAAAAATAATATGCATTCCAATACGTTTTGTTGTTGTTGGTGTTGTAGCAGTGCTTCGCCCCTCCTAACAGACGCGACCGATCACAAACTGTCATCAATATCCTCTAACGGGAGTCCAAGGAAACTTGCTGTTTCAACAGGGGTGGACCATAGGGAAAGGGGTGTTAGAGGCGTTGGTTCCACATTACAATTAAAGAGATGGTTGGTGTCATTTGGGGACACATTGCAAGCGGGGCATACATTTTGTATGTCGGGGTTGATTCTGGATAGGTAAGAGTTTAATCTGTTACAGTATCCAGAACGAAGTTGAGCCAGAGTGACACGCGTTTCCCTGGGGAGTATGCGTTCCTCTTCCGCAAGTTTTGGATACTTTACTTTGAGAACTGGGTTCACCGGGCAATTCCCGGCATAAAGGTCCGACGCCTGTTTGTGGAGATCACCAAGGACCTGCTTGTGTTTTTTCGCTTCATACGGCTGTGTTCTCAGATGCCGTATTTCCTCAAAATGCTTACGGAGATGACTCCTTAAGCCCCTAGGCGGTGCTGGCTCGTCAATCAGTTGTCTGTTGGGATGCCCAGGTTTCTGGGTATTCAACAGGAACTGTTTGGTCAGCATCTCGTTTCTTTCCCTGATGGGGAGTATTCTCGCCTCATTATGTAGATGGTGTTCTGGGGACATAAGAAGACAGCCCGTGGCAATTCTGAGAGCAGTATTTTGGCAGGCCTGTAGCTTCTTCCAGTGGGTAATTTTTAGGCTTGGCGACCATATGGGTGACGCGTAGCACGTAATCGGCTGGCTAATTGCTTTGTATGTAGTCATGAGCGTTTCTTTATCTTTTCCCCAGGTACTGCCAGCAAGGGATTTGAGGATTTTGTTACGGCTCTGAATTCTGGGAACAATTGCGGCTGCGTGCTCACCAAAATGTAGATCCTGATCAAACGTCACACCCAAGATTTTGGGGTGTAGGACAGTCGGTAGCGTAGAGCCATCGACGTGGATGTTCAAAATGGTCGACATTTGGGACGTCCATGTTGTAAATAAGGTCGCGGAAGATTTAGTCGGTGATAATGCCAGGTTTCGCGAGGCGAAAAAACTGGAGAGATCAGGGAGGTAGCCGTTTATTTTATTGCATAGCTCATCGATCTGTGGGCCTGGGCCTGTGGCCATTACTGTGCAGTCATCGGCGTAGGAAACGATTGTGACTCCTTCCGGTGGTGAAGGTAGCTTAGATATGTAGAAATTAAACAAAAGTGGGGATAGGACACCACCCTGTGGCACCCCTTGTTTAATTCTCCTTGGCTTTGATGTTTCGTTTCTAAATAGCACCGATGCCTGCCGACCACCCAGATAATTTGCGGTCCACCTTTTAAGACATGGGGGAAGGGTAGACCCTTCCAGGTCTTGCAGTAACGAGCCATGGTTGACCGTATCAAAAGCTTTTGATAGGTCTACGTTTTGTCTTCGGTAATTTTTGGATTTTCCGTGATTATCTTTTGAACAAGGAAACATTGTTTTTCCGCCTGCGGATTATTGAGTTAGATCAAAGCGAGCCTCTTGACACTTATCCAGATATTTTTGGACGCGCATTAACAACCACTGTTCTAAACTTTTACCAAAACATCCCTAAAATCCATTGCGTTTTGAAATAGTGAGGTTAGGTTGTATATAGTAAGAGGGAGCTTAATCCCAATTAAAACCACTGGCTGCATACCAAACCAAACTCGTACTTTGATAATTTCAGAAAATTTAAACAATTTCCAGTAAACACGCCTTGTATAGATTCAACTACGAAAGCATATAACCTAAAACAACAATAGTATTATGTGTCAAATGTATCAAAAGAGTTCAACAAGGGTTTTCGCAAATTGTTTGCTTACTACGGCCAACCCCATGACTCACGATTTGAAAGTCTGCAAAATTGAAATACACATCAAATGCAGCGTTAACACCACAGTGACGACTTAATTTACCGGCTCAACACCACCAGAAACTTACCAATTTTAAGCCGCTATAGAAAAGCTTATTATTACATATTTCACTAAATATTATAACTAAAATGTACATAACACTCACCTGTTCAGTTGTAACAGAGAATTTAAACACAGATATATTTTTATATGCACAAATAACTTGCTAATCAAAAACAAATTCCGATAGTCTTGTAAAATGTTTGTGACGAGCGGCGAACAAACCGTGAAGGATAAAAGTTAAAAGAATGCACCATGGCGGAACGATACAAGGTGGCAGCATGGCGACATACCTACAAACATAAATAAAAATTTCATGTACTTTGTTTTTGTAAATTCGATGGACAAATGTCAAAATCGTACTGCGCCGGAAGTTGATGTATCAAATCAAATAAAAAAAGTTTATAATCAGCTGTCCCATGCTGTCACCTTGTATCGTTCCGCCATGGAATGCACAAAAGCAGACAAAAGGCAATATGGTTGACAGTCGAATCGTTGCGTTTGAAATACCGAGCGAATGCCGTAGAATAGCAAAAAGGCGGGTAATATTTTGCCTATCTGCCATTGTAAATTTTACCAAGTAGCGCAACTAACAGCTGATCGGTGAAAATTCGCACATTCACACGCACAGTTCTCGACTCAGTTTCAAAAAAAAACTTTAGATTATTTAACTCAAATTTTAAAGTGAGATAATCATTACGAATTTATGTATATAGAATATATAAGGCGTTTTTGTTGTTATTAAAACAATAGTTTTATTTATATTAAAGCTTTTATCAGTTTTTTTTTTTAACTTTGAAAAAACTCCGAACACCATTCCTTCATTATATGACATTCGACTGCCTAGTCCACTGCCTTCCACTCTATTCGCAACATAACCTCTACTTAAGCTGCCAAACTATATAGTAAACAATGCTATCTGCTTTTTTTTGTTTTTTCAGTGCAAATGTGCCACCTTCTAACTTGGCAAACTTTCTTTTATAGTATATATAGATCACACTTTAGTTATATTTAGGGCGTGGCAAGCCTATTTATGAAATCGTTGTAATTATTTAAAGTAAAATGTTTTTTGAAATGGAAACTCGAAAACCATTGTAAACTTTACCAAGTAGCGCAACTAACAGCTGATCGCTCAAAATTTCCACACACACACAAACATCACTAATGGCCATATTACGGAAATCTTAGGGAAATTTAAGTTAAATTTTTAAACAGACATAAAATGTTATAATTTTGGAATATATAGCATCTAGGACACCTTAATTGCAGTAATTGAAAGAAAATGTTTGCTTATACTCAAGTATTTTATTATTTTTTCTAAATTTATCTTTAATATTGATGCAACGATTGATCCAATGCAACTCTGGTCTTCGTACTGTTCTTCATTCCACTCCATTCGAGTGCCTATTTTCACGGCCTGCGAGTGCCTTCCACTCTTTTCGCAACATAACCTCGAATGAAGCTGCCAAACTATATAGTAAACAATGACTGGAAATGTTGATCCCAATGATGAATCGCTCGCGTTTAAAGATGCAAGCGATATATCGATTCTATTTGCGATGCGATATTATCGGACAAAAGTACGATATTCACCATCGATACTTGATGCTTAACATCGAAAAACTGCCAATAAATGGTGCGAATATTGACAGTTTTTGAAACAACCATGTTCATAATTTTTCACTGATTTGAACCTCACTGGAAACAAAGTTCGACCAAATGGATGAAAAAATCGGGAGTTGATGAATAGATGTATAATAATTCTTGCATATTTTAAAACCCCGTCACATAAGCAGTTTTTCATACAGATGCGTTTAACTCAATTTTATGCATTATGAGTAGATTGCACGTATTTTTATGGATAACGGTAGATTGAGCAACACTGGCGCCATCTGACACTAAAAAGGAACCAGCTTGCCACTTTTGTTGCAAGCAAAGTATTAGAAGAAGAATTCGACATTTGCTTTGGCTAAGGATGCTGGCACCCTTTGCAAGTGAAATTATTTTTCCCATAACATTTTGGTTGATTGTCGCGATGTTACTGGAATGCATAAGCTTCTGTTAAACGCATCTATATTAAACATTTCATTGTGCCGCGGGCTTTAACGCGAAATAAATATATGAACGGAAAAAATACGTTTGTACATATCGGAAAACATCGTTGTATCGAAGTCTCCTTTACGATGTTTGCACCGGTTTATATATCGAAACATCAATGTTGCTGCATGAAATGTGCATTCCTACTCGCCTTTTCGCAAAATGAGGTCGAAGCATGGCGGAACGATACAAGGTGGCAGCATGGTGACATATCTACAAACTTAAATAAAAATCCCATGTACTTTGTTTTTGTAAATTCGATGGACAAATGTCAAAATCGTACTGCGCCGGATGTTGATGTATCAAATCAAATAAAAAAGCTTATAATCAGCTGTTTCATGCTGCCACCTTGTATCGTTCCGCCATGGGTCGAAGGAAATTACCCTACAAGAAACGCTGATAGTTTTACTAATACACTCACACTTGTAATTGACAATGCTGATCCTGCGATGATGTAAACATTGATAGTCAAATTTATGTGTGTTCCTTTGTTCGCTCACGCATGTCCGCATGTTCCCAACGACAGCCTATAATCATGAAAAAGGACTCAAACTGGGAAAGCTTCGGACACCTGGTACAGAACAAAAGAACATACAGCAGATTCCATTATGCATGTGTGACAGATAAATAATTCTCAAAGGAATTTTATGTATGCGAGAACAGTTTATCCGATTTAATCATGTTGTCACTACTGACTGTCATATGACAATCAAATGATTATCACGGTTGTTTTGTTATTTTTTAAATTCCGCCATTTTCAACCGACGAAAACCATATAAAAAATAAGTTTAAAAAATGAAAAAGAGAGCATTTCAAAGCTCCATGCTAAAAGAAAAAAAATCGAAAATAATATTAAAAAATACCAAAAGCTGTCGGAATGTATGGGGCGCACTCAAAAAATTGATACGCGAAAAATAATAGTGGTTAGTGGTGATTCATTTTTAAATGTGTTTCCGCATGAGGAAAGCGCTCTTCTGTTGTATTGTTATTTTCTGAATTTAAATTGAACATTCTGAACTCGAATTCTTATAAAACTATTTATTTTAAACAAATAAAAAACACGTATGATTTTATCACGTACAAAATGAAAAACGTAATGAAATAAAGTAAATAAAAAGCAAAAATCATTGTTTCATTTTTGGCGGAATATAACAATGGTCATTTATGATAGTATAACAGTCAAACCTGATATCTACAGTAAACTATCATTTATGACACTTTTTGATAGTTACAGTGTCATCACTGATCCAGGAAAAGGAATGAGAGTGAGCAGTACGGCTATATACTTAATCAGTAGGCCATGTTGGTGTATAAGAAGGAGACCAAAACTCACACGTACACAGTTGTTTACATCACATTTGCGCAAGTCCCCTTAAGTTCGTGATAGAATGTTTGTATGAGGCGCTGATCGTTAGGTTGACATTGCTGACAATCAGATGATAGTCATATGATAGTCAGTATTCTTGTAGGGTAAAAGCAAAAGGACCGGCCACAAATCATACACACAAGATTGCGCATGTAAACAAAAGATCAGCTGTTTTTTAAGGGCAATTTTTACGTAATTTTTCTTTAGCTCTTGTTTTTTTCTCTGTTTCTTTCATTCGCTCAAGCAGTCAATTGTGACGTAGTACGCAGAACGAAGCAATTTTGAACTCGTGAATGGGCAATCTTCTGTATGTGATTTGTGAGGACCGGCATAATATGGCGTTGCCAGCCGCGATTCATTAGCTAAATTGGTAGTACCTATAAGAAAGCCTTCGGGTAAATTGTATGAGACATATGTAGGTATTAGCTGTGTTTTTTTACATCTGTATACGTATACGCTTAAACTTTATATGGACAGCTTAGCGTAAAACTTTATCTACACTTCTGAAATTTCTGCTCAGAAATTTAGTAATCCTAAATTTCGATACGCATTACACTCATATGCAACTGAAATATGTGTCTATGTTTCACCTCTACACAACCTCTATGTATTACCTCTACAAATAGTGTGTGTCGACTACTCACCGCAACTCATTCATCAATAGGTTATACACTATGGCCAACAGGGGTGTGTGTCTCCGCTTTTCGGTACAACATGGAAAGTAAGTTTCCCATAGGGTGAATTATGGACGACGTATAAATCAGATGGGATGTCCCTTGACATTTGGGCAGCCAGAGATAAAAGCTATCTTCCGGTGGCAAAATCCTGAGCCAGATAAATAATTTTGCATGTAAATGCAACAACAACGATTTGAGCCAGATAAATCCAGATAGAAGTCTGGTTCAATTTGTGAGCCAGATAATTTGTTAATTACTTCTTTTTAGGTTGGCAACGCGACCTTAAATTACCTTCTTTTTCAAAAATAGATGTCGCTGCTTAGCCTTTCGCCGTATGAGTTAAATGAAAAACAGCGGCGACATCTGCCTATAACATTTCAAGTGTGCGAAAATTTCACGACATCTGCTTCTCAAGTATCTCAATGATCCAGAGCATTCCCGTGAGAATTGAGCGTGAACCGGAGCTGTAAAACTCACTAAAAGACGCCAAAAATGTCTTCAGAAGATTATGGCTAGGTCCTAGATGCTGACTGCGTGCATCGAAGGTTTAGTGCAAGGATATATAGGATTTACGTATATATATACATAGTGCATCGCGTAAAATTCAATAGTTTTGCTGGCTAAGTCATGTTAAGCGAATGGGCGAAGAACACTTCGGCCTAGCAAGTATTCCTATGATACCAATATTTGGAAGCAGTGTAAGGGGCAGATCTTCACTGAATGGGGGAGACATGAGGATGAGGAATTGATCTTAATTAAATAACTAAATACTAGAGCTTCTATTACAATGTGCGTTGTACTCCTTTTTCGTTAGGGGGATGGGAGCAACACGTTTTATGCGGACCCCGAACGGCAGCTGCAGGGCAGATGAATTCTCACTGAGAAGCATGTCGCGGCGGAAATATACTCTCGAGGCACTTTTCTAAATTGTCGACGTGGCTTTACCCGTCGTCATGACGGGTATTCTGACTGGGCACCGCCTTCTGGCGTCACGTCTTTAAATAGGCTTGGTTAGTGATAGCGGACGTGGGAAGTACGGGTTGGATAAGGAAACGATCGAGCACGTTTTCTGCTCGTGCCCTGCGCTTGCCAGGCTAAGACTCCAGCTATTAGGAGTGATACAGCTGTCAGATCTAGAAGCAGAAAGTGGCTTAAGTCCTAGGAATCTTCTAGTATTTGCCAAGATACCGGAGTTTTTTTATAACATAGGTCCTGGGTTTGATAGGGGTTTTCAGTTTGGTAGTTAAATCAAACTTCTGGTAACACTACGGACTCGTTCAATCTATGTGAGGTCCTCATGGACCGGCCAGTTCAACCTAACCTAACCTTACCCGGAACTAGAACTCAGGACGTTTAGTGTGGTCGGCGGCGAACAGTGGCGACTTGATCCCCCTTGGTGCTCCAAAATTGGCTTGAGTTATCGCAGAATAGGCGTGACTTGTTATATAACGACTATAATGTCCCAAGGGATTGAGTGCTACAGCAATGATTATGAAAATTCAATGGGGTTGCTCTGTTACATGTGAGCCTATGGGTAATTGCTTTTGTGTCACATATTTCAAACCCTTGGTCTTCAGACAATTTATTGCCAAATATTTCACGACAGAAGATATTTTATAAATGCGTTAACTTTTACAAAAATTATTTGATTAATTAGTAATATTATTTCAGTTTATGCCATTTAATCAGCGCCTGCCACTTTTTTATCATTTTCACTTTTGCCTGCCTCCGGTGCAGTAGCAACAGTTCCAGCCACAGAAGTCGAAACACCCGTAGCGCCTGAAACTGCAGCTGACAGAGGTGGTGGTACAACACCTGCAACAGGCTGCTGCTGCTGTTGCGTCATAACAGGATTATGAGATGGCGGTTGACCGTATACATCATGTGGTGGTTGTCCTGTCACAGGTGTTCCATGATCTGGGTAGTGAACGGGAGAACCGTTATGTTGTGGTGGTGGACGAGCATTCATATAATGCGAACCAGGTGGTGGTCCGTACGGTTGTTGATAATGAGGATATGGTGCATACTGACCATAAGGTTGAGATGGATGAGCACCATATTGTGGTTGATAGTATGGAGAGCGTGTAGGACCAGTTGGTGCACCATAACTACCATAACCGCTATGAGGTGGAATGCCAGACATTGGTTGATGTGGTGGCATATGCGGTGGTAGATGAGAGTGTGTTGGCGGCGGTGGGTGATGTGGATGCATTGGCATTGTTGGCGGAACTTGGTGCTGTGGGGGTTGTTGTGTAGGCTGTGGATTTGGCTGTGTTGGAATTTGTGGGGGTGGTGGCGTTTGAGTTGGTGGTACGCTCATCGAATTTGGTGGTGCATTTGCGGCAACAGAAGCTGTAATATTTTGTTGTTGGGAAGATGCATGTTCGCCATGAACAACGGTTGATGGTGGCGGAGTTGGTGTTGGAGTGGGTACTTTTCCAGTCTGTCCACCTTTAGTGATTGAAGGTGCTTGTGGTTTATTGTTAGAGTCTTTCATCGCATCACTACCTGGTTTATAAACGTTCTTGTGAGCCTCTGGTCTGGGTGGTAAGGGTACTGACGGTTTTGGTGTAGGTTCGATATCCATAGGCTCTGGATCGGTTTTGCTACCTGTTTCAATAGCGTCTCTGAGTTCAGAATTCAATTGTGACCCTTGTGGAGTTGCTAATGGATCTTTCTTGTCTGAAAAATTCAAAAACATTTACGAAAATGAAAAAAAGTTTAAGCGTGCACTACTTACAAGTTGATGCATTTATTTTTTCGTTGCGAGAATTCACTGCTTGTGGAGGAGCTGTCGTACCTGCACCAACAACGGATAATTGCTCGTCTGCACGTTGGCGTTCTCGCTTCATTTCTTCATACATACGCGCTACCATTTTCTGGAATGTCGCTTCGTCTACAGCTGGTTTACAGTGGCGCTTCAATTCCTCTTGAAATGCCTCACTCGACTCGACCATACGTTGCTTCTTTGCTTCAAATTTTTCTTCCATTTGTTGCAATTCGGCTTCTAATTTGGTTTGATGCATAGTGAGTGAGCTTACTTGGCGCTTAAGTACTTGCATGCGTTGTGTGGTAACCACCGAACGCACATCTGGCACCACAGCATCTGAAAATATTTCATTGATCAAACGATGATTGCGTAAATATCGCGCGTAAGCTAAATGTTTGAAAGAATAACCCTCGTCTGGATCATCTTCATCCTCGGCAGGTTGTATATCAATACGTCGCTCCTGTTGACTTTTGCCGCTTGCACGTGTAGGGGTATCATGAACATCAGAATCGGTCTTCACTTTATTCTTTGCGGCCAGATAAGTGAGGTAACCCGGTGAATTGTGGTAAGTTTTTAATGCTTTCTCATATTCCGCTTTATCAGTTTCGTATTCATCAATAAATTCTTGTTTTTCTGTCTCGCTCAACTGCTTCCACATTGCACCAATCTTTTTACCCAATTCCCATAATTTTAAATCGGGAAATTGCGCTTTTACGCTATCCCATATACGTTTCGAATAGCGCATATATGGTAACACCGGTTTTTCTGGTGGCTTGGGTGGTTTTGGAGTACGTGAATCAGATTGGCTTTTGGAAGTGGCAGACTTTCCAGCTTTTTGTGGTGTGAATGCTGGATTACCATAGTTGCTATGAGTAAAAATTGGTGTAGTATCTTTATTGCGGTCAGAGCCGCCGCCTGCGCCTGAGGAGCGTGACCGACTGCTCCCCGAGCCTGTACTGGGTGCCGGCGTAGTCGGCCCTGCTGGTGCACCAACGGCAATTTGCTTGTAGTTGCTCGGTAACGCCATAATTCACTCAAATTTGTTTTTGATTTATTGTTTCTAAATTTGTTCGTCAAAAATTTATCTATTCGGCGTCCACCTTGAGACTTCTTCAGAGACAATTACCATCATTGTTTACTATATAGTTTGGCAACTTAAACAGAGGTTATGTTGCGAATAGAGTGGAAGGCAGTGGACTAGGCAGTCGAATGTCATAAAATGAAGGAATGGTGTTCGGAGTTTTTTCAAAATTAAAAAAAAAATTGATAAAAGCTTTAATAAAATTAAAACTGCTGTTTTAATAACAACAAAAACGCCTTATATATTCTATGTACATAAATTCGTAAAGATTATCTCACCTTAAAATTTGAGTTAAATAATCTAAAGTTTTATTTTTAAACTGAGTCGAGAACTGTTCGTGTGAATGTGCGAATTTTCACCGATCAGCTGTTAGTTGCGCTACTTGGTAAAATTTACAATGATTACCATAGTGTACCTATACCAAGTGTGTTCACTAAGCGATAAACGTCAAAACTACAAACAGCCTCGCTCACCTGATGGAAATCTCAGGTCTAGAGTCGCATTTTTAGTCTCAACGACAACATTTTTGACTACCAATCGTATGGACTTTTTCAATTTTTCAATCATTCGGAGCATTCGGTAATGGTATCCATTTTGAATTCGCTGTCATTCCGAATCCAGCGAGTGCCTGTCAGAATGCTTGACAGATAAGTCAACACACTTGTACTTGTACACTATGACAATTACAAACAAATCTGGCAAATGAACAGTCAATTTTAGTTAGGTGTGTTCGCATACTCATACCGACAAACATTGCGAATACATATGAATTCACAATGCCGACAAATAAAACAGCAAGTATGCACCGACGTGTGCCGTAGGTACGGACGTTTGTCGTACGAAACACGTTTGACCGAACCCTCAAGCCCGTAGGAATCAATAGCTATCATCCGGTGGCAAATCCTGAGCCAGATAAATAATTTTGCATGTAAATGCAACAACAACGATTTGAGCCAGATAAATACAGATAGAAGTCTGGTTCAATTTGTGAGCCAGATAATATGTTAATTACTTCTTTTTAGGTTGGCAACGCGGCCTTTAATATACCTACTTTTTCAAAAATAGATGTCGCTGCTTAGCCTTTCGCCGTATGAGTTAAATGAAAAACAGCGGCGACATCTGCCTATCAATTTCACGTGTGCGAAAATTTCACGACATCTGCTTCTCAAGTCTCTAAATGATCCAGAGCATTCCCGTGAGAATTGAGCGTGAGCCCGAGCTGTAAAACTCACTGAAAGACGGCAAATGTGTGTCTGTGTACATGTACATAACATTGTTTACAGCAAAGCACTGTTGCCATTGACCAGTTTGCATGCATGCTTATGGAAACATCAACTTTTTCCAATTTAATTTTTGATGTTGTAAAAGGCTGGAATTAATATTAAATAAATATAAATAGATTACATATTTATAATCTGCACTTTAACATAATTATTTCGTATTATTTTCACAATTTTTCAAACTTTAATTAGGTGTTTTTGCATAAAACTGCAAACGGGCAAAAATTAGCGCACAAAAGTTTACTAGGCAACTTTGTGTAGTGAGAGAGCGATCAGCTGACACGTTCTTACGGAAAAAATCAAAATTATTTTGATTTCTACGTTCCGGGCTACGTATGTACGTACGATCGTTGCACGTTGGTGAGTTTTCGTTTACATTGCACATTCATAAGATAGGTCGTGTCAGCTGACACGTTTTTTGTACGTACGTTTGTGGGTAACTGCAGCTTTAGTTCGCTGAAAATTCGCTGAAAAAAAATGACATTTGCGTCATTATTGAACCGGTAGTTGAACTGGCCGGTCCATGAGGACCTCACATATACTGAATGAGTCCGCAGTGTTACAGAAGTTTGTTTTAACGACCAAACTGAAAAACCCTGTCAAAAACCAGGACCTATGTTATTAAATAACTCCGTCCTCTTGGCAAATACTAGAAGCTTCCTAGGACTTAAGCCACTTGCTGCTTCTAGATCTGCCAGCTGTACCACTCCTAATAGCTGAAATCTTAGCCTGGCAAGTGCAGGGCACGAGCACAGAATGTGCTCGATCATTTCCTCCTACAACCCGCACTTCCTACATCTGCTATCACTGACCAAGCCTAATTTAAAGGCATGTGACGCCGGAAGGCAGTGTCCAGTCAGAATACCCGTCAGGAGTCTACAGTCCTCTCTTTTTAATGATAGAAGCAACTGTGTTAGTCTAAGGATGTAAGACCTACACATAATCTTCGACACTTTACAGCCCCGCGCTTGAACCCACGCCTTTCCCGCTTGGTCGATCATGTGCACCTCTCGCATTCGCTTAATCTCGCCCAATCTAATTGGGACATCTACGGAGCAAGCTTCAAAGGGTGCGCCCTTTTTAGCTAGTTCGTCCGCTTTTTCATTCCCATCTATTCCCATATGCCCTGGGACGCAATATAGATGTATGCTTCTCCCTGTCTCGATTCTCTCCAGAGACTGCTTACACTATAACACGCATTTAGATGCTGTGCTATGCCAGATTATTACCTTAATTGCTGATTGACTGTCAATATAAAAGTTAACACGGTTGCTATTCTCTTCCAGGGTTTCTACTGCTTTGGTAACGGCTAATATTTCCGCTTGGAAAACGCTACAGTAATCCGGCAGCCTGTAGGATCTGCTTATTTCCGGATCAGCGCAGTACTCCGCAGACTCTACTCCTTCCACTACTTTGGAACCATTCGTGTACACATGTATCGCCTCGTCTACCATTTGCGCACCTTTGCGCCAACCGTCCACCTCTATTGTGGCCTTAAATTCTCCCTCGAAGCGCGGATAGGGAATCATGTAGTCTGTTCTTCTTGTGATTGATGACGCTATACTACTATGGCCATATGGTCGGCGCTCAAGCTGCCCCGAAGCACCGGGGAAGCGATATATTAAAAACCAAAAAATCCCAACGTCATTAAAGTCACACACTTATATATTTGTAGGTTATGGACAAGGCAAAAAACCAAGTTGTTGGCTATGGTTATGGCTAAGGCGTTATGGTATGACATCATTGCCATTGATTCACAAAAGGCTGGCTGGCCAGCTGTTTTATTTGAATACGAATTTGTATGCCCTGCAAAAATTATTATTAGCGTTATGGTATGGCACCATTAATCGATTAAATTGATTTCCATAAAGTTGGTTCGCTCTGGCTAACGATTAAATCTCATTGGAACGATCTGGATCAACTTTATGAGACAGTACTAATATAAAACATCTGTTTTGTTGAAAATAAGAAGAAGATACGAACACAAAAGCTGAAGATACTGATCATGGCTCAATTATATGGTTGGCTCATCTCATCAGCTGATTTTATTTTTATCATTGCATGGTCGATGAGATTGTCAAAAGGAGATGGCAAACTCAAAATGAAACCAACACATTGACACCATTTTCTTACCACACACAAAAACTGCTGTTTTATGTTTTCATTTTATTCCATTCGCCTAATACCAATACACAGATTTTGACAATTTGAACAGAGATAATTTGTTGCTTTACAGATGAGCCAACCATATAGTTGAACCATGATACTGATAGAATTATTAACATTTAAATAGTTTTGCTCGTAAACAAACTATTTATTTTCTTCAAGTTGTTTACACTTTCCGTGTTCTTGCTTTTAGATATGGCGAAATCTTATATGTATACACATATGTACACACATTTATTTCAGTGCTACCATAGCTCAACTGTATGGTTGTCTCATCTCATCAGCTGATTTAATTTTTTTCATTTCACTGGAGTAGGGATTATCAGAAGATGGCAAACTCAAAATGAAACCAACACATTGACAACATTTTCTCACTGCACACAAAAGCTGCTAAGTTTTATGTTTTCATTCCATTCCATTCGTCCAACACCAACACACTGATTTTGACAATCTGAACAAAGGTATGTTGTTGCTGTAGAGACGAGCCAACCATATAGTTGAGCCATGAGTGCTACCAACTCAAAGGTAGTTAGCTGTCAAAAAATCTTCTACAGAGAACGAAACGAACAGAACTGCTATACGGATCAGAAATTGAACCAGATAAATATCAAGATCGCAACGTTGTTTTTGCATTTGCATGTTAAATTTCTATCCGTATCTGGCGGAGCTGTAAAAGTGTGCAATCATTTAAAATTTTAAATCATTGATTTAAGAATGCTCTTTCTTCATTCTTTCATTCCTTGTTAAGGAATGTGGCTTAAAAGTCAACCCATTCTCCATTCAGTAGTGGGAAAAAAAGAATGCACTCTTGAACTCTTCGAAGAAAGAATGAAGTAATTGAATGAAACACAAAAATTTTTCAACACAGAATAAGCATTAAAATGAATGCAGCCTTTGCTGAGTGTGCACACACTTTTCTAGTACCAATCAATTATGAAAAATGTCGTACAAGCACAAAACCCGCTCAAATATCACATGGTTGTTTTTAATTAAAACCACTTCAAAAAACAACACAAAAATTTAGTTATTGACAGTGATGACCAGTTTTTTCGTTATTTAAATGGTAATAAAGCACAAAGAAGTTAATTTAAAAAGCATTTTTATTAAAATTATTCTAAAAATTTAATAATAAAAAAAGTAAATGACAAATATTTCAACATCCCTGTTCCGAAAATTGTCATCGTTCTAAATAAGTGTTGCCAATGTGCCATATAAAAGGTACTTGCATGTAAAAGTACTAACTTACATTTGAACGTCCTCAATTGGTGTTTAAACAATTGAAGAAAAAGCAATTCATTATAAAAAGTCTTAGTAAAAGTTCCTTCATGTATTCTTCTTAGAGGTATATGGTCAAATACTTTATCTCTATACTGGTCCGTGGGTTTGCAAAACGCAATAGTAATATCCGATTTTTCTCTATGTATTTAAAACTTGTAAAATATAAAATTGGCTCCAAAGTGCCACTGGTTTTTGTGACAGAATGATAACAACTTCAGATGAAAGATTCAGGTTAACCCCTTTTCTGGTCAACGCGTGCCTTACATGTGGATCACCACAAAAATTATCTTTTTAAAAGCTAAACAGAAACATCTATTGGCACAGAAATTTCCTTGGATTTCCATTGATAATTCCCTCAGTGGACGTGTCGACTGTGCATGACGAAGTACTGATAACGTAAATAGAGAAACCAAGAACCTATTTAAAAGTTTTCAAGTTTGAAAACTGGAAAACAATTTTAATGGAAAATTGTTCATTTATTACATTTCTTGTGAGTTTCTTGGCGGGTCGGATTAAAACGATTACATCGGTATGGGAAATTACGACAGCGAATCAGCGGAAGTTAATTTTGAAGAGTTTTTCGAAATTGTCGGGGATTCTGTGTTTGAACAGAGCCGTGATATGGTACATGAAGCGAACGATGAAAACAATACAACAACTGAAGAAGGCATTGAAAGAGAAATGGACGAAACCTCAGTTTTGTCGGAGACAATATTTGCTGGAAAATATGATATTGGCGGAAGCGAAATCCTGTTCACTAAATATTTTGAAATTTTGAAAAAGGTTCGTATGCACGCGACAATTTTTTTTTTTTGGAGTTTAGGGGTTATTTATCTGAAGAGCGACTGTCGCTCGCCCTGAGGGAACAATTTATCAAGAGCCTGATGGTACAAAAATTGGTAGCTTATTCACAAGTAATATTGTTTGGTGTACTTCAATAACGTATCCAATATACGAATTGTGTTTTATATTGTTTTCAGCAACTTTTTGTGGCACTGAAGTTTTTAAATAATTTTTTGTCTACTCTCAGATTGATATGGATTTAAAAAATATACGATAGTATATCGATAAATTTCTCTCGATATTTCCAAGAATGAAGTATCCAGATCAAAATGTATCGAATTGGGCGAACAAATATATATAAATTATTATTATCACAATGCTAGGCATCACCAGATCTTTTTCATACATTTAAAGTATTGTGTTTTATTCATCAGACTTAACTTTGTTTCAAATAATTTTACTCATATGTATAGCTTGACATGACCGTTTATCATAAACAGCGTGGTGGCATACTCGTCATCTGCCGAATTTGCAAAACTGAACTGCAAGGATCAAGACAAGTAACTTCAAATTTTGTGCGCCATTTGCGCGTGAAGCATCCGCGACAGTTCTCGGAGTATGAATATGGTAAAGTTTCCATGTATAGAAAATCGCAAAGCCGTGAAACACAATTTGAAAAATTAACAGTAAAGTTGATAGCAGTTTCAATAGTGGAAAATGAAACCTTTAGGCAATTCGTTTCATTTTTGAACCCCAAAGCAAAATTAATGAGTAGAGCAACGGTCGTCAAAAGAATTGACGAGTATTTCGATTTAATGATGGTAAAAATTAAAAATGAATTGGCGAATCAAAATTATTTATGTACCACTGCTGATGTTTGCTCAAACAAGCATCGAAGTTTTTTTGGATATTCATGCATGGTACATGCACTGGATCGTATATATGGAGACGCAAAAGTTTCAGAATTGAGCGAGAGAGTCAGAAGTATTCTTTCGATGGAGTGCCGAAATGAAATTGTCGCAACTAGTTCCTTAAACAATAGACCCCAATTTTTCGATTTTGGAAACAGAAGTAATTAAAATTTTAGTTTAATCATATATCACATTATATATTTTAAGGTTTTCCAAAAATCATAGATGAAGCTTTTGAATCCGAAAGTTTGATAATTAATAAAGCCGAAAATGAATATTCCAATTATATTGCAGATCCCAGCACTAATAAAGGAATGCTTTATAAGTATCCAGAGCTGGAAAAGTGCTATATGAAATTTAATACTCCTTTGCCCTCATCAGCATCAGTAGAGAGATTTTTTTCAGCAGCAACTATATTGAATGCGCCTCGCCGTGGATCACTTTCTGACGAAAATATTGAAAAGCTTCTCTTAATGAAAGTTAATTCTTTTTAATATGGTTTTGCTCTTGATATATTCTAAACTTTGTTAATTTTTTATAAGCGTTATAACAACTTTAATGTTATATACCCCTACATTTACCGCAAATTGCAAATACGTTTGATTACCACATGAAATATTTGATGACGTGTTTAAATTTCGGGCGCTTTTCTCTTTTTTATCATAGTTAAATGGTTTTAATTGTGATACTTCAATCAACATTTACAAAATTGAGTATCTGGTATACATATACATATTTTGCTTAATACAGGAACCATCGTCTCGCCACAATGGCACAGCGTACATGAACTGTCAAAAATACAAGCATGTTCATGGAAACGAACATGATGGGACGCTAGACGGAACATACGCCGTTTCGATTAAAAAATTACATATTTCATCACATAGATTTATAACCTTTTAAAGAAAGCATTCCTTTAACATGCCTGTATAGCTACTGAAGTATAAAAATATCAACTCTGATATAAGAAATTTAGTACTGAATGGTAAAAAAGTGTGCATTCATTTCAAGCATTGTAAATTTTACCAAGTAGCGCAACTAACAGCTGATCGGTGAAAATTCGCACATTCACACGCACAGTTCCCGACTCAGTTTCAAAAAAAAACTTTAGATTATTTAATTCAAATTTTAAGGTGAGATAACCCTTGCCAATTTATGTATACAGAATATATATGGCGTTTTTGTTGTTATTAAAACAATAGTTTTATTTATATTAAAGCTTTTATCATTTTTTTTTTAACTTTGAAAAAACTCCGAACACCATTCCTTCATTATATGACATTCGACTGCCTAGTCCACTGCCTTCCACTCTATTCGCAACATAACCTCTACTTAAGCTGCCAAACTATATAGTAAACAATGATTTCAAGTTTACATTCAATAAAGAGTGGGAATGGCTCCTACATTCACACTCTATATTGAATTATATTTTACCATTCAATAACACTCACACTTTGAGTTAAAGTATATTAAGCCATTCAGGAATGGGAATTTATAATATGCAACCAAACAATTACAAATTTTTAAAAGAATGCTGAGAGAATGCACACTCAATTGATTCAATATTTTTACAGCTCTGGTATCTGGTTCACGCGCCATTGGAACGTAACTATTATTGTACACCACAAATCACATTCCCAGATTACGCATTCACGTGTTCAAAATTGCTTCGTTCTGCGCATAAACATCACAGTTGACTGCTAGAGCGAATGGAAGAAGGAGAGAAAAAACAAGAACTAAAGGAAAATTACGTATCAATTGCCCATAAAAACAGTTGATCTTTTGTTTACATGCGCAATCTTCTGTGTGTGATTTGTGATTGTTGTAGGTATGTCACCGTGCTTCCACCTTGTATGGCTCCACCATTACTTCAACAGCTGTTTTTGCTTTACCTGATAAGAAAATGTCGCGACTTCTAGTTTTACGAACGTTCAAAAAGATTAGACCTCTACAAGTTAGAATCCCTTTGAACCTTCTAGTGGATGAGTATGAAACCGTAACATCTTTAAGAGGTTCGCAGTTGAATCAAAGAGGAGGTCCTATAATCAGAACTCTTACAAGATGTATAAATGAGAACAAAAATGGTATCAATGGATCGACGATTGATAGCAACACTTATGAGCGTGTCTGCTCTGAAACATTGGATGCATTGTGTGACTATTTCGAAGAACTCACTGAAAATGACAAGACTTTATGCTCCAGTGATGTAACATATGGTGTAAGTTGGTTTTTCATATAAACTAACCAAAATGTCTTTATTTGTTGTTTTTTGACTCAGGATGGAGTGCTCACTGTTAATCTTGGCAAAGATCATGGCACATATGTGATAAATCGTCAAACGCCCAACAAACAAATATGGCTTAGTTCGCCTACCAGCGGGCCTAAACGATATGACTATGTAGTAGGTGAGCCTGGTCGCTGGATATACAAACATGATGGTGAATCGTTGCACGAGTTATTGCAGAGAGAGCTCAAAGAAATATTAAAAGGACAAACAGTTGATTTTTTACGTCTTCCTTATGGTAGCTAGAAACAAATGATATTACATTATTATAAAGACGTAATTTATTATAAACAGTTGCTATAGATGAGGGTGACATTATACTAAAAAATTAATAATTAGAAAACAACTATTTCACACGATTTACAATTTTTTCCAGTAACTTGATTTGCATCTCCATCACTCGCTCTTGTAAAGAAATTGTTCGACGTATCAAATCCATATTTTCTTCATGTCGTCGCTGTTGCGCAGCGTTATAAGCAGCAAGCGTCATATCATCTTCGTTACCACGGCGCAGTTCCGACCGCACATCTTTTGCTGGCATCTCAGTTAAGTGTTGGGTGTGCGTATGTGAAGCGATTACTTTTTCAACTTTTAACCGTTTTAAAGGTGGAGAAGTGGGAAGCTTAACTTCATCCGTATCTTGCGGTTCATGCTTCACGGTTGAAATGTTTGTTGTCGCCGGTAATTCATTTCTATTGGCGCCGTCTATAGCTTGGTGTTCACGTCCCATCATGATAATGAATTCTTGTTCTTTATGTGCTATTTCTTCTGTTTGTTTATCCTCACGCACGTCGTGCTGAGGTGGTGGACCAAATAGTATATCATCCCGACAGCTACGTGGTCCGTTCGAATCTTTTAGATTGTTCTTTGCTGTTGAATGGTTATTGTTTAAAAAAGTGGATATATTACTGACATTATATATTTCGTGAAATGGCTGAAAGTATTCGAAGCTTTCAATATCCATTTTATTTCTAACATCGAAATACTGCTGACGTAGTCGTGTAAACTTTTGTTTAACTTGCTCAGCATTAAAGTCGAAAAAGCTTTCCCTCATATTTTTAGATATATCCTCCCATATACATCTGTACATTTCACTAATTTCTTGAGAAGTATTCATTTCTTTGTTGTATTTTTCCCGATAAAGCGCGATCAAGCATTGGATGGCATTTGGATAAAAACCGTCTTCAACTTCAAATGGAGGTTCGTTTGTAATTTTAGTATGTGGTAGTGTTAAAAAGATGTGATTATCTTCTACCTCGTCCGTGGCACAATCATCTAGATATTCAACATTCTCAACTTCCTCCTCCATTGTGTTGTCGGTTCTAGTGCGGCGATCTTTCTCTTCATAAAATGATGATGTTTTCCTCAACGCAAATAGCTTTTTCTAAATATATAATAGAGGTATTACATATATGCTGTTTACTTATATTCAACATAATTGTTCAAACGATTTTATTTACTGTCCGAAAAATTGTTAACGTTTGTTGCCGGCTACAAAAAAAAAAATAAAGAAATGCAAACGAAGTGTGACACAACAACAACAATAACGAGGATCACGGCTGCCAATTTTTTCCATTTGGACCAAAAATGGTCCCTTACAACCCTTCTTCAATTTTGGTCCTTTTTAGGCAGTAGCCACGAGCATTGTTTACTATATAGTTTGACAGCTTAACTTGAGGTTATGTTGCGAATAGAGTAGAAGACACTCGAATTCAGTGAAAGAGGAACTCGAATGGAGTGGAATGAAGAACAGTAGGAAGAGCAGAGTTGCATTGGATCAATATACCTTCAATCATTGTATCAACATTAAAGATAAATTTAGAAAAAATAATTAAATACTTGAGTATAACTAAAAATTTTCTTTCAGTTACTGCAATTAAGATGTCCTAGGTGATTTACTTTCCAAAATTATAACATTTTATGTCTGTTTAAAAATTTAACTTGAATTTCCCTAAAGATTTCCGTAATATGGCCATTAGTGATGTTTGTGTGTGTGTGCTAATTTTGAGCGATCAGCTGTTGGTTCGCTGCTTGGTAAATGGCCACGATTTTGCTTCTTTAGCTGGAGACAATGGTGCTTTATCGGTAACCGTATCGGTAACCTTTTAACAGCTGATTCGACCAACCTTATGAGAATCAATGCAATCGATTATTGGTGCCGCTAAGGTCGTAACCGTATCGCAGCCAACCAACTGGGTTTTGGTTTACCGTCGTAACGATAAACAGCTGATAACGTTAGGGATACGGATACAGCGATACGACATACGGCACCAATGACTCCGGCTTTTCATTTCTTTTTCAAGGGCGTATTAGTGGTGACATAACCATAATACCAATACCAGATAAAACAGCTGATCGAACCTACCTTATGGAAATCAATGTAATCGATTAAAGGTGCCAAGCCATAACGCTAACGCCATAACCATACCACAGCCAACCAATTGGTTTTTAGTTTCTCCTAATTACCATAACCTAAAAATATTTGAGTTGGTGAATTTAATAACTTCTTGTAGATTTTATTCATTGTTTTGGATACGTTATGACTAAGAGACTTATTTTTTGTGGAATTTGTTTGTAACTTTTTGCGTTTTCCTCATTTTTATGAAATTTCCACGTTTTTCAGGTTAAGGCACCATTAATCGATCACATTGGAGATGGGTATGGTTACGACTATGGCGTTAGGGTTAAGGAAGTTTGATTAGCCCTTCACTCAGGTATTAATTCACAATATTGGCCGAAAATTGCTGTCAATAAAGTGTACCAGAACAATTACATTTCTTCGTGGTGTCATGGTAGCGTGCTCCGCCTACCGGAGATCCTGGGTTCACGCCCCGGGCAAAGCAACATCAAAATTTTAGAAACAAGTTTTTTCAATTAAAAGAAACATTTTTTATAAGCGGGGTTTGGTGTACCAAAGGAGTTACATTCTGACGAAGGCAGGAATTTCGAATCAGCTGTATTCCAGGAAATGTGTAAATCATTGGGCATTCGAAAAACACGGACAAATGCATTGCATCCTCAGTCCGATGGTATGGTGGAACGATTTTATAGAACATTGGAGGAGCACTTAAGGAAAGTAGTGGACAAGTACCATAAGGAGTGGGATACCCGCATACCATTATTCTTGATGGCTTACCGATCAGCAGTGCATGAGACAACGGGCCAAACCCCTGCAAAAGTAATTTTTGGCAATGACCTTCGACTGCCAGCTGATTTGAAGTTTGGGATAGATGCCGATGCGGAGAGAAATGTCAAGAAATCCACTGGTGTCTTGGAAGAAGAGCTGAGAGAGATACACGATCTTGTAAGACAACGAGCAAAGATTATGAGTGACAAGATGAAAGCCCGATACGATAAAGCAATTAATTCGGAAAGTTTTCAGGAAGGAGATTTGGTGCTGTTATACAACCCACAACGAAAAAAAGGTTTGTCCCCGAAACTGTAGTGTAATTGGGAAGGCCCATACAAAGTTATAAAACGGATCAACGATGTAGTGTACCGCATACAAACCATCGGTAAACCACGAACCAAAATGAAAGTGGTCCATTTGGAAAGGCTAGCAGAGTTTAGATCGAGAGATTTGTCTGATCCGGACGACTATATTAGCAACACTAAGGGATACGGGGGTGGCGGCCACCGTGGTGTGATGGTAGCGTGCTCCGCCTATCACACAGTATGCCCTGGGTTCAACTCCCGGGCAAAGCAACATCAAAAATTTTAGAAATAAGATTTTTCAATTAGAAGAAAATTTTTCTAAGCGGGGTCGCCCCTCGGCAGTGTTTGGCAAGCACTCCGGGTGTATTTCTGCCATGAAAAGCTCTCAGTGAAAACTCATCTGCTTTGCAGATGCCGTTCGGAGTCGGCATAAAACATGTAGGTCCCGTCCGGCCAATTTGTAGGGAAAATCAAGAGGAGCACGACGCAAATTGGAAGAGAAGCTCGGCCTTAGATCTCTTCGGAGGTTATCGCGCCTTACATTTTTATTTTATAAGGGGTACTGTCATCTCTAAGCCGATGCTAAGCAGTGACGTGAATGCACATCAATAATTCAATCATTATGTCTACACATATGTACGTACACGCAGCGGAGAAGCAACACACAAACACATGCAGATATTTTATCAGAGATATGCAATTATAATTGTGGGAAGTGTCGCTCACAAACGCACGCATATGAGAGCTATACACGTACATCTGTAGTTATAATTATAACAGATAACCAACTAGTAGATTCTAGAACAGAAGCGCCTAGAAGATGCAACGAGGAAATCAAAGAGTATAAAAGGCAGGGACAGTAGAGGCGCTACAATCAGTTTGAATTAAGTATGCTATTTGTCGGGCAATAGTAGTTGTTGCTGTTGTTGTTGTAGCAATGCTCGCCCACCTAATAGCCGCGACCGATCACAAATTGTCATCAATATCCTCTAACGGGAGTCCAAGGAAACTTGCCGTTTCAACAGGGGTGGACCATAAGGAAAGGGGTGTTAGAGGCGTTGGTTCCACATTACAATTGAAGAGATGGTTGGTGTCATGTGGGGACACATTGCAAGCGGGGCATACATTTTGTATGTCGGGGTTGATTCTGGATAGGTAAGAGTTTAACCTGTTACAGTATCCAGAACGAAGCTACACAAGAGTGACACGCATTTCCCTGGGGAGTATGCGCTCCTCTTCCGCGAGTTTTGGATAATTTTCGTTAAGTACTGGATTCACCGGGCAATTCCTGGCATAAAGGTCCGACGCCTGTTTATGGAGTTCACCAAGGACCTGCTTGTGTTTTTTCACTTCATACGGCTGTGTTCTCAGGTGCCGTATTTCCTCAAAATGCTTACGGAGATGACTCCTTAAGCCCCTAGGCGGTGCTGCTTCATCAATCAGATGTCTGTTGGGATGCCCAGGTTTCTGGGTATTCAACAGGAACTGTTTGGTCAGCATCTCATTTCTCTCCCTGATGGGGAGTATTCTCGCCTCATTATGCAGATGGTGTTCTGGGGAAATAAGAAGACAGCCCGTGGCGATTCTGAGAGCAGTATTTTGGCAGGCCTGTAGTTTCTTCCAGTGGGTGATTTTTAGGCTTGGCGACCATATGGGTGATGCGTAGCACGTAATCGGCTGGCTAATTGCTTTGTATGTAGTCATGAGCGTTTCTTTATCTTTTCCCCAAGTACTGCCAGCGAGGGATTTGAGGATTTTGTTACGGCTCTGAATTCTCGGAACAATTGCGGCTGCGTGCTCACCAAAATGTAGATCCTGATCAAACGTCACACCCAAGATTTTTGGGTGTAGGACAGTCGGTAGCGTAGTGCCATCGACGTGGATGTTCAAAATGGACGACATTTGGGACGTCCATGTTGTAAATAAGGTCGCGGAAGATTTAGTCGGTGATAATGCCAGGTTTCGCGGGTAGGCGGAGCACGCTACCATCACACCACGGTGGCCGCCGTCTTTATTTCATTGCCTATTATTTCTCATTCTCTTTAGTTCATTTAGTGACTCATTATTACAAGGACTCTTTCCTGACAATTTATTACAATCTAACTCCTCAATACATAATCCTTCCAGAGACTTTACTCGACTCTGCGCCACGTATGCTTGTCCCTCGTCCAACTCCATAATATTTTGATGTCACTTCTACCGGACTTGTTCCAAATATGGACCAAATCGGACCACAAATACCATTTTTTTTGAATATCTCGATCTTTGCGCCACCTAGCGGCGATTTTTTTCTTATTATTGCATTGTCATCGGGTTCTGAACTATATTCCAAGTTTCAAGCTTGTAGCTTATCGCGAAGTTACTTAAATTTCAATTTCAAAATTCGTTCACAACGTCCGTGCATGCGGCCGTGCGGCCTGCCTGTGATGTCAAGCTAAATAAAACCGTTTAAAAAAGGGATTCCTCTTCCTGGTGGCGCCATCGATGTTTAGTTATAAATTAAGTAATCATATATGTATGTGATCCCTATTATTATACCAAGCTAGGTAGTATGCCAAATAAAAATTTTCACTTGTATTTCAGTTTGTACAAATTTTTACGCTATTACTAGACCAATTTCGCAATTGGCCTTTCTAAATTATGTTCTGCTTAGGGGGGACATCTATGTGCTGGAAAATTTTCTTCAGATTGATGTTTAGAATGTCATACAAAATTGTTAAAGCTTGATAATTGATTTATAGAGCTGACCTATTTTCTTATTTTTTCCTTTAGGAATTTGATCAAATTCTCTCAATAGATTTATACGAAGTTTATATCGTTTCTTAATGTGAAAATGTGCTAAGTAAATTTTTACGAATTTTACAGGAGACGAAAAAAAATGAATAACTTTTGAAATAACCTTCTTTTTTCAAAACTGTGAATGAGAATACCTTAATTGCAATGCTTTTGAGTGTAGAAGCTTTGAAAAAGATAAATAAAAATCATGTATGCCAACCCAGCAGCTATTTTATGACTTAGCACCATTTCCGCACTCATAACAAATTTTTTCTCCTGACTTTTTATTCAATATGTTTTCCCATCACTCCTCACCTTTAATAATTGAAATAAAACACTAAAACTATATATTTCACAAAAAATATTATTTATTTGTCAAACTTTTTTGAAACGGTGCTGATCTGGACTCTTTTGCCGGATGGTGCACAGACAATAATTTATATTTAAATTCAAACAAATACTGTGTTTGTGTCTTATTCCAAAAAGACAACTGCCACATACTTTATCTACAAACTAAATACTAAATCTCATAAGCGTTGTCAAAAGAGTAAAGACTTGAGTATAATTTTTAACTCCAAACTCTCTTTTTCTAGTACCATTGACTTCGTTGTTTCAAAATTTGTTGCAATGGTTGGGTTCATTAGACGTTACACCAGTGACTTTAAGGACCCTATGACGTTGAAGGCACTTTATATATCCTTGGTCAGAAGTCGTCTTGAATATTGCTTAATAATATGGAATCCTTTCTATGAATATAACTCCTATAAAATTGAGAGAGTTTAAAAATTTTTTACAAAAATTGCTTTACGTATGCTTCACTGGTCAGACGGCCTCCCATCATATACCAGCATGACAGAACAACTTGAATCTCACTCATGCTTGCCTATAATGTAATAAACGTTAGCACTAATTGCTTTGATTTATCTAATTTGTTCATTACATATATTCCAATGGGTGATCTTCGGCATAATAGATTATTTATCTAAATAACTAATAAAAGGAATTACGCTATGAATGAACCTATAACTAGGACTATACTTCTAGCAAATCGATTCAGTAGTGTTCTTGATTTTAATAACAGGTTATATAAGTTTAAGCTTGAATTGTTTTCTATTTTTAACTAGTCTGTAACAAAGCATGTAGTTATCGATATGTAAGAATTGAAGTAGATTATGGTCAGCGCAAAGCATTTATCAAACACCAAAGGTATGTCTCAATTGGGTGAATCCAATTTCAAGGGGTTGTGTAGGCAACCCTCTCAAGGAGTTCTCAGCGCAATATATAGCTTCTCCAACCCAATTGCCAACCTCACCTACCCGTGGCGAATTCCGTTTCATTGACAGCCGAGGCTCTGGCGACCCAAAGTTCCTCATGGAACTAGGGGGTGGGGAGGACGGGATGGCCTAGAAGGTTTAATGTGGTCATATAAATCGTTCCCGAGATGGTCGGGCTTAATAGCCTTTGTTACCGGCACGCACCGGATCTATATACGGCAAAGGACCACCAACATCGACTCAAAGCCTTTGGGGAGTGTCTTTTTCGTTAATACAACCAACAAAAACAAAGCATGTACTTTTAGACTGAATGCATTAAATAAGTAAATAAAATGCGCGCACAAAGAAATAACTAGTAATTCAGATTGATATTATTGACTGGTTGACTTAGCACATTTTTTTTGAACAGTTGACGACTTAGCATATTTACACATCATTGCAAACAGCACGTAAAAATGAAAAATTAAAATATTTTTTTTTGTGATCGATGTATTTTGAATTCAGTTTTAAAACTGCATTAAAATACAATTTTTCAAAAAAAGAGGCTTAGTACATTTTCAAATTAAGCTAACGATATATGTAAAATTCACTTATTACGTGCTTACGTAATTAATTAACGTTTAACCGTTTAAAAGGCTATAGCCGTCCAACAAGGCGCCCCAGTCGCTTTTAAAACGGTTTTATTTAGGTTAATTTGACAGGCTGGTTGGACAGCACTTTTTTGTAATTGAAATTTAAGTAACTTCCCGATAAGCTGCAAGCTGGGAACTTGGAATATAGTACAGAACTTGATGACAATGCAATAAGAAGAAAAAAATCGCCACTAGGTGGCGCAAGGATCGAGATATTCTCAAAAATCGTATTTGTGGTCCGATTTGGCTCATATTTGGAACACAAAATACATACATGAATAGAAAGCGACCTATGATGTCCGATTTGGCTCATATTTGGAACAAGTCCGGTAGAAGTGACATCAAAATATTTTGGAGTTGGAGGAGGGACAAGCATACGTAGCGCAGAGTGGAGTAAAGTCTCTGGAAGGATTATGTATTGAGGACTTAGATTATAACAAATTGTCAGGAAAGAGTCCTTGTAATAATGAGTCACTAAATGAACTAAATAGAATGAGAAACAATAGCCAATAAATAAAGTTTAAATAAACAATACTTACTTACTTAATTGGCGCTTAACCGTCTAAACGGTTATGGCCGTCCAACAAGGCGGCCAGTCGCTCCTTCGCTCCGCCAACCAGCGCCAATTGGTCACACCAAGGGAGTTTAAATCGTAGTAATAATAAAACTAAAAGCTAGAAAAGAATTTGGTAGGTCCTAGGTACTAGTCGTCATAATCCTCATCAATCTAGGGCGTTGATCAGACAATTAAATAAAAGCTTTTAGTATTATTATTACTTCATGTAAGTATTGTTTTCTATAAAACCGTTAAACTAAATATTTGTTTTTAATTATTTTATTTGTTGGATTAACTTACGCTGGTTAGTCACACTAAGGGAATTTCATTCGTTTTCCACCTGCTCTGCTTCCATAGGCGGGTTCCGATAAAAATACTTTTTTTAGCAGGAGCATCATCTTTCATCCGCTACTTACCTCAGCTTACAATACCAGCCATCGATCCTTAAAACCAAACAATTTTCGTATGTACATTAAACAATTGCAACGTAGAAGTGTCATCTTCATTGAAGGTATTTTCCCTCTAAGACACCTTTGACTAGGAATTGCGAAAAACCATTCCAATCTAAAGATCAATTTTTCACCCTGTCGGATATCTTGTGAGTCATCCTCCAAGTTCTATTCGGCTCGGTAACCCAATTACCGACTTTTATTAATTTCAAAACAATCTGATACATAAATTGACTTTATTACTCACTCAGTAGCAAAGACAAATAGTCGAAATAACCTCACGTTGTCTCGTCACTATCTTATTTTACTTAAGTTAAATCACCTCTTGCGTTAGATTCTTTTGTTCTTTGTCATTATCATTTTAGCACTAGAGGTTTTTGTGATGTTTGTTCCAAAGTATACAAAAAAATAAAAAATTTGATCGATGCGATGTGCTGCGAAAGTGAAATCATCGCAACTCTTTTTTAACAATGATAAATACCAATGCCCATATATATCTATAAATTGTTGACCGACTTGTGATTAAATTTTAATAGTAGTTGACAGTTAAAAAAAAGGAATTTTTATATCTTTTAACTTTTTTTGTGTTTTGTAAAATTTTTGCAAAACAAAAATATTGATAAGTCACAATGATTGCTGCCGTTGCTACTTGCTAATTGGTTTCCATAATGATATGAAGGGGCCAATAAAAAATCATTAGAAGGAAAAATAAAAATAAAATCTCTCGGTTTTTTTATGCGAATAATTTAAATTAAATGAATTTTCTTAATCTTGAATAAAAATCTTCGAATAGAATAAAATTAGTATGTACCTAAATGGTGAATAAAGTTATAGCAACAAAAGAAGCAATACTTAGGGATGCAAAGCGAGCAGCGGGCACTCATATGTCTCAGTGGTTAAAGGCATCTGCCTTTACACTAGTATAAAGTATTGTGACGAATATTAGCATCACTAAGCTGCCACTAAATAAATGCACAACAACAATAAAGCAGCCAGTCTTATGTAGACAGCGACGAAGAGATATCTCATCACACACACACATGTAGTCATCAGCCGAAGTAGTTACTCACATATACACACGCATATGGCAGTAGAAAACATAAACCACAAATATAGATGAATATAACTGGTAACCAAGCAGAAGATTCTAGAAGGTGAAACATCTAGACCTTTGGAGAAATATGCGGACAAGGCAACAGATAGTATAAAAGCAGCGCGAGATGAGGAATGACTAATCAGTTTGATTTAAACACGCTGTTGTGAAGTACGTGATACTGAAGTATAATTGTACTACTCCCAAAGTAGTCTAAATAAAGACAATATTGCAATACTGAATATTAGAGTGATTTATTCAACAGTTTAGCGATTCGAACGTTAGCAGAAGGTTTGGAATAAGCGCAATTTCCCAAAATTTGTTACAGTATGAATGTTGGAGATTTCGAGTTTAATACTCAGCTCCCGGGAAGCTAGCTGATGAAGAAGTGAAGTTCAGAGACATGTACTAGTAACCATCGCCGTTTGTAAACTTTGCAATTTTTCTCTAATATCAATAATCTTCGAAAACTTGATTTTAAGGTTTTCAAGTTTTGCATTTACAACTTCGAATATTCTCACATTGCTGCTAAAGACCTTTCCGTTCAAGTTCTTTCTCCCCCTGAAGTCGAGCTGCTAGAGCGATGGAATATTGCCCACGTTACTCTTTTCTTCAGCAGTATGAGAAATCCGTTTTCATATTGTTGGCAGTGGCACCAACCGAATTTTTCCCGGTTTTCTAAAAAAATAAAACGATTTAAGGAATCTTTTTACCATTCGCAGTGTTTAGACAACTTAGATTTTTGATCGAGTGTAGTAAACTGTCACTATTAATTTCGCTGCTGATATTAGCTGTGTTTTTTTACATGTATATACACTAAAACTATATGCACTAAACTTTATGGTGATGCCAAGTGCATAACTTTGTCTACACTTATGAAATTGTTGCGAAGAAAATAAGTACCGCTTAATTTCAGTATGCATTATACTCAGTTGCAACTGAAAGGTGTCTTTCCATTTTATCTCTACACTAGTCTCCACTTCTATCACCGAAAAGTGTATGTGTCCACCATTTATCGCAACCGTTTCAGGTTATATACTATGACCAACGGAGGTACGTGTCTCCGTTATTAAGCACAACCCGTTTTGTAGCTAGTTATTTAACCACTACCGCGAGTCTTCCATAATTTCCGCTAGATGGGTCTCCTAAACATTATCTAAGTGATGATAAGCTTTTTTTTTACCAGCTGATGTAGATGTATGTACATAAAAAACACGGCTATTATTAGCTTAGTCTTCAAAGGTGGGTTTGCTTTTAATGGGCTCCTGTTTCGTTTCCGGGTTGTTGTTGTTATTGTTGTAGCAATAAGGTTACTCTCCGAAGGCTTTGGGGAGTGTTATCGACGTGATGATCCTTTGCCGGATACAGATCCGCTACGCTCCGGTAACACAGCACCATTAAGGTGCTGGCTCGACCATCTCGTTTCCGGGTCATTTGCGGTTATTTTGCGGATAGTAGTTCCCATAAATTGTAGACTTTATACAGTCCTGTGTAACGGTCTTTACTCACTTTGTATGTTAAAACTTTGTTAATTTGTTGATTTTTGAAATATATAAAAAGAGATCAAATAGGCGTTACAAAATATGTTAATAAAAATTTGTAAAACGAAAATTATTCTACAAGATTTCTCGACTTAAGAAGTTCAGTTAAATAAAATATTTGTTAATAAAATAAAATATTTATTAAAGAAAATAATAAAATTGGTGACTATTCCAATATCCTGTCCTGTAGTGACATCATATCTGGCCATGCCAGCATTTACTGACAAATTAAATCAAATTGATTTTACCGCAGCGACACTTTCACTACACCTTTTTTAGTTTTAATTCAGAAACTTGCAGTTGATGTTCAGAAAATTACAATTGTAGTTTGAAATTTATATTTGTAGTTCAAAAATTAAAATTCTGAACTTCAATTTTAATTTTCTGACATTCAGTTGCAACTTTCTGCACTAAACCTCTTTTTATCAGAATATCAGAACAACACGAATGGGATTATGATCTCTACTTCAAAGCTTAAGTCCATATATGGCTCTAAACTTAGCATCAATGTGATCTCCTAAGGTATAAGGCTGCCGAACCATTGCGTCGTCTATCAGGCAGAACTAACAGTCATAAGAATCAGACCTCCGTTGCAATTTACTCCGACAAAGAAGCTGCGATACATGCTCTTCATGACAGTAACAGTTTATCATAGGTGGCAATAGGTTGCAGAGTAGCTAAACGGGATGTATATACATCTTTATTTACTGGTGAAGCCAATGTCGAGTGAACAATGTAAAGTGTCCCGACAAGCATGGGCCGGCATAAATGAGAACCGAACTAGGTTCCTTATGAATCTTACTCATCTCTCATTTGGCCCATCGATTAGGATATTAACGAGACATGAAAATCCCAGCGAAGGGCTTTTGTCGAGGTGTTAGCTGCCGTCCTAATAAAGAGTGGGTATCTGCATTGTTTTGCTCGAAGAACAGTCATTTACAAAGGCATCAAATTCGCGTATAAGGTATTCAAATTTGAACTTTTGTTTTGGAAAATTGGAAAGACCATATCCAAATTAATGCAGAATACTTATTTTTAATAAAAAATCCCGAGTCGCTCCGGTACATAGAACCGACTGCCTTGGGAAGCGGGCAATAGTAGTGTTATTGTACTTTAATAAAGGCCATTTTACATTATTGAAAAGAGGAGTTATTTATTCAACAGTATAGTGATTCGAACTTAGCAGAAGGTTGCAAATACGAGGATTTGCAGTAAATTCGTTACAATATGGTTATGGCTTTAGCGTTATGGTATGACACCATTCATTGATTACATTGATTTTCACCTGTTTTATCTGGTTATGGATAAGTCACCATTAATTGGCCCTTTAGTTTTTCACGACGCATATATGAAAGTGTTCTTGTAGAGGTTGTAAAAATTGTAGTAGAGCCAAACAGCTTGCAGCAACTCTGATATTTTACGTTCATCGCAGACGAAGCTGAAAATTTTCATTTATTTCAAGTGTCTCTGTAAAAGTTATGAAAAAAGGATATAATTTGAGAATTAATAGCCCCCGAAATAAAAAAAAAATAAAGTGCAGTTATATATTCATTGTAACTAATTTATAAAGGTTTTGAGGGACTTCAATTATCCATCAATTATACATTGGCCATTTTGTATGTACACCAAAAAACTAGCGTGTTTCCACAACTAATATATATTCATCTACACCGGTAGATTGAGCGTACTGAAGGTATTATTAGCAAGTGAGTAAAGTTTTTGTGTTATATTTTTGGTTAAAAAATGAATATCATTGCGGGAGAACCAGTGCCGCCGGGCTTTGAAGATGAAGTTAATCGGGAGCCGGAAATACAAAAGACAATCGATGTATACAAGGGGAATCCACTAGTCGGTCTCGAGTATACAATTGAATTGCACGAAGATGACCGCCGTGAACCTGGTTACATCTGTGTGCTGTGCGACAAGCGTGGCGATCCTCGTACTATTATGCAACATTGGACATCGTATAATCATCGCATGAAGTACTTGGAGAAGCATTTTCCAACTGCAGTTCGTGAATTTAATGCAGTAAAGTACAAGCCAAATTCACATCAAATACTTTTAAGCGTTGTACATAAATTGGCAAAAGCCATTGAAGACCATCATGGCCGTTTGAAGTTGTCGGTGGTAAATAGTGATGATTTTCGTCGGGCGAAAGCAAAATATGTTGGAGAAATTAATAATAAATTTCATCATGATGAACTTAATGGCCCATCATTTATAGATGCTATTGATCGTTCGTTATGGGAACCAAATCCACCTCCGAAACCTATGGAGCAAACATTGCAAATAACTATAAAAGCACCGAAGCGTTTAGTAAATGAAGAGGCGGCATCGAAAACAACTAAACGCGATGATTTGGATGAAATATCAAGTGATTCCGATGGTGAATCAAATGCTAAAAAACAAAAGAAAAGAGATCAATCTCCAGCTTATCGCGTTTTGCCCAGAGTGCGACGCTCTCCTCCATTCGAAGAGGAACGTAGCGAAGGAGGTAAAGATGCTGAAAAGAAATTGCCAACACCGAGAGAGTTGTCATTACAGGCTTCCCATATAGCACAGGAAAAGTATAAATGGGAAAAATACAGATGTATGCTTGAAATACAATTTAAGCAAATGGAAAAAATACAACAAGATTATGATAAGAATCCAGAAAAGCATCCTTTATATCCAGAAGAGTGGAAAAAATTCTGGAATAGACGATATAAAGAACTGCAACTTGAAAAGAAAGTGGATCCCAATAAGTATGATTACAAACCTGAATGGATCACATTTTGGACTAAGCGTATGAAGGATTTATTTAATGCCGAAGTAGAAAAGAAGAAAAAAGAAATTAAAGTAAAACTTGGACTACCAGAAGATGCAGAAGAAAAAATTGAACAAATTAAAGAGAAATATAAGCTACCAACTGGACGTAATGCCACAGCTATTACATCGGGTGGACATATTTTAGGACCTAAAATTACAGAACGTTCCAATGATCATGGACCAAAACGCTCTAAAAATGGTATTGATGTTATAAACATCAGCGATGATGAAACTCCACCGCTACGCCGTCGACCAAGACGATCACGTACACGATCACGGACCCGGTCTCCTCTACCAACTCGTTCACGTGCGCGTCGAACACGTTCCAAATCACCGCGTCGTAATTCGCGTGGTCGTGAGCGCGAGCGTGATCGTGAACGTGAACGTGAGCGGGAACGCGAACGCGAACGCGAACGTGACTATAGAAGATCACGGGACCGTTCTCCCTCATTATCAAAAAGTCCAATATCCGATTATGATGACTACGCATTACATTCTCACTCCCACTCACGTCATCGCCATGCCACCCGTAGTACATATCCCGTACCAGCTGAAAGCGATTACTACAGTTCATCATATGCGGGACGTTCTACTAGTAGACATGCTCCTATAGCATCAACAACACTATATGATGCACCAACACGTTATCGTGTACTTGATTCACACAAATATCCCAGATATGAACGTTCACCATCACCAGCACCAAATTCCAAATCGGCAACAATTGTAGAGGAACCCGAACCAGAAGATGATGGCCCATTAACTGTTGTGGCAGTTTTACGTTTACTAACAGCGCTTGAAGAGCATTTAGGTAGTCTTGGACCAAAGGTGGTCGATTTATTGGGCAAAGCGTTGGCATTGGAGAAGGTCAAAGCAAACTCAGCCGATGATTTATTATTAAATGATGATCACGTTGTATTCTTCGAAACAATTAAAGAGAAATTGAAAGGCATCTTAATAGCTGAAGTGCTTGATGATACACAAAAAAAACGTGCGGTTAAGAGAGCTATAAAAAATATTGCCGCAGCCATTCATCAGGTCACCAGCAAAGGTAGGTATTATCCACATCGCAAAATCGTAAGTAAAATCAATGCAATATTTTATGTTACAGGTTTTAGTTTGTAAGCGTAGTCGTAAGTGCAAGGAATGAAACGAAAAAACCGATAAAAACCCTCATTCTCAATAAAGTCAAAACACAGCCGTAATTTTGAGCTATGCAAAAAAAAAAAATTAACAGGTTAAGTCTGTTAGTGGGATAGGAAACTGACTTGGTGATACTCAATTTTCTTCTACGAAAATATTGTCAATGTGTTGGTTGTAATTTGAGTTTGCCTTCTCCTTTTTACAATCCCTACTCCAGTGAAATGAAAAAAAAAAACAATGTCAGCTGATGAGATTTTATCTTCCGTTTTGCGGCGTGCTCAATTTCATTCTTACCTACAAATAAGCAAGGCGCATTCAGTCCCAGGTGTTGTTATCCCAACAGCTGACTGCTTCTTCTTGATTATTTTCCATACAAAGTCTTTTACAACAAAATGGCAGTTAATCGAAATCTATGAAAATTTTCTTTTGACTTGACATTCTTCTGCACGGCGACGTGGTTGAATTCGTTTTGCCACCACCTGGAATAGATTCGCCTAGCAAATAGGCGTGACTGGACTTACATATCTCGAGGTCAATACGCGTCTTTTGACACCTCTCGATATTTTTAGTAGCGTTTTACCATAAAAAATTACCCTGGGGGGTCCAACACCGGTTTGGAGACCAAAGCTATATCCGCGCAAATCACTTATGTTAAATTTTTTTTTTTTTGTGGGTACCACAACCAATTATCTCCGGACAGATTTAATTTTTCTTTTCCGCCTTCGGATTATTGTTGTCGAGGTCAATACGCGTCTTTTGACACCTCCCTAGATATTTTTTGACGCGTATTAGCAGTCGACCCCTCAACTAGACTTTTACCTTAGGCCGAGTTTCTTTTCCGTTTTATGGCGCGCTCATTTTAATTTGTCTCTACAAATTGGCGTGACGGGACTTACATATTTTCCGTCGAATCCGAACGGCATCTGAAAGGCAGAGGAGTTTTCACTGATAAGCTTTTCAAGGCAGAATTACATTCGAAGTGTCTGCCAAATTACTGCCGAAGGGGCGATCTCGCTTAGAATCTTTTTTCCTAATTGAAAAAATTTGTTAAGACGGGTGATGTTGCTTTGCCCTGGACACTCAGGATCTTCGGTGTGGTAGGTGAGCATGCTACAACCACACCATGGCGCCGTTATTAAAGTTAAAGGCTGCGCTGCCATTGCGCCCCGGAAGTCTGGCCAGTATTGCAGCGTACCGGCAAAGGACTGCCCGACTTCGGAAGCGATATATTTGACCACTCACAATTCTGCCTACATATGTGTTTTCCAAAACATTTTTGAAGTTCCAGGTACCTCTTAATGTAAGGCAAAGCATGTATTGAGAAGACAGACGAGTTACATCCGTAGATAGACGTGATCCAGGGTGATATTCCACTCAGCAGTCGATGTATAGATCGAGCGGCTTGCTGTAAAGTGATAGCTCTCTAACCTAGTGCTGTTTGTACAGTGAACGATTAAACTACGTACGCTAGCGGTAATTAGACTTATTGAAACCGGGACATTTTAAGGTTTAAATGGGAAAGCGGGACAAATGGTGTAAAAACGGGATATGTCTTGCGTTCCGGCATTTCTGGTATTCCTGCAATTGAGTTGTTGTTGTAGCGAAAGGTTGCTCCCCGAAGGCTTTGGGGAGTGATATCGATGTGATGGTCCTTTGCCGTATACAGATCCGGCACGCTCCGGAAACACAGCACCATTAAGGTGCTAGCCCATTTATATGGCCACATTAAACCTTCAGGCCATACCTCCCTCCCCACCACCAAGTTCCATGAGGAGCTTGGGGTCGCCAGAGCCTCGCCTGTTAGTGAAACAGGATTCGCCGCGGATAGGTGAGGTTGTCATTTGGGTTTGGAGAAGCTATATATTGCGCTAGCAACCTGAAGGGTTGCGCTACACAGCCCCTTGAATCTGGTATTTTAGTCGCCTCTTACGACAGGCATGTTGTTGTTGTTGTAGCGATTAGGTTACTCCCCGAAGGCTTTGGGGAGTGTTATCGATGTGATGGTCCTATGTCGGATACAGATCCGATACGCTCCGGTAACACAGCACCATTAAGGTGCTGGCCCGACCATCTCGGGAACGATTTATATGGCCACATTGAACCTTCAGGCCATCCCTCCCTCCCCACCCCCAAGTTCCATGAGGAGCTTGGGGTCGCCAGAGCCTCGTCTGTTAGTGAAACGGGATTCTCCGCTCGAAGGTGAGGTTGACAATTGGGTTGGAGAAGCTATATATTGCGCTACACAACCCCTTGAATCCCTTACGACAGGCATACCTACCGCGGGTATATTCTGACCTCCTAACCCGCTGGGGGACCTGCAATTGAGTAATCTGAATAGGTTTCATTCCTTGCATGGCGGAACCATACAACGTGGTATCACGGTGACATACCTACAAACGTAAATAAAAGTTCCATCTTTGTTTTTGTGAATCGGAAAAAAAAATGTCTAAAGTGTACTGCGCCGGAAGTCATCTGTTACTGGTTCCGCCATGATTCCTTGCAAAAAAGTTATTTTCATTAAACGTTTAATCACAAATTAGTGGATAAGTGAACTAAATTGAGTTTTCGACGTACTTAATCGTTATACCTAAACAATAATTTCAGCTGACCATAAGAAAACATAAATGTACTAAATGTTTTAATTTTTTTTCGAATTTAGTATAAGTTAATTTTAATTGACCGTATTCCTTGGATATTATATACAGTTGGATATTAAAGAAGAAGTGCATATTTTTCGACTAAAAAATTCGAAACAATTGATTGGAAACCGCGATTTCTCATTCACAGTTCGTTATTCGTTAAAAAAATAATGTATTTTCCTGATTTAAGTAAAATAACAACAGCAGAATGTTGTTAGTCTTAAGCGCACGTAATGAGTAACGTAACTTAGCATAGACTTTACTTGACTTGAGAACTGTCACTTGCGGTTAAGTTTAATGAACACTTCCCACGGCAGCCGGTTTTATGTACAGGAGCAACTCGCGATTTTTTTCCGGACTAAGGGCGGCAATTTCATTGTAACCCCATTTAATTTATTGCGTCGTCCGTCCCACAAGTTGTCATCCTCGGAGCAGCTCCTTGCAGTTGGACTGCTCCATACCCTCCTGCTCCGGGAAGGCATTGAATCTAACCCCGGTCCCAGGCTGTGGGTGTGCTGCATATGTCGGAAAAGGATTTACCTCAGACGGCCATACTCTTGCCAGATGGTTATACCGTTCGGGCTGTTCTTGGTTAGAACCCAACCAAATCTTTATGGCTCCCTGCTGCTCGCGTCCAAGGAGATGATTGGTGTCATGTGGGAACACGTTGCAAGCAGGGCATACATTTTGTATATCGGGGTTGATTCTGGATAGGTAAGAGTTTAACCTGTTACAGTACACAGATTCAAGTTGAGTTAGAGCGATGCGCGTTTCCCAAGTGAGGGTGCGTTCCTCTTCTTCCAGTTCTGGGTATTTCTCTTTAAGAACTGGATTCGCCGGGCAATACTGTGTTCTCAGGTGCCGTATTTCCTCATAATGCTTACGGAGATGGCCCCTTAAGCCCCTGGGAGATGTGTCCTCAACAATCGGATGTCTATTGGGATGCCCAGGTTCCTGGGTATTCAATAGAAACTGTTTGTTCAGCATTTCATTTCTCTCCCTAATTGGGAGTAGTCTCGCCTCATTGTGTAGGTAGTGTTCTGGGGGCATAAGAAGACAGCCCGTAGCGGTTCAGAGGGCGTTGTTTTGGCAGACCTGTATTTTCTTCCAGTGGGTAACCTTTAGGCTTGGCGACTATATCGGGGACGCGTAGCATGCAATCGGCCGGCCAATTGCTTTGTAGGTGGTAATGACCGTTTCTTTTTCTTTATCCCAAGTGCTGCCGGCTAGAGTTTTGAGAATTTTATTGCGGCTCTGTATTTTAGGTACAATTTTTAATTTTTAATTTATTTATTATTACGGCTGTTTAGGCCTAAAACTTAAACTACTAAGTATAATTCATTATTACAATCACTTATTTCTATTGAATATGCTGTTGGGATGCCATGTGATTCCGATCAGCATACTTACTAGCGTGGCAAGCGGACGAGTCTGGGAGCCACTCATTTAAGGGAGGTTGGAAAGGACGCGTTTCCAATCACCCAGTGCTCCCAGCTTAAGGCAACATAATTTGCAACTTATATATTTCAATTATATTTGTATTTTAAGCTGTCGGAATGTATTAGTCCCCGAACGGAAGATTCCGATCAGCACAGCTCAACATATAATTGGAGGTTGAGAAGGACGTGTTTCCAAACCCCTCTGCTCCAACTTTTGTTTGGCTTTATTTTCGTTACACATCATATAATTTTATTGTTATATTAATGCTGTCGGAATGCGAGTGATTCCGAGCAGCAACAGTAAATATCGGCTGAAAATACCGAATTCCAGCGAATTTAGTTGTTGGAACTGTCTGGAGTTACAGGTGGCGCCCGATTCTCTTTTCCTTAGGGCCGGATGCATTGTATTTTGCTGCTTCCGATATTACCATTCCCTTTTCGCGCTCCAGTATCGGATATATTACGTAAAAAATAAAAGGAGAAACACTTTATCTTATTGGAAGGGTTTTACAATGCTCCAATTGCGGTTGCATGCTCTCCAAAATGTAGATTCTGGTCGAACGTCATACCCAAAATTTTTGGGTGTAAGACAGTCGGTAGCGTAATGCCATCTACGTGAATGTCCAAAATGATCAACATTTGGGACGTCCATGTTGTAAATAAGGTCGCCGATGATTTTGTGTGTGACAATGTCAGGTTTCGCGAGGCGGAAAAACTGGAGAGATCGGAGAGATAACTGTTTATTTTATTGCAAAGCTCATCGTTGTGTGGGCCCAGGCCTGTGACCATTATTGTGCAGTCGTCGGCGTAGGAAATGATAGTGACTTTCTGGTGGGGAAGTTAAACAAAAGCGGGGATAGGACAACACCCGGTGATACCCCTTGTTTAATTCGTCCACCTTTTGAGACTTGGATGAGGGAGGGGACCCTTCCAAGCCTTGCAGTAACGTGCCATGGTTTATTTATAGTCTACAAATTTAACAATTAATCAGACTAAATATAGTTACGGATTACAGATAAATTACAGAAAATTATAATTATAAATTAAACAAAATTATATTATAAAATATGTATATACGAGCCGTACCCGTGCGCATCTTGCGCAACCAATCTAAAAGTCTCTTATCATATATCAACAGAAATCAGCTTGCGCTGCAATCTGGCGTATGAGAGCAACTACCGGTAATGCAGTGCAAAAATTCACAATAGTGCCATAGTACAAATAGATTTATTTGTGTGCTCATAATCGTTTATTTTTAGCAAATTATTTTAATAAAATATAGCTAAACAAAAGCACTACGACCAAAATTGCCCAAAGCTCGCTGTTGGCGATCCCACCAATTGTTTAGCACAGCGTATTTATCGTAAAAAATAGCCGGAAGCTTTTAAATCTTTATTTAAGAAATTAAAGAAGAAAATTGTTTTATATTGAAGAGTTTGAAATAAAATACCTACTTACATTTGGTTTTTTCCCAACCGCTGTCTTTGCTTGCACTTATTAGAATAGTGATGAAACAATTCGAACAAGTTTACATTCTGACATGAGCGAGGGTTGCCAATAGAGACAAATAAAACCAAATGTATGCTTATATTACGTTAAATTTTTGTTTCGGGTTGTTGTTGTTGTTGTTGTAGCAGTGCTAGGCCCCACCTAACAGCCGCGACCGATCACAAATTGTCATCAATATCCTCTAACGGGAGTCCAAGGAAACTTGCACAGGGCTGGACCATAAGGAAAGGGGTGTTAGAGGCGTTGGTTCCACATTACAATTAAAGAGATGTTTGGTGTCTTGTGGGGACACATTGCAAGCGGGGCATACATTTTGTATGTCGGGGTTGATTCTGGATAGGTAAGAGTTTAACCTGTTACAGTATCCAGAACGAAGTTGAGCAAGAGTGACACGCGTTTCCCTGGGGAGTATGCGTTCCTCTTCCGCGAGTTTTGGATACTTTTCTTTGAGTACTGGATTCACCGGGCAATTCCCGGCATAAAGGTCCGACGCCTGTTTGTGGAGTTCACCAAGGACCTGCTGGTGTTTTTTCGCTTCATACGGCTGGGTTCTCAGGTGCCGTATTTCCTCAAAATGCTTACGGAGATGACTTCTTAAGCCCCTGTTGTTGTTGTTGTTGTTGTAGCAGTGCTTCGCCCCACCTAATAGACGCGACCGATCACAAACTGTCATCAATATCCTCTAACGGGAGTCCAAGGAAACTTGCTGTTTCAACAGGGGTGGACCATAGGGAAAGGGGTGTTAGAGGCGTTGGTTCCACATTACAATTATAGAGATGGTTGGTGTCATGTGGGGACACATTGCAAGCGGGACATACATTTTGTATGTCGGGGTTGATTCTGGATAGGTAAGAGTTTAACCTGTTACAGTATCCAGAACGAAGTTGAGCCAGAGTGACACGCGTTTCCCTGGGGAGTATGCGTTCCTCTTCCGCAAGTTTTGGATACTTTACTTTGCGTACTGGGTTCACCGGGCAATTCCCGGCATAAAGGTCCGACGCCTGTTTGTGGGGTTCACCAAGGACCTGCTTGTGTTTTTTCGCTTCATACGGCTGTGTTGTCAGATGCCGTATTTCCTCAAAATGCTTACGGAGATGACTCCTTAAGCCCCTAGGCGGTGCTGGCTCGTCAATCAGATGTCTGTTGGGATGCCCAGGTTTCTGGGTATTCAACAGGAACTGTTTGGTCAGCATCTCGTTTCTTTCCCTGATAGGGAGTATTCTCGCCTCATTATGTAGATGGTGTTCTGGGGACATAAGAAGACAGCCCGTGGCAATTCTGAGAGCAGTATTTTGGCAGGCCTGTAGCTTCTTCCAGTGGGTAATTTTTAGGCTTGGCGACCATATGGGTGACGCGTAGCACGTAATCGGCTGGCTAATTGCTTTGTATGTAGTCATGAGCGTTTCTTTATCTTTTCCCCAGGCACTGCCAGCAAGGGATTTGAGGATTTTGTTACGGCTCTAAATTCTCGGAACAATTCCGGCTGCGTGCTCACCAAAATGTAGATCCTGATCAAACGTCACACCCAAGATTTTGGGGTGTAGGACAGTCGGTAGCGTAGAGCCATCGACGTGGATGTTCAAAATGGTCGACATTTGGGACGTCCATGTTGTAAATAAGGTCGCGGAAGATTTAGTCGGTGATAATGCCAGGTTTCGCGAGGCGAAAAAACTGGAGAGATCAGGGAGGTAGCCGTTTATTTTATTGCATAGCTCATCGATCTGTGGGCCTGGGCCTGTGGCCATTACTGTGCAGTCATCGGCGTAGGAAACGATTGTGACTCCTTCCTGTGGTGAAGGTAGCTTAGATATGTAGAAATTAAACAGAAGTGGGGATAGGACACCACCCTGTGGCACCCCTTGTTTAATTCTCCTTGGCTTTGATGTTTCGTTTCTAAATAGCACCGATGCCTGCCGACCACCCAGATAATTTGCGGTCCACCTTTTAAGACATGGGGGAAGGGTAGACCCTTCCAGGTCTTGCAGTAACGAGCCATGGTTGACCGTATCAAAAGCTTTTGATAGGTCTAGCGCTACGAGTACTGTTCTATGGTGGGGGTTTTGATTTAAACCGCAATTTATCTGGGTGCTAATGGCATTTAGCGCGTAGGTAGTGCTATGGAGTTTTCTGAAGCCATGCTGATGGGAGACTAGTTGCAAATTTGCTTGGAAATAAGGGAGAAAAATGGCTTCGAGCGTCTTTGCTACTGGCGATAGGAGAGATATCGGACGATACGACTCTCCTATGTTAGCTGGTTTACCAGGCTTTAGTAGCGGGACCACCTTGGCCATTCTCCATTTCTCGGGTATGACAAAGGTGGAAAGAGACAGGTTGAAGACCTGCGCTAAATATTTGAAACCCTCTTTCCCTAGGCTTTTAAGCATCGGCATGGCTATGCCGTCTGGGCCCACAGCTTTGGATGGTTTAGCGCGACCAATGGCGTCCTCAACCTCTTTAGCGGTGATGGTGATTGGTGACGCGCTGAATTTGTGTTTATGTGCGTGTCTGTTGGCCCTCCGTCTAACTTTGTCGACGGTAGAATGCATTATATATTGTCGGCAGAAAGCGCTCGCGCATTTTTTCGCATCCGACAGCACTTTGTCGCCAAAGGCGATGGAAACTTGGTCTTTGTGCTTAGTCGGATTCGATAGGGACTTTACGGTGGACCAAAGTTTACCCACACCGGTAGAGAGGTTACAACCTCTTAGGTGCTCCTCCCATTTCGCCCGCTTGTGTTCATCCACAAGCAATCTGATGCGTTGGTTTATATCCCTTATTTGGGGGTCGCCTGGATCAAGCTACCTTATAAGGTCACGTTCTCTCGCTAAGTTTGCGGCCTCCGCCGGGAAGTGGGGCCGGATTTCGGGAATTCTCCCGGCGGGAATGAAACGTGCCGAGGCGGATTCAATGACCTTGCGGAAGGCACGCTCCCCTTGGCGGGCATCAGTCGGGATAGGGAGGGCAGCAAAGAGGTTGTCTGTAAAGGATTTATATTCTTCCCACTTTCCTTTTTTAAAGTTTATGAAAGTGCGTTTTTCGGTGACGATGAAGTCGGCGGTACGCTCGAGCGAAACAAGTATAGGCAGGTGGTCGGATGCCAATGATACCATCGGCTGCCAGTTGACGCAGTTTACGAGTTCTGCGCTCACGATTGAGATATCTGGCGAACTGTGACAGCTTCCTACCATACGTGTGGGGGCGTCTCCGTTTATTGTGCAGAACGTCGTTTCTTCTATTTGATCCGCCAACATCTCGCCCCTACTGTCCGCCCGCAAATTTGAATGCCATAGATCATGATGGGCATTGAAGTCGCCTAAAATAATGCGATTGTTTCCAGTGAGTAAGGCTCTGATATTAGGGCGGTATCCACCGGGGCAACAGGTGGCAGGGGGGATGTAGATGTTGATGATTTCTTGGTTTGCATCGCCTGACCGGACAGATAGGCCTTGACGTTCTAAGACGTTGTCCCTGCGGTCGATGTCAGGATCAAATATGTGATATTGCACAGAGTGGTGTATTATAAACGCGAGGCCGCCTCCATTTCCGCTCTCGCGATCTTTTCTGTGGACATTATACCCAGAGCAGGTCTGCAATGCAGATCGTGCTGTGAGTTTAGTCTCTTGAATCGCAGCGATGCGGATGTTGTGCCGCTTCACGAAATTGACTATCTCCGTAATCTTCCCAGTTAGTCCATTACAGTTTAACTGCAGAATTCTGAAGTGCATGAGGGGAGACGTCGCCACTCTGGGGGTAAGTGACGGGTGACTACGCCTGGGTTGAGGAAGGCCAGGACGCAATTGCTGTTGTGGCCCTGGGACTGGGCGTCCTTGGGCAAGCATTGGGGTACCCGGATGATTTGGGTTTGCGACCTGGCAACATGGCGCGATGAAACCCGTCGAGGGGTTGCCGTCGCGGAGACCAGAACATCTAGGAAAGTGGCACCACCCAAGGCAGGAGCTGCATTGGGCGGATGTCGCAAACATATATATTCTGTGCTGGAAAACGGTGCAAACGGAGGTAGGGACTAAGAGTCTGTTTCCCTGACCTACGCGATTGCTGCCGGAAAAGAGGGGGGGGGGGGGGAAGACGGGGGCAGGGGCTGTTGCTCAGCATTGCTTCCGACTCTACTACGAAGATTGTAGTTATGAGTGGTAGCAGCTGTTTGAGTTGTTGGCGCCGTAAGGCGCGAGCAGCAGCGGGTACTTGTTGTGGCTTGCTGAGCAGCGGGGCTGCTGGAAGGTAATGGGGGGGCGCTTAGACGCAGACTACGGGGCGCCCTTGGGCGTGAACAGCAAGGAGCCACAAAAGATTTATAAAAGTTACGTGGACGTCGGGTTTTGGGATCAAGCCCAGAACAACCTGTCCGATGCAACCATCCCTTACACGAGACATACTGAACAGAGTATGACCGTCCTAAAAAGATTCTTTTCCGGCAGATGCAGCAAAACCATTTCTCAGGACCGGGGTCAGGAGACGGACCCGGATTGGATTCGATACCTTCCCGGAGCAAGAGAATATGGAGCAGTCCTGCTGCAAGGAGCTGCTGGGAGGATGACAATTTGTGGGAGGGACGAAACAAATTAAATGGGGTTACACTGAAATGACAGTCCTTGGTCGGGAAAAATCCCGAGTCGCTCCGGTACATAGAACCGACTGCCTTGGGAAGCGCCTTAAGCCCCTAGGTGGTGCTGGCTCATCAATCAGATATCTGTTGGGATGCTCAGGTTTCTGGGTATTCAACAGGAACTGTTTGGTCAGCATCTCATTTCTCTCCCTGATGGGGAGTATTCTCGCCTCATTATGTAGATGGTGTTCTGGGGACATAAGAAGACAGCCCGTGGCGAGCGTACGTTAAACGCTTTGTTACTAAGCTACAGGGGGCTCCAGTTAGGGGTAGCCTGACAACAGAACAACTTGTCTGGAGTCAGAACTATTTGCATCGCTTTTCTCAAGCCCAAGCCTTTCCCAATGTAATCCAAATACTATCTAAAAATTCCTTAACCCTATTGCCAAAGGCAAGTCCTTTGCGAAAACTCTCACCGTTTCTAGATGAAACCGGCACCTTACGTATGCGCAGCCGTTTAGAAAGAGCGTCATTTATAGGTGATGCTACTAAGAACCCGATTATACTGCCTAAAACTAGTCATTTAACTAAGCTCATAGTTGACTGGTACCACCGAAAGTGGAAACATATAAACCACGAAACCGTGATACACGAACTATTTCAGAAGTTTTATATACCCGGACTACGAGAACTACTTCTTTCCGTGCGATTTAGTGCCAACTTTGCAAGAATCTCATGGAAAGCCCTCGTCCACCCGAGATGGCCGATTTACCAGAGGAGCGATTGTCTGCATATACGCAACCGTTTACAAATGTAGGAGGGGACTTTTTTGGACCACTACTGGTGACAGTTGGCAGAAGAACTGAAAAGCGTTACGGTGTCCTCTTTACGTGCCTCACATGCCGAGCAGTCCATATCGAAATGGCATATAGCGTGACGACTAGCTCTTGTTGTATATTAGTGCGTAACTTCATCGCACGAAGAGGATCACCTAGAACATTTTTTAGCGATAACGGGACTAACCTAAAGGCAACTAAAAAAGAGCTTCGTAATGCCTTGTCCCAAGTAAAATTTGAAGCCGAATTCACCAGCTGTACCACCGCCTAGACATTATTCCTCCAGCTGCTCCGCATATGGGAGGAGCCTGGGAGCGTCTCATTCGTTCAATTAAGACCGTTCTGTACCACATAGTAACACCCAAAACAAAGACAATTGCGGTTACAACAACAACAACAACTCGTAAAATTCTCTCCCATTTCGAAAATCGTGTTACGTCTATGATCGGTGATTTGTCTTGTATACAAACTGCAACTAATTGTGTCTCTTGTTGCGCATTTTCTTCTAGATCTGTTTGACCATTGGGCCAACTCGTCCTTGGTTGGTGTAGGTATGCAGGGCCTGTAATCCACCTGTTATTCGATGAAAAGTCTGGTGCAGTGTTATGCTTTGTTCCTAAGTCCGCTACATTCAACTTCGACGGAACGTACCCCCACTGCGACACCTCCGTGGTTTCCTGTATTTCTCCCACTCGAAACATGACGAACTGCTTATACTTCCTAGGATCTGAACGTATCCAACATAGAACTGTTTTGGAATCCGTACAATAATATACACGGTCAATTTTTAAAACAGGCGCCCTTTTTACTGTATTACCGAGACGTGCTCCCATCACTGCGGCAAGCAGCTCCATACGAGGAATCGATATAGGTCGTAGAGGCGCGATTTTCGATTTGGAATATATAAGGGAGACTTCTACTTTACCTCTATCCTCGAGCCGCAGATAGGCCACTGCTGCGTAAGCATTTTCTCCGGCATCTACGAACACGTGAAGCTCCATTTCCGCCCGCGAAGAATATCGTTATTCGCTTTCGTAAACCTCAGGTTGTAACTGAAAGCATCATCATCTGTATGTCACCACATACCCAACACTTTGTTGACGTCGATTACTTGCTCCACTCGTTTTGCAGAGTTACAAAAATTGCCTACAGCACCTGCGTCTCCCAAAGCTTTTACTACTTGCTTTGAGTTCGATAGCCATCCTCGAATATGAAAGTTCGCATTCTTGTGAATCTCTAGTAGCTCCCTAGCTAATTGAATAGTTTCTCGCAATGAGTTTGCCCCATCTAGCATATCGACAACATAATGCTTTTCGAGGATACACTTTGTTGCTCTTGGATGCGAGCTCGCAAACTGTAATGCATTTCGGTTTTTCACGTACTGTGCTAACGACGGCGAACAGCTTGCTCCAAAGCTCAATACCTGCAGCGAGTATACATCAGGCGCGCGACTATCATCGCAGTCCCTCCACAAGAATCGCTGAGCGTGTTGATCCTGCTTGTTTACGAAGACCCGATGGAACATGTTACTGATATCTTCACCTTGCCCTCTCGAAACTTTGGCGGCATCGCTAGATGTTTATTATTCACTCCGATAATGACTTGTGGTATGACTTCAAAGTATTATTCCACGGGTATTCCACGTAGGTGTCTGTATTGTCTGTCAGAGAGTTATTTTATGTTTAGTGTTTGCTTAGGCCGATCAAGCGTTTCTACAGAGTGCACATTGCGTAACCCAAGCATCTCACCCGTACCACGTTGCGAGACTTCCAAGTCAATCACCTCAGAATTCTTATCGACCCGTGTCGTTCCATCTGTCCATCTGAGGCATAAATCTTTCTTTTTGCCTTGTAGCTGCAACTGTTGCAATACGATCTTTTCTATGATCCTTCACGAGTTTTATGAAGCATCGGATTGTGTCTTCGATTACAATTATTTACTGCACACTCTCTTTGTTCACGGCAGGATTTCATGTCATGCTTTCTCAAACATACTTTACATAGCTTTAGATTATGCACTATGTTCCATTTTTCATCGTAATTCAGCCTTTTGAATTTATGCCATTTCATGATGACATGAGGCTCCTCGCAAAAGTAACACGCCATCTTCTGTTTTACTGTTCCCATGGTCTTATGCCTAGTCTCTGGATCTTCGCTATGAAAGCTCACGCGCTGAACCTTACGTTTTTCTGTGTCCATACCAGCGGTTAAGGTAACTGAGGTAACACTGCTAGCTGCTTTAGCTGAACCAAAAAGCCATTCACTAAATGCTTTCACAGTAGCGTTTAGGTACGAGCGGGATAACAATGCCCATTGAAGGCGCATTTGCACAGGCAGCTTCTCAATAAGCTCCTGTATCAATAGCAGTTTATTCATGTGCGAATGAAGACCAGACGCTTCCATAGTCGCCGTTAAATTTTTTACCTCCAACGCAAATGTCGCCAAAGTATCCAATTTGTTTACATTGACAGGTGGCGAGGCACGTAACTTAGTCAACAAGCTATTTATTATTTGCTCTGACTTGCCGAACACCATTCGTAAAGTTGCAATTATCTCCGGTACAAGAGCCGGAATCATCAACTTGCTGCTTACATATTCAAGCGCTTTCCCCTTTAAAGCGCGTTGCAATCGCATTAGATTTTCGTCGTGGCTAAATCGACACAAACGTGTTGTTCTCAAAGTTACTTAGGAACAGCGGCCATTCTTCTGGCTTGCCACCTAAGACCGGCAGATCCTTTGGCACCACATGTCTCGCGTTTATTTGTTCCGGTCTCTAACTGGCAACACTCACCGCAGAAGTTGTGCGAGCCTGCAGCCTTGCCCCATCTTCCTGACCTATAGCCCCATTACATTGCCTTTCCTCATCCCTACCTACATCGCCTTGAGCCTCACCGGCTGCCCATTCCCTAATTCGACATTCCGTTGGTGCCACTACACTACTTTCGTCTTCTGATTCATCAGTGTCCTTGTGCCTGCGTATAATTTGTTCTAAATACGCTAAATCAGCCTTCTTCCTTTGCTCCAGGAGCATCATTTCTAATTTCATGCCTTTCTTTGATTTACCCGAACTACGACAACTTTTTCCATCAGATTTATTACATACCTTATTCTGTATAAGCGTGCCAGCTGTACATGATTTTTTTGCTGCTGCTTGCACCGTATTTGACGAGTTTAGACATTTACCGCAACTCCACTTTCTATTAGCTACATCATCAGATACACCTGCGCACGTCAAAGCACGCCACATATATTTCAGATTAAGCGTCAAATAAAAGAAATGTTGGCGATCCAACCAATTGTTTAGAACAGCGTATTTATCGTAAAAAATAGCCGAAGGCTTTTAAATCTTTATTTAATAAATTAAAGAAGAAAATTGTTAAATATTGAAGAGTTTGAAATAAAATACCTACTTACATTTGTTTTTTTCACAACCGCTGTCTTTGCTTGCACTTATGTATTAGAATAGTGATGAAACAATTCGAACAAGTTTACATTCTGACATGAGCGAGGGTTGCCAATTGGGGATTAAAATTTTGGGATTAAAATTATTGGCGGAGTTTCTAACACTCGCTAATAGCCCGAATCTCCATCTTTACAACCAAAACTATTTATAGATTTGGATTCCAAATAAGAGCGAAAAAGGGACCCGTACACAAAAACAGCAATTAGAAATAATATATATGATATTATTAAATCAGTTGTCGGGATTGACTGTGATGCCGAGCAACGGGAATTGATTATTAGTGCTGTTGGAATGGACATGATTTCGAGCAGCTGATGTATATTTGACCCACAACAAGTAGGGCTGCGATGTATGGGAGGTTGGAAAGGACGTGATTCCAAGCCACCCGCCCAACGTTACTGGAGCTGGTGATAAGACGTGATTTCGACCAGCTGATGTATATTTGACACACAACAAGTAGGGCTGCGATGTGTGGGAGGTTGGAAATGACGTGATTCCAAGCCACCCGCCCAAAGTTACTGGAGCTGGTGATAAGAGTGGGAGGTATGAAAGGACGTGACTCCAAGCCACCCACTGTATGACCGTATGAAAAGCTTTTGAGAGGTCTAGCTCAACGAGTACTGTCCTGTGCTGGGGTTTTTGATTTAATCCCCAATTTATTTGCGTGTTAATGGCGTTTAGCGCGGTTGTTGTTGTTGTAGCGATAAGGACACTCCCCGAAGGCCTTGGAGCTTGGCTTCAAATGTGATGTATATTGGAGCGATTTTCCGTCATCCCTTGTTAAATTTGATTTCAAGACAAACCGGTCATCAGCGTCGATTTTCGTTCAAGTGTCTTGGCTACTGGCGATAGGAGCGATATCGGACGATAAGAATTTCCTATTTTAGCTGGTTTCCCTGGCTTTAATAGCGGAACCACCCTGGCCAGTTCCCGTTTTTCGGGCGTGACGAAGGTGGACAGGGACAGGTTGAAGATATGCGCTAGATAATAAAATCCCTCTTTGCCTAGTTTTTTAAGCATCGATATGGCTATGCCGTGTGGCCCTACTGCTTTAGATGGTTTAGCATGAACTATGGGATTTTCAACCTATTTGGCGGTGATGATAATTGGGGACGCGCTGTAGATGGGCCTAATGCTTTAGATGGTGTAGCATGAACAATGACATCTTCAACCTGTGTGCGCGTCTGGCTTTATCAACCGTAGAATGCATTACATATTGTCGACAGAAAGCGCTCGCGCATTTTTTTTTGCATTCAACAGTACTTTATCGCCAAAGGTGACGGAAATTTTGCCATTGTGCTTAGTCGGGTTCGAGAGGGACTTTACGGTGGACGATACCTTACCTACACCGGCAGAGGGGTTACAATTTTTTAAGTGCTCCTCCCATTCCGCTAGAAAATATGGCCGGATTTCCGGGATTCTTCCGGCGGGAATACAAACGAGCCGAAGCGGATTCAATGACCTTGCGGAAATCACGCTCGCCTTGACGGACATCAGTCGGAGCAAAATTTATTTATTTAAAGTCGACACAATCACAAACATGCCAACCTAATATAAACGCACGCAAGTAATTTTATGTCAAAAATGTCTCATGCACATACAACTTGTATGAGAGCAACCCAAATTGAATTTGCTGCGTGAAAACCTAACTCGATTTCCAATTTTTGTTCTGCGTGACATTTAGATTTGACGTTTGCACACATGCTTTACATTGTCGCAACGCATGCTTATTTGGGTTAGGGCAAAAAACGCCGGTTGTTTGCGTGCGCTAAAAAAACGCAGTGCGGTTTTATTAGGTTGACATGAAAGCGGTCGACTAATTATTGCCAGTATAAGTTTTGTAATCTGCCCACTTTTTTTTAAATTGATGAAGGTGCCTTTTTCGGTAGTGATGGAGTCGGCAGACCGGCCGAGCGAAAGAAGTATGGGTAGGTGTTCGCATGCCAATGTTACCATCCTGCGCTCACGATTGATATATCTGGCGAACTGTGACAGTTTCCTACCATACGAGTGGGGGCGTCTCCGTTTATCGTGCAGAACGTCGTTTTTTCTATTTCGTCCGCCAACATCTCACCGCTGCCTTCGACCTGTAGGTAAAAATGCCACAGATCATGGTGGTGCGATTATCGCCAGTGAGTAGTGCGCTTATGTCAGGACAGTATCCACTGGGGCAACAGGTGACAGGAGAGATGTAGATGTTGATGATGACATTAACATTTTGGGGATTAAAATTATTGGTGGCGGAGTTTTTAACACTCGCTAATAGCCCGAATCTCCATCTATACAACCAAAACTTTATAGATTTGGATTCAATTCGAGTGTTGTTGAAATTGACTGGAACTCTATTTTCTGTGCTAAAAATGCCTCTGAATGCTTTGAAATTTATCTGCTGCAGTTATCTGATATATTTAGTAGAAATCTCTCCCTTCTTCGAAGCAAAATACATAAATTACCCTGGTACAATACCAGGTTAAAAAAGCTTAAAAATCTTAGAAATAAGTATTTTAAGTTGTACAAAGCAACCAATGACTTCATTTATAGATCGATACTTATTATACATGAAGCAGTTCAATGTGTTTGATAAGTTTTTATATAATAAATACATCTCCCATTTCGAAGAAGAGTTAAAGCAAAATCCCAAGGCCTTTTGGAACTTTGTCCGTACAAAAAAAGGTTCCTCCAATATTCTAACTTCTGTCAATTTTAATGGCATTAGTTCAAACAGTTTAGTGGAAACAGTGAACCTTTTTGCTGATTTTTTCAAATCTAATTTTGTTGTTGACTCTAATAATTCTGATGTTGGTTCTGATACAGCTAATTCCTTGGACTTTGGCTCATTATTGGTATCGGAATCAGATATTTAATATTGGCATCTCACTGGCGTTTTCATTGATCGATGGAAATTGGCTTCTATTACTCCAATCTTCAAGTCTGGAAATAAGAGCGAGGTAGCAAACTACAGACCAATCTCTAAACTATCAACCTGTTCAAAACTGTTTGAGAAAGTAGTAAAGGAGAAGTTGGCTTTTGCTATTAAAGGAATATTCGATCCATGTCAGCATGGGTTTGTTGCGTGTCGTTCAACAGTGACAAACTTAGCTGTTTTTCTCAATACTGTGTTTCTGCTTTTAAGGATGGGTATCAAGTTGATACTATATATACATATTTCTCAAAGGCGTTTGATACAGTGTCCCACAAAATACTTCTTCAGAAACTTGAATACATTGGTTTCCATTCAGCCTTTCTGTCATGGTTAAAGTCATACCTGACAAACCGAATTTTATTTGTTGAAATGGAGAATATGAGGTCCTATGCGTTCTTGGCAACCTCTGGGGTGCCACAAGGTAGTATTCTCGGTCCAATCTTATTTGTTATCTTCATTAATGACGTCGGCTTATATTTAAAGCATTCAAATTATTTACTTTATGCTGATGATTTAAAACTGTTTAGGCGTATCACCTCTGTATCTGATGCATTGCTCTTACAGAGAGATTTGGATGCTCTTAATGTGTGGGCTTTTAATAATCATCTGAGACTTAACAGTAGCAAATTTTGGCATATCACGTTTTCTAGATCTACAAGTGCGCTTACGTCAACATACTATATCGCTAATACATATCTTGCCTCGGTCAAAGAATTTCGTGATCTTGGTGTCATTTTCGACTCTTCGTTCACTTTCGTTAACCATGTTAACTATCTTGTAAATTTATTCGATTTGTCCTCCTACTTCTTCATTTTGTTAATCCACTACCACCTTATATAAACAGGTGCATGCTTATAAATGTTATGTCACTGCATGTCAGACGTTCAGTACAACATTTAATGTTTATTTACGATATCTCTGGTACTATTGATTGCTCAGCTCTGTTGGGGCAGTTAAATTTTCCAGTTCCTAGTAGATCTCTACGCTCTCATAATATATTCTACGGTGAAGTTCTGAGAACCAATTACCTTAGCTTTGCCCCTCTCACAAGAGGTCTCGAAGAGCTTAATAAAATTTTTAGAATGCTAAATCTTGACTTTGCAATGCCCAGGCCTTTGTTTAAGTTACGGATTGAGTCTTACTATCGAAAAAATTTATCTCATCCTTAAATTAATTTTAGTTATTTAGTTATTCAGCTAAAAAAGGCTTGCACTGATATGAATGTTGGAGACTCGAGTTCAACGCTCATCTCCCGAAAAGCTAGCTGATGAAGAAGTGAAATTCAGAAACATGTCCTAGTAACCATCGCCGTTTGTAAACTTACAATTTTTCTCTAATATCAATTACAAAAACCATTGTATAAAGCAATATGAGCAAAGCTCGCTAATTAAATACATATTTAGTCTTAAGTTAATTTGCAAACTTGTAAATCTAGTCAGTAAGGTTTCTGCCATTGACTCAATAAATATGAGCGAAAAAGGGACCCGTACACAAAAACAGCAATTAGAAATAATATATATGATATTATTAAATCAGTTGTCGGGATGGACTGTGATGCCGAGCAACGGGAATTGATTATTAGTGCTGTCGGAATGGACATGATTTCGAGCAGCTGATGTATATTTGACCCACAACAAGTAGGGCTGCGATGTGTGGGAGGTTGGAAAGGACGTGATTCCAAGCCACCCGTCCAACGTTACTGGAGCTGGTGACCCGATGTATATTTCACACAACATGTAGGGCTGCGATGTGTGGGAGGTTGGAAATGAAGTGATTCCAAGCCACCCGCCCAAAGTTACTGGAGCTGGTTATAAGAGTGGGAGGTTAGAAAGGACGTGATTCCAAGCCACCCACTGTATGACCGTATGAAAAGCTTTTGATAGGTCTAGCTCAACGAGTACTGTCCTGTGCTGGGGTTTTTTGATTTAATCCCCAATTTATTTGCGTGTTAATGGCGTTTAGCGCGGTTGTTGTTGTAGCGATAAGGACACTCCCCAAAGGCCTTAGGGCTTGGCTTCAAAAGTGGTGTATATTGGAGCGATTTTCCGTCATCCCTTGTCAAATTTGATTTCGAGACAAACCGGTTTCGACGTTTTGCCATCATCAGCGTCGATTTTCGTTCAAGCGTCTTGGCTACTGGCGATAGGAGCGATATCGGACGATAAGAATTTCCTATGTTAGCTGGTTTCCCTGGCTATAATAGCGGAACCACCCTGGCCATTTCCCGTTTTTCGGGCGTGACGAAGGTAGACAGGGACAGGTTGAAGATATGCGCTAGATAAAAAAATGTTACCATCCTGCGCTCACGATTGATATATCTGGCGAACTGTGACAGTTTCCTACCATACTAGTGGGGGCGTCTCTGTGTATCGTGCAGAACGTCGTTTTTCTATTTGGTCCGCCAACATCTCACCCCTGCTATCGACCTGTAGGTAAAAATGCCACAGATCATGGTGGTGCGATTATCGCCAGTGAGTAGTGCGCTTATGTCAGGACAGTATCCACTGGGGCAACAGGTGACAGGAGGGATGTAGATGTTGATGATGACATTAACATTTTTGGGATTAAAATTATTGGTGGCGGAGTTTCTAACACTCGCTAATAGCCCGAATCTCCATCTTTACAACCAAAACTATTTATAGATTTGGATTCCAAATAAGAGCGAAAAAGGGACCCGTACACAAAACCAGCAATTAGCAATAATATATATGATATTATTAAATCAGTTGTCGGGATGGACTGTGATGCGGAGCAACGGGAATTGATTATTAGTGCTGTCGGAATGGACATGATTTCGAGCAGCTGATGTATATTTGACCCACAACAAGTAGGGCTGCGATGTGTGGGAGGTTGGAAAGGACGTGATTCCAAGCCACCCGCCCAACGTTACTGCAGCTGGTGATAAGACGTGATTTCGAACAGCTGATCTATATTTTACACACAACAAGTAAGCCTGCGATGTGTGGAAGGTTGGAAATGACGTGATTCCAAGCCACCCGCCCAAAGTTACTGGAGCTGGTGATAAGAGTGGGAGGTTGGAAAGGACGTGATTCCAAGCCACCCACCGTATGGCCGTATGAAAAGCTCTTAATAGGTCTAGCTCAACGAGTACTGTCCTGTGCTGGGGTTTTTTGATTTAATCCCCAATTTATTTGCGTGTTAATGGCGTTTAGCGCGGTTGTTGTTGTTGTAGCGATAAGGACACTCCCCGAAAGCTTTGGGGCTTGGCTTCAAAAGTGTTGTATATTGGAGCGATTTTCCGTCACCCTGGCCATTTCCCGTTTTCGGGCGTGACGAAGGTGGACAGGGACAGGTTGAAGATATGCGCTAGATAATAAAATCCCTCTTTGCCTAGTTTTTTAAGCATCGGTATGGCTATGCCGCGTGGCCCTACTGCTTTAGATGGTTTAGCATGAACTATGGGATTTTCAACCTATTTGGCGGTGATGATAAGTGGGGACGCGCTGCAGATGGGCCTACTGCTTTAGATGGTGTAGCATGAACAATGACATCTTCAACCTGTCTGCGCGTCTGGCTTTGTCAACCGTAGAATGCATTACATATTGTTGGCAGAAAGCGCTCGCGAATTTTTTTTTGCATTCGACAGTTCTTTATCGCCAAAGGTGACGGAAATTTTGCCATTGTGCTTAGTCGGCTTCGATAGGGACTTTACGGTGGACGATACCTCACCTACACCGGCAGAGGGGTTACAATTTTTTAAGTGCTCCTCGCATTCCGCTGGAAAATATGGCCGGATTTCCGGGATTCTTCCGGCGGGAATACAAACGAAATAAAAAATTTATTTAAAGTCGACACAAACACAAAGCGGTCGAATAATTATTGCCAGTATAAGTTTTGTAATCTTCCCACTTTCCTTTTTTAAAATTGATGAAAGTGCGCTTTTCGGTAGTGATGAAGTCGGCAGACCGGCCGAGCGAAAGGAGTATGGGTAGGTGTTCGGATGCCAATGTTACCAATCCTGCGCTCACGATTGATGTATCTGTCGAACTGTGACATTTTTCTACCATACGAGTGGGGGCGTCTCCGTTTATCGTGCAGAACTTCGTTTTTTCTCTTTGGTCACCACTGCTATCGACCTGTAGGTAAAAATGCCACAGATTATGGTGGTGCGATTATCGCCAGTGAGTAGTGCGCTTATGTCAGGACAGTATCCACTGGGGCAACAGGTGACAGGACGGATGTAGATGTTGATGATTTCTAAATTTACATCGCCAGACCGGACAGATATGCCTTGACATTCTAGGACGCTGTTCCTGCGGCCAATGTCGGGATCAAATAGATTATACTGTCCTATCCTATCCTAACTCGTAACAAAATAAAACAAGTAAAGGTGTCTAAGTTCGGGTGTAACCAAACATTATATACATAGTAGGGCTGTGAACTGCATCCGGATTTTTCAACTATCCGAATAAACCGGATATTCGAATAACCGGATAGCTAAAGAAAAAATCCGGCTATCCGGATATCCGGATTCACAAATGGGAAATCCGGATATCCGCTGTTCGGCTGTCCGGATACGTAAACGGAAAATCCGGATATCCGTATGTCCGGATACTGGAATTTGAAAGTTGAATATCTGTATATCAGAATTGAACGAAGCAAACATCGAAAAATTATTCACAAAATATGTTTGTAAATTATTAAATTAACGTCAAAAATTAAAAAGCTACAATTTTACAAACAAGTGAAAATAAGAACAATGCCATTTGTTTATATTGTGAAAAAAACGCTGTTAAGTGATTTAAATACCCCACGAATTTATTGTTATTAATGTTAAATAAACATATATGGTCCATCAATTTGTTGCTTTCACTGGATATCCAAAAATACGGTTATTAACCGGATCTTCATAAATCCGGATATCCGGATAGTTTCACAAACGAATATTAACCGGATATCCATGCCGTCCGGATTTTATCCGTGTCAACGGATATCCGTAAGGCCATTTTAAAAATCTTTTATATAAAAGTGGGCGTGACCTTTAACTGATCTCGTCCATTTTTTCTAGAAATATTTTCTGCTATAGGGAAAATTTGTGTACCAAATTTTATTACGATCCGTTAAATTTTCTTCGAGTTATGGCTCCCGAAACAGAAAATTGCTTAGTTATAAAAGGGGCGGTGCAACGCCCATTTTTTTTAAATTTGAAGTTTTGCCTATTTATTGTTATAAATCCACTTGTGAAATGAAATACCATTGATATAAAGCTCCTTTTTGTAAAGATATAGCTTATTTTATTCGTCCACGACCCTTTTAAAAATCTTTTATAAAAAAGTGGGCGTGGTCCTTAACCGATTTCGCTAATTTTTCTTCAAGCATTCCCTATAGTAAAGGCAACCTCTGCCGAATTTTGTTACGATAGGTTTACTGATTTTTGATATATGATTAATAATATTTGTAAAATTGATTTTACCACAAGTGGGCGGTGCCACGCCCATTTAAAAAATTTTTTTTTCAAATTTTTATCAAGAGTCTTAATATCAGTCCACATGTCAAATTTCATTCTAGGTGTATTATTTACTAAATTATCAGGTTTTTTGTGTTTTCCAAAATGTTATATATATATATAAAGTGGTCGTGGTTATCATCCGATTTCGCTCATTTTCAATACCATCTATTCTGGGTCCAGATAAGCTAGTATATCAAACTTGGTGAAGATATCTCAATATTTACTCAAGTTATCGTGCTAACGGACGGACGGACGGACGGACATGGCTCAATCAAATTTTTTTCGACACTGATGATTTTGATATATGGAAGTCTATATCTATCTCGATTCCTTTATACTTGTACAACCAACCGTTATCCAATCAAAGATAATATACTCTGTGTGCAAAGCACGCTGAGTATAAAAAAAATAAAAAGTAAAAAATCTGTATATGCTAAAAGCGTTAACTTATTTAACAATTTACTATATGGGTAAATCCGCCAAACTTTGGTTTTTTTTGGCGAAAAAATTTTTTTTTGAAACATGGTATCACGCAAATATTTTTTTGTTAGGAACATTGAGGGGTAAATGGGAGCTATAGTGCATCGCCGTTACTCGTCTTACATAATGCCTCAAAAAGATATAGTCAAAAGATCGAACAAAATATATATAAATTGAGGTCGCAATGTTAAATATACATTTATTTCAACACTTCTGTACTGATTATATCGAAATTTTACCAAAATATGGATATATGCAGCTGTTAGCTATGTAAAATTTTTTTGATACACGAGACCTGGTTTTGTTGATATCGGTAAAAATATAAAACCGAATAACCGCCAAATATTTTTTACTGCAAAGTTTGCAACACATTTATTTTAACACCTCTCTACCGATTCTTTTGAAACTTTAAAAACATATAGATATGTGAACGAAGTATGTTTAGGTAAACAAGTTTTAATACCCGAGATCCGGTTTTGGAGATATTGATAAAAATATAAACCCGGAAAGCCTTAAATTTTTTTACTTATTTAAACACTTCTTAACCGATTGTGTTGAAATTTTATCAGGATGTATCTATGTGGGGTATATTTAGGTATAATTTTGTTGATACCCGAAACCCGGTAAATATGTTATACCCGTTTGCTAATTTTTTCTCTACACCACAGTAGTATACCATCAATTGCCTCATCTTGGAATATTCACGCAAAGAAAATTATTGGTGTTTGTACATGGGGCAAATATACGAAATTTTCGTCAAAAATTGGCAATCGTCAAAAAGTGTAGAAACATTTTTTTTTTAATTTTTGTACCAAATTTGTGTTTCTTTTCATTTACTTTTAAATAAAACCTGGTTTAAAACAAATTTTTTTTCTACACTTTTTGACGGTTGCCAAGTTTTGTCGGAAATTTCGTATATACTTGTACAAACATCAATAACTTTCCTTGCGTGAATATTCCAAGATGAGGCAATTGATGGTATACCACTGCGGTGTAGAGAAAAAATTAATAAACGGGTATGAAGTGATAAAAGTAAAATTGTAGCTTTGCCCACAAAAAACATGCTCCTGAAAAAAATTTACACAACCAAGTGCGTCCACTTTTCTGCTTCTACCTTCTACACTGAAAGGTGTACATCGAATTTGAAGCCCCAGGTATTTTTAGTCCCTGATAGGCTATATATCGTGCATAATCCAAATTTCAATACTCAGTTGCTTCAAAAAGCTATAAGCAAAAAACTCTCAATATTGAAAATGACAAAAAAAAGTATCGCTACTTTGATTGATGATAGTTTTGAGTATTGGAGGGGCACATTAATTTTGCTCATACTTTTAGAATCCCCGTCTCAAAAACAACATTCAGTTTAAATTCCATAGCGTTTCAGCGATGCCTCAAAATTTTATCGAAAAAATTCAAAAAACAAAAAATCAAGGGTATCGCTTGAAAAAGTGTAAAAATCGACGTTTTTTACGTTTCGAAGTTCTGCAAAAACCTACTATCAACTTTCTTGATTTTTAAAATCATCAGATCGGACATGATACAAAAAATGGAGGTAGTTCCTTTAAGTGTGACGTTAGCCACTTGATTTTTGCGGGGACAATGACAATTTCACAAAAACAAGGTACCATATTGAGAAATGTTACGAATTTTTCTAATTTTGATGGATTTCAAATTAACCGATATGACTAATTATTTTCATAGTTATTTTAAATATATATTTGTTTGTGCATATTTTAGTTTACACTTACTGTACTTTAAAATTGTATACATTTTTGATGTTTATTTTACTTTTGTTTTCCGAACATATGATCAGTCGATAAAGAATAACCACAAGTGTAAGTTGTGTCTCGTTTATATGTATACCTAGTTGCATAACGTAAATTTTAATGACCATGTATCTGAAATGAATGCCCCCCTTTTTATACATTTGTGTTTACTTACAGTCCTGAAGATGGCTTCAGACTGAAGCCGAAATATTGACAAATTAAAAAAACCAATGAAATTTTAAACATTGTGTTTTATTTAACCACGGCCTTTAAGCTCATTATTATTAACATAACGTAAACGCATAAGGCTATAAAAATTACCATAAAGATGAAAAAAATGAGCCGCATGCGATGGAAATATTTTAATAGGAAATATCAGCCTAGAAATGTTTTTAATAAGTATTTCGAGGTTCCGAAAATTCCTTTGGTGGAGGAAACATAGATCGAAGCATTCTTAAGTGTCCGTACCTTTGCTCAGAATATGTTGACCAATCGATTGCCCAAAGGAGGTCCTTGTAACTACAACAACAACAGGGCCTTATAAACCGGCAGCGCAGTTTCTAAAGAGTTTAGCATACTTAACTCGATTTCTTGAAATTGAATGGTCATAAATTGGCTACAGGTCCACATTTTTTATTTATTGTATAATTCAAGCGTAGCCCTTGAGGAGGGAGAACAGTGCCCTGTATCTCTGCAGGTTAGCCACTAGTTATGAGAGTTCCTTTGCCCGTTGTACCAGGCGTCACCTTGGACAAGCCCCGCCTATACACATTCTGTGCCCTTTTAGCATTGACATGGATCTGGCCTTTCACAAACGTAACAAATTAAACATCATGCCTTGAGAAACATCCACTGTAGAGGCATGATAATAGGGCCATGCTAGAACAACAGGATTTTAGTGTATTTTTTTTTCTGTCTAGGGGTCAATCTGCCATAAAGATATGAGTCATTATTGAGAAATTCACGTTTTTTTTCAATAAAATTACATGTTTTACTGTATTTTCACTCGATATGTATGCACATAAATCGTGCTAAAGCATATTATTATTGTCTCAGATGACCATTGCGCTTTCATCCTGGAGGAAATATCCATCCCGAAAAACCTCAATTTCGTCTTAAACAGTAACGGTATGACAACGCTTCTAGCAAAACAACAAAGATTATGAAACCTCAAAAATCCCCAAGTACGTAAAAAAATTTTGAGTGGAACTACCTTCTTTTTTATACCATGAGATCGGATAGTCAAAAGGTCAAACTTAATGTCCTTGTACTTTTTTCTGGCCTTAAGTTTTTTGCCCGTGTGTAAAACCCGAGTATCCAAAAAAGTAAAAGTTTTTCGGATTTGCCCATATGTACAATTTTCAATTGTTATGTATATAATACTCAGCTGATGATTTTTATTCTGTAGCTGAGCAGCTTTAGATCTCGACGCTTAACAATCCTCCGCCTGTCAACAACTCGGCAAAAACAAAATCCGTGCGTCATGCGGATGCGCACCTCGTGTCGGTTGGGCGGGCTTTTGAGGGTATTACTCCGTTGGGTTTATTATTATTATTATTACACTGAGTGGTGGGTGATAAACGAGATACCGACTCTATTTCCGTTCTCGCGGTCTTTTCTCTGGACGTTATACTCAGAGCAGGTCTTGCCGTGAGTTTAATCTTTCGCATCGCAGCAATGCGGATGTTATGCCGCTTCATAAAATCAACTATCTCCGTGAAGTTCCCAGTGGATTCATTACAGTTTAACTGTAGTATCAGACTACGGCACGCCCGTGAACAGTAAGGTGCCACAAAAGATTTATAAAAGTTACGAGGACGACGGGTTTTGGGGTCTAGCCCAGAACACCCCGTCCGGTGTAACCATCTCTTACACGTGACACACTGACAAGAGTGCGTCCGTCCTAAAAATATTCTTTTCCGGCAAACACAGCAACACCAAATCTCTGGACTGGAAACTGGAACAGGTCCCGGATTGGGTTCGATACCTTTCCGGAGCAGGAGAATATGGCGCAGTCCCGCTGCAACGATCTGCTGGGAGGATGGCAATTTGTGGAAGGGACGCAACAAATTAAATGAGGTTACACTGAAATGACAGCCCTTGGCCGGAAAAAACCCGTGTCGCTCTGGTACATAGAACCGGTTGCCTTGGGAAGCGCCAGCTTGCCAGTTGCCAGCAGAGGCAGGCAAGATAAATGGCGATGCCTCCGCTAGAATTGCAGATAACAGTCACAGCTCGCCAGACATTTCTATCGTACGTGCAGGGCTAATAAACTGCGTCGAATGGCAGACGATGCTTACTTTAACATTTGACCACCAGCCCATACTCTTTCAATACAGCGACCTGCTAATTTTATCACCTCTGAAAAGCGGACTTTTATTAATTTCAAAAAAGCTAATTGGGAAGACCACACAACCTTCACAAATCAATCTTTTGTTGCTCTCCCCATTCCGACTGATGTCCGGCAATGCGAGCGTGTGTTCCGCAAGGAAATCGCTCAGCTTATGCTCTCTTCTATGTGAATAGTGGTCAACCGTCTTCTACAACTGCTACAACAACACAACAACAACATAAAGTATCCATCGCCTTCGGCGATACAACTTTATCGTATTCGAAGAAATGCGCGAGCGCCTTTTGCAGACATTTGCAGTAGACAAGGCCAGATGTCGTGCAAACAGGCGGGCACATAAACATACACGCGACGTGTCATCTGTTACTATCACCCCCCATAGAGTTTGAAGAAGCCATTCACAAAACCAAGCCCTCTAAATCAATAGGCCCAGGTGGAATAGCCATGCCAATGCTAGAAATCCTTGGCATTGCGAAATAAACTACCTGTCCCTAAAGTCCTTTTTCATTGTCGAACAATGAAAAATGGCAAGGATAATTCCATTACTAAAGCCTGGTAAACCAGCTAACAAAGGCGAGTCATATCGACCGATATCACCGCTTTCGCCAATAGCGAAGACATTGGAAACCGTCTTGCTCCCCCATTTCACGGTTTCTAAAATAAACAGTTATCTCCCGGGTCTTTCTAGTTTTTCACCTCGCGAAACCTGGAATCACCGACAAAATCCACGGCCACTCTGTTTACGACGTGGAAGGAATATATAGCAAATATTGGACGTTCACGTCGATGTTGTCACGCTACCGCCTGGCAGCCACCCAAAGATCTTATGGTTAACGTTCGGTAATACTCTGACCATCAAGGCGCATGCCACCGAAATTGTATCTAAAGTACAAAGTAGCAACAAAATCCTCAAGTCGCTTGCCGGCAGCACTGGAAAGAGATAACGAAACGTTGCTAACCACGTACAAAGCAATTGGTCGGCTGCTCATATGCTACGCGTCACCAGTTTGGTCGCCTGGTCTTAAAAAAAAATACTGGAAAAAGCTGACGGCCTGTAAAAATGCTGCAATCAGAACTGCCACGAGATGTCTCCTTATGACCCCCGAACACCACCTACATAGTTAGGTCAGAGAGCTCAACATTAAAGAGCCCAAGGAAATGCTGAACAGGCAGTTTTTGCTAAGCTGTCAAAAACCAGGACATCCTAGCAAACAGCTGCTTGATCCAGCCCCGCCTCCACGAGGGTTAAGGGAACATCTCTATAAGCACTATGACGAGATCCGGCACCTGCCAACACAGCCGTTTAATGACAAGCATAAGGAGGCCCTAAGCAAAATTTACACAGAATCGGTAAACGCCTTTGCCAGGGCGCGCCCGGTGAACCCTGTTATCAATATACAATACCTTTCTTGCAGAAGAAGAAAGTACACTACTAAGGGAGAAACGAGTCACGCTGGCCCAACTTCGTTCTGGATACTGTAGCATTAAACTATTACTTTTCCAGAATCAACCCCGTCATACGTAATGTATGTCCTGCATGCGTTGTGTCCCCACATGACGCTAACAATCTTTTCAATTGCAGTGTGGAACCTGCAGTGTTAGAGGCACCAATCTCCCCCTGTTAAAACTGCCAGTTTCCCTGGATGGGATTACCCAACATTTAGAAATACATTTATGCTTTTAAACTTTATATTGACATTTCTTTGAACATGCTGGCATTTATTTGAGAACAAATACGTTTATTTGCGTTTTTCTATTAACTTCAGGAAAAATTAACTACAATATATGTGCTAAGTGAAGTATATTCAAGGCCAAATTGCCAAGTCAAGTCAAGTCTATGCTAAGTATGAGGAATGGAAGCTTTACTTATGTAATTATTGGTTAATCGCTTTCTTCGATTTTGTGTATAAGTACTAGTGTGCAGTGAATTTAAAAATTGGATGGCTAAAAAGTGTGGATGAAATAAATGTGCTTGTACTTAACAACTATCATTTATGAGATGGTAGTCAAACCGATTCTGCCCTATGGGGTGCTGGTCTAGTGGATAGCACTGGACACGGCGAGCACCACCAAAATGTTAGTGTCAGTGCAACGGACGGCGCTGATTGGTATCAGTAGCGCTCTGAGAACAGCACCTACCTTGGCACTGAATGTCATGCTGAACATACATCCAGTAGATATTGCGGGAAAGGTAGCCGCGGCCCGGTCGTTGGTCAGGCTTCGTGATATGGGTTATGGGCTCTCTGACTTCGGGCACTCTAGCCTAGTCCCGGACAGGACGGACTATTGCATGCCGATGACGCTCCCTATGCAACCTTCACCCCAGTCATTCCCCCGAGGGAGAAGTGGGGAAGAGGAATTATCTGGGGCATGGGACCGGTTAACTTGTTCACGGATGGGTCGAAGTTGGATGGAAAGGTTGGCGGGGGGGGGGGGGGGGGGGTCTTTTGTCAAGAGCTAAATGTAAGCCGCAAGTTTAAGTTGGCTGATCACTGCAGTGTATTCCAAGCGGAAGTAATGGTATCCAGTGCTACTACGGTTAAGGAATTTAACATCTACTGTGATAACCAATCGGCTATAAAGGCCTTGAGCTCAACTACAGTGCGATTGAGGGTGGTCTGGGAGTGCCTGACCTCACTTGCGATTGCATCGAATTATTTCACAATTAGGATTATCTGGGTCGTGGGCCATAGTGATATTCCTGGTAACTGTGAAGCGGATCTCTTAGCCCGAACCGGTACAACTGAACCGGATGAAGATGGCTGTAGGGATTTCGGGATTCCGTTAGCCTCCTATGGATTGCTCCTCCATAGATGGGCCTCGAGTCAGCTCAGCAAACGTTGGGCGGACACTACGTCTTGCAGGGTAGCAAGATCTTTCTGGCCGAAAGTGGATGGCAGAAGGTCCGCTGAAATAATTGCGTTCATTAAGGCTCACCTATCAATGGTCATTGGTGTTTTGACAGGGCACTGTCCCATGGGTATCCATGCGGTACGTCTCAATATATTGGAAACTCTATCCTGCTGCAGTTGTATGGAGGATGATGAGGTGGAATCACCAAATCACTTTATGATTGATTGCCCAGCTTTTGCCAGAACTAGGCGAAAGTATTTTGGTCGCGACTCACTTGGATCTCCCGAGGAGCTATCCAAGGTGGAGATCGGGATCATTCACATGATACAAAAAATGGAGGTAGTTCCTTTAAGTGTGACGTTAGCCACTTGATTTTTGCGGGGACAATGACAATTTCACAAAAACAAGGTACCATATTGAGAAATGTTACGAATTTTTCTAATTTTGATGGATTTCAAATTAACCGATATGACTAATTATTTTCATAGTTATTTTAAATATATATTTGTTTGTGCATATTTTAGTTTACACTTACTGTACTTTAAAATTGTATACATTTTTGATGTTTATTTTACTTTTGTTTTCCGAACATATGATCAGTCGATAAAGAATAACCACAAGTGTAAGTTGTGTCTCGTTTATATGTATACCTAGTTGCATAACGTAAATTTTAATGACCATGTATCTGAAATGAATGCCCCCCTTTTTATACATTTGTGTTTACTTACAGTCCTGAAGATGGCTTCAGACTGAAGCCGAAATATTGACAAATTAAAAAAACCAATGAAATTTTAAACATTGTGTTTTATTTAACCACGGCCTTTAAGCTCATTATTATTAACATAACGTAAACGCATAAGGCTATAAAAATTACCATAAAGATGAAAAAAATGAGCCGCATGCGATGGAAATATTTTAATAGGAAATATCAGCCTAGAAATGTTTTTAATAAGTATTTCGAGGTTCCGAAAATTCCTTTGGTGGAGGAAACATAGATCGAAGCATTCTTAAGTGTCCGTACCTTTGCTCAGAATATGTTGACCAATCGATTGCCCAAAGGAGGTCCTTGTAACTACAACAACAACAGGGCCTTATAAACCGGCAGCGCAGTTTCTAAAGAGTTTAGCATACTTAACTCGATTTCTTGAAATTGAATGGTCATAAATTGGCTACAGGTCCACATTTTTTATTTATTGTATAATTCAAGCGTAGCCCTTGAGGAGGGAGAACAGTGCCCTGTATCTCTGCAGGTTAGCCACTAGTTATGAGAGTTCCTTTGCCCGTTGTACCAGGCGTCACCTTGGACAAGCCCCGCCTATACACATTCTGTGCCCTTTTAGCATTGACATGGATCTGGCCTTTCACAAACGTAACAAATTAAACATCATGCCTTGAGAAACATCCACTGTAGAGGCATGATAATAGGGCCATGCTAGAACAACAGGATTTTAGTGTATTTTTTTTTTCTGTCTAGGGGTCAATCTGCCATAAAGATATGAGTCATTATTGAGAAATTCACGTTTTTTTTCAATAAAATTACATGTTTTACTGTATTTTCACTCGATATGTATGCACATAAATCGTGCTAAAGCATATTATTATTGTCTCAGATGACCATTGCGCTTTCATCCTGGAGGAAATATCCATCCCGAAAAACCTCAATTTCGTCTTAAACAGTAACGGTATGACAACGCTTCTAGCAAAACAACAAAGATTATGAAACCTCAAAAATCCCCAAGTACGTAAAAAAATTTTGAGTGGAACTACCTTCTTTTTTATACCATGAGATCGGATAGTCAAAAGGTCAAACTTAATGTCCTTGTACTTTTTTCTGGCCTTAAGTTTTTTGCCCGTGTGTAAAACCCGAGTATCCAAAAAAGTAAAAGTTTTTCGGATTTGCCCATATGTACAATTTTCAATTGTTATGTATATAATACTCAGCTGATGATTTTTATTCTGTAGCTGAGCAGCTTTAGATCTCGACGCTTAACAATCCTCCGCCTGTCAACAACTCGGCAAAAACAAAATCCGTGCGTCATGCGGATGCGCACCTCGTGTCGGTTGGGCGGGCTTTTGAGGGTATTACTCCGTTGGGTTTATTATTATTATTATTACACTGAGTGGTGGGTGATAAACGAGATACCGACTCTATTTCCGTTCTCGCGGTCTTTTCTCTGGACGTTATACTCAGAGCAGGTCTTGCCGTGAGTTTAATCTTTCGCATCGCAGCAATGCGGATGTTATGCCGCTTCATAAAATCAACTATCTCCGTGAAGTTCCCAGTGGATTCATTACAGTTTAACTGTAGTATCAGACTACGGCACGCCCGTGAACAGTAAGGTGCCACAAAAGATTTATAAAAGTTACGAGGACGACGGGTTTTGGGGTCTAGCCCAGAACACCCCGTCCGGTGTAACCATCTCTTACACGTGACACACTGACAAGAGTGCGTCCGTCCTAAAAATATTCTTTTCCGGCAAACACAGCAACACCAAATCTCTGGACTGGAAACTGGAACAGGTCCCGGATTGGGTTCGATACCTTTCCGGAGCAGGAGAATATGGCGCAGTCCCGCTGCAACGATCTGCTGGGAGGATGGCAATTTGTGGAAGGGACGCAACAAATTAAATGAGGTTACACTGAAATGACAGCCCTTGGCCGGAAAAAACCCGTGTCGCTCTGGTACATAGAACCGGTTGCCTTGGGAAGCGCCAGCTTGCCAGTTGCCAGCAGAGGCAGGCAAGATAAATGGCGATGCCTCCGCTAGAATTGCAGATAACAGTCACAGCTCGCCAGACATTTCTATCGTACGTGCAGGGCTAATAAACTGCGTCGAATGGCAGACGATGCTTACTTTAACATTTGACCACCAGCCCATACTCTTTCAATACAGCGACCTGCTAATTTTATCACCTCTGAAAAGCGGACTTTTATTAATTTCAAAAAAGCTAATTGGGAAGACCACACAACCTTCACAAATCAATCTTTTGTTGCTCTCCCCATTCCGACTGATGTCCGGCAATGCGAGCGTGTGTTCCGCAAGGAAATCGCTCAGCTTATGCTCTCTTCTATGTGAATAGTGGTCAACCGTCTTCTACAACTGCTACAACAACACAACAACAACATAAAGTATCCATCGCCTTCGGCGATACAACTTTATCGTATTCGAAGAAATGCGCGAGCGCCTTTTGCAGACATTTGCAGTAGACAAGGCCAGATGTCGTGCAAACAGGCGGGCACATAAACATACACGCGACGTGTCATCTGTTACTATCACCCCCCATAGAGTTTGAAGAAGCCATTCACAAAACCAAGCCCTCTAAATCAATAGGCCCAGGTGGAATAGCCATGCCAATGCTAGAAATCCTTGGCATTGCGAAATAAACTACCTGTCCCTAAAGTCCTTTTTCATTGTCGAACAATGAAAAATGGCAAGGATAATTCCATTACTAAAGCCTGGTAAACCAACTAACAAAGGCGAGTCATATCGACCGATATCACCGCTTTCGCCAATAGCGAAGACATTGGAAACCGTCTTGCTCCCCCATTTCACGGTTTCTAAAATAAACAGTTATCTCCCGGGTCTTTCTAGTTTTTCACCTCGCGAAACCTGGAATCACCGACAAAATCCACGGCCACTCTGTTTACGACGTGGAAGGAATATATAGCAAATATTGGACGTTCACGTCGATGTTGTCACGCTACCGCCTGGCAGCCACCCAAAGATCTTATGGTTAACGTTCGGTAATACTCTGACCATCAAGGCGCATGCCACCGAAATTGTATCTAAAGTACAAAGTAGCAACAAAATCCTCAAGTCGCTTGCCGGCAGCACTGGAAAGAGATAACGAAACGTTGCTAACCACGTACAAAGCAATTGGTCGGCTGCTCATATGCTACGCGTCACCAGTTTGGTCGCCTGGTCTTAAAAAAAAATACTGGAAAAAGCTGACGGCCTGTAAAAATGCTGCAATCAGAACTGCCACGAGATGTCTCCTTATGACCCCCGAACACCACCTACATAGTTAGGTCAGAGAGCTCAACATTAAAGAGCCCAAGGAAATGCTGAACAGGCAGTTTTTGCTAAGCTGTCAAAAACCAGGACATCCTAGCAAACAGCTGCTTGATCCAGCCCCGCCTCCACGAGGGTTAAGGGAACATCTCTATAAGCACTATGACGAGATCCGGCACCTGCCAACACAGCCGTTTAATGACAAGCATAAGGAGGCCCTAAGCAAAATTTACACAGAATCGGTAAACGCCTTTGCCAGGGCGCGCCCGGTGAACCCTGTTATCAATATACAATACCTTTCTTGCAGAAGAAGAAAGTACACTACTAAGGGAGAAACGAGTCACGCTGGCCCAACTTCGTTCTGGATACTGTAGCATTAAACTATTACTTTTCCAGAATCAACCCCGTCATACGTAATGTATGTCCTGCATGCGTTGTGTCCCCACATGACGCTAACAATCTTTTCAATTGCAGTGTGGAACCTGCAGTGTTAGAGGCACCAATCTCCCCCTGTTAAAACTGCCAGTTTCCCTGGATGGGATTACCCAACATTTAGAAATACATTTATGCTTTTAAACTTTATATTGACATTTCTTTGAACATGCTGGCATTTATTTGAGAACAAATACGTTTATTTGCGTTTTTCTATTAACTTCAGGAAAAATTAACTACAATATATGTGCTAAGTGAAGTATATTCAAGGCCAAATTGCCAAGTCAAGTCAAGTCTATGCTAAGTATGAGGAATGGAAGCTTTACTTATGTAATTATTGGTTAATCGCTTTCTTCGATTTTGTGTATAAGTACTAGTGTGCAGTGAATTTAAAAATTGGATGGCTAAAAAGTGTGGATGAAATAAATGTGCTTGTACTTAACAACTATCATTTATGAGATGGTAGTCAAACCGATTCTGCCCTATGGGGTGCTGGTCTAGTGGATAGCACTGGACACGGCGAGCACCACCAAAATGTTAGTGTCAGTGCAACGGACGGCGCTGATTGGTATCAGTAGCGCTCTGAGAACAGCACCTACCTTGGCACTGAATGTCATGCTGAACATACATCCAGTAGATATTGCGGGAAAGGTAGCCGCGGCCCGGTCGTTGGTCAGGCTTCGTGATATGGGTTATGGGCTCTCTGACTTCGGGCACTCTAGCCTAGTCCCGGACAGGACGGACTATTGCATGCCGATGACGCTCCCTATGCAACCTTCACCCCAGTCATTCCCCCGAGGGAGAAGTGGGGAAGAGGAATTATCTGGGGCATGGGACCGGTTAACTTGTTCACGGATGGGTCGAAGTTGGATGGAAAGGTTGGCGGGAGGGGGGGGGGGGTCTTTTGTCAAGAGCTAAATGTAAGCCGCAAGTTTAAGTTGGCTGATCACTGCAGTGTATTCCAAGCGGAAGTAATGGTATCCAGTGCTACTACGGTTAAGGAATTTAACATCTACTGTGATAACCAATCGGCTATAAAGGCCTTGAGCTCAACTACAGTGCGATTGAGGGTGGTCTGGGAGTGCCTGACCTCACTTGCGATTGCATCGAATTATTTCACAATTAGGATTATCTGGGTCGTGGGCCATAGTGATATTCCTGGTAACTGTGAAGCGGATCTCTTAGCCCGAACCGGTACAACTGAACCGGATGAAGATGGCTGTAGGGATTTCGGGATTCCGTTAGCCTCCTATGGATTGCTCCTCCATAGATGGGCCTCGAGTCAGCTCAGCAAACGTTGGGCGGACACTACGTCTTGCAGGGTAGCAAGATCTTTCTGGCCGAAAGTGGATGGCAGGAGGTCCGCTGAAATAATTGCGTTCATTAAGGCTCACCTATCAATGGTCATTGGTGTTTTGACAGGGCACTGTCCCATGGGTATCCATGCGGTACGTCTCAATATATTGGAAACTCTATCCTGCTGCAGTTGTATGGAGGATGATGAGGTGGAATCACCAAATCACTTTATGATTGATTGCCCAGCTTTTGCCAGAACTAGGCGAAAGTATTTTGGTCGCGACTCACTTGGATCTCCCGAGGAGCTATCCAAGGTGGAGATCGGGATCATTCGGAACTTTATCGTTGCTACCCAACGATTCTCTAAGTAGTTATATCTACGTCACCGTTATTGTAGTTTATTATATGTGGTATCACAACGGACCTTCATGTTGTCCCAAGTGAGCTTCCCCTATCAGGGAAGCTACCACCCAACCTAACCTAGCAACTATCATGGCCTCTAATTGTAGTCAAAATAAAAGTAGTTACTTAAACTTACAAATGGCAGTTTCACACCAATGCATTCATGTTTCATAAAAACTATTTTAAGGGTTTTGGAGAGTGTTATCGATGTTGATGGTCATTTGCGGGATATAGATCCGGTATGTTCCGGCTACAAGCATAAATAAGGTCCGACCATCGCGGAAACGATTTAATATGACCACATTGAACCTTCCAGTACAACAACATCTCCCTTCCACCCCCTAATTTCATGAGGAACTTCGGTTTGCCTGAGCCTTGCCTGCTAAAGATGTGAATGCTACATTCATGTTTGTAACAGGATTAGCCTAGCGTAGGTGAGGTTGACAATTGGTTTGCGAAAGCTATGAGTTGCGCCTATCAACCCCTTGAATCCCTAATAGCTAGATAATTGAACAGATTACGGCCATTCCCTATTTATGCTTCAGAGTTTCACCCTCCGAACCCGAAGGATATCCTTTTAATTACGTTTCTTTTACAAAGAGACAGAGCCCATGTGATAACACTATAGGCAGCTCGTTGAGCTTAGCCTAGTATAATATACATGTATGTATATGCCACCACCAGATCAATTATCCATAGATTAGAATCGGTTGAGTAACTGGTTTGTACAATAATGTCGTGAGTTCGGTGCCACAAAATCGGTCTTGGGTGGGCGAGACAAGGAGGATTACTCGCTGCCATCATAGACAGAATTGCCACATTAGCGTTCTGGCAGTCTAATCGCCGCTTAAGTTAGGTTATGTTATTTGGTAGCTGCCTTGGTAGGGGAAGGTCACTTGGATGAATGAAGGTCCGTTGTGAAACCGCATAAAATAACGGTGACGTAGCTACAGCTACTTGAAAAATCGCAGCGTAGCAACCTTATAGTTTCGAATGAGACCGATCTCGACCTTGGATAAGTCCTCCGGAGATCCAACCGAAATACTTTCGTATATCTGGCAAAAGCTCATCATCCTCCATGCAGCTGCAGCAGGTCGGGGATTCCCAGTATATTGAGACGTCCCGCATGGATTCCCATTGGACAGTACCCTGTCAAAACCCCAATGACCATTGATAGATGAGCCCTAGTGAACTGAATCATTCCGGCAGACCTCGTACCACTGAGCTGAGGCTCATTTATGCAGGAACATTGTTTTATTGCGCCTATGTGATGTAAGAGATCCGCTTGATAGTTGCCCGGGATATAACTATGGCCCGGGATCCAGATAATCTTAATCATAAAATAGTTCGATCGAGGTCACCCACTCCAAGACCACCCTCGATCGCACTATAGTTGAACCTAAGGCATTGATAGCCGCAGGGCTATTAGAGTAGATGTCAAATTCCACAAACGTAATATCATGGATAGCATTTCATCCAACGCATCCTTAATCGCAGCAACTTCTGCTTGGAAGACGCTGCAGTGATCAGCCAACTTAAACTTGCGGCTTATATTTAACTCGTTGACAAACGAACGTTTCCGTCCAGCTTCGACTCATTCGTGAACAAGCTAGCGGATTCTCTGCCCCAGATATGTCCCTTTCCCTATTCCATTCGTGGTAGAGGTTTACGTCGATCACTTCATCGGCGGCGTAGGCTCTATTATATACCGGCGGCGGTGGCGTGGGCGGCGCGCCGGTGTACGCTGGTGTTCTTACTTTAAATAGCTTGATTTTTCTATTTAAAAATATAATATAGCAACGGTTTTGTTTGTATGTATTTAAGGAAATCAACGTTTTGGCCATTTCCGAAAGAACCGGGGTTTTTGCCTCAAAATCTTGCAGGTCGTTCAAAAATTTTCAGGAGTAGCTCCTTGCGGAGGGATTGTCCCTCGTTCACTTACTCCATAGAACCTTCGAACCTAACCCCGGTCTTTGGAATTGGTACTGATGCGTCTGCTGAAAAGAAACAGAGTACATAAAATGGTCACACTTTTGTCTGTATATTTCGTGCAAAGCGTAGTTTCACCTGGGGTTGACTCCTAATAATCGTCGCGAACACAATTTCTTTAAATCATTTGTGGCTCCTTGGAGGTCACGCACAAAGGCGACTTACGGTTGCTATTAATGGTCTATCAATACTCATGACTATCGTGGCACAGGGCGCCTCCAGTTTTTTCGGCTGTTTTTAAGAGCTACAATTCCCGATATGCGAACAGTAGCAATCCTGACCACCAGTCGCTACTACGTCTCCTGTCCCTCACACCATATGCCAGCACAGAAGCTATAGGACAGCGACTTCGAACTCATACCTTCGTTGACGTCACTTTCCTAGAAGCTATAGGTGTAGCTCCGAAGACTTTCTAACGGATGTTTTTACGCGCTATGCTGCCGGGCTGCACCAGAGAAATACCTTGAAACGTTACGGAGTGACTATTCGGCCAAGGATGCCGCCCTCGAAATCATAAGCAGTCTAAGTGGATGTCATTGCGTAACTCATGGGTGAAAATCGTATAATCCTCGACGCATCTACATAATTAAAATTTTACAAAGATAAAATGTTTAAAATGTAGACCAAAGTTTGCAGACGTTTGTGTTCACAACATAGATTTCAATAGTCTTCGTTAAATCAAAACGATATTTTAGAATGAAAGTCGACCCATTTTAAGTTGAAAGATGTTAACTGCTGTTTTCCGGCCTTAAGATATAAGAGCTCATTATGGATGACCGCGTAGCTTCAGTTTTCAGACTAGTTCGACTGTCCACAACGTTAGGGTAGTAGCACACACAGTCAGTAGTTCGACTGTCTTGGGAAAGCTTTTGCTTCACCACTATGAGTATTCTTACGAAGGACAAAGTCTGGCATGGTAAATATATGTGCCTACGTATTCACATTTGTAAAAGGAGCCGTAACGTGTAGGTGATATTTAAACTTGGTTCGTAGGCTATAATCAATGTGATTCAATCCAGGGGACTAGTTTTGCATAGGGCCGCCAACTTTAGGAAATGTCAAACCGGGAGGCTTGGGTGTTGAAGGATGAAGTGTGGAAATCAAAATTAACATTTCAGACGCTATTGTATAGTTTCGCAAATAAACAACAAATGTTTGAATGTAAGCCCAAGCGATTTTTCAAACCCTTCTCATACGTACATATATCCTCAACTTAAGTATGAGGTAAGAATCATTTCAAAGGAGTGTTCATGTCCCTAGAACCTACTAAAGGATTTTGCATCACTCATTTCGCGTTTCTTTCAGCCAATCGCAATATAATATTAAAAAAAAAATCCGCACCTTTTTTGAGTATTTTGGTTTTTTTACAACTTGAGGACAATTTGAAACGCCTTGGGTCATTTTATTTGAATTCATTGTTCATTATTAATTCTTTGAAAAAAATATGCAAAGTGAGCATATAAATTTATTATATAAATTTTCTTTTAGTGTTTCGTTTTAACAACGTGGCGAATTGGGTGATGCAAAGTCCGTGTTAAGCTGACATCGAAAACGCCTGTTTTTTTAAATAACTTTTGAACAATTAGAAAGAGTTAAATTTCGCAATTAGTTTCTTATAACTGGCAGTGATGCGCATCCTTTGATACCACTTTCGCCATATCCGACAAATTTTCGACATGAACAATAAATGGCCTAAACAGTCTTAAACGAATAGAAAATATATTAACGCACCGGACGCCGCCGCCGCGCCGATATTTTTGACATTCGGCGGCGGCGTGCGAAAAACGACAAAAATCGGCGGCGGCGGCGGCGTTTATCGGCGGCGTATATCTCTAATTCGGGGGAATGACTGGAGCGAAGGTTGCACAGGGAGCAGTTAGCGGCATGTCAGGGATAAAGTCGAACCTGGTAATAAGGCTAGAAAGCCCGAAGTCAGAATGCACATAGCTCATATCACGACGCCTGACAAACGACTGGGCCGCGGCCGCCTTTCCCGCAATAATCAGCATGACATTCGCTTACAGGAGTGTTGTTCTAAAAGCGCCGCTGATACCAACCAGCGCCGTCCGTTGTACTGACACTAATATTTTAATGGTGCCCGCCGTGTCCAGCGCATTCCACCAGACCCGCACCCCATAGAACAGAATCGCTATCGCTGCTTATATAAATTCGAAGCTCCTATATTTGGGAACCAGCATTAACAGGAAAAATAATAATAAGTGCTACCTTGGATAAAGCGGGTAATTGAAAATATAATCTCTCAACGAAAAAAAAACATGCTCAGAACAATGGATGGTATCGAGGAAGTTAGGATAGCCCTTTGAGTATTCGAGAAAAAACGTCGTGTGTGTTGTTTAAATATGCGTTGTATGAGACGAAACAGGGATGACACACTGCTACAAGCAGACGAACGAGAAGAAGCAAGGATAACTGGCGTAGCGTCCCATGTACATCCGAATTTGACATAAGCGCCAGTTAATGATGATTGTAGCATGCACACATTGCTCTGATGCAATAAATAAAATATTCGGGTTCCGAAAACACTCGCATAAACAGAATTTCAATTTATTTTCAAAATATGAAGCGGCCCGGATCGACTTCGTTGGAAATGAGTTCGATATTTTCCCGAACAGTGAGAAAAGACATATAAAGAGCATTCCAAGGAAAATTGTAAATTTCTCATTGCTTTTTGATACATTTTCCAGTATATTTAAAATATACCCTATGCACACAGTAATAAGAATTTAAAATTAACATACCACCCTGATCTGGATCTCACAAATAATTTCTAATCGATTTTGAATCCATATTGTAAATTTTTTTTGATGCTCTAGTTAACCGTATTTAAATTTTTCAATTGAGGAAATGCGTGCAAAAATGGGTTATGGGTCGATGATCCCTTCTTGCGTAAGACGGCTCAATCGAAAGAAGAGACCAAGTTTTATGTCAAAGCCAAATCTACTGCTAAGCGGAATACAAACCTGTTTCTGCTGCTAGTTCGAAAAAACCATATTTTAGCATAAACACCCTATGTCACGTCAAAATGTTGACTCTCATATAGGGCGTCTTTGAAACAAATTCGGAGATAAGGCATTTTTTGGATAAAACTCTGAAGTGCCCTACTTATAAAATATAAAATTGTCTCAGTTAGGGTGGCAACCGATATGGCGTTATATTCCAGCATATATCAGCTCCTAAGCTGGCCTCGTGGCATCAAAAAATGTTTGCTTTATTTTTAAAATAAATGTATAAGACACTCATATTCCCATAAAGTGTAGTTCCCCTTTAAAGCTATGAAAAATACTCGTAAACGCCTCCTCATTTCGCTGAAATTGTTTATTTTTTACCCAGGTTATGGAACATAATTATCTTATTGTGGGTTAGTTGTGCACAACGTCGGCAGAGTATCGAATACAAACGCAACTTTTTTGTAGTAGTAGCTGAGTCTAATTTACGCGCATATATTTATGCACTTAACTTTATATGAACTGCTAAGTGCATAACTGTATCTGCACTTATGAAATTGTTGCGCATAAAATTATACAGGTAATGGTCAACTCGGCAAACATTCTCATCGTCAGCGTAGGGCTTATAATAAACTGCGTCGAGTGGCAACCGATGCTTACTTTAACATCTGACCACCTGCCCATACTCCTTTCATCACAGCTAACATTATCACCTCTAAAAAGCGAACTTTTATTAATTTAAAAAAAGCTAACTATGAAGGCTACACAACCTTCACAAATTAATCTTTTGCTGCACTCCTCATTCCGACAGGTGTCCGGCAAGGCGAACGTGCGTTACGCAAGATCATCGTTTCAGCTTCAACGCGCTTTGTCCCAGCCGGTAGAATACCAGAAATAATACCCAATTTCTGAAGCTGCAAACTTAGCAAGAGATAGTGACCTGGCAAGAAAACTCGGCGGTTAAGGGAACATTTCCATAAGCACTATGATGAGATCCGGCAGCTGCCAACACAGCCGTTTCCTCCAGACAAGCGTAATGCAATGACAATGCGTGAGTGGTCATGCTCATTGAATCTGGCGAAGCAGTTTTAACACAACATTTAGAAACATTGTTGAAAGCCCCGGCAATGCCTAAGAAGACTCCCAGAGCATACTCCTTATATTCCAAGGCTTTCTCTATGTTTATTACCATCCTATGCAGTGCAGTGTCTACCGAATTGCCTTTGGTGTACGTATCTTGTGTTTTGGAGAGCAGCTTTTCATCCACGTTAGACTTTACGTACACATCTATCAGCCTCTCAAATGTTTTGAGCAGAAATGATGTTAAGCTAATGGGTCTGTAGTCTTTAGGATACATGTGACCGATCTTCCCCGTCTTTGGTAGGAAAGCTACACGAGCAGTTCTCCAAGAGTGCGGTACATGATTCTTACGCACCCATCGAATATTATTTTAAGCCATTCCACGACCGCTCTATTTGAAACTTGTAGCATGGCCGGGAATATACCATCTGGGCCCGGCGATTTAAACTTAGAGAACGTCTTCACCCCCATTCGACCTTGGTATCGATCACCAAGCCCGGAACTACCTGCTCCGTGATCGAAAAGTGAGTGCTGTCTTCTGGCTCTTCTAAATCATCTCTTGGGAAATGTGTATCGCAAAGCACCTCAATGGACTTCTCACTATTATGTGACCACTATCCGTTCTCTTTCTTTATTAGTCCCTGGACATGTTCCCCCTTTGCTAGAACTTTTTTCAACTGTGCTGTTTCACTAGAGCACTCTATGTCCGCACAGACATTTTCCATGAGATTCTCTTCGACCTAGAAATTTTACGCTTGTAGATCCTCAATATATCCCTTAACCTGTCTTCTTAGAAGACTCAGCTCATTGCTCCACCATGGCGGCTTTGCTTTTCCTCTGAATCTTCTTAAAGGGCAAGCTCTGTTATACGCAGTCATAAGCGTCCTTGTTAGGAAATCATTGGACTCCTCCAGTTTCTCCACATTGGCAACCTCTATGGGTTGTCCCAGTGTTATTCCTACATGTTTCTGGAATTTCGTCCAGTTCGTTGACCTAGGGTTTCTAAAGGATTCTCCCTTGTTGTTGTTGTTGTAGCAGCAGTGCTTCGCCCCATCCATGTAGCAGTGCTTCTCCCTTCTCTACCCTCTTTAGGGGGATGCTGAAGCTGATATACGCATGGTCGGAGAAAGCTGGTCTAGCAAGAACCATCCAATCATACCTTGATAAATCACGTTCAGATCTCAATGTAATATCAAGAACATTGCTGGATGCTGAACCAATGTATGTAGAAACACTTTCCCTGTTGGCTATCTGCAAATTGGTTTGCACGATATAACAAAAGAAAGATTCGCCTCTCTCATTCGTATTTCCTCCTCCACTGCGAGGTCCTCAGTAGTGTAATTAGGCGGCATATATGAATGCATATATTGGCGACCACCGTGGTGTGATGGTAGCGTGCTCCGCCCACCACACCGTATGCACTGGTTCGCACCCCGGGCAAAGCACCATCAAAATTTTAGAAATAAGGGTTTTCAATTAGAAGAAAATTTTTTCCTTACCATGACTGCAGCTCGTACCCCTACCTAAAGTAAGGTAACGTTAAATTGAAATACACTAATAAAATAGAACAAAATAAAGTAACCTTAAACAAATTAAAACTAAAAACGGAAGTAAATAAAATAAACTTAAATTTAAATAAAGTTTTATGAAACTAATGGAGGACAAAATTAAATAGTTTAAAATAAATTAATATAGAATAAAAAAAGTCGTATATAATATTTCGGTAAATTACTTTGTGGCAACTGTGTGCGTTTCTACTCTAGGAATAGATCCGATGCCGATTACTGTTTTTGCCTAATGCTCTATTCTTGGAATTTTGTTGCTCTTTTCGTAAAACGTTTAAATTTACAGATGTATTTCCGTTTTTAAAATATTTCTAAGCATTATATCTGGATTTCTTGTTCATTTGAACGCAACTGAGAACAAGAACAATGAATATGTTAAATAACTTTACGTGTAAGTCAAAGCTCGGCCTAAAATCTCCTGGGAGGTTATCGTGCATTTTATATATATAATTATTTTTAAGTCAAACTTGATTCAAAATCGGGCGGCTTCATAATTAGGTCTACTTATAATGTGATGAAAATTATTACGGTATAGAAAAATTAAGTATTGAAGTGGTGATCTGATGCCATGTTTTTTTATTCGAGTTCGAAATAAATGAGATGGTAACCTTCTCATATCACACATACACTTACGGTCAAAAAAAAGCCGAAGAAACAGTTTTCCCTGTTACGGCGTTTCTACAGTAACTACAACTGCGTAACGAACTTTTTAGTTATTGTGGTTAATATCGATATTTCCTTAACTAATTATGTGGTATTTTACGGCGAGAAAGTTAGAAAATCCCTAGCAGTTTTCGTAAAATCAACAATATTTCATATAAGTAATAATTTTTTCCTAGAAGAAAAAATTAACATATTTGTCTAAAAAGAACAAATCACGCAAAATATGGAAAGCGTAAGCGGAGAACATTATAATGAATTATCCCTAAGAAGATTCTGGGACGAAATATATTGAATGGGTGGTGACTTTATTCACACCTTATCAAAGTGGACGACCACGAAAGGCCACTGAACGCGTTAATAGGAATATCGTCAGGATAGCTCCTCTGAATACATTTAAAATTGTTCCAGAAACTTTCGCGGAATTGAAGTATGGTATAAACACGAAAGCTATAATATTGTTGGTCCGCCGTTACTTAAGGTAAAATAATTAGATGGTCCCTGGCTAGAATAAAACCAGCTTCTTAGCACAAAAATCCTTCCTCCCTACTAAGCTGGTTCTGCCAAAACTGAAACTGGCCTCGGAGTGACTGGGGACGAGTCATACTCAGAATAGCGCAAAAAAAATAAATTTAATTCAGTTTTGTAATGCGTGGTTAGCCCCAAGAATACCAAAATATGGATTCGCAGCTGCGTTCAGATTACTGTGCTCGACTAGCCCCAAATTCTTGGTGAGATGCCGTCTTGTATGCCAATGTAGGCGGCGGAGTTAGTTTAACTCCCCATTAACAAAATCTAAGCAACTCTCACGGTTTTTAATGCGTTCCACTCCGTTATATACGGAGAATCCTTCACTATTGCCTTAACGCAGTTTTGACTAAATCTTCCTGATTTTTGGGACTTACTACGCATCGCGAACCTTAACTAAATAAAACTTATTTTGCACTCATAAGAAAATATGAATCATGACCAATCGTTACCTGTTCAATTTATGTTTTTGTAATACCAGTTAGCGTGCACAATCGCTTTTTTGTGATGGAAAGTGGGTTCTTTTTTTGACCATGGGCCATCAAATTATTTTGTCTCCAGAGACACTGTGCCGTTGCTATTGTAGTTTTCATGTTTATATTATCCCTAAATTCCGCGAAGTTTCTGGCGTAGTTTTAAATGTATTAAGAAGAGCCATGATGATGATATTCCTATCAACGCGTACATTGGGGTTTCGTGGTCGTCCCCTTCGAAAATGTGAGGATAAAGTCACCTATTCAATATATTTCGTCAATAATCCACCGTGGTGTGATGGTAGCGTGCTCCGCCTATCACACCGTATGCCCTGGGTTAGCACCCCGGGCAAAGCAACATCAAAATTTTAGAAATAAGGTTTTTCAATTAGAAGAAAATTTTTCTAAGCGGTGTCGCCCCTCGGCAGTGTTTGGCAAGCGTCCGGGTGTATTTCTGCCATGAAAAGCTCTCAGTGAAAACACATCTGCCTTGCAGATGCCGTTCGGAGTCGGCATAAAACATGTAGGTCCCGTCCGGCCAATTTGTAGGGAAAATCAAGAGGAGCACGACGCAAATTGGAAGAGACGCTCGGCCTTAGATCTCTTCGGAAGTTATCGCGCCTTACATTTTTTTTATTTAATCTTTTTAATAATATTGCATTGTGATGTACTCCGCCTACGATTTCATAATTTTGCGTGATTTGTCTTTCGTAGACAATTATGTTAATTTTTTCTTCAAGGATAAAACTATTACTTTTATGAAACATTTTTGCTTTTACTCAAACTGCTAGGAACTTTCTAGCTTTTTCGCTTTAAGGTATCGCCTAATGAGTTAAGGAATTGTCGATGTTAATCACAATAACTAAAATGTTTCGTTACGTAGCTGCAATGATCGTAGAAACGATGTAATAGAGGAACACATTGTCGTCGGCTTTTTTTATGATCGTAAGTGTATGAGCGAACAGGTTACCAATTTCCCTAAATCGGATTTCCAGATTCTCTGACATGTCAACAATTATATACAAAATTACGGTCAGTGTCAAAAGAAAGTGTGCACACCTCTAATGTAACAATATTAGCTCTACTTAAGGGGTTTCCGGGCGATACAATGAAGCATTTTATATTTTTTGAAAACGATATGTAATTCTGATCAATTTAATGGAAAACCAGAAACAAAACTCTTACAACAAAAAAGATATGAAGGAAAAACGGAAATACTTCATATGTTTAGTGTGAAAAAAAGTGTACAAATTGGGGTTTATGTGTTTGGAAGAAATGAAGTCGTTACAAGCGTTACACAATAAGGGTTTGACCTCTCTGAAGTTGGCAAGACAACTTTTTCGTGGAAAAAAACTACCTATTGGGAAAATTGCCGTGAATTTGCCGTAATTTATCCGTGAAACAAAAAAATTTGCCGTGGCCATATTTTAGAAAATACAGGGTGGCACGCTAACTTCACGTGAAGTCAGAAAACCACCTTACAGACCAGCTAGAAAAATAATTCTTGCACACGAATTTGCCGTAAATTTGCCGTAGATAAGTGGCATATTATATAATTTCGAAAAAAAATTTAACTTTTTTTATGGCGCACCGCCAACTTCACGTGAAGTTAGCGTGCCACTTTTCGAAAACCACCTTAGACACCAGTTAGGAAAATAATTCTTGCACGCGAATTCACGGCAAATTTACAGCAAATTCACGTGCAAGAATTATTTTCCTAACTGGTCTCTAAGGGGGTTTTCTGAGCGTGGCACGCTAACCTCACGTGAAGTTGGAGGTGCACCATAAAAAAAATTTGAATTTTTTTTTTTCGAAATTGTATAATATGCCACTTATCTACGGCAAATTTACGGCAAATTCGTGTGCAAGAATTATTTTCCTAGCTGGTCTCTAAGGTGGTTTTCTGAGGGTGGCACGCTAACTTCACGTGAAGTTGACGTGCCACCCTGTATTTTGTAAAATATGGCCACGGCAAATTTTTTTGTTTCACGGATAAATTACGGCAAATTCACGGCAATTTTCCCAATAGGTAATTTTTTTCACGTAAAAGTTGTCTTGCCAACTTCAGAGAGGTAAGGGTTTGGTTAGTCGAGATTTTTAGTTATATTGGCAGAAGAACGTTTTTCGCAAGAATGAAAAAAAAACGATATTCGCAAATTGAAATAGCATTAGGAAGGCAAAACCTTGCACCGAATTGGAGTTATTAATATTATGGAAATTACAACACTGTAAGAAATATGATATATGGCGGCCACCGCGGTGTGATGGTAGCGTGTACCGCCTAACACACCGAATGCCCTGGGTTCACACCCCGGACAAAGCAACATCAAAATTTTAAAAATAAGGGTTTTCAATTAGAAGAAAATTTTTCTAAGCGGGGTCGCCCCTCGGCAGTGTTTGGCAAGCACTCCGAGTGTATTTCTGCCATGAAAAGCTCTCAGTGAAAACTCAGCTGCCTCGCAGATGCCGTTCGGAGTCGGCATAAAACATGTAGGTGCCGTCATGCCAATTTGTAGGAAAAATTAAAAAAAGGAGCACGACACAAATTGGAAGAGAAGCTCGGCCTACAATCTCTTCGGAGGTTATCGCGCCTTACATTTATTTTTTTTTTAAGAGATATGATGTTCCATTGTGTAACCCACAAAATCCTTAAGTAGAGGTAATATTGTTACTTTCCACGTGTGTACACTTTCTTTTGAAACTGACTTTATGTGCATTGCCTTTGGTCCATACAAATCTATCTTATGATTTTAGGTATGTTAAGTTATTAAATCAAATTTATTAAGTTATAGATTTACAATTTACTTATGAATACAATTTTTTAAATGTGATTTGCAGTGTTGTAAATATTTTATAACATAATTTCTACGTTAATTATTTGAGAAAATCGCGGCTTCACCTTTTTTATGTACATGTTTCTATCCACATAACGTACCAAAGATCGCTTACTTCGTATTAACTTCGTGAATACGTACAAAAGTTCTAAAGTGTAAGTGATTTAATGAAATGATATTGTTGTTAGTGTCGACGGGAAGCGAACAAAATCTTAAATACAAAGAACTGTTATCTGGGCGTATTACAAAAGTAAACAAACGAGTAAAAGCTAAATTTTTATTTAATATATATATATATTTTGTAATTAATTATTAACGAGCAAATGTTGATTATACTATTTTCGATTTTATACATCCTCCCTCTTAGGTAATGGAACAAGGAACAAAGTTAATAATGAAACATCCAAAGGTAAAAGCGAAGCCGCTAAGAATAAAGCAAATAAACCGGAAAATGTTAGTGTTAGCGATTTACCATTTGATCGTCAAGTTGTTGCTACAAAATTGGCTGCTGCCTTAGTTTTTGAAGGACGAGAGGATGTATCTACTAAAGATATGGATAAATTGATATTCTTATTCCTTTTATTGGTAAAATTATCGAAAGAAAAGCGTGAAACCGAAGGATACCCTTTAGAAATGACAAATGTTCTATCACAATTGGGTATATTATATGTACCAAATAAAAAAACTGCTGCTGCATTGGCTGCTTTACCAGCACTTGTCGAAGAATTAATGGATAATAATGACTCTAGTGCTGCAATTACCTCTCATGTACGCGACCAACAAGATGATGATGAGGCTTCAAATGAGACACCTGAAAAGGAGGCTAAGAATACCAGTGACACCAGTGGCAATATGTTGGAATCATTAACCGATTCAGATTTGCAAACATTATTACAAAATTTCAAACATCTATCAACCGAAGAGCAACACCATTTGATAGCACATTTGAAGAAATTAGAAACAGCTGATCCATTGCGTGTTGAGAAATTAAGAAAATTCGTAAATATAAATGATGTTGCTGATGCTGCTGTATCATCGCCAGCTGCAAGTGCAAGTAAATCAAATGCACGTGAAAGATCACGTACACGTGATAGCCGTTTTGATGACTCACCCGTCCGTAGCAACAGTAAAAGTCGTAGTCATTTGTCTGATGAAGATAGCAATGATCAGCGTGACCACCGTGCTAGTGGTGGTACTGGTGGTGCTGGTGTTACGAATCCAAATAAATTTAGTCTTGATGATGAAGATGAAGATGACGATTACAATGTTGATGATGTATTTAGAGCAGCATTCCGTAAAGTAAGCGACAATAATGCTAATCACGTCATTGCACGTCATGCACGTCAATCCAAACAGTCAGATGCAAAAATATCGCAATATGATTCAACAAAACAAATGGCACCAGCGCCAGAACCCATTATACCAGTATCGTCATCACCAAATGCTTTAACATTCAATCGTGCTGGTTTGAATATTTCACTAAGTGATACACAGAATTTAATAGCTAATCTAATGGGTTCACTACAACAGAGTAATGCTGGTCAAAAACCGATTGCTCCTCTGGGCAACCACAACGCCACCAAGAATCCTAAAGAAGGACAATTTCAGCAGATACCGACACATTCAAGTGCACAACAACCACAGCCTCAAATACAAAAAACACAACCAATACCACCACAACCAATAATGCCACCCTCAAATATGCCATTCTTTCCACCAACACAACAACCACCGACACTTCAAGGTACGAATGGTGGTTATAATCAAATGGGTAGTGGTTCAGGCGGCTTCAATCAAATGGGTATTGGTAGCGGTATGAATAATCAACCGTTCTATAATCCAAACGGAATGGGCTACAATAATAACAGTAATAATAATAATAATGGCATTGGAGGTGGGTATGGGGGATATCAGCAGCAATGGGGTATGGGCGATAATCAGCAATACGGTATGCAAAATTTTATGGGTTCTCAGCAGCAGCCACCGAATCCTCAGCAGCAGATGGGCGGATATAACATGTATGGCCAAGGTGGCCGCTAATTTTCGTTATCAATAAATACAGGATTTGCTTGGAGCGTCATACGTCTTTTGGATATTTGTGGGTATGTATGCATATAAATTTTAATGAATTCTTCAGGGACCGGAAATGATTTAATTATGCATTTCAACTAGTTAAAGAAAATTCAGAAAATGTAGTGACGTCTCTTCCAGTATATATTATACTAGTTTTATACGCCGTATTACAGCGCTACATTAATTGAGCTTGTTGTTGTGTAAGAAAGTGTACACTTTTAATTAATTATTTTTTGAAGTGTATGTATCGTTCTGCAAACGAAAAAATGCTCATAAAGTAGTAACAGTTACTTTTATACTTTTTTTTTTATTAGCATAGATATTAATGTCAATGACGGGTAACGACATTTTATCAATTAATTCGTTTCTGTCCATTTGACCGAACTTTTCTGGAGAGACTCGACAAAGAGTTTTGTATCACGGTTTTATTGAGTTTCAGCAACGCCGTTCGCCACAGTTTTTTTTACTTCAGTAATAGGCCTCCCAAAAGTAACCTAAGAATCCTAACAGCTATACTTACAGGACATTTTAGATTGCACAGCCAAATGCAGAAACTGGGCATACTATCGAATAACACATGCTGCTTTTGTGGTCGATCATCGGAGACGGTGGACCATATCCTCCTGGAATGTGACGCAATCACAAGACGCAGCGCTAAGTTTATGAGCTCACCATGGCCAGAGCATTTCCACATTCAATCTCTCAAGCTAAGAGAACTTCTAGGGTTCATCAAGGAAGTCGGCTTGGATGAGGTGCTGTGAAGGAGACGAGGGCACAATAGACCAATGGTGGCAGTGCAATCCTTAAGAAATTATCTATCTATCTATTTATCTACTTCAGTAACGGCGCGGATTTATGCCCGCATTCACAAATACATAGCTTGCCAAATCAGAACATTTTCTACTACCGCGCATCTACTGATCACTTTGGGAGGCCACTTGTTGGCTTTTTCTTCATTAAGCCACCTTCCTTGAAGCGCAAAACCAATCTTCGGACAGTGTCTTAGGATGATATTGTGAGTTTTGCCAGGTTTTTGAAAGTAACATTCAATTCGTTCGTATTAATTTTTGACGTTGTTGAAGGCTTGACTTCAGAAGCTTATATAATTTCATGGCTCAATTATATGGTTGGCTCATCTCATCATCTGATTTTATTTATTTCATTGCATGCTTGATGGGATTGTCAAAAGGAGATGGCAAAATCAAAATGAAGCCAACACATTGGCAACATCTTCTTACACATACAAAAACTGCTAAGTTTTATCTTTTCATTCCATACCATTCGCACCAACACCAATACACAGATTTTGACAATTTGAACAGACATATTTTGTTATTGTACAGATGAGCCAACCATATAGTAGTTGAACCGTGTATAATTTTAAAAATTTCATGAAACTCCTACTCAAAAATAATGTATTCAAATCATACTGTGTCATTACTAAAACACTTAAATGTAGTTATAAATTTGCATAAGTTTCTGTACCAGTCTTGTCTGTTTATAGCCCGTCCGAACTAGCTGACTTCCAAGTCTTATGTATTTAAAATGAGAGCAAAATGGCGCCCGAATTAAGGGCATGGTGTCAAACCACAAAAGAAAAAAGAAGAACTTTTAAAAATAATCCTACTTTTGAATTTAACTCATTCCAATCATTACGGTCCCAGAAACTGTTTGATAATACTTAAAATTTGTTTAACACGTGTATATATCATATATTTTCAGAAAGTACCCACAACAGCTACAGTAAATCTATGCATCTAAGTATATAAAACTGAATTACATACATATATGGACTATACAAAAAAACTTTGAGACAACAATTTTACTTGAGTATAAAAGTGTTTAAAAAACTGTAAAAGCATAACTCTAATTAGTAAAAAGCTTACATACATAAGTATGTATGTAATATTATATTGAATTAATTATATAACATCGGATATTTTTATGTAGTCTGATATATAGGGCCCGTATTACGTCTCAAGATCTGTGATCGAACCTCAGTTTTTAAAACACAATATGTCTGAGATGCTGGATTGGATTAATGACATATGTGAACTAGTGACAAATTGTACTCGTTAGGTCCATAAATTGTTATAAATTTTAGGAAGTAGTTTAACAGTTGCATAGGTATCGTTTGAGTGAAAATGGTTTTCAGTCACTGATCGTAAAACGTAAAACGGGCCCAGATTTGTGTCCAATATTTTATCTTTTATTTTTTGTAAAATTATTCTCGCTACAGTTTTCGGTGAAATTTAGGCGTAAAAAACGCTATCACAAAAATAACTTTTAAAATGGGTATTTTTTTAAGTTAGTTGCGCTTCAATAAATATTTTTATCTCTAAAATGTATTTTTAATTTTACTTTATCAACCCATTTCTGACTTTTTTACGTCTTTTAGACTGTGCTACATACATAAATATTGAAGAGAATCGATAAAATTTTTTAAATTTTCAGCTTTATATATTTAAATTTTTTTGTAAATTTACGATATCGTGAAGTTATTGTCAGAGTTACTACGATGTATGCTCTAAAAAAATTACGTTACGTGTTAAACGTAATACAATGGAAAAAAACTTACAACTGTGAAGCATTTACATAAGTACGGTAAGTAATGTAACTTGAAATGTGTGTGTATATTAGACTGGGTCGATTTATATACCGATATCGCGCCATCGATGTTTCGATAGAATTTGGGCTCAGGTAAAAAAGTTCCACTACGCATACCCAAAAAAAATAATTTTCGATCCTGCGAAATTTAATTTTTTTTTACTTTTTTTCGACTTTGATTTTTAAGGTTTTTTTCATGACCTACTAAAAAATTTTCATTTGATTGTAAAATTTTCCAAATTTTCCGACCCAAAAATGTGCGCTAAAAACTTTGGCGATAACAGTTTTTTGGGTCATGAAAAAAACCTTAAAAATTAAAGTTGAAAAAAAGTCAAAAAAGTGAAATTTCACAGGCTCGAAAATAATTTTTTTGGGTATGCGTAGTGGAGCTTATTTTTCCTGAGCCCAAATCCTATCGAAAAATCGATGGCGCGATATCGGTTAACTTTCGTCCATACAAATCGACCCACCCTAGTGTGTATATTAGAATGCCTCACGAACACGAAAAAAATGTTTTTTTCCATCGGCATTACTAAGTACCTCTTTTATTAGAGCACCCTCAATTATCGTCATAACTTTCTGTAATATTTGGATAATTGTTTTTAAGCTAACTAAATATTATAAATGTGGAATATAAGTGGCGGGGTTAGGCATTTGAATTGTAACCAGCTTGATATCACATAAACGGTTCAAAAACACTGCGCTATATCCATTTTAGGCGCGACATCCAGATCATAAGAAAACAATCAAGAAATTTTTAACGTGTAAAGATCTTTGCTCACGGTATGGGGAATCCTGATTGTAGGCATAAGGTGTAAACTGTAAGCGTAGGCGCACGTCACCTATAAATTAAAGTATAAGAGCATATGATATATTTTTGTGGTGTGATGGTAGCGTACCACACCGAAGATTCTGGGTTCACGCCCCGGGAAAAGCAACATAAAACATTTTAGAAACAAGTTTTTTCAATTAGAAGAACATTTTTTTTAAGCGGCGTAGCCCTTCGGCAGTGTTTGGCAAGCACTCCGAGTGTATTTCTGCCATGAAAAGCTTAGTGAAAACTCATCTGTCTTGCAGATGCCGTTTGGATTCGGCATGAAACAAGTAGGTCCGATCCCGCTAATTTGTAGGAAAAAATAAGAGGAGAAAAAATAATAAGTCGCATATTGGAAGAGAAGCTCGGCCTTTAATCTCTTCGGAGGTTATCGCGCTTTACATTTATTTATTTTTTAAGTGCACGAAGAGATGTATACACGTTGCCGTTTTGTTGGAAAAAAGAGCGAGATATGTAATAGGAAACATGAGCAAATTCATGATTTCTATTACTGCTAACTACACAAAGTATTTACAAAAACAAAGCACGTGATTAGGTATTCAGGTTTAAGTTGAAACTTTTTCTTTTACAAATTTGTTACATTTATATGAAACTAGCTTTACCAGAGGCGCACGTTGTAACGCCCGATATCGAATGGATGTTGCGTTATTTTTTCTGTTTTGTTTGTTGATAATTTAATTTATTGTTCTGTAAATTGTTACCGCTGATGATTGTTGCTTGGATTACATTCCAAATGACTGGTGAGCCAATTTTCAAAGTTGATATATGCGCAGGCATTCCTTTTGGTTCTAAGGAGTATAGAAATTCATTTGGATAATTCACAATTTTATCTTCATCTGTAACTGTGTCGATCGATTTATATTTCGTCACTTCACCAGGAAATTGATTTTGAAAGCGATCATTGATTTTGTTAACATGATCATTTTTGGGAGCTAAGATAGTTCTTTCGCATAGCCAAAAAACAATAACATTAAAATTTAAAATTCTTAATTCTGAAATATGAAAAACTTTCGTCTTGATCGAAGGAACCTCGAGCCAAAATTTGGTGATGATCGAAGTATAGCAAACACGTTTTCATAGGGAACACACACGCAGTATTTGATTTTTATAGAAGATGTAGATAGACTGAAGCTAAACAATTTTTTTAACAGCGGCAGATTACTAAACGTCCAAAAGGCATAACAGCTAAACTCAACAATGCAGTCAAACTTTAGGTGTTAAAATAACTTAAGTTTCTACGGCAGCCATAGTTTTCCCCATTCCACATTTTACTGGAGGTTTTAGGACTTAACGTCACATAGCTCCTTACCAATTTTAATTATCCTACCATTACGACATCCAGATATATGCAGTATAATATATTCCATTTGTATGGGATGTGCCACGCCCCCTTTTCCCCAATTCCATATTTTCTTGGTGGTGTTAAGGATTGACCTCATATAACTCCTTACTGAATTTCAATGTTCTTGGCATGTATACCTTGAAAGTTATGCAGTACCAAAGATTCCATTTGAATGGGAGGTTCCACGCCCCCTTTTTCCCAATTCCGCCTTTTCTTGGTGGTGTTAGGAATTGACCTCATATAACTCCTTACTGAATTTCAATGTTCTGGCATGTATTCCTTCAAAGTTATGCATTACTAAAGATTCCATTTGTATGGGAGGTGCCACGCCCCCTTTCTCCAAATTCCGCATTTTCTTGGTGGTGTTAGGGATTGACCTCATATAACTCCTCATTGAATTCCAATGTTCTGGCATGTATACCTTCAAAGGTATGCAGTACCAAAGATTCCATTTGTATGGGAGGTGCCACGCCCCTTTTATATATCGAAATTATGTTTAGCCCAAAACCTTCCCGTTGATCGAAGGAACCCATTACCAAAATTTGGTGATGATTGATGTGTGGGAAATACGTTTCCATAGCGAACACACACACACACAGAATTTGATTTTTAAATATATATGGCTAAACCGATTTGGGATTTCAAAATCAACTAACCATCATCTTTCCTTCCTGTATCTTTCCTAAAAATTTCATGGCAATCTGTCGAGCTGTTCTCGAGTTATGGAGTGACAATCAAAATGTACACTTCTTTTTATATATATAGATAGATACTAGCAGACCGTGCAGATATTGTTCCGACCTAACTTTGGTCTATCTGCATAACATTTAAAAACTGTTTACCCCTTACTCTCCATTCTCCTCTCTTTCCCTTTTCTCTATCCTTTTATAGACTCATATCTCTGAGTTTCTTTCTCCCTCTTCGTCATTTCCATGTCTTCTTTTCACTCTAGCTCCCTCTCCCTCCCCCGCACCATCTTTCCATATCTCTCTATCTTCGTCTAACTCTAACTTCTTTCTTCTACCCTCGTTTTTGTATTATTCTCCATCCCTTATTTGCAGTTCTAGTCCCAGAGGGTTGTAATTATATTTGAACGCGGATTCATAAAAAAATATACAATTTTTCTAAAAAAAAACTAAAAAATAAGGGATGCCCCACCCTTAATATTTCTAGGTATGAAAAATAGATAAGATCCGATTCTGAGCCTTACTCAATATACGCACAAAATTTCATGAGAATCGGTCGAGCCGTTTCGAAGGAGTTCAACCACAAACACTGTGACACGAGAATATATAAGATATGATACAGTATAAACAAAGAAAATAAAATAAAATGAAATAATACCTGCAAACAATGAAAATATATAATGAAATGAAATAACACAAGATATTTTAAAACAGATTAGGATAGAACAAAATAAAATAAGTTAAAATAAAATGAAATGAAATAAAATAAACAAAATTTAATTACATGAATAAAATGAAATAGAGTGAAATAAAAAAAAATTAATAAAGTTAGATAAAATTAAAAAAAAATAGATAAAAAAATAAGTAAATAGGATAAAATAAAATAATATGAAACAAAATAAAATTTAAATTAAATAGATTTTTAATAGCCGAGCTATCGGTTTGTTATCAAAAAGTTATCAATTTATCATCAAAAAGTTTTCGATTTGCTATCGGATTGTTACCAATTTCTTATCGTAGTGTTATCCATTTGTTATCAGAAGATTTCAATTTTGTTTCCAAAACTTATAGATCTGTTATCGGGTCTTAACAATTTTTTATCGGCATGTTGTCGATTTGATATCGAAAAGTTTCCGATTTCGTTATCAAAAATAGATCCATTTGTTATCGAAAAGTTATATATTTCGATTTGTCAACGACGACCCATCGATTTGTTATGAAACAGATTCGATAAAACTTAAGTACAAAATCGATGACACAAGCCCGAAACTATTTGTTTCTGGTAAAGTAATTTTGTCGTGGTTTAAGTATCTTTACGCATCGAACTACACAAGTACTTTATTTTCTCCTTGCTAGCCAAACTTGAGCTTTTTCCTGAAAATATGTATTTTTCTTTTATATTACTGTGCATGAAACAATTCAAATGGGCAAATGTTTCTTGGGCATTTCTCGACAATTTCTTCAAGGGTCCAAGAAATGCTTAAGAAATACTTGCAGGCTTAAAGGGGAAATAGATATTTTCAAATAAAAAATATTCAAGTTTGGCCTACGTGAACGACGGCAAAACGAAGCACCTGCGTTTATTTGCGAACCAGTATTAATGCAAACAACACAACAAATGCTACTTCGGATTGAGTAGTAGGCATTTTAAAAGTAAAGTCCTCTCCGTAAACGAAAATAATGCTCAGCAAGTCATCTATCGTACCCATATTGCGAATGGGAAAAGATGATCCTACCAATAACTTATTCTTGGCGGGACCCGCCAGTGGAAACAGAGGAAGAGGGCAGTCCCAGTTCCGCAGGAAGAACCATGTGGGAAACGATGCAAGTTCCCTTGGTGTGAGCATTGAAGAGTTCGTTGAGATTGATTTGTTATTAATAACGGGTACTTATACTTAGATTATGTTAAATGTTAAGTCAATATTTAAAATTTGGAAATAAACTGATACACTTTTAGCATAATATACACTTAAATCCCTGGCAAAGTTGACATATCCATATCCATATAAAACATCTGATCCAACCAACCTTATGGACATCAATGTAATTGGCTTATGGTGCCATAACCATACCATAGCCAACCAATTGGTTTTCGGTTTTACGCCATATCCATAACCTAAAAATATTTGAGTTGGTGAATTTATTAACTTTTTGTATATTTTATTTGTGGTTTTGGATACGTTACGACTAAGAGACTTATTTTTTGTGGAATATGTTTGTAATTCTTTACGCTTTCGTCATTTTTATGAAAATTTCACAATTTTTAGGTTAATGGGCTAATTAAACTTCCTTAACCTTAACGCCATAGTTTTTAACCATACCCATATCCATAACCATCTCCAATGTGATAGATTAATGGTGCCTTAACCTAAAAATCGTGAAAATTTCATAAAAACGAAGAAAACGCATAAAATTACAAACATATTCCGCAAAAAATAAGTCTCTTAGCCATAACGTATCCAAAACAATGAATAAAATCTACAAAAAGTTATTAAATTCACCAACTCAAATATTTTTAGGTTATGGATATGGCGAGAAACCAAAAACCAATTGGTAGGCTATGGTATGGTTATGGCGTTAGCGTTATGGTATGGCACCATTAATCGGTTACATTGATTTCCATAAGGTAGGTTCGATCAGCTGTTTTATCTGGTTATGGTTTTATGGTTATAATTTAATTAATTGGCCCTTAAGGCACCAATAACTGGTGCCAATTGATATGGATAAGTAAAAATATGGTTACGACTATGGCGTCAACTTTACCAGACCCCTTATACCAATTTCAATAATGGGAAAACGGCGAACACAATTTTTTTGATACGTTGCAAACATGTTTCCGCCAGTTAAGTGATAAAAATCTTGTTTTATAAACGGCGAGTTGAGCCAACTTCCAAGGAAAAGAAACTTTTATATTATTTTTCACACTTGACTATATATAACAGGGTCACATTGAGATGAAATGCAGAAAGAAGATTGTGCTAACGCTACCGTGACTTAGCTACAAGCAATTAGGGAATAGTGTGTAATTAACTAGTATTTATCTAGTATTATTAACAATTTTTATTTAGTTGATATTTTGAAAAGTTATTTTTATTAAATGAAAATATTTTAATTTTTTGATAATTAACAATAAACAATATTATGATAATAAATTTTAAAATATAAATCGTAATTTTTTTAAATTTATTTATAGTATTAAATTTTCTTTTTTTTTGATTGATTCAAACATTTTCATTTTAAAAAGGTAACAAAATTATTTTTAAATATTGAAATGTTACAAGTAGAAAACAAGTTAAAGTATTAAAATAAATAAAGTAAATAACTAAATTATAACCCCTCCACAGAAACGAAATATTTATTTTTTAATGTTAATTTACAGTGTACTTATATTGATTACTGTAAGAATTTTGTGCTGTATACATATGGGGTATTCCATCCCATTTCGACCAATTTTGAACCCGATCCCTTTAGAATTGGCTGAAAGTTTGTATTCTTTTTCTAGCTTACGAAAGACGTTTTTCAGTAGTTTTTCAAATTTTTTCATCCAACTCAGAAAAGGTTATGAATTTAAAAAAAAAACACCGTTTTTGTTTTCAAAATGCTATAACTTTTTCAAAACTTGACCGTTTGGGATCTTTTTTTTTTTTTTTAAATTTGTTTTTAAATGTACTTTTCGGAAAAAATTCAAAAAAAATTTTAAAGTTTTTTTTTGTAATTTTTCAGTTTTTCGAGATTTTTCGAATTTCGCCTTTGTTTTTTCTCATAAAAAACTTCAATCAATTCTGCAATCATCCCCACTAATCCCGGAGTGGGCCGAGAATTTTTTATTTTTTTTTTTTTATTTAATTGATAAAAAAAACCTTAAAATTTTTGTGGAATTTTTTCCGAAAAGTACATTTAAAAACATATTAAAAAAAAAAAAATGATCCCAAACGATAAATTTTTGAAAAATTTATAGCATTTTGAAAATAAAAACACCGTTTTCCAACTCAAAATAAGTTTTAAATATTTTGAAAAAAAAATTTTAAAGTTTTTTTTTTTTGAATTAAATAAAAAAAAAAAAAATCTCGGCCCACTCCGGGATTAGTGGGGATGATTGCAGAATTGATTGAAGTTTTTTATGAGAAAAAAAGGCGAAATTCGAAAAATCTCGAAAAACTGAAAAATTACAAAAAAAAAAAAACTTTAAAAATTTTTTAGACATTTTTCCGAAAAGTACATTTAAAAACAAATTAAAAAAAAAAAAGATCTCAAACGGTAAATTTTTGAAAAAGTTATAGCATTTTGAAAACAAAAGCGGCGTTTTTTTTTAAATTCATAACTTTTTTTGAGTTGGATGAAAAAATTTGAAAAACTTCTGAAAAACGTCTTTCGTAAGCTAGAAAAAGAAGAAAAACTTTCAGCCAATTCTAAAGGGGTCGGGTTCAAAATTGGTCGAAATGGGATAATACCCCATATATATTGAACTTTTTTTTTTGATTGTTAGAATTTTGAGAAATGTACTGAGAATGTGTTTATGTAATTGTGTTAAGTTTACTTTGGCATTGATGTAAATACCTAATCTTTTGATGCTTTTGATGATTCAATGTCTTTATATATTTTATTCTCTCAGTGTTGTTATTGTTGTTAGTGTTTACTAATTGTAGTAGTTTTTATGTGGATTAATATTAGGTTGTTATTGCTATGGTATGTTGTTGATGTTAAAAATCTCTTCATAGCTGTGCGTGAAATATTGTTATTTATAATGATGCGATTGGAGAACCTAGGATGAGGTTGAATGATAGTAAATGGCAACTTTGTGTGCACAAATTACTCAAAAATTAAATACTTTTATTATGCAGAATATATGTTCAATATATAATTGTACTCTGCATAATGTATGTCCAAGTTGTTGATAGAGAATGAAAAGTTTAATCTTTTATTCGTTTGAGGGTGTTATGAATTTATCATTGATTGTGTCATGTTAATAGGTATATTGTTGAGTTTTTAATATGATTTACATTTCAATGTGAAATATTGATATTTAGGAAAATATTTCGTTAAAATTGATTTTTAAAAAATTTTTTGAGATTTTTAAAATTGGAGAAATTTATTTGATTTTTAAAAATCAAAATTATTTCTTTGTTTTGTAGTGTATTGTGTTATTTTCGAATTTAAAATAAGGTTATTGTTTAAATATGAATTTATTTGTATTGCGGAGTTTGTATGTCTGTTGTTGTAAAATATCTTATATGTGTAGATGATAAATATTCTTGCATATAAACTGGAGAAGAAGTGCACATAATTCAAATGTACTTGATTAAACTATAATTTAGAAAAAGCAATTACATTTTTGTATATATGTTTGTTTTAATGGTGTGTTCAATTTATACTTACTATTAAGAATTCATGAGCTTAACACCGGCTTATAATAATTGAATATTCAATTATTATGTTTTTCTAAGAGAAACTGAAAAGAAAGAAAGAAACATTTACTGGCATATTGCGATGGTACCATTTCGAAAACCGCCACGAATTCATCCTCAGGCAATTTCGTAATGTTATCAAAGGTTTCACCGAGATTTAATAATTTTATCAATAATTTGTATTAAAATATAAATTGAATATTTTGTTTGTAATTCGGCTTAATGAAAGATTTAGAAAATATGGACTACTAGCTTTACCCGGCGTACGTTGTGACGCCCGAGATCGAATGAATGTTGCGTTATTTTTTCTGTTTTTTTTTTTGATAATGTAATTTATTGTTCTGTAAATTGAATTTAATTTTGTACGCATGTTTGGTGAAATATTCGTTTAAAACATTTTATTATTGTATCTTATTGTAATGCATGTAGGTACACATTAGTTTTGGTTTATTCGTTCGGTGCAAAGATAAACAAATTTTTTGGTGTTCCAACTCTAGAGCAAGCAACATATAGCTTGCCATGGGAAAAGCACGGACTCTAAATTTAAGCCTCCAACAGTAAGCGATTGTCCTTGTGCTTTGTTGATTGTAATTGCAAAAGCAAGGCGTACAGGAAACTGTAAGCGCTTAAAATTGAATGGCAAATCTGTTGGAATCATTGGGATTCGTGGTATGAGCACATCTTCACCTTTGCTTTTACCGCTGATGATTGTTGCTTCGATTACATTCGGCATTAATTTCTAAACGCAAAGTGTGGTTCCATTTCACAATTTTCGTTGGTTTAATTCCGAAGAAGCATGATTGGTGAGCCAATTTTCAAAGTTAATATATGCGCAGGGATTCCTTTTGGTTCTAAGGAGTTTAGAATTTCATTTGGATAATTCACAATTTTATCTTCATCTGTAACTGTGTCGATCGATTTATATTTCGCCACTTCACCAGGAAATTGATTTTGAAAGCGATCATTGATTTTGTTAACATGATCATTTTTGGGAGCTAAGATATGTAGTTCTTTCGCATAGCCAAAAAGCAATAACATTAAAATTTAAAATTCTTAATTCTGAAATATGAAAAACTTTCGTCTTGATCGAAGGAACCTCGAGCCAAAATTTGGTGATGATCGAAGTATAGCAAACACGTTTTCATAGGGAACACACACGCAGAATTTGATTTTTATAGAAGATGTAGATAGACTGAAGCTAAACAATTTTTTTAACAGCGGCAGATTACTAAACGTCCAAAACGCATAACAGCTAAACTCAACAATGCAGTCAAACTTTAGGTGTTAAAATAACTTAAGTTTGTACGGCAGCCATATTTTTTCCCCATTCCACATTTTACTGGAGGTGTTAGGACTCAACGTCACATAGCTCCTTACCAATTTTCATTATCCTACCATTACGAAATCCAGATACATATATGCAGTATAATATATTCCATTTGTATGGGAGGTGCCACGCCCCATTGCCCAATTCCATATTTTCTTGGTGGTGTTAGGGATTGACCTCATATAATTCCTTACTGAATTTCAATGTTCTGGCATGTATACCTTGAAAGTTATGCAGTACCAAAGATCCCATTTGTATGGGAGGTGCCACGCCCCCTTTTTCCCCATTCCGCATTTTCTTGGTGGTGTTAGGTATTGACCTCATATAACTCCTTACTGAATTTCATTGTTCTGACATTTATACCTTCAAAGTTATGCAGTACCAAAGATTCCATTTGTATGGGAAGCGCCACGCCCCTTTTATATATCCAAATTATTTTTAGCCTAAAACCTTCCCATTGATCGAAGGAACCCATAACCAAAATTTGGTGATGATTGAACTGTGGGAAATACGTTTCCATAGCGAACACACACACACACAGAATTAAATTTTTATATATATAGATTTAGAAATTTTGAACAAAACAGCTCACCAAATGTTGAGGATAGGCATATTATCTTTTAATGTAATGTCGTTTGCAAGTCACTGTGAGGTTTTTGTTATATCTTGTATAAGTGATAGTCACGTGATTTTTTTTTGTTTCTAACTGCAATTTTTTTGCTTCACAAACCTCTAACCTGTTTTGATATTTCTGTTGTTCATTGTACCGCTCTAAGTGCTGTTGGAGTATATTGAAGGCTTCTTTCTTCCTTTTGGCACTTTCAGCCTCACTTACTTAATTCACTCGTAATTTTAAAAGTTCCTCGAATTTAGTAATAGTTTCAGTACTACAAACTGAGTTTATGGTATTGTAGAAAATTTGTTTGGGATCTATTTTAGTAAAATCTTGAACGCAATCTTGGGGCAGAAATTGGCACAGGTTGTTAATTTGAATATTGAATTCAGTAATAGCTGCTATATAGTGGTTTTGTTTTTTTTAAGCCTATTTTGTAAATGGACTTATCACTTCTAGGAAACTGTCGTTCAAAAACTGTTGATTTGCCGAAGGCATCACGTAATATTTCAACTTTCACAACTCTCCTGACAGGATCGCAAATGTAATTAACTAGTATTTATCTAGTATTATTAACAATTTTTATTTAGTTGATATTTTGAAAAGTTATTTTTATTGAATGAAAATATTTTCAGTTGTATTTTCATTTTTTGATAATTAATAATAAACAATATTATAATAATAAATTTATAAAATATAAAATATAATGCCTATATGATCATTGTGAATCAAACTAAGTGTGACATCTTATCTGTCAACTGCCTGACAGGTAGTTCAATATGGCTACTTTTTAGCGTTTTGACAGGTGTTCAATATGGCGGCGCATAGGGCCGGCTATCTTCAGCGGGTGATAGAAAGATATACAGAATGAGACAGCGATAGTCAATTACAAATTAGGTGATCCAATCACTTTGGAATTTTGACGTCTATGGAGAATATATCACACTTAGTTTGATTCACAATGTATATGACACTACTTTATTTTGTCTTGGATTCCAAGCTAGAAAAACTGATGAAACTTTATCGGAACTTCAAAATACAAAAACAATTTCTACCATGAGAAAATGAGACCACTATTCCCCCCAAAATTAGTGAGTTTGCCATGTTTTTGTTTATGTTTTAAATTTTATTTTTTATTAAAATTTTTTAACAATAAAACAATACAAATAACACGGGAAAATGATTTCGGTCTCTGATGGTTCACTTTTTTAACAAGAAAGTTTATTTTAGTTGTGTTTTTATGCACAAACTTCTCAAACTAAAAATAAAATTTTCATTTGTCAGAAAAAATTAAGAAAAAATGACCGAATGTCAAAAAATCCTATCGAAATACAAACTGGCTCGTTTGTTTTTAGTGAATGAACTAGGTTGTATTTTTCTTGTATTTCGTTAGTTTTTGAAATATAGTTTACAAACTTACACCAGTACTGAAACAGTATTAGGGGGGAAGGCGACAAAAAATATAAGAGAAAATACAAGAAAAATACAGAGAAAATAAAGTAGTGTCATATAGGTATAACAAAGTATATTTATTACAAGTAAATAACCCTACATAGTGGTTGCAAATTTTACCACCAAAAGAACGAAAATGGCGACATGGTGACCAAAGTCCCGAGCATGCTTGGATTATAGAGGGTACAACCAGGGAGCAGGCTGCATCCGATCTCCCAATTGAAAACAATGGAATAGCTGCGTCTTCTAAAATCACTGAATCACTGTTTACTGAAGGATTTAATACCGTTGTTACAGCTAACAGAGCGCGGAATCCTCCAATATCATTAAACATACAAATGGAATACTTCCCAGATCCAATGTTAGCGAAAATCTGCAAAAAGGTGTGTATAAAATGTCATTCGTCCCTCTAACTAAGGGTTGGTAAGTGTAGCGAACTTCCCACAGCTGCGCAAGCAGCAAAAATTAACTAAAAAAAAAATAAAAATGAGTGAAATAATCCTGATAGTAACAGGAGGGAAGTAAGTATACATAGATCCCTAAAATAAAATTAAAAGTTCGTTCCCTCGATCTGTCGACATTTATAGTATTAATTTTGATAACCTTGCAATTATTGGATAATTTTTGATGCATGGTATTATCAGTCTATGTATTTCCAAAGAATCATTCTTGCGAATAAATAATACTTTGGGCTTGGCAGGCAATTTAAAAGTATACTCCTCTCTCGGCAAACGAAAATCATGCTCAAATCGCTTATCATACCCACCCGACTACGTGGTGCAGAAGCATGGACCATGACAACATCAGAGGACGCGGCTCTGGGATGTTCGAGAGAAAATTTCTTCCAAAGATTTATGAACCTATAAGCGTTGGGGATGGCGAGTACGGAAAAATATTAAATGATGAGCTGTACTAGCTATACACAGACATCAACATAGTTCCGAGAATTAAAACACAGCGGCTACGCTGGCTTGGCCATGTTATGCGAATGAAGGATGATGCTCCGCCTAAGAAAGTATTTTTATCGGAATCCGCGTATGGGAGCAGAGGAAGATGGCGGTCCCCATTCCTCTGGAAGGAAAAATAAATTATTATTCAGAAATATTGCCTTAGAATTGTCAACTAAGTGTCTAAGGACCGCTTTTTCAATATCTTTTTAACACTACCGTATTAGTTTCTGACAAAAATTGCCAATTAATCTGTGAAATAAGCTCAGATATTCCGAGTGCCGTTATCTCAACCTTCGAAAACCTGACAAATAAGTTGTGATAAAAGTGCTTAACCGGGCATTGCGAACAGTTTTAAGTGTACTAAGAAAAATCTATATTGATTCGACTTCTAACTTAAGTTTACGTCTGTATAAAGGGCCTGGCAAAGTTGACGCCATAGTCGTAACCATATTTTTACTTCATCGTATCTATTATCAGTTATAGGTGCCTTAACCTAAAAATCGTGACATTTTGATAAAAAATAAGAAAGCGCAGAAAACTTCAAATGGATTCCACAAATCTTAGTATCTTAGTCAAAATATATCCAAAACAATAAATAAAATATGCAAAAAATTAATAAATTCACGAACTCAAATATTATAGGTAATGGATATGACGAAAAACCAAAAACCAATTGGTTGGCTATGGTAGGGTTATGGCTAGGGTACCACTGACCAATTACATTTATTTCCATAAGGTTGGTTGGATCAGCTGTTTTATATGGATATGGATATGTCAACTTTGCCAGGGCTTTAAGGGCCAATTAATGGTGATTTATAACCATAAAAACAGCTGATCGAACCTACCTTATGGAAATCAATGTAATCGATTAATGGTGCCATACCATAACGCTAACGCCATAACCATACCATAGCCAACCAATTGGTTTTTGGTTTCTCGTCATATCCACAACCTAAAAATATTTGACTTGGTGATTTTAATAACTTTTTGTGGCTTTTATTTATTGTTTTGGATACGTTATGACTAAGAGATTTTTTTTGTGGAATATGTTTGTAATTTTTTGCCTTCATTTTTATGAAATTTTCACGATTTTTAGGTTAAGGCACCATTAACCGATCACATTAGATATGGATATGGGCATGGTTACGGCTATGGCGTTAGGGTTAAGGAAGTTTAATTAACCCTTTAAAGCTGATCTACAAATCTTATGGAAATCAATGTAGTTATTCAATGATGCCATAACCTAACGCCCTAACCATAACCATACCTTAACAACCTATTAGTTTTTCGCCATATCCATAACCTATAAATATTTCATTTCGTGAATTCATTCACTTTTTGAATAACTTATTTGTTGTTTTGGATACGTTTTGACTAAGTGACTTATTAATTGTAGAATTTATTCTCAATTTTCCCTGTTATTATCCCTTTTCTTATGAAATTGGCACATATTTTAGGTGAAGGCACCAATAAACGATTGTAATTGATATGGATACGTAAAGATATGCTTATGAAAATGGCACGAATGATGTATGTTAATGTTAACTTTGCCAGGCCTTTTAAGCTGTTGCACAGAAAATTTCGATGACATATTTCTTAAGTGACAGCTGTCAATATAAGTCAAATAAGCATAATTGAGCCATATTAATAAGGTGTTTCACGCCATAGATTACGAACCATGTACCAGACATATACATAAATTTTAGAAATTCATTAAATTTTTTAATCATAATAAGCATACAATTATTTTTATTATTTTCTCTGGCTTAATCCAATTAATGGTAAGTACTTGGTAAATAATTGAGAATAACTTAAAGTATATGTAGCAGAGCAACGCAAAACAGTTATCCTGCTCCTGAAAATCGATGCGATCTCCGGGAGCCAGCGACTGTGTGTGTTTGCTGGCCATCGCATGTTCATCTCAATCAAACGGCTTCGTTAGATCTGGCAATGTCTCCTAATTCGTATCCAGCATATATTTGAAACAATTTAGTAGAAACTTCTTGTTCAGCAGTAGTTGACGCACAGAGTGCGCTTTGTCGAGGGGGCCTTTCTTGTCATTGCTAGATTGCGAGGGAGAAAATGAACCCGATACCGTATCGCTGATGACGGAAAACATTCAACGCGGCGAAGCACTATTAACATAACGGAAACCACATTCCGGCACTAGACTATAACGAATTGAGAATCACAAGATCCATGCTAAAGCATAACAGGGCTGGTTACAACGGACTGCTCGCAACACGGAAGCAAAGGGAGTATATTCGACTGTTATCCAAGAAGGAATTGGCGATTAGCAGACACGCCAATGTTGGCGGAACGTGAAAGAAATCTTTTTTTTTATCTAGGAACCAACATTAACAGAAAAACATCCAAGGAATCAAATGGTGATTTTGCCATTTTGCCCGGAAGGGTTAATGATAGAAGTTTTTGTGAAATTAGAATAAAACCAGCTTCTTAGCACAAAAATTCTTCCTCCCTACAAAGCTGGTTCTGCCAAAAATGAAGCTGGCCTCGAAGTGCCTGGGAACGAGTCATATTCTCAGCATAGCGCAAAATAAATATATTTAATTCAGTTTTGTAATGCGTGGTTAGCCCCAAAAATGCCAAAATATGGATTCGCATCTGCGTTCAGATTACTGTGCTCGACTAGCCCCAAATTCTTGGTGAGATGCCGTCTTGCATGCTGTCAAAGTAGGCTGCGGAGTTAGTTCTCCCCATTAACAAAATCTAAGCAACTCTCACGGTTTTAGAGCGTTCCACTCCATTATATACGGAGAATCCTTCACTGTTGCCTGAACGCAGTTTTGACTCAATCTTCCTGATTTTTGGGACTTACGCATCGCGAACCTTAACTGAATAAAACTTATTTTGCACTCATAAAAAAATATGAATCATGACCAATCGTTACCTGTTCAATTTATGTTTTTGTAATACCAGTTAGCGTGCGGTATCTCCAGAGACACTGTGCCGCTGCTATTGTAGTTTTCATGTTTATATTATCCCTCAATTCCGCGGAAGTTTCTGGCGTAGTTTTAAATATATTAAGAAGAGCCATGGTGACGATATTCCTATCAACGCGTACATTGGGGTTTCGTGGTCGTCCACTTCGAAAATGTGAGGATAAAGTCACCTATTCAATATATTTCGTCAATAATCTTTTTAAGGATATTGCATTGCGACGTACTCCGCCTACGATTTCCAAATGTTTCAGAATGTTAATCACAATAATTACAAAGTTTCGTTACGTAGCTGCAATGACCGTAGAAACGATGTAGGAGGGGAACACATTGTCGTCGGCTTTTTTTATGACCGTACGTGTATATTGGACTGCTGCAGTAGGATATATGTATAATGTATGCAATTTATTTGCCACCTCTGTACGTTATTAATTTGCAGCATACTTTTAGGAGCATTCTATAATAAAATTACTTCCGCTGCAGCTTCCTTTTAATTTATGGGCTCCTATTAAAGTATGCAGAGTTTTGCGAAATTTCGACGGTTTCTTTTAAGGAATTTTGTGAAGTAAAAACAATACGCTGAATACAGGACAAGCGTTAATGAATTTGTTCTTTAAGAACATGGAATACTTCGGTGCGATTCATACTGCGTTATGATGATTTACACTGACGTTGGAATCACAAGAAGCATGGGACTCTTGTAGTCGTTTGGGTGAACATTCGCCAGAAAATTTTCAAATAACTACGCCATACACAATACATAATTTCGAGGGTAAACCATCTGATTCGGTTCTTAATTTGATTAATTCTCTTCATCCGTGCTTCGCTCCATCCTCATCCTCTAACGGAAGTCCAAATATACAACTGGCAGTTTCAAAGATGGTTGAGGGCGACACCAATACAAATGAAATACGTTACGTACATATGTCGGGGAAATATTCTTGTTAGTAAGAGTTAAACTTATACCATTATTGGAATCAAAGTTGGGTATACTTCCGCTTTATGTACGAACTGGGTAGTGAACTCTAAGAAGATCGCTAACCGGTTCCAGTTCTTGGATGCCAAACCTTTTTCATAGTGTTTACGGACGTATCTCCTTATTAACCCGATGTGCGACGCTGCAGTTGCCTGTTTTGTGGACAATTTATTGAGATATATAGTAAAAAGAGAGAAACACAAAAAATAAATGCAACGAAATAAAAAAGGCAGGGAAAAAAGGAACTTGCATATTTACAGAAACAAGCAAGGATAAAATTTCAATCCTATCAAAGCATGATCAAATTATATTCAACTTCTGCAACGGATTTGCCACCGCTGTACGGTGTTAGTTTGTAGCATACTTTTAGGAGTATTGTATAGTGAATTTCTTCCGCTGTTGCTTTTAGTTTCTGAGCACCTATTAAAATATGCAATGTTTGCACAATATCGACTGTTGCAGTAGGATATATGTATAATGTATGCAATTTATTTGCCACCGCTGTATGTTATTAATTTTCAGCATACTTTTAGGAGCATTCTATAACGAAATTACTTCCGCTGCAGCTTCCTTTTTATTTCTGGGCTCCTAGTAAAGTATGCAGAGTTTTGCGAAATTTCGACAGTTTCTTTTAAGGAATTTTGTGAAGCAAAAACAAAACGCAGAATACACCACAACAGGACAAGCGTTAATCAAGTTGCTCTTTAAGCACATGGATGATGATTTATGATGATTATGATGATTTACACTGACGTTCGAATCACCTGATTTATCAGGTCCTGACTTCTTTTTATAGAGTTTTGGAAGCCGCGGGTCTACATCAAGAAGCATGGGACTCGTGTAGCCGTTTGGGTGAACATTCCATACACAATACATAATTTCGAAGGTAAACCATCTCATTCGGTTTTTAATTTGATTAATTCTCTTCATCCGTGCTTCGCATCATCCATATCCTCTAACGGAAGTCCAAATAAACAACTGACCATGTGTGGGGATGATTCTGGAGAAGTAGGAGTTTATCCTACGGCAATATTCAGATCGAAGTTGGGCCAAGGTGACGCGCGAGTACTTGGGGGGTATACTTTCCTCTTATGTAAGAATTGGGTAGTGTAGTCTAAAACGAAAGTTTACCGGGCATAACCCGCCTAAGAATTTACTTCGTCATAGTGTTTACGGATAGTATCCTTATTAACCTGAAAGACAAGGCTGCATCAATGAGTTGCTTGTTTTGAGGGTCAGATATCTATCTGGGAACTTAACAGTTTTAATTAACTTTGTAGTTTTAATCGGCAATTTATCGAAATCTGGCAGAAAGCTGGAGACTAACACAAAAAATAAATACAATGATTTAAAAAGGCAGGGAAAAAACGACTGCATATTTACAGAAACAAACAAATAAAGATAATAGTCGAATTCTATTAAAGCAAGATCAAATTATATTGTGCTCTTACAGTCGGATATATGTATAATGCATTCAACACCGCTGTACGATGTTAATTTGTAGCATACTTTTAGGAGCATTGTATAATGCAATTGCTTCCGCTGCCGCTTGTGTTTAATTTCTGAGCTCCTATTAAAAAGTGCAGTGTTTGCAAAATGTCCGGCATCTTAGAGAAAATGTTATTTAACAAATGTAAGCGGCAGTTATGCGGCAGTTACTCACGAACGTACGTACCAAAAACGTGTCAGCTGACACGACCTATCTTATGAGTGTGCAATGTAAACGAAAACTCACCGACGTGCAACGCCCGTACGTACGTAGCCCGGAACGTAGAAATCAAAACAATTTTGATTTTTTCCGTAATAACGTGTCAGCTGATCGCTCTCTCACTAGACAGAGTTGCCTAGTAAACTTTTGTGCACTAATTTTTGACTGTTTGCAGTTTTCAAAAATTAAATTGGAAAAAGTTGATGTTTCCATAAGCATGCATGCAAAATGGTCAATGGCAACAGTGCTTATCTGTAAACAATACACACACAAATATGTTATGTACATGTACACAGACGCACACATTGATTTCTACGGGCTTGAGAGTTCGGTCAAACCTGCTTCGTACGATAAACGTCCTTACGTACGGCACACGTCGGTGGGTAACTGCCGCATTACCCACGAATGTACGTAGAAAAAACGTGTCAGCTGACACGACCTAACTTATGAGTGTGCAATGTAAACGAAAACTCACCGACGTTCAACGCACGTACGTACGTAGCCCGGAACGTTGAAGTCAAACCAATTTTGATTTTTTCCGTAAGAACGTGTCAGCTGATCGCTCTCTCGCTAGCCAGAGTTGCCTAGTAAACTTATGTGCGCTGATTTTTGACCGTTTGTAGTTATTATACAAAAAGGCCTAAAGATTGTTTAAAATTTTGTTGAAATATCCGAAAATTATTATATAAAATTGAAGGTTACAAATAAATGAACTAGAAATTCTTATTCAGTATTTGTTTCTGCCATTTACACCATGCAAAATTGTAACTCCAAAAGTTCATGTTTGCATAAGCATGCATGCAAACTGGTCAATGGCAACTGTGCTTTGCCCTAAACAATACACACACACAAATATGTCATGTACATGTACACAGACGCACCCATTGATTCCTACGGGTTTGAGGGTTCGGTCAAACGTGTTTCGTACGACAAACGTCCGTACGTACGGCACACGTCGGTGGGCAACTGCCGCTTTAGAATTTTTACTAGGTTTTTTAATAAGAGTCGCCTCTCGATTCTGACTGAAAAAAAATATATATATATGTATATACATACATAATATACATATTAACCGATATCGCGCCATCGATTTTTCGATAGGATTTGGGCTCCGGAAAAAAAGTTCCACTACGCATACTCAAAAAAATAATTTTCGAGCCTGCGAAATTTCATTTTTTTACTTTGAATTTTAAGGTTTTTTCATGATCTAAAAAAATTTCATTTGATTGTAAAATTTTCATGTATTAGGACAGGGTTCCGACCCAAAAATGTCCGCTAAAAACGTTATGAAAATTTTGTATAAAAATATGAAAATTTTTTTAGTAGGTCATGATAATAGCCTTAAAAATCAAAGTCGAAAAAAGTAAAAAAAAAATTTAACTTCGCAGACTCGAAAATTATTTTTTTTTGGGCATGAGTAGTGGAACTTTTTTTCCTGAGCCCAAATCCTATCGAAAAATCGATGGCGAGATATCGGTTAACTTTCGTCCATACAAGTCGACCCACCCTAATGTATATATAGAAATAATAATTCTAAAATATATATGTTTTGTGCACATACTATAGTGTATATATAATATAATCAACTTACATATACACTGAATAACCGAAGGGAGGAAATGCCTTGTTTGGGACAGCGCCACATACAAATCCAGCATTATCAGTGATTTACAACAGATGGCGCAACGCTGATTAAATATAGTTGGTAAAGCGGAATAGAAATAGCAATTTATCAAACAAACCACCGCTGTATAGCTAAATCGTTAGCGCAGCGTGCCTAAAGCGTACTGATGATGAAGGCTTAGCACCCTTCGAAATGGATCTATCTGCGCAGCTATGCAGGTTGTCTGAAAAATTTTCTACTTGCTACTCCAAAAAAACAAAATAAAATTTTACAATTATAGAAAAATTAAAAATAAACAATAATTATCATTATCGAATCGAACCTTGAATCCTTTATCAATAGGCCAATAAAACAAAAACAATTGTTAATAAAAAAGGACGTGTGGCACTCGGGGACTGCCGCGGTAAAGCTATTGCATATTATCAACCTATGCAATTATAATATTTATGCAACATTTTGTTTTCTTTGATATTAATTCAAGTTTTGTCTTTGATATTAATTCAAGTTAACCTTTTTAAGCGTGGTGACTGATAAGAAAACAAATTTTTTACTTTTATTGAATAAATGAGAAGTTAATATTTAACTTTCACTTTAACCTTAACTTTAACTTTAACTTTATTTTTAACTGTAACTTTAACTTTCACTTTAACTTTATTTTTAACTTTAACTTTAACATTCACTTTAACTTTAACTTAAACTTTAACTTTAACATTAACTGTAACTTTAACTTTAAATTTAACTTTAACTTTGACTTTAACTTTAACCTTAACTTTAACTTTGACTAACTTTCATTTTAACTTTAACTTTATTTTTAACTTTAACTTTAGATTTCTCTTTAACTTTAACATTCACTTTAACTTTAACTTTAACTTTAGCTTTAACTTTAACTTCAACTTTAACTTTAACTTTAACTTTAACTTTAACCTTAACTTTAACTTTTAACTTTATTTTTAACTTTAACTTTCGCTGTAACTTTAACATTCACTTTAACTTTAACTTTATGATCCGGGGTGGGCGTGAGCTTAGCACCTGCTAACAAGCCAACCTTATATAAACGCACGCAAGTCATTTTCTGCCAAAAATGTCTCATGCACATACAACTTGTATGAGAGCAACTCAAATTGAATTTGCTGCGTGAAAACCTAACTCGATTTCCAATTTTTGTTCTGCGTGACATTTAGATTTGACGTTTGCACACATGCTTTACATTGTCGCAACGCATGCTTATTTGGGTTAGGGCAAAAAACGCCGGTTGTTTGCGTGCGCTAAAAAAACGCAGTGCGGTTTTATTAGGTTGGCTTGTAAGCGACCATATATGTATACGATAAGCGATAGCTCAATGGCAACTTCGTGAAAATCAACGACAGCTCTTTTAGTTTGATTTCGTGTCGCACGCGCGCTTAAAACAGAGTACCAAAGAGTGCGTGTGACACGTGTTCACCGTTCAAGCATTGTAATCAAACTAAATAAATAATTGATTTTGCTTTCGTGCTCGCTACGCGTTCGTGTTTACTAACACATTCTCAATTTGGTAACCTGCCCACCGCTGATTATGATAGAGATTCAATATTATGTATTTGGCCTGTTGCTAACACCGAACCTTTACGAACGTTTTCGAATCTTTTCGAACCTTTTCGAGCCTTTTCGGATCTTTTTTGACAAATATCCGTTACGGTTTTTTTTTGATTTAGTCGCCAAGCCCGCGATAAAATCTATGCAATGCAATAGCTTAAAAACATTTTGAAATTTTGCTTGGTTCAAGACATGTCCACAATAATCGGTTTAGTCGTCAGCAGTTATTGATAAGGTGATATCTCACGTAGCGCTTGAACCGTTAATGGTAAAACTTCGCACTAAGATGTGGATTCATCTTAAGGTAGGTGGCTATAAAATGTAAAATAAGAGTTTTAAAAATCTTTATTGGTTCAAGGGATATAAAGCAATTTATGTGCTGGGTCATTTGTGTACCGAAAATTCCTATTTTCACCTTGAAGGGTTAATTATGGAGCTTTTATCAAATTGTGGCTAACGGCCCGATTCTTAGCGTTACCGGTAAAATAGTACCCAGAACATTATGTAACCGAAAATCGTTACCAGTTGTTTTATTCGCGATTCTGGCCAAAGTGGTAACGCTGTCATCACCGAAAAACTCACCAGCGTCTGTGGTGAAATTTAAAAGTTGGTTTTCTTCGCTTTACCCATGGCGGAACGATACAAGGTGGCAGCATGGGACAGCTGAATAAAAACTTTTTTTATTTAATTTGATACATCAACTTCCGTCGCAGTACGATTTTGACATTTGTCCATCGAATTTACAAAAACGAAGTACATGGAATTTTTATTTATGTTTGTAGGTATATCACCATGTTGCTACCGTGTATGGTTCCGCCATAGCTTTACCGGCGATGTGTCACTCGTAGATACGATGTTAACGAATAAACGGGACGATGTGTATATACATATGTGCATACATGCATACGTTTTTCCATAGCTATATTGTAATATATACTGTGAAAGTACATGGAAACAAATATGTATAGCAAGAGGCAACACTTTTTTTCTATTATGTTTACTTATTTGCGCTCACAATTCTTTATTTTTCAGTATTGCCTTTTTCTAAACAGCTTTTGTGTGGTTACATAGATGTTACCACCTATTTTAGTGGGTGAACAATTATCCGGCTACTTTCGTGGGCAGAATACCAAAAGGGTACAAAAGTTACCACATGAAGAAAGTTGCCGTGGTGAAGAAAGTTGTTACCATATTAGAATCAGGCTGTTAATCTACAAGTACAGAGCTATGTATATGAGTGCAAAACAAACAATTGTAATTTTCAAGAGGTTCGAGAGGTATGCACAAAAATCAGTCGCACGTAGAAATTGAACCGTTAATGATCATACAACAATTTATCATATTAACTCACCTTTTAGACATTCCCTAGACTTCCAAAATAATTCAAAATCAAAATTAGCCAGCTGTTCTCGACTTTTAGCGAGCCTAATGAACAGCAATTGAATCCATGTATTTGCTAAGTGGCGAAGTGGATTTTACCTATTTAAAAATTGACCAGGAAACAATAAATAATAAAAATTCTGCTAATACGCTATCAAAATCTTTTTATATAACTTTTTATTTATCTCAAACAATTTTCCGACAAGCCTCCAAAAGCCCGTAGAATAGTTTTTTGTCTTACCAATAGTCACATTAACATCAAAAAAGACATCCACGCCCACGTTGGGCGTCATTGTTAGGAAAATGAGATTTGAAGTAAAATAAAGGTGGCGTATGGTAGAGTAGTGAACCTCTACTAGACCTTCGAATATGCCCTAACCCAACTTTCGACTCTTTTTATACAAATCAGTTTCATAATAATGGCGTCCAAATTGGGCTATAAATCTGAAATTGTTTGTTTATGTAAATATTCCTAATGCTCGAAAAGAACTTTGTTGTTTTTGTTTTAACAATAAAGACACTCGCCGAAGGTTTTGGGGAGTGTTATCGATGTTGATAATCCTTCGTCGAATATAGATCCGGTACGTTCCGGTATCAAAGCATCATTAAGGTACTAGCCCGACCATCTCGGAAACGATTAACATGACCAAATTAAACCTTCGAGGCCATCTAGCCACCCACTGCCTATAGAACTTTGTCACCATGCCATACGCCCACTTTGATTTAACGCGAAACTCCATTACGTATCTGGAAGGAATTGAAAATCATAACATAGTATAATTGAGAGAAATTCGCGATTCACTCTTCAGCCTCGGTGGGTGGGATTTCGCCCACAGGTGCATGCGCTAGGCGGATACTCTATGCTGCGAATATTTAATTTGGTAAAATTTTTTTAATTACATACAAATAAAAGAAAAAGATTTGTTTAATTTAATGTTTACATGTATGTATTTACATAGATTTAGTACATAATTTCTGATTATGAATGTTGCATTTTTCAATACCATGAAATGTGGCGAAAAATCTTAATTTATTAAAAATTATTTTCCTTGTTATTACGTACCTAACCTAACTTAGTATCAACAAAATAACAATATTAAAATATTTGATTTATTCTAAATTACTGCTAAAATGTAGTTTCTATAAATTAGTACCAAATCTTGACATAAAATTGGCAAATAATGATATGCAAAATGAGATTTTAGGAAAAATTAATTATCCACGCCTAAATATGTGCTATGCAATTCAGAATTACTTTAAGCTACGTCATAGTTAATACCAACTTATGAATGTATATTATACTGTTTTCACACAGAAACTTAATGATCTCATTTCACCTGCTAATGAAATCGTAAATTTTTTGCTTTCACACAGAAGTAACTGCTCGATTAGTATGAAGGATGAGACAGACAATCATGGCGGAACGATACAAGGTGGGAGCATGGTGACATACCTACAAACAAAAAAAATTCCATGTACTTGTAAATTCGATGGACAAATGTCAAAATCGTACTGCGCCGGTAGTTGATGTATCGAATCAAATAAAAAAGGTTATAATCAGCTGTTCGATGCGGCCACCTTGTATCGTTCCGCCATGCAGATAATGACATTTGCTTTGAAAACTAAGAAGCGGAAAGCGAAGCGGAACGCTGCCAACAGAGTTGCATTGTGCTTTTGACTTCATTAGGCATTCGATTAGCTACTAATGAAATAATAATAGATTCGAATTTTGTAGGGAAGATTGAGCTCAATAAGCGTCTTAATGTAGAAAACTGCCTTTATTATTCAACAAGCCGTCTGTGTGAAAACAGTATTAGAATGGACATATTTTGTATGAAAGAAATAAAAGTTTATGGACAAGCGGTATTCAAATTATTCCTTTGTATGTAGGTAATTAATTTCCAAACTCTTGGCTAGATAATTTAAGGTTAAGGCGTGGCGCATTTACATTGGAAATGCCCAGAGTCGGGTATTTTGTTATTTTCGAGAGTCATGCCCGACAAAACCTTATAAAAAGTTGTTAATACGCTATTTCTCTTCTAAAGTGTATTTATACCAATTAAATGAATGGCAGCAATTTTTGGAAACGCGCGTGGCACCGCGTCTTATTTGATCATGCATTGGCTACCGTTTCTGGAGCCATAACTCGAATATCGATTGACGTAACTTAAACATTTTTAAATGGGTGTGGCAAGCTCTTTTGACCAATGAAGAAGAATTGATCTACTGTGAAGAAACTCTTTTTTTCCTGTATAAAGAGGAATACTTCTTATAGAGGACTCAAAATTATTAAATAAACACCCCTCTTTCGATGATACTTATGTCCAAAAAACTGAACTAAAAGAACTGTACGAAAGATCTCTATCTGGGTATATGATGTTGGTTTACATCCTAACAACCTTTCTTGTTCTTCTTTCATGTTGTATTATGGTTCTCCATTAATTTTAAAAAACCACTAACTTGCATCAGATTAATTCTTAACAGCATTTATTTCTATTTTTGATCCAACTTTCTCACTTCACACATATTAGCCATCATCCAGTGAGTTTCCTAGCTCCGTATCCCGCTCAGTTCTCACCGCAATGATCTCGACCATTGGGAGACTGGAGAAACAGAGGTCGTGATATTTTTGTACAAACGGGTTGTGATAGGCAGATTTTACCGTTGTGTTTCATTTAAAACATACGGCTTAAGGCATCTATTTTTGAAAAAGAAGGTTTATTAAAGGCAGCCTTTCAAAACTAAAGACAAGAAAGTAACAAATTGATGGGTTTGATGGTGAATGAGAACAAAACGAGGTATCTGATTTCATCAAATAGTCAGCGCATATGCGCCTTGTCAAGCACGGTACTGTTGGCAGCCACAATTTCGAAATAGTAAAATACTTTGAATCTTTGGGAACCAGCGTTAACACTAACAACAACATCAGCTCTGAAATCCAGCGAAGAATCACTCTTGCCAATAAATGCTACTTTGGACTAGGTAGACAATTGAAAAGTAAAGTCCACTCTCCGCAAACGAAAATCATGCTATACAAGTCACTTATCGTACCCGTCCTGCTATATGAGGCAGAAGCATGGACCATGACAACAGCAGATGAAGCGGCTCTGGGAGTGTTCGAGAGAAAAGTTCTTCGAAAGATTTATGGACCTCTACGCGTTGGCGATTGCGAGTACCGAAGAAGATTTAATTATGAGCTGTACGAGCTTTACGCAGGCATCAACATAGTCCAGCGAATTAAAACACTGTGGCTACGCTGGCTAGGCCATGTTATGTGAATGAACCCTCCTATTAAAGCAGAGGAAGAGGGAGGCCCGCTACAACAACAACAACAACAACAACAGGGAGGCCCGCTCTCCGCTGGCTAGACCAGGTGGAAAACGATTTAAACTCTCCTGTAGTGGAATTCACTAACTTATAACGATGCGATTTGTCGAGATTTTAATTAACGATTTTGTCGCTTGCCTTATCGATTGTACTATTCACTAACTTAGTTTTAACGACTCGAAATATATGACATTTAAATTTCGTTTTAATAGTACAAAGGTGGCAGCACAGCTTAACGAAACCTAAAAAATGCGAAAAGTACAAAAGAAATCCCAAAAATAAAAAAAAATTACGTATACTAACTGCTTTTAAAAGCCATTATTGTGAAGTTTTTACCTATTCTAACAAAAGGTAAGTAAATGCGGTATTAATTTATTTTTTCTCTGTTGATATCGCAGTTATTCTTGTACCTCTTAATTTACCATCAAGTTGAGGAATAATATCATGAGCCAAGTCTGGGGTTAGTCGGTACAGCTTTCGAAACTCCGTTGCATTTAAGTGGAATGGGTTATCTACTTCTCTAAGGTGTCTGTCCACTGGCGATGGCCTTAGTAATTCTTCATCTTGTGATAAAACGTATGCCAAGTACTCAAATGCCATTTGATTTATAAATAAAGCAGCTTTTCGTGTTTGAGTTGTGTATTTAGTTAAAGTTCCAATTTTCTTTTTTAACTAAAATTGCCAAAATATTAATTTTGTGATTTTTAACGCAGCCAATTTACTTGCCGTTTATTTAACAACACAGCTGATCGTCGATAAATAAATATCGATACAAAATAGTTACTGAATAACAAAATCGTTATAGTTATCGATTCGCAAATATAGCGATGGCAAATATCGTTAAAAATTCCACTACTGGTGTGACCAATTGGCGCCAGTTGGCGGAGCAATGAAGCGATTGGCGCGCCTTGTTGGACGAACATAACCGTTTCAGCGGTTAAGCGCCAATTAAGTAGAAGTAGAGGGCTGTCGTAGATATCATTTAATTTCAGTTTTTTGTTTATTAAATGTATTTTGGCAGATTTTATTAGAAATATTCATATTTATAAAAAATAAGGATATAAACATTATTCACAATAGTTCAATTGTTCTTCCTAATGGCTATCGAAACGCAGAATAATGATTGGTCGAAAAAGGAGGGGTGAAACTCAAATTTTTTGATATAATGGTATTTTTAAAGTAAAATACGATTGATATAAAGATATTTTCCGCAAAGATAATGCTTTTTACACTGGTCTGCGATCTTTTATTTAAAAAAAAAAGTTTATAAAATAGGCGTGGTCCTTAACCAATGTGGGAGAAATATAATGTTGGCTTGATGCGTCAATTGGTCTCTCGAAACGTTGGAAAATGCTTTATTGGAAAATGGGAAGTGCGACGCCCATTTACAAATTTGTTTTCCTTTTCCATTTTCTTGTTATAAATACACTATAAGTAAAACCGCATATTTACAACTTTTTATAAGATTTTGTCGGGCATTATTCTCGAAAATTAAAAAAAAAACAGTTTTGGGCATTTTCAGTGTGAGTGTGTCACGCCTTAAGCTGGTCTAATCTGCCTAGGAGTTTTGATATTTATTACTTACATACAAAGGAATAATATGAGGGGGCGGTACAGTCTTTTTGCCGAAAACAAATTTTTAAGACCACTCTAATGTATATACTTACAAATTTCAAAAGTACATATATGTGTATATGTTTTCAGTTCCTTTAAGCATAGAAAAATTTTGACTGAAGTCTGTATTAACGCAGATGAATTGTGAAATGTCGAAGCAAATTCGATTGTAGATGTAAAAAAATGTAGTTAGCATATTTTTAGGATGAAAAATTTAGTGTAGTTAAAAAAGTTGGAGGAATTCGCAAACGCAGGATATATGCTCCAATCTTTTGTGCATTCGAACGCTAATCCAAGAAAGAGTGGCACTAACGCCAGTCCATGCTGATAACCCAGCCTAAGCGTATCTGCTCTGAAATGATAGATCGATTTTTGCTCGTAACTTTTGCTCTAATCAGGCATGTCGATGCTTATGATTGGTACCACCGGTTTCATACAATCATTCTTTGCGCCTTTTTTACTTTTCTTATCATATTTATCAAAATCTCCCAAATGCACCGTACTTGTAGAGGCATCTAATGGTACCGATTGTGCAGCCGACGAACGATCCGAATGATATGATATATTTCCATATTCTTGCAGAAATGGCATGGCTGACAGCAGAAATTGACTAAAAGATTTGCGTATACCAAACCACCATTTGTTACCGCCTTTCGCGCTAAAACTTAACACAATCAATGCGAAGATCGATACCAAGAGAGGGCTGAATACAATGATGTAAGGGAACTTGAGTTCTCCCTCCAGTTTATCACAAATAATCACCTGCAATTGAACATTTTTAATCGCAAATGTGAATGAAGAAATGGATAGATCATTATTATTGCTCATTAGAGCCTTACAAACATAGCGTTATATTCCGCTTACCCTCAATTGAAAGTTATAGCAAAAAAGATATCAGAAGCGAATTCGCCAGTGTATACCAGAAACCTCTTTCTTTCCTTCCTATGCACTGAAACCGATCGAAGAGGGCGGCCACCAAGCCGCTGGAAGGACCAGGTAGAAACCGATTTACATTCCTTTGGTGTTACTAATTGGTGCCAGTTAGCCTAACGAAGAATCGACAGGCCCGACTTGTTGGACGGGCAAAACCGTTTAAATGGTTAAGCTTTTATTAAGGAGTAAGCATTTTTACTCCCGAGCATACCGTGAGATTTACGATAAGTGGGCTTTGCCGTTGACTGAAAGGATGTATGCTGATTCACCTTGACCAATGACTAAGTATACTTGGTACATACATCTGGGTACACGCAAAAAGCGGGCAGTGTCACACCCCTCCCCTCGGGCTCCGCACCAGGGAACTTTTTTTAATCCCTATAACTTTGACTCTGACAAATGAGGTCTAATCAGTGCATTCGGAATCATTACTAGTCCTTGCCGGCAGCACATGGGGAAAAGATAAAGAAACGTTGCTAACCACGTACAAAGCAATTGGCCGGCCGCTCATGAGCTACGCGTCACCAGTCTGGTCGCCTGGTCTTAAAAATACACACTGGAAAAGGCTACGGGCCTGCCAAAATGCTGCAATCACAACTGCCACCGGATGTCTCCTTATGACTCCCGAACACCATCTGCATAGTGAGGCCAAAGAGATAAATATTAAAGAGCACAATGAAATGCTGAACAAACAGTTCTTGCTTAATTGTCACAAATCAGGACATCCTAGCAAACAACTGCTTGATTTAGCACCGCCTCCACGGGGATTAAGGGAACATCTGCTAAAGCACTATGACGAGATCCGGAACCTTCCAACACTGCCGTTGGATCCAGGCAAGCATAAGCAGACCCTTAGCCAAATCCACGCAGAATCGGTAAACGCCTTTGTCAGGACGCGCCCGGTGAACCCCGTTATTAATATGCAATATCCCACCCTTGCAGAAGAAGAAAGCATACTACCAAGGGAAAAACGAGTCACCCTGTCCCAACTTCGTTCTGGATACTGTAACAGGTTAAACTCTTACTTGTCCAGAATCAACCCCGACATATGTAATGTATGTCCTACATGTGATGTGTCCCCACATGACACCAACCCTCTTTTCAATTGTAATGTGGACGCCTCTAACACCCATCTCCCTATGGTCCGCCCCTGTTGAAACACCCAGTTTCCTTGGACTCCCGTTAGAGGATTTTGATGACAATGCTTGAGTGATCGTGACCATTGAATGGGGCGAAGCACTGTTAATACAACAGCAACAACTAGTACGACTTTAAACTCACTTACATGCCTTCAATTGGCAAATTTTACATGGCGGTAGAAATCGTCTACCGAAAAGTGGAAATTTAGATACTGAGAACTGATTCTTATTTAGTACTTTAGGTCTAGTTCTGAGCCAGATGATTTCGCTAGGAGTTGGGATCATTTAAATGCGGTTTCGAGATCATTTTCATGCTGTTTCGCGATCATTGCGGAACTTTTTTGGGACTATCCTCGTATCATTTCGTAACCGGTTCAGAGTTGAATGAAAATCATGTCTGGAATGCTTTTGTGGTAATTTCGGGACTGATTCCGGGCTGCGTTCGGCATAATTTCGGGACTACTCAAGTATTTGGGAATGAGTTTAATGATAATTTCGGGCCTAACTCCGAATCAGCTCGGCATAATTTCAGAATATTTTTCGATATAATGGTGGTATTTCTTGCAGGATCATCCCGGCCCTTTTTAGATTTTCCGTTGAACAATTTATTAATTTTGTGTTTCGCACGGATAAAGCCGCCGGTAAAGGCTAATATTTGATACTTCGTATTCTATTCCTATTTCGTTTTTAGATTCAATTTAGGTTTCATACCCAATTGTCGCAAACAAAAATAAGTCCCTTCAGATACTTCTTCGGTAAGCTTCGGTGGGAATGTGAATTTTGTTTGCTTCTCTCTTTTGCTGGTTGTGGCAAGATTTTGGATGTGGTATCTAGTTCGATTTCGATTGAAACCTGTATATTAGTGTAGTTTGTGGTCTTAATAACCATACACATTTTGCATCCTTAATGCAATGTCTTACAACAAGAGTCCCGGCTTTTCATGCTGTTTGATTTAAGGGCCAATTAATGGTCACTTATCCATAACCAGATAAAACAGCTGATCGAAACAACCTTATGGAAATCAATGTAATCGATTAATGGTGCCATACCATAACACTAAAGCCATAACCATACCATAGCCAACCAATTATTTTTTGGTTTTTCGCCATATCCATAACCTAAACGTTTTTGAGTTGGTGAATTTATTAACTTTTTGTATATTTTATTTATTGTTTTGGATACGTTTTGACTAAGAGACTTATTTTTTGTGCAATATATTTGTAATTTTTTGCGTTTTCCTCATTTTTATGAAAATGTCAGATCTTTAAGGTTATGGCACTATTAGTAGCTCGCAATGGAGATGGTTATGGGTATGTTTACGACTATGGCTTTAGGGTTAAGGAAGTTTAATTGGCCCGTTATGCCGTAAACTACCCTGCGTGTTGCATACCTGAAAACAAAGTAATGGTAGCACAGTGCAAATATTTCCAACAGCCGCATTCAATGCTGCTTTTTTTTGTTGTATCGATATTTCTGGTGTACGCATCATAATACCACAGAAGATTACATTATAGAGAACACCTAAAAAAAAAAAAAAAAAAATTAGCATCACTAATTAAGAAAAATACATTGAGATTTTTTCAAAAAAACTTACTAACTAAACTCAGGCAGATAACAATCCACATTGGCACAAACACCACCTCCCAATTCCAATATACAAATTGATCTAATTTTAGTGGCAAAGAAACGAATTGCAGCGCATTAACAGCTAAAAATAATTCCAATTCAAACGAACGATCATGCTTGACTGCCCATACACAAGCGCCAACGCTGGCTACAGAACCGAAAATGAGCGGTATGAACACCAATACCCATAAATGACGTCCTGAGCTGAGTTTATCACAGGCGAGTAATTCAAACATTAACAAGATGAGGTGTAAAGAAAGCGAGATCAACATAGCTTTAAATTGAGTATATGAATCACCTTCGAGTCTGAAATAAAAGTAAGATAAGTCTTATAAGCTGAGATCTGATATTGGTTCTCAATTGCAGGCTAAGTTTTAGATATTCTAGCTGAGAAGACTTTGGAGGACTTAGGTAAATGGCAGTCATGTGCAACAGAGCTAACAGTTGATTATAAATACCAGAATGACTGTTATTCAGCATAACTTGTAACACTACAGACTTACTCAGTCTATGTGTGGTGTTCTTGGACCGGCCAGTTCAACCTAACCAGCATAACTTGTCTAGTTTGGCACTTTGGGATGTGTTCCGAAAAATCTTTTGATAGATGACCTCGAATTTTCCACATAACTGTTAACCCGGCACACTGAGATCAATCTTCTTAGTATTGGTTTTGAGGATACTAAACGACTCCAGCGATCCGAAATATCGCCCTCACATAAAGCCGAATTTATCACTTCTGAAAAACGCATTTTTAAAAGATGTATATTGGAACGATTTTCCGTCATCCCTTGTCAAATTTGGTTTCGAGAGAAACCGGTTTCGGCGTACTGCCATCATCAGTGTCCATTTTCGTTCTCGACAACTGATGCTGGCACAACGCCGAAACCGGTTTGTCTCGAAACCAAATTTGACAAGGGATGACGGAAAATCGTTCCAATATACATAATTTACCCACCCTGTCGGAAAATCAAAAAAACAAAAAAAAGCACTTTTAAAACTTCAAAAAAGGAATGTGAAAAGATTACAAAACATATACAGACAATCACTTTTTTGCCTTCCCGGGATTGGGATGCACGCCAAGGGGAGCGTGCTTTCCGCAAAGTCATTGTATCCGTGTCGGCTCGTTTTATTCCCAATGGAAAATGTCGAGGGTGGTACCGCTACTTAAAGCCTGGGAAACCAGTTAACGTAGGAAAATCTTATCGTGCGATATCCCTTCTATCGCCAGTAGCCGAGTCACTCGAAGAAATTCTGCTCCCCTATTTTACCGCAAATTTGTGTCTTGCCAATTATCAGAATGGCTTCCGAAAAGTACAAACACTACTACCACGCTTAAAGCCAACAACACACAGATAAATAGCGGATTGAATCAAAAACCCTACCACAGAACAGTAATCGTAGCGCTAGACTTATCAAAAGCTTTTGATAAATATAACCACGGCACGTTACTGTAAGACTTGGAAGGGTTCTCTTTTCTTCCTAGTCTCAAAAGGTGGACCGAAAATCATATATCTGGTCGGCAGGCATCGGTGCAATTCAGGAGCAACCCCGAACTGTGCAAGGGGTATCCTATCTCCGCTTTTGTTTAACTTCTATATATCGAAGCTGCCTTGTTGTTGTTATAGCAGTGATTCGCCCCATCCAACAGTTGCGACCACTCACATATTGTCATCCATATTCCCTAAAGGGAGTCCAAGAAAGCTTGCAGCTTCAACAGGGGTGAACCAGAGTGAGAGGGGTGTGAGAGGCGTTGGTTCATATTGCAATTAAAACATGGTTGGTGTCATGTGGGGAGACGTTGCGAGCAGGACATACATTATGTATGTCGGGGTTGATTCTGGATAGGTAAGAGTTTAACCTGTTACAGTATCCACATCGAAGTTGAGCTAAAGTGATGCGCATCTCTCTAGGCAGAATGCTTTTCTTTTCTGTGAGTTCGGGGTATTTATTTTTAAGAGCGGGTTTCGCCGGTCGATTCCTGGCATAGAGGTCCGAAGCCGTTTTGTGGATGACGGCCTGTTTGTGTTTTTCTTCTACATACGGCTGTGTTCTCAGGTGCCGTATTTCCTCATAATGCTTGCAAAGATGAATTCTTTAGCCCCTAGGAGGCAGGGCCTAGAATGTCTAATGTTGTCATATTAATCGTTCCCGAGATGGTCGGGCTAGTACCTCAATGGTGCTTTGTTACCGGAACGTACTGGGTCTATACCCGACAAAGGACCATAAACATCGATAATACTTCCCAAAACCTTCGGCAGTCACTCCCCAAAACCCTAGGCCGCCTCGGCCTGCTGCTTTAGATAGTTTAGCATGAACGATGGCATCTTCGACCTCTTTGGTGGTGATGGTAATAGGGGACGAACTGTGTTTATGCTTGTGTACGCGTCTGTTGGCCCGACGTCTGGCTATGTCAACCGTGAAATGCATTACTTGCATCCGTCAGCACTTTATCACCAAAGGCGATGGATATTTTGTCGTTGTGGTTAGTGAGGTTCGATAGGAGCTTTACGGTAGACCCTAGCTTGCCTACAACGGTAAAGAGGTTACAGTTCTCTTACCAATTCACCCGCTTGTGTTTACACACAAGATGTTGGATGCTTTGGTTTATGTCCCGTATTTGAGGGTCGCCAGGGTCGTGCTGTCTTATAAGACCACGTCTCTTGCTAAAGTTACGGCATTCGCTGGAAAGTGTGGCCGGATTTCCGGGATACCTCAAGCGGGAATGACACGAGCGGACGCGCGCTTCCCAAGGAAGCCGATTCTATGTACCGGAGCGACTCTGGATTTTTCCCGGCCAAGGCTGTCATTTCAGTGTAACCTCGTTTAATTTGTTGCGTCGCTCCCACAAATTGTCATCCTCCATACTCTCCTGCTCCGGGAAGGTATCGAACCCAATCCGGGTCCTTCTCCTGGCCCCGGTCCTGAGAAATGGTTTTGCTGAGTTTGCCGGAAAAGAATCATTTTAGGACGTCATACCCTTGTCAGTGTGTCACGTGCAAGGGATGGTTGCATCGGACAGGTTGCTCTGGGCTAGATCCCAAAACCCGAATTCCTCGTAACTTTTATAAATCTTTTGTGGCTCCTTGCTGTTCACGCCCAAGGACATCCAGTAATCTACGCCTCAGCGCCAGACAGCCATTGTGCTCTTCACCTGGAGAATAAAACTCGAAGGGATGATGCACATCACAATGGATGGAGTCCAGTTGGAGCACACGAGCGAGGTGAAATACTTGGGAGTCACGTTCGACTCTAAGCTCTTATGGAGGAAGAACATCCACAACACCATATCAACGGCCACAAGAGCAATACTGGTGTGCAGACGTATGACAGGAAGATCCTGGGGATGCAGCCCTAAGATCCTAAGATGGATGTACACTATGATAGTGAGACCTATCATAGTGTATGGAGCAGTTGCATGGGCATCAAGGGCAACTATGGTGACCGTACAAAAATCATTCACGAAGCTTTACCGCTTGGCATGTGCTGCACTACGGGAGCCATACGAACATGTCCGAGGGCGGCAATAGAGGTGCTGCTTGAGTTAACGCCTCTTCACATAATAATTGAACAGGCAGCCAGGAGTACTTTAGTAAACATAGCTAAAGAGGGATGAGGCAAAATGATACAGTCACGGAACATGGAGAAGCTGAAGGAGCAGATTCCGCTCATCCAACTTGCCAGGAATGGCACGAGGAAGCTAATTAAGTTTGAGAAGCGCTTCAAAATGGCGGCCACGGTGGTGTGATGGTAGCGTGCTCCGCCTATCACAACGTATGCCCTGGGTTCAACTCCCGGGCAAAGCAACATCAAAATTTTAGAAATAAGATTTTTCAATTAGAAGAAAATTTTTCTAAGCGGGGTCGCCCCTCGGCAGTGTTTGGAAAGCACTCCGGGTGTATTTCTGACATGAAAAGCTCTCAGTGAAAACTCATCTGCCTTGCAGATGCCGTTCGGAGTCGGCATAAAACATGGAGGTCCCGTCTGGCCGATTTGTAGGGAAAATCAACAGGAGCACGACGCAAATTGGAAGAGAAGCTCGGCCTTAGATCTGTTCGGAGGTTATCGCGCCTTACATTTATTTTTTTTTTTAATTAAGTTTGAGAAGCGCTTCAAAATAGAGATGAGGAACAAGTGTACGTGGGATACCTCCAGAAGTGAAGCGCTTCACCAGGGACACACTATAATATGGTACACCGATGGCTCGAAGACACCGGAGGGCATAGGAGCGGGGATCTTCGGCCCCATGTGCCTACCACTCGGAAAATATCCGAGCAACTTCCAAGCCGAAGTTTTCGACATAAGCCGGTGTGCAGAGATAAATTTAAAGTGGGGATATACAAACGAGAGAATCGCTATACTCAGCGACGGTCAGGCTGCGCGCAAGGCACTATCTTCAATTGAGATTTAATCATCAACAGTCCTTGAGTGCGTAGATAGGTTAACAGTCTAGGGTCCAATAACAACATTCGTTTAGCAAGGGGACCTGGTCACAGAGGATTGGATGGTAACGAGCAAGCGGACGAGCTTGTCAGGTTGGCAGCGGCCCAAAAGCCAATAGGACACGAGCCCATACCGATAGGTTCACACAAAATAAGGGAAAAGTTCAGGCGAAAAGAGGCGTGCCTCGGAGGACAACACTGGCGCGAAAGTCCAGGCCTTAGGCAGGCAAAGGCACTAATAGGAGAGTATAAGTAGCCTTAGCTTGCGCCATACGGCGCCACCAGCTCATACGGCCGCTCCCACTCATAACTACAATCTCCGTAGTAGAGCCGGTAGCACAAAATATATATATATGCGTCATCCGCCCAATGGAGCTCCTGCCTTGGACGGTGCCACTTTCCTAGATGTTCTGGTCTCCACGACGGCAACCTACCGACGGGCTTCATTGCGCCATGTTGCCAGGCCGTAAACCCAACTACACCGGGTACCCTAATGCTTACCCAGGGACGTCCCATCCCAGGGCCACAACAACAATTGCGTCCTGGCCTCCCACAACACAGGCGTAGTCACCCGTCACTTACTCCTAGAGTGACGACGTCTCCCCCGCTGCACTTCAGAATTCTGCAGTTAAACTGTAATGGATTAACTGGCAAGATCACGGAGATAGTCGATTTCATGAAGCGGCACAACATCCGTATCGCTGCGATTCATGAGACGAAACTCACAGCAAGATCTGTTCTGCAGACCTGCTCTGGGTATAATGTCCACAGAAAAGATCGCTAGAGCGGAAATGGAGGCGATCTCGCGTGTATTATACACCACTTAGTGCAATATCATATATATAATCCCGACATCGGCCGCAGGGACAGTGTCTTAGAACGTCGCGGATTATCTGTCCGGTCAGGCGATGTAAACCTAGAAATCATCAACATCTACATCCCTCCTGCCACCTGTTGCCCAAGTGGATACCGCCCTAATATCAGAGCCCTATTCACTGGCGATAACCGCATTATCTTAGGCGATTCCAATGCCCATCACGATCTATGGCATTCAAACCTGCGCACGGACTGCAGGGGTGAAATGTTGGCGGATCAAATAAAAGAAACGACGTTCTGCACAATAAACGGAGACGCCCCCGCTCGCATGGTAGGAAGCTGTCACAGTTCGCCAGATATATAAATCGTAGGCGCAGTAAACTGCGTCAACTGGCAGCCGATGGTAACACTGGCATCCGACCACCTCCCTATACTTATGTATTTCGCTCGAGCGAACCGCCGACTTCATCTTCACCGAAAAACGCACTTTCATAAACTTAAAAAAAATAATTTAAACAAATTTTTTAAGTTAAACGGTTTTATTGAAAGCAAGACTTACATGAAGTAATAATAATACTAAAAGCTAGAAACTAATTAGGTGGGTCCTAGGTAGTAGTCATCACACTCCTCATAAATTTAGGCGGTGATCAGACAATTAAATAAAAGCGTTAAATTAGACAACGGGCGGCCACCGTGGTGTGATGGTAGCGTGCTCCGCCTATCACACCGTATGCCCTGGGTTCAACTCCCGGGCAAAGCAACATCAAAATTTTAGAAATAAGATTTTTCAATTAGAAGAAAATTTTTCTAAGCGGGGTCGCCCCTCGGCAGTGTCTGGCAAGCGCTCCGATTGTATTTCTGCCATGAAAAGCTCTCAGTGAAAACTCATCTGCTTTGCAGATGCCGTTCGGAGTCGGCATAAAACATGTAGGTCCCGTCCGGCCAATTTGTAGGGAAAATCAAGAGGAGCACGACGCAAATTGGAAGAGAAGCTCGGCCTTAGATCTCTTCGGAGGTTATCGCGCCTTACATTTATTTATTTTATGTCTAATTTAACCGCTTTGTAACTCCATTTTATAATACAATTATAATAGTAGCAAATATGTTTGTTTGTATTTTAATCCAATTCAGTTTATTAATATTTTTCATAAATATAATGTCTTAGTTAACCATTTAGCTTCATACAAAGACTGGGAAGTTGAAATAGATTTGTACTCATGTCATGTTGCTGTGTCTATATTCTTGTTTCGATAATAGCATAGATTTTAAGTTTAGTGAATTATAGGTCACATAGTCACATGTTAATTTCATTTTATGTTAAACTAAGTATAATGCATGTGTATGTGTCCATATATAAATTAGCCCATGTCTGTGATCACAAATATGTCACTTTAATTTGTTAAAAACTCCACCTGGTGCATTATTTATGTCGATTAATGATTTTTATAACATATTTTATGTATTTATTTAAAATATTGTATTAATTGTTGCATATATTTAATCACTTAATTTATTTTTCTTTTTCTATTATGAATGTTCCGTTAGTCATCAAATAATTTTCATTTTACAGTTTTATAGCTCCGTTATATCATGTATTTATGATAAGTTTACCGCTTTGTATCTCCATTTTATCATACGATTATGATAAAATCTTTATAGTAAATTTGAGTTTAATATTTCACATAAGTACAAAATTTCTATAATCATAAACGAAAGTTTATTTCTTTAAAACATTTTTTCTTAGCACAACATTACATTAAACGAAAATGTAATAACTACACCGACATTTTAAAACGAAACACGATGTTGCTTCTTCAGCGATATACTTGATATACTTGAGTTTAAGTCATTTACATTTAAATACATCACATAGGTCTATCGACGATTTCGTTGTAGCTTCCTAATTCCGAAAATTCCGATAAATTCCCCGTTTCCCTTCATCTGTGCCACAAAAAAATGGTCCATTGGTAAACACTTTTCAGAGGTTATTAATTTCCCTCCCCACAAAGAGATTGACTGGCTCCATTGGACTACAGTTTTTTAACGCTGATGTTTTGACAGTGTTTGACGGGATATAAATATAGGACCCGAGTGATTGAGAAGGACCATTAGTGTATCTGCCTATTTTCACGGCCTGGTAAAATATTGGAATTGTTTTGGAGGTTGAAAATAAGATAGAACTTGAGCAGATTTGTATTCAAAGTCAAATTTCTTTGCTATCAAAAAAGCTACAACTACCTATAGAGTCTACACTAATTGACTGTAATTACAAACTATTGCGTTTAGAATAGTTTTCTTAGAAAATAGAGAAAAATAGTATATTGCTATTGCAATTTGCAAACCAGTATAGATACACTATTTGACATTATATATTTTTTTTTAATTAAGTTTGAGAAGCGCTTCAAAATAGAGATGAGGAACAAGTGTACGTGGGATACCTCCAGAAGTGAAGCGCTTCACCAGGGACACACTATAATATGGTACACCGATGGCTCGAAGACACCGGAGGGCATAGGAGCGGGGATCTTCGGCCCCATGTGCCTACCACTCGGAAAATATCCGAGCAACTTCCAAGCCGAAGTTTTCGACATAAGCCGGTGTGCAGAGATAAATTTAAAGTGGGGATATACAAACGAGAGAATCGCTATACTCAGCGACGGTCAGGCTGCGCGCAAGGCACTATCTTCAATTGAGATTTAATCATCAACAGTCCTTGAGTGCGTAGATAGGTTAACAGTCTAGGGTCCAATAACAACATTCGTTTAGCAAGGGGACCTGGTCACAGAGGATTGGATGGTAACGAGCAAGCGGACGAGCTTGTCAGGTTGGCAGCGGCCCAAAAGCCAATAGGACACGAGCCCATACCGATAGGTTCACACAAAATAAGGGAAAAGTTCAGGCGAAAAGAGGCGTGCCTCGGAGGACAACACTGGCGCGAAAGTCCAGGCCTTAGGCAGGCAAAGGCACTAATAGGAGAGTATAAGTAGCCTTAGCTTGCGCCATACGGCGCCACCAGCTCATACGGCCGCTCCCACTCATAACTACAATCTCCGTAGTAGAGCCGGTAGCACAAAATATATATATATGCGTCATCCGCCCAATGGAGCTCCTGCCTTGGACGGTGCCACTTTCCTAGATGTTCTGGTCTCCACGACGGCAACCTACCGACGGGCTTCATTGCGCCATGTTGCCAGGCCGTAAACCCAACTACACCGGGTACCCTAATGCTTACCCAGGGACGTCCCATCCCAGGGCCACAACAACAATTGCGTCCTGGCCTCCCACAACACAGGCGTAGTCACCCGTCACTTACTCCTAGAGTGACGACGTCTCCCCCGCTGCACTTCAGAATTCTGCAGTTAAACTGTAATGGATTAACTGGCAAGATCACGGAGATAGTCGATTTCATGAAGCGGCACAACATCCGTATCGCTGCGATTCATGAGACGAAACTCACAGCAAGATCTGTTCTGCAGACCTGCTCTGGGTATAATGTCCACAGAAAAGATCGCTAAAGCGGAAATGGAGGCGATCTCGCGTGTATTATACACCACTTAGTGCAATATCATATATATAATCCCGACATCGGCCGCAGGGACAGTGTCTTAGAACGTCGCGGATTATCTGTCCGGTCAGGCGATGTAAACCTAGAAATCATCAACATCTACATCCCTCCTGCCACCTGTTGCCCAAGTGGATACCGCCCTAATATCAGAGCCCTATTCACTGGCGATAACCGCATTATCTTAGGCGATTCCAATGCCCATCACGATCTATGGCATTCAAACCTGCGCACGGACTGCAGGGGTGAAATGTTGGCGGATCAAATAAAAGAAACGACGTTCTGCACAATAAACGGAGACGCCCCCGCTCGCATGGTAGGAAGCTGTCACAGTTCGCCAGATATATAAATCGTAGGCGCAGTAAACTGCGTCAACTGGCAGCCGATGGTAACACTGGCATCCGACCACCTCCCTATACTTATGTATTTCGCTCGAGCGAACCGCCGACTTCATCTTCACCGAAAAACGCACTTTCATAAACTTAAAAAAAATAATTTAAACAAATTTTTTAAGTTAAACGGTTTTATTGAAAGCAAGACTTACATGAAGTAATAATAATACTAAAAGCTAGAAACTAATTAGGTGGGTCCTAGGTAGTAGTCATCACACTCCTCATAAATTTAGGCGGTGATCAGACAATTAAATAAAAGCGTTAAATTAGACAACGGGCGGCCACCGTGGTGTGATGGTAGCGTGCTCCGCCTATCACACCGTATGCCCTGGGTTCAACTCCCGGGCAAAGCAACATCAAAATTTTAGAAATAAGATTTTTCAATTAGAAGAAAATTTTTCTAAGCGGGGTCGCCCCTCGGCAGTGTCTGGCAAGCGCTCCGATTGTATTTCTGCCATGAAAAGCTCTCAGTGAAAACTCATCTGCTTTGCAGATGCCGTTCGGAGTCGGCATAAAACATGTAGGTCCCGTCCGGCCAATTTGTAGGGAAAATCAAGAGGAGCACGACGCAAATTGGAAGAGAAGCTCGGCCTTAGATCTCTTCGGAGGTTATCGCGCCTTACATTTATTTATTTTATGTCTAATTTAACCGCTTTGTAACTCCATTTTATAATACAATTATAATAGTAGCAAATATGTTTGTTTGTATTTTAATCCAATTCAGTTTATTAATATTTTTCATAAATATAATGTCTTAGTTAACCATTTAGCTTCATACAAAGACTGGGAAGTTGAAATAGATTTGTACTCATGTCATGTTGCTGTGTCTATATTCTTGTTTCGATAATAGCATAGATTTTAAGTTTAGTGAATTATAGGTCACATAGTCACATGTTAATTTCATTTTATGTTAAACTAAGTATAATGCATGTGTATGTGTCCATATATAAATTAGCCCATGTCTGTGATCACAAATATGTCACTTTAATTTGTTAAAAACTCCACCTGGTGCATTATTTATGTCGATTAATGATTTTTATAACATATTTTATGTATTTATTTAAAATATTGTATTAATTGTTGCATATATTTAATCACTTAATTTATTTTTCTTTTTCTATTATGAATGTTCCGTTAGTCATCAAATAATTTTCATTTTACAGTTTTATAGCTCCGTTATATCATGTATTTATGATAAGTTTACCGCTTTGTATCTCCATTTTATCATACGATTATGATAAAATCTTTATAGTAAATTTGAGTTTAATATTTCACATAAGTACAAAATTTCTATAATCATAAACGAAAGTTTATTTCTTTAAAACATTTTTTCTTAGCACAACATTACATTAAACGAAAATGTAATAACTACACCGACATTTTAAAACGAAACACGATGTTGCTTCTTCAGCGATATACTTGATATACTTGAGTTTAAGTCATTTACATTTAAATACATCACATAGGTCTATCGACGATTTCGTTGTAGCTTCCTAATTCCGAAAATTCCGATAAATTCCCCGTTTCCCTTCATCTGTGCCACAAAAAAATGGTCCATTGGTAAACACTTTTCAGAGGTTATTAATTTCCCTCCCCACAAAGAGATTGACTGGCTCCATTGGACTACAGTTTTTTAACGCTGATGTTTTGACAGTGTTTGACGGGATATAAATATAGGACCCGAGTGATTGAGAAGGACCATTAGTGTATCTGCCTATTTTCACGGCCTGGTAAAATATTGGAATTGTTTTGGAGGTTGAAAATAAGATAGAACTTGAGCAGATTTGTATTCAAAGTCAAATTTCTTTGCTATCAAAAAAGCTACAACTACCTATAGAGTCTACACTAATTGACTGTAATTACAAACTATTGCGTTTAGAATAGTTTTCTTAGAAAATAGAGAAAAATAGTATATTGCTATTGCAATTTGCAAACCAGTATAGATACACTATTTGACATTATACCGCTAAGAAGAATATATGAAGGAACTTAAGAGATTTTATATTAAATTGTCTTTTCTTCAATTGTTTTATCACCAATTGAGGACGCTCAATTGTAGGTTGGTTCTTTTTCATACAAGTACCTACCTTTTTTATGGTACATTGGCAGCACTTATTTGAAACGATGACAATTTTCGGAACAGTCAGAATACCCTTCATGAGTCTACAGTCCTCTCTTTTTAATGATAGAAGCAACTTTGTTAGTCTAAGGTTGTAAGACCTGCACATAATCTTCGACACTTTACAGCCCCGCGCTTGAACCCACACCTTTCCTGCTTGGTCGATCATGTGCACCTCTCGCCTTCGCTTAATCTCTCCCAATCTAAATGGGACGTCTACGGAGCAAGCTTCAAGGGATGCGCCCTTTTTAGCTAGTTAATCCGCTTTTTCATTCCCATCTATTCCCATATGCCCTGGGACCCAATATAGATGTATGCTTCTCCCTGTCCCGATTCTCTCCAGGGACTGCTTACACACTAACACGCATTTAGATGCTGTGCTATGAGAGATTATTGCCTTAATTGCTTGACTGTCAATAAAAAGTTAACACGGTTGCAGCTTAAGCTATTCTCTTCCAGGGTTTCTACTGCTTTGGTTACGGCTACTATTTCCGCTTAGAAAACGCTACAGTAATCCGACAGCCTGTAGGATCTGTTTATTTCCGGTTCAGCACAGTATACCGCAGACCCTACTATTTCCACTACTTTGGAACCATCTGCGTACACATGTATCGCCTCGCCCGCCATTTGAGCACCCCATGCGCCAACCGTCCACCTCTATTGTGGCCTTAAGATCGCTATGTTCTTTGCTACCAGGTCTATGGGTGGAATGTGCAGAATGGCGTACAGTGCAGCTGTCGGAGTTGTTTTCAGGGCTCCCGTAATGCTAAGCATTGATAGTCTGCATACCCCCTCTAATTTTTTGAGGTAGGTTACTTTTTGTGTGGCTTTCCACCAAACAAGAACTCCATAGTACAGAATAGGGCTTACAATCGCTGTAAAAACCCAATGAGAAAGAGAGGACGATAAGCTCCACGTACACCCTAGCATTCTTTTATATGCATAAAGTGCCGTTGAAGCCTTCTTCATCCTCTCCTCCACGTTGAGCTTCCACGATAGCTTTCTGTCTAGGATGATTCCTAGATATTTTGTGCCAGCTTTCTCCTGTAGTATCACCACTCCTAACTTAGGCTTGATCCAATTTGGGACCTTGTACCTCTTTGTAAAGAAGACCATATCCGTCTTCTCCGAGTTGACTTTCAACCCGACATTTGATGCCCAGGTATGAATATCTCGAAGCGCCCTATCCATCAAAGAACTAATCGTTGGAAGGCACTTTCCACTTATGACAATTGCAACGTCATCTGCGTAAGCCGTAAGTTTTACGGGTCCCTCATCGAATCGCCTGAGCAGTTAGTTGATGACCAGCGTCCACAGCAGAGGTGATAGCACCCCTCCCTGCGGCGTGCCCATGTCCACTGATTTCGTTTCCTCGTACAATCCCCATTGTGATGTAATCTTCCTGCAATTTAACATGCAGCCGATCCATCTCGTTAAGGCTAGATGTACTTTAATATAATTAAGACCATCCATAAGCGCCCATTTAGAAACATTATTGAAAGCCCCGGCACTGTTTAAGAAGACTCATAGAGCATATTCCTTATATTCCAGGGCTTTCTCTATGCTTATTACCACATTATGCAATGCGGTGTCTACCGACTTGCCTTTGGTGTACGCTTGTTGTGTTGTGGAGAGCAGCTTTTCATCCACGTTATGTACACATCTATCAGCCTCTCAAAGGTTTTGAGCAGAAATGATGTTAAGCTAATCGGTCTATAGTCTTTGGGATACACGTGACCGATCTTCCCCGCCTTTGGTAGGAAAGCTACACGAGCAGTTCTCCAAGAGTGCGGTACATGATTCTTATGCACCCATCGAATATTATTTTAAGCCATTCCACGACCGCTCTACTTGAAACTTGTAGCATGGCAGGGAATATACCATCTGGGCCCGGCGATTTACACTTAGAAAACGTCTTCACTGCCCATTCGATCTTGGTATCGGTTACCAAGCCCGACACTACCCGCTCCGTGATCGCAGTGCGAGTGCTGTCTGCTGGCTCTTCAAAACCATCTCCCGATGGGAAATGTGTATCGAGAAGTACCTCAAGGGATTCCTCACTATTACGTGACCATTCCCCGTTCTCTTTCTTTATTAGTCCCTGGACTATGTTTCCCCTTGCTTGGACTTTTTTCAACCGTGCTGTTTCGCTGGAGCACTCTGTGTCCGTACAGAAACTTTTCCATGAGATTCTCTTCGCCCTGGAGATTTCACGCTTGTAGATCGTCAGTAGATCCCTGTACTCGTCCCGACACGCTTCGCTTTCCGCGGTCTTTGCTAGATTAAACATTTCTTTTACCTGTCTTCTTAGAAGACTCAGCTCATTGCTCCACCATGGCGGCCATGCTTTTTCTCTGAATCTTCTTAGAGGGCAAGCTTTGGTATACGCAGTCATAAGCGTCTTTGTTAGGAATTCATTAGACTCCTCCAGTTCCTCCACATTGGCAACCCCTTTGGGTTGTCCCAGTTTGGTTTCTACCTCTTTCTGGAATTTAGTCCAGTTCGTTTACCAAAGGTTTCTAAAGGCTCCTCCCTTATCTACCCTCTTTAGGGGGATGCTGAAGCTGATATACGCATGGTCGGAGAAGGATAGCCTATGAGGAACCATCCAATCATACCTTGACATATCACGTTCGGAGCTCAATGTAATATCCAAAACATTTCTGGATGTTGGACCAATGTATGTAGGGACATTTCCCCCATTGGCTATCTGCAAATTGGTTTGCAGGATGTAACAAAATAGAGGCTCGCCTCTCTCGTTCGTATCAGCTCCTCCCCACGCATTGTGGTGCGTATTTGGATCCGCGCCTATGACCAACCGCCCTTCGTCCTGTACTAGCCTCTTGCATTCCATCGGTGGAACCTCCGCAGCATGGGCCATGTAGCCAGGATAAATGCCTGCTTATTCCTTTGCTCAACGGCCACCACTACGATGTCCTCAGTAGTGTAATTAGGCAGCATATATGAATGCAGCTGTTTCCTTACCATTACTACAGCTGGCACCCATCCTTCCATTTGTGCTTCTAACGCTTTCGTGGTGACGTCGGCTACCTCCACCTGTCTTTTTTCTCTTAGGCTTTTGAGGTCATTTTCGACTTCGCCCATTTCTAGTATGTTAGAATTTTTATCCTTGGAACTTCTTTTCCTGAGTCGCATATACATTTTGCCCGTACCAAAGGACATTTTTCCAAGCTGCGTGTACAATATATCCTCCGCCTTCTTGTTTATTTGGATGATGAAGAACTGACCTTCCTCCGTAGGCCGAGATACAGTAAGTACCTTCCAATCCTGTGTCGGTATGTTCGGATTCTGATTCTGCAGAAGTCGCAGTGTATCCTCCAACTTCATCACGCATGGTATCCATACCTCAACTTTTGGTATCGTGGGGATTTGCGCTTGCCTTTGGAGGTTTGGAACCACTTCCTCCAGCCACCGCAAGCTCGCGATGTTGTCGCACGCTATCATCTTCACACCATTATACCACCCACTTAGCGTTAACTCCCTTTAGCACCTCCGAGAAAGCCGGAGTCTTAGCGTTATCTCCCTTTGGCTTATCTCCTACTTGCGTAGTTGGAACTTCCCTCTGACTCGCAGCTTTCGAGATAGTTGCAACCTCGCTTTTGGGGCCCATCTGTCTTACAGCTTTGTGCCTGCTTGTCTTGTTTATGCGACTGCCCTGCCTCGCGGCTCTGGGACTGGATCCTTTCTGCCTCTTGAAAGCAGGCTTGTCGCCTTCCACCGAACATTGCCTCTTCATTCTGCCATTCGACGCTTCTTCCTCCTCTTACCGGTTGCAGAACCGAGGGTTTCTCGCAGCAAAAATTTTGAACTACCTTCGACCTACTTCTACCGCCTCATGGGCCCATTCCAAGCGCTCGATCTCCACTTCTGTTGGGTCGACCACTGCTCCCAGGCGTTGGTTCTTAGTGCTGCACGGTACTGCGAGAGAGCTCTTTTACTTCCTCTGCTCCGTACCCTTCTCCACTTTTCTACTCCGTTTTCATTTGTGTGCTTTTCCAACACGGAGTTCATTGAATCAACACTACTCTCGCTCCCAGAGTCCGACACATCGCTTAATGCGTATTTGTCGTCCTTGGCTTACGACTCAGTCTTCTTATCATCTTCCTTATTACAATTAGGTAATGAGTCGTTCATCTTGGTCGTACGACCACCTGCCCGACAAGACGGACTCAGCGGTCCAGTATTATATACGGGGAAAGAACCGTCCGCCACAGCAGCGCCCCTTACTGTAGTAAGGCTATCAATACTTCCCGAGGTGGCCCGGTATCGGGAAGGCTCCTTTCGAATACAGCCTAATTTATCCCCAGACTGCAAATCCTCCAATAGGCACGTTCCACATAATGACATCCCGCCGCCCTCCTATGAGGCGAAACGGCGTAGATGCCAGTCCTAAACAGCCCTCATAGTCGGGCGCTATGGAGTTCGGCTAAGCCCTCACACCAACGACAAGGTGCCTACCCTAGGGAGGGGCTTTTGCATTTAACTTCTTTGTGCTTTGTTACCATTTAAATAACGAAAAAAGTGGTAATCACGGACAATAATTAAATTTTTGTGTTGATATTTCGAATTGGCTTTAATTAAACCAAACCATGTGATATTTGAGCGGGTTTTGTGCATGTACGTTGGTACTAGAAAATTGTGTGCGCTTCCCAAGGCAGTCGGTTCTATGTACCGGAGCGACTCGGGATTTTTCCCGACCAAGGACTGTCATTTCGGTGTACCCCATTTAATTTGTTGCGTCCTTCCCACAAATTGTTATCCTCCCAGCAGCTCCTTGCAGCGAGACTGCTCCATATTCTCTTGCTCCGGGAAGGTATCGAACCCAATCTGGGTCCGTCTCCTGACCCCGGTCCTGAGAAATGGTTTTGCTGCATCTGCCGGAAAAGAATCTTTTTAGGACGGTCATACTCTTGTCAGTGTGTCTCGTGTAAGGGATGGTTACATCGGACAGGTTGTTCTGGGCTAGATCCAAGCCACCAACTCATACGGCTGCTCCCACTCATACCTACAATCTCCGTAAGAGAGTCGGGAGCAATGCCGAGCATCAGCCCCTACCCCCGTCTTCTACCCCTCTTTTCCGGCAGCAATTGTGTAGGTCAGGGAAACAGACTCTTAGTCCCTACCTCCCTTTGCACCGTTTGCCAGCACAGAATATATATGTTTGCGACATCCGCCCAATGCAGCTCCTGCCATGGACGGAGCCACTTTCCGAGATGTTCTGGTCTCCGCGACGGCAACCCCCGACGGGTTTCATTGCGCCATGTTGCCAGGCCGCATACCCAAATACACCGGGTACCCCACTGCTTACCCAAGGACGTCCAGTCCCAGGGCCACGACAGCAGTTGCGTCCTAGCCTTCCACAACCCAGGCGTAGTCACCCGTCACTTACTCCCAGAGTGACGACGTCTCCCCCTTGCAATTCAGAAGTCTGCAGTTAAACTGTAATGGATTAACTGGGAAGATCACGGAGATATTCGATTTCATGAAGCGGTGCAACATCCGAATTGCTGCGATTCAAGAGACTAAACTCACAGCAAGGTCTGCTCTGCAGACCTGTTCTGTGTATTATGTGCACACAAAAGATCGCTAGAGCGGAAATGGAGGCGGCCTCGCGTTTATCATACACCACTCTGTGCAATATCATACATTTGATCCTGTCATCGGCCGCAGGGACAGTGTCTTAGAACGTCAAGGCTTATCTGTCCGGTCAGGCGATGCAAACCTAGAAATCATCAACATCTACATCCCTCCTGCCACCTGTTGCCCCAGTGGATACCGCCCTAATATCAGCACCTTACTTACTGGCAACAATCGCATTATCTTAGGCGATTTCAATGCCCATCACGTTCTATGGCATTCAAACTTGCGGGTGGACAGTATGGGTGAGATGTTGGCGTATCAAATAAAAGATGGTAGGAAGCTGTCACAGTTCACCGGATATATCTATCGTGAGCGCAGGACTCGTAAACTGCGTCAACTGGCTGCCGATGATAACATTGGTATCCGACCACCTGCCTATACTTATTTCGCTCGAGCGTACCGCCGACTTCATCGTCACAGAAAAACGCACTTTCATAAACTTAAAAAAAGGAAAGTGGGACGAATACAAATCCTTTACACACAACCGCTTTACTGCCCTCCCTATCCCGACTGATGCACTCCAAGGGAAGCGTGCTTTCCGCAAGGTCATTGAATCCGCCTCGGCTCGCTTCATTCCCGCCGGTAGAATTCCCGAAAATCGGCCCCACTTTCCGGCGGAGGCCGAAAATTTAGCGAGAGAACGTGACCTTATAAGACAGCTCGATCCCGGCGACCCCCAAATAAGGGATATAAACCAACGCATCAGATTGCTAGTGGATGAACACAAGCGGGCGAAATGGGAGGAGCACCTAAGCGGTTGTAACCTCTCTGCCGGTGTAGGTAAACTTTGGTCCACCGTAAAGTCCTATCGAATCCGTCTAGGCACAATGACAAAGTTTCCATCGCTTTTCGCGATAAAGTGCTGTCGGATGCGAAAAAATGCGCGGGCGCTTTCTGCCGACAATATTGTAACGAATTTACTGCAATTCCTCTTATTTGCAACCTTCTGCTAACGTTCGAATCACGAAACTGTTGAACAAATAACTACACTTTTCAATAATGCAAAATGGCCTTTATTAAAGTACTTTTAAAATAACACTACTATTGCTCGCCAGATAGCGTCTTAAATCAAACTGATTGTCGCGCCTCTACTGTTGCTGCCTTTTATACTGTCTGATTTCCTCGTTGCATATTTATAGGCTTTTCTATTTCCAGAACTTACTAGTTAGTTATCAGCTATAAAATTACGCAGCTGTAACTACAGATGCATGATTTTATAGCTTCTCTCAAACCCCATGCGCTTGTATGTGTGAGCGACACTTGCACAACCATTGCATACTTTCGGGAGTATCTCAGATTTATGCATGAGGTTGTGCGTTGCTTCTCCGCTGCGTGTACGTACATATGTGTAGACATAATGATTGAATTATTGATGTGCATACAAGTCACTGCTTAGCATCGGCTTAGAGATGACAGTATCCCTTAGTGCTGCTAATATTTATTTCACTGCCCTCCATCTAAGTCTGATCGTCCCGATCAGAAAAATCTCTCGATCTAAACGCGGCCAGCCTTTCCAAATGAACCACTTTCATTTTGATTCGTGGTTTGTATGCGGTATACTACATCGCTGATCCGTTTTACAATTTTGTATGGGCCTTCCCAATTACACGTCAATTTCGGGGACAAACCTTTTTTTCGTTGTGGGTTGTATAACAGCACCAAATCTCCTTCCTGAAACCCTTCCGAATTAATTGCTTTATCGTATCTGGCTTTCATCTTGTCACTCATAATCTTTGCTCGTTGCCTTACCAGATCGTGTATCTCTTTCAGCTCTTCTTCCAAGACACCAGGGCATTTCTTGACATTTCTCTCCGCATCGGCATCTATCCCATACTTCAAATCAGCTGGCAGTCGAAGGTCATTGCCAAAAATTACCTTTGCGGTAGGCCATCAAGAATAATGATATGTGTGTATCCCACTCCTTATGGTACTTGTCTACTACTTTCCTTAAATGCTCCTCCAATGTTCTATTGAAACGTTCCACCATACCATCGGACTGAGGATGCAATGCAGTTGTCCGTGTTTTTCGAATGCCCAACTTCTTACACATTCCTTGGAACACAGCTGATTCAAAATTCCTGCCTTGGTCAGAATGTAACTCCATTGGTACACCATACCTTGCAACCCAATCTTTTGTAATCACTTCTGCTACTGTTTCCGCTTCTTGGTTTGGGATTGGGTATACCTCTGGCCATTTACTGAAATAATCCGTAACCACCAATACGTATTTGTTTCCGCGGTTGCTAGTAGGAAATGGACCTGCGACATCCATGGCGATCCTTTCAAATGGTGCACCTGAAATATACTGCTTCATCTGGTCATGACTTCGTGTTTTCGCCCTTTCGCTCTGTTGCAAACCTCACAGTTGGCAATCCACTCGGTGACCGACTAACGGTAACCAACCCAATAGAATATCTGCTTAATTTTCTCGAGCGTCTTCGTGATTCCAAGATGACCTCCACTTGGACCATTATGCAGCTCGCTGAGCACGTCAGGAATCCTCTTTCTGGGAACAACTAGCAGTTTCTTCTTGCATTGACCATCCTCACTCTCCCATACTCGATGCAAGCAACCGGATATCAATTCTAAACTGTTCCACTGTGCCCAATATGACTTCGCAATGGGACTCTCTGCTGACATCTCCTCTCTGCTTGGTCTTTCGTTTCGTTCGAGCCCTTACATAACATGTGACAGATCTGTATCTTCTAGCTGACACTTTCTTAGATGTTCCTTGTCCCATTCACCCGTACACGTTATAGTCATCAGCCGGACATCTATAATGTCTTCTTTAGCCTCGGCCTTTGAACAGTGCTTGCATTCCAAACTACATGGTCTTCGTGACATTCCATCAGCATTTCCATGGGTACTACCTGTTCGATGCTCAATGGAAAAGTCATAGCTTTGTAGTCGCTCGATCCACCGTGCCAATTGTCCTTCCGGATTACGGAACTGCAGAAGCCATTTCAACGCTGCGTGATCTGTCCTGACGCGGAATCGCTGGCCGTAGAGGTATTTGTGAAAATGTTTAATGTACTCTACCAATGCCAACAGATCTCTCCGCGTAACACAGTAGTTCCTCTCTGGTTTTCCAATCGAACGGCTGTAATATGCAACTACCTTCTCCTGTCCATCGACCAGTTGTGATAAAACGCCTCCTATAGCATATCCACTCGCATCTGTATCTAGAATCAATTTTGCTCCTGGAATCGGATATGCCAACATTGGGGCAGTGCACAAACGCTCTTTCAATGTTTGGAAAACCACTTCTTGCTCCTTCTTCCATTCAAAAGCTTTATTTTTTCTTGTAAGCTCATGGAGGCTATGGGCTACGCTGGAAAAGTTTGGCACAAATCGGCGGTAATATGTGTACAGCCCAAGGGAACTTCTCAATTCATGCATGTTCAGTGGTCTCGGCGAATCCTTTACTACCTCTATATTTTCATTTGCAGTACAGATGCCTTCTGTCGTTACCTTGTGACCCAAATAATTTACTTCCTTTTTAAACAGCGAACACCTTTTGGGACTTAGTTTCAGACTAGCGCCAGCTATTCTCTGTAAAACTTCCTCCAAATTCTAAAGATGTTCATCAAAGTTCTTGCCCAATACGATGATGTCGTTCAGGTACACCAAGCATGTTTTCCAATGTAGTCCTTTCAGTACCTGGTCCATGAGTCTCTCAAAAGTAGCTGGTGCATAACAAAGTCCAAAAGGCATTACTGTAAATTGCCAAAGACCATCGCCGACACTGAAGGCTGTTTTCTCTTTATCTTCCTCCTTCACCTCAACTTGCCAGTAGCCGCTTTTCAAGTCCAGTGTGGAAAACCATTTCGTACCAGATAGCGAGTCCAGAGTATCGTCAATTCTTGGCAATGGGTAGCTATCCTTTTTCGTGACGTCGTTCAACTTGCGGTAGTCCACGCAAAACCTCATTTTCCTATCCTTCTTCTTCACAAGTACCACCGGTGAGCTGCATGGACTAGCTGATGGTTCGATGTCGTCGCCGTCGCTCATTTCTTGTATGATTTGACTCACAACTTCCCGCTTCGCCAGTGGAACACTACGAGGAGCTTGACGTATCTGCCTCGCATCTCCAGTGTCAATTTGATGTTTCACAACATTGGTGCGGCCTGGTTTGGAACCATCCTGGTCAAATATGTTTGCGTACTTTAGGAGCAGTTGCTTTGCCTTACTCTGATAATCTTCCTCTAGCCCCTCCGTCCATGCCGTGATGTCATTTAAAAGATCAGTATTACTAGATGAAACGTGTTCCTGCTAGAGATATACGCCGCCGCCGCCGATTGTGGTCGTTTTTCGCACGCCGCCGCCGAATGTCAAAAATATCGGCGCGGCGGCGGCGGCGTCCGGCGCGATACTATATTTTCTACTCGTTTAAGACTGTTTAGGCCATTTATTCTTCATGTCGAAAATTGGTCGGATATGGTCGAAAGTGGTATCAACGGATGCGCATCAATGTCAGTTATAATAAACTAATTGCTCTTTAACTCTTTCTAACTGTTCAAAAGTTATTTAAAAAAACAGGCGTTTCGATGTCAGCTGAACAAGAACTTTGCATCACCCAATTCACTAAGTTATTAAAACAAAACACTAAAAGAAAAGTTATATAATAAATTTATATGCCCACTTAACCCCTTTCAACTTAAAATCGGTCGACTTTCATTCTAAAATATCGTTTTGATTTAACTAAGGCTATTGAAATCAATGTTGTGAACACAAACGTCTGCAAACTTTGGTCTACATTTTAAAAATTGTATCCATATATATTTAGAAATTACGTTCCTAAATTCAACCGACGCCTGCCAACCACTCAGATAATTAGCGGTCCATCTTTTTAGACAAGCGGGAAGGTGTGAGCCATCTATGTCTTGGAGTAGCGTGCCGTAGTTGACTGTGTCAAAAGCTTTTGACAGGTAAAGTGCCACGAGCATCGTCGTATGATGGGTTTTTGCTGATTTAATCCGTAATTAATCTGAGTGTTAATGGCATTGAGGGCGGTGGTGGGGCTGTGCAATTTACGGAAGCCATTTTGGTTCGTGGCTAGGCGAAGATTTGCCGTGAAATAAGGGAGCAGAACGGTTTCCAATGTCTTAGCTACTGGCGAAAGGAGTGATATCGGTCGATTAGACTCGCCTTCATTAGCTGGTTTTCCAGGCTTTAGTAGCGGGATTATCCTTGCCATTTTCCATTTTTCGGGAATGACCAAGTATTCCAGTGACAGGTTGAAAACATGTGTTAGGTATTTTATTCCCTCATCGCAAAGGTGTTAAAGCATTGGCATGGCTATTTCGTCCGGGCCTATCGACTTGGAGGGCCTAGCCTTACGGATGGCTGCTTCAACCTCTGTGGGGGGAATGGTAATGGATGGGACGTCGTGTTTATGTTTATGGGCTCGTCTGTTAGCACGACGTCTGGCTTTGTCTACAGAAGAATGCATTATAAACTGTCGGCAAAAGCCGCTTGCGCATTTCTTCGAATCAGATAAAAGTTTTATCACCGAAGGCTATAGAAACTTAATCATTGTGTTTAGTTGGATTAGACAAGGATTTAACGGTTGCCCACATTTTACCAACACCCGGAGAGAGGTTGCATTTCTTTAGATACTCCGCTCATTTGGTACGTTTATGTTCATTTACAAGACGCATTATATCCAAATTAGGACTCCTAATAAGGGGGTCTCTAGTGTTGAGGTGTCTCGCAAGGTCACGTTCTCTTGCTAAATTTGCGGCTTCGGCCGGGAAATGCGGTATGATTTCAGGTATTCTACCGGCCGGGATGAAGCGTGCAGAAGCCGAAGCGATGACCTTGCGGAACGCACGCCCACCCTGCCGGACATCGGTCGGAACGGGAAGATCAGCAAAAGATGGTTTGTAAAGGTTGTATTGTCTTCCCATACTGGTGGTCGGGATCGCAACTGTTCGCACATGGGGAATTGTAGCTCTTAAACAGCCGAAAAAGCTGGAGGCGCCCCGTGCCACGAGTGTCATGAGTATATAGACCAATAATAGCAACCGTAAGTCGCCTTTGTGCGTGACCGTCAAGGAGCCACAAATGATTTAAAGAAATAGTGTTCGCGACGATTATTAGGAGTTAGCCCTAGGCGAAACTACGCTTTGCACGAGATATGCAAACAAAAGTGTGGCTATTTTATGTATCTCTATTTATTTTCAGCAGACGCAACCGTACCAATTCCAAAGACCGGGATTAGGTTCGAAGCCTCTCTGGAGTAAGTGAACGAGGGACAATCCCCCCGCAAGGAGCTACTACTGAAAATTTTTGAACGGTCTGCGAGATCTTGAGGCAAAAACCCCGGATTTTTCCGAAATGGCCAGCACATTGATTTCCTTATATACATACAAACAAAACCTTTCCGAAATATTATTTTTTTTAAATAGAAAAATCAAGCTTTTTAAAGTAAGAACACCGGCGTACGCCGGCGCGCCGCCTACGCCGCCGATAAAGTGATCGGCGTAAACCTCTAGTTCCTCCAGCTGTTCACAGTTAATAACTACTTCAGCCCCTTGGCATCTTCCCAAAATAAAATAGCTCCTTTGGTCAGTTTGAGTGGTGACTTGAACTCATTGAGTACTCTTACTGGAATACGTCCATCTTGTTTTGTCATAGCCAGGGTTTTTCCTACAAGTATGTTCGGTGCTGATTTGTTTGCTGCTTCGACAACCCACAATTTGTTTGTCCCACAATCTCCATCAACCTTTGCCCAGATGACTGCTTCTGATTTTGGTGGTATTTGCTGACTCTCTTCCACCAGCACTCGTTTACTGCTGTAGCCTCTCTCGTAGCCGAAATTAAGTGGCACATCCACGTTCTTATATCTCATCGTCTTGCTTTGCATATCGATCTTGATGCCTTGGTCGATTAAGAAGTCCACTCCAATTATGATTTCATCAACAATCTCTGCCACTATAAATCTGTGTACTACCGTGACGTTCCTAATAGCGACTTCAATTGCTGCTTCTCCTAGAACCGTGGTATCTTCTCCAGTGGCTGTACGCAATCTTGCTCCATGCAATGGCCTTATATTCTTGTTGACTAAATCCGAATGGAATGGAATGAGATGCACCCGTATCTACAGTCAGTAAACGTTCCTTTCCATCCACATGTCCTCCGACAGTAAGATTGTTCGACTTTCTTCCTATTTGCGAAATAGAGATTATGGGGCATACAATTGAGGGAGCCAGCTGTCGCCCCTTGCGGCTGACTCTAATTAGTTTAACGATTGAGTGGACTTGGAGATTTGCTCATCTCCGTCAGCTCTGCGTTTACGGTCACCCACATTGTTGGAAGTCTTAGGACCGGTGTTGCAATGACGTGCAATGTGACCTGGGTTGCTGCACTTGAAACATTTCATAACTCCCGCATTTTTCTGTTGTGATCCCTTCAGTGCTTCCAAAATTGTGTCTACCCACTCTGGGCTTTCTACTTCCACACGATGAGCTTTGTATGCTGGTTTACTCAATAGTGACGCCGTTTCACTTCGGCCTCAATTTTTTCCTCAAACAGTAAAATTTTTGGATCCTGGGCCTCCAGCTTCGATGTTACCCTTATCTCCTGTGCCTCCAGCTGCGAGGATATGCGGGCCTCCTGTGCTTTCAACTGCTCAGCCAACTGAGATGTCATATATGTCTTTTGCTCTTCCAGTCGGGATGCAATATATGTCTTCTACCCTTCCAGTTGTGATGACATATTTGTGGATAATTGTGATATTGAGACGACATTGATGTTACTGTCGATGTTTGTGCAGATATTGCAGCCAATATCATGTTCAAATCTGTGCTGGTAACTGTCTGCGATGTTTCGTTTTTCTCTTAATTTTTGTTGTCTCCTCGCCATCAAGATGAAAGACAAGAGTACGCTAATTCCCTCTAATTCCATTGCCTCTCGTAGTCGTGCCTGAAGTTCGAGTTTATTGCCGGTTGTATTCAATCCACGGCTGTCCAACTCCTTTTTCAGTTGCTGGATCTTCAATTCACTCCACTTTGCCATGCCCAAGTTGTATTCGCAATCTTCGGAATTTATTCAACAATTCATCTTCTGACACCAATTGTAACGAATTTACTGCAATTCCTCTTATTTGCAACCTTCCGCTAACGTTCGAATCACTAAACTGTTGAATAAATAACTCCACTTTTCAATAATGCAAAATGGCCTTTATTAAAGTACTTTCAAAATAACACTACTATTGCGCGCCAGATAGCGTCTTTAGTTTAGTTTAGTTTATTAAGTCTATGATGAAAAAGAATCTTACAGACTAGATACAAATGAATTAAAAGATATTAAAACTATATAAACAACTTATAAACGTAATTAACGTGAAAATAAAAAGAGATAAACAATGAGTTAAAGGAATATGTATTGTATGTATGTTGGAACTTCCCTCTGACTCGCAGCTTTCGAGATAGTTGCAACCTCGCTTTTGGGGCCCATCTGTCTTACAGCTTTGTGCCTGCTTGTCTTGTTTATGCGACTGCCCTGCCTCGCGGCTCTGGGACTGGATCCTTTCTGCCTCTTGAAAGCAGGCTTGTCGCCTTCCACCGAACGTTGCCTCTTCATTCTGCCATTCGACGCTTCTTCCTCCTCTTACCGGTTGCAGAACCGAGGGTTTCTCGCAGCAAAAATTTTGAACTACCTTCGACCTACTTCTACCGCCTCATGGGCCCATTCCAAGCGCTCGATCTCCACTTCTGTTGGGTCGACCACTGCTCCCAGGCGTTGGTTCTTAGTGCTGCACGGTACTGCGAGAGAGCTGTTTTACTTCCTCTGCTCCGTACCCTTCTCCACTTTTCTACTCCGTTCTCATTTGTGTGCTTTTCCAACACGGAGTTCATTGAATCAACACTACTCTCGCTCCCCGAGTCCGACACATCGATTAATGCGTATTTGTCGTCCTTGGCTTACGACTCAGTCTTCTTATCATCGTCCTTATTACAATTAGGTAATGAGTCGTTCATCTTGGTCGTACGACCACCTGCCCGACAGGACGGACTCAGCGGTCCAGTATTATATACGGGGAAAGAACCGTCCGCCACAGCAGCGCCCCTTACTGTAGTAAGGCTATCAATACTTCCCGAGGTGGCCCGGTATCGGGAAGGCTCCTTTCGAATACAGCCTAATTTATCCCCAGGCTGCAAATCCTCCAATAGGCACGTTCCACATAATGACATCCCGCCGCCCTCCTATGAGGCGAAACGGCGTAGATGACAGTCCTAAACAGCTCTCATAGTCGGGCGCTATGGAGTTCGGCTAAGCCCTCACACCAACGACAAGGTGCCTACCCTAGGGAGGGACTTTTGCATTTAACTTCTTTGTGCTTTGTTACCATTTAAATAACGAAAAAAGTGGTAATCACGGACAATAATTAAATTTTTGTGTTGATATTTCGAATTGGCTTTAATTAAACCAAACCATGTGATATTTGAGCGGGTTTTGTGCATGTACGTTGGTACTAGAAAATTGTGTGCGCTTCCCAAGGCAGTCGGTTCTATGTACCGGAGCGACTCGGGATTTTTCCCGACCAAGGACTATCATTTCAGTGTACCCCATTTAATTTGTTGCGTCCTCCCACAAATTGTTATCCTCCCAGCAGCTCCTTGCAGCGAGACTGCTCCATATTCTCTTGCTCCGGGAAGGTATCGAACCCAATCTGGGTCCGTCTCCTGACCCGGTCCTGAGAAATGGTTTTGCTGCATCTGCCGGAAAAGAATCTTTTTAGGACGGTCATACTCTTGTCAGTGTGTCTCGTGTAAGGGATGGTTACATCGGACAGGTTGTTCTGGGCTAGATCCCTAAACCAGACGTCCACGTAACTTCTATAAATCTTTTGTGGCTCCTTGCTGTTCACGCCCTAGGGCGTCCCTTAGTCTACGCCTTAGCGCCCCCACTACCTTCCAGCAGCCCGCTGCTCAGCAAGCCACAACAAGTACCCGCTGCCGCTCGCGCCCCACGGCGCCACCAACTCATACGGCTGCTCCCACTCATACCTACAATCTCCGTAAGAGAGTCGGGAGCAATGCCGAGCATCAGCCCCTACCCCCGTCTTCTACCCCTCTTTTCCGGCAGCAATTGTGTAGGTCAGGGAAACAGACTCTTAGTCCCTACCTCCCTTTGCACCGTTTGCCAGCACAGAATATATATGTTTGCGACATCCGCCCAATGCAGCTCCTGCCATGGACGGAGCCACTTTCCGAGATGTTCTGGTCTCCGCGACGGCAACCCCCGACGGGTTTCATTGCGCCATGTTGCCAGGCCGCATACCCAAATACACCGGGTACCTCAATGCTTACCCAAGGACGTCCAGTCCCAGGGCCACGACAGCAGTTGCGTCCTAGCCTTCCACAACCCAGGCGTAGTCACCCGTCACTTACTCCCAGAGTGACGACGTCTCCCCCTTGCAATTCAGAAGTCTGCAGTTTAACTGTAATGGATTAACTGGGAAGATCACGGAGATATTCGATTTCATAAAGCGGCGCAAAATCCGAATTGCTGCGATTCAAGAGACCAAACTCACAGCAAGGTCTGCTCTGCAGACCTGTTCTGTGTATTATGTGCACACAAAAGATCGCGAGAGCGGAAATGGAGGCGGCCTCGCGTTTATCATACACCACTCTGTGCAATATCATACATTTGATCCTGACATCGGCCGCAGGGACAGTGTCTTAGAACGTCAAGGCTTATCTGTCCGGTCAGGCGATGCAAACCTAGAAATCATCAACATCTACATCCCTCCTGCCACCTGTTGCCCCAGTGGATACCGCCCTAATATCAGCACCTTACTCACTGGCAACAATCGCATTATCTTAGGCGATTTCAATGCCCATCACGGTCTATGGCATTCAAACTTGCGGGTGGACAGTATGGGTGAGATGTTGGCGTATCAAATAAAAGATGGTAGGAAGCTGTCACAGTTCACCGGATATATCTATCGTGAGCGCAGGACTCGTAAACTGCGTCAACTGGCTGCCGATGGTAACATTGGTATCCGACCACCTGCCTATACTTATTTCGCTCGAGCGTACCGCCGACTTCATCGTCACAGAAAAACGCACTTTCATAAACTTAAAAAAAGGAAAGTGGTACGAATACAAATCCTTTACACACAACCGCTTTACTGCCCTCCCTATCCCGACTGATGCACTCCAAGGGAAGCGTGCTTTCCGCAAGGTCATTGAATCCGCCTCGGCTCGCTTCATTCCCGCCGGTAGAATTCCCGAAAATCGGCCCCACTTTCCGGCGGAGGCCGAAAATTTAGCGAGAGAACGTGACCTTATAAGACAGCTCGATCCCGGCGACCCCCAAATAAGGGATATAAACCAACGCATCAGATTGCTAGTGGATGAACACAAGCGGGCGAAATGGGAGGAGCACCTAAGCGGTTGTAACCTCTCTGCCGGTGTAGGTAAACTTTGGTCCACCGTAAAGTCCTATCGAATCCGTCTAGGCACAATGACAAAGTTTCCATCGCTTTTGGCGATAAAGTGCTGTCGGATGCGAAAAAATGCGCGGGCGCTTTCTGCCGACAATATTGTAACGAATTTACTGCAATTCCTCTTATTTGCAACCTTCTGCTAACGTTCGAATCACGAAACTGTTGAACAAATAACTACACTTTTCAATAATGCAAAATGGCCTTTATTACAGTACTTTTAAAATAACACTACTATTGCTCGCCAGATAGCGTCTTAAATCAAACTGATTGTCGCGCCTCTACTGTTGCTGCCTTTTATACTGTCTGATTTCCTCGTTGCATATTTATAGGCTTTTCTATTTCCAGAACTTACTAGTTAGTTATCAGCTATAAAATTACGCAGCTGTAACTACAGATGCATGATTTTATAGCTTCTCTCAAACCCCATGCGCTTGTATGTGTGAGCGACACTTGCACAACCATTGCATACTTTCGGGAGTATCTCAGATTTATGCATGAGGTTGTGCGTTGCTTCTCCGCTGCGTGTACGTACATATGTGTAGACATAATGATTGAATTATTGATGTGCATACAAGTCACTGCTTAGCATCGGCTTAGAGATGACAGTATCCCTTAGTGCTGCTAATATTTATTTCACTGCCCTCCATCTAAGTCTGATCGTCCCGATCAGAAAAATCTCTCGATCTAAACGCGGCCAGCCTTTCCAAATGAACCACTTTCATTTTGGTTCGTGGTTTGTATGCGGTATACTACATCGTTGATCCGTTTTACAATTTTGTATGGGCCTTCCCAATTACACGTCAATTTCGGGGACCAACCTTTTTTTCGTTGTGGGTTGTATAACAGCACCAAATCTCCTTCCTGAAACCCTTCCGAATTAATTGCTTTATCGTATCTGGCTTTCATCTTGTCACTCATAATCTTTGCTCGTTGCCTTACCAGATCGTGTATCTCTCTCAGCTCTTCTTCCAAGACACCAGGGCATTTCTTGACATTTCTCTCCGCATCGGCATCTATCCCATACTTCAAATCAGCTGGCAGTCTAAGGTCATTGCCAAAAATTACCTTTGCGGGAGTTTGGCCCGTTGTCTCATGTACTGCCGATCGGTAGGCCATCAAGAATAATGATATGTGTGTATCCCACTCCTTATGGTACTTGTCTACTACTTTCCTTAAATGCTCCTCCAATGTTCTATTGAAACGTTCCACCATACCATCGGACTGAGGATGCAATGCAGTTGTCCGTGTTTTTCGAATGCCCAACTTCTTACACATTTCTTGGAACACAGCTGATTCAAAATTCCTGCCTTGGTCAGAATGTAACTCCATTGGTACACCATACCTTGCAACCCAATATTTTGTAATCACTTCTGCTACTGTTTCCGCTTCTTGGTTTGGGATTGGGTATACCTCTGGCCATTTACTGAAATAATCCGTAACCACCAATACGTATTTGTTTCCGCGGTTGCTGGTAGGAAATGGACCTGCGACATCCATGGCGATCCTTTCAAATGGTGCACCTGAAATATACTGCTTCATCTGGTCATGACTTCGTGTTTTCGCCCTTTCGCTCTGTTGCAAACCTCACAGTTGGCAATCCACTCGGTGACCGACTAACGGTAACCAACCCAATAGAATATCTGCTTAATTTTCTCGAGCGTCTTCGTGATTCCAAGATGACCTCCACTTGGACCATTATGCAGCTCGCTGAGCACGTCAGGAATCCTCTTTCTGGGAACAACTAGCAGTTTCTTCTTGCATTGACCATCCTCACTCTCCCATACTCGATGCAAGCAACCGGATATCAATTCTAAACTGTTCCACTGTGCCCAATATGACTTCGCAATGGGACTCTCTGCTGACATCTCCTCTCTGCTTGGTCTTTCGTTTCGTTCGAGCCCTTCATAACATGTGACAGATCTGTATCTTCTAGCTGACACTTTCTTAGATGTTCCTTGTCCCATTCACCCGTACACGTTATAGTCATCAGCCGGACATCTATAATGTCTTCTTTAGCCTCGGCCTTTGAACAGTGCTTGCATTCCAAACTACATGGTCTTCGTGACATTCCATCAGCATTTCCATGGGTACTACCTGGTCGATGCTCAATGGAAAAGTCATAGCTTTGTAGTCGCTCGATCCACCGTGCCAATTGTCCTTCCGGATTACGGAACTGCAGAAGCCATTTCAACGCTGCGTGATCTGTCCTGACGCGGAATCGCTGGCCGTAGAGGTATTTGTGAAAATGTTTAATGTACTCTACCAATGCCAACAGATCTCTCCGCGTAACACAGTAGTTCCTCTCTGGTTTTCCAATCGAACGGCTGTAATATGCAACTACCTTCTCCTGTCCATCGACCAGTTGTGATAAAACGCCTCCTATAGCATATCCACTCGCATCTGTATCTAGAATCAATTTTGCTCCTGGAATCGGATATGCCAACATTGGGGCAGTGCACAAACGCTCTTTCAATGTTTGGAAAACCACTTCTTGCTCCTTCTTCCATTCAAAAGCTTTATTTTTTCTTGTAAGCTCATGGAGGCTATGGGCTACGCTGGAAAAGTTTGGCACAAATCGGCGGTAATATGTGTACAGCCCAAGGGAACTTCTCAATTCATGCATGTTCAGTGGTCTCGGCGAATCCTTTACTACCTCTATATTTTCATTCGCAGTACAGATGCCTTCTGTCGTTACCTTGTGACCCAAATAATTTACTTCCTTTTTAAACAGCGAACACCTTTTGGGACTTAGTTTCAGACTAGCGCCAGCTATTCTCTGTAAAACTTCCTCCAAGTTCTAAAGATGTTCATCAAAGTTCTTGCCCAATACGATGATGTCGTTCAGGTACACCAAGCATGTTTTCCAATGTAGTCCTTTCAGTACCTGGTCCATGAGTCTCTCAAAAGTAGCTGGTGCATAACAAAGTCCAAAAGGCATTACTGTAAATTGCCAAAGACCATCGCCGACACTGAAGGCTGTTTTCTCTTTATCTTCCTCCTTCACCTCAACTTGCCAGTAGCCGCTTTTCAAGTCCAGTGTGGAAAACCATTTCGTACCAGATAGCGAGTCCAGAGTATCGTCAATTCTTGGCAATGGGTAGCTATCCTTTTTCGTGACGTCGTTCAACTTGCGGTAGTCCACGCAAAACCTCATTTTCCTATCCTTCTTCTTCACAAGTACCACCGGTGAGCTGCATGGACTAGCTGATGGTTCGATGTCGTCGCCGTCGCTCATTTCTTGTATGATTTGACTCACAACTTCCCGCTTCGCCAGTGGAACACTACGAGGAGCTTGACGTATCTGCCTCGCATCTCCAGTGTCAATTTGATGTTTCACAACATTGGTGCGGCCTGGTTTGGAACCATCCTGGTCAAATATGTTTGCGTACTTTAGGAGCAGTTGCTTTGCCTTACTCTGATAATCTTCCTCTAGCCCCTCCGTCCATGCCGTGATGTCATTTAAAATATCAGTATTACTAGATGAAACGTGTTCCTGCTAGAGATATACGCCGCCGCCGCCGATTGTGGTCGTTTTTCGCACGCCGCCGCCGATTGTGGTCGTTTTTCGCACGCCGCCGCCGAATGTCAAAAATATCGGCGCGGCGGCGGCGGCGTCCGGCGCGATACTATATTTTCTACTCGTTTAAGACTGTTTAGGCCATTTATTCTTCATGTCGAAAATTGGTCGGATATGGTCGAAAGTGGTATCAACGGATGCGCATCAATGTCAGTTATAATAAACTAATTGCTCTTTAACTCTTTCTAACTGTTCAAAAGTTATTTAAAAAAACAGGCGTTTCGATGTCAGCTGAACAAGAACTTTGCATCACCCAATTCACTAAGTTATTAAAACAAAACACTAAAAGAAAAGTTATATAATAAATTTATATGCCCACTTAACCCCTTTCAACTTAAAATCGGTCGACTTTCATTCTAAAATATCGTTTTGATTTAACTAAGGCTATTGAAATCAATGTTGTGAACACAAACGTCTGCAAACTTTGGTCTACATTTTAAAAATTGTATCCATATATATTTAGAAATTACGTTCCTAAATTCAACCGACGCCTGCCAACCACTCAGATAATTAGCGGTCCATCTTTTTAGACAAGCGGGAAGGTGTGAGCCATCTATGTCTTGGAGTAGCGTGCCGTAGTTGACTGTGTCAAAAGCTTTTGACAGGTAAAGTGCCACGAGCATCGTCGTATGATGGGTTTTTGCTGATTTAATCCGTAATTAATCTGAGTGTTAATGGCATTGAGGGCGGTGGTGGGGCTGTGCAATTTACGGAAGCCATTTTGGTTCGTGGCTAGGCGAAGATTTGCCGTGAAATAAGGGAGCAGAACGGTTTCCAATGTCTTAGCTACTGGCGAAAGGAGTGATATCGGTCGATTAGACTCGCCTTCGTTAGCTGGTTTTCCAGGCTTTAGTAGCGGGATTATCCTTGCCATTTTCCATTTTTCGGGAATGACCAAGTATTCCAGTGACAGGTTGAAAACATGTGTTAGGTATTTTATTCCCTCATCGCAAAGGTGTTAAAGCATTGGCATGGCTATTTCGTCCGGGCCTATCGACTTGGAGGGCCTAGCCTTACGGATGGCTGCTTCAACCTCTGTGGGGGGAATGGTAATGGATGGGACGTCGTGTTTATGTTTATTGACTCGTCTGTTAGCACGACGTCTGGCTTTGTCTACAGAAGAATGCATTATAAATTGTCGGCAAAAGCCGCTTGCGTATTTCTTCGAATCAGATAAAAGTTTTATCACCGAAGGCTATAGAAACTTTATTATTGTGTTTAGTTGGATTAGACAAGGATTTAACGGTTGCCCACATTTTACCAACACCCGGAGAGAGGTTGCAGTTCTTTAGATGCTCCGCTCATTTGGTACGTTTATGTTCATTTACAAGACGCATGATATCCAAATTAGGACTCCTAATAAGGGGGTCTCTAGTGTTGAGGTGTCTCGCAAGGTCACGTTCTCTTGCTAAATTTGCGGCTTCGGCCGGGAAATGCGGTATGATTTCAGGTATTCTACCGGCCGGGATGAAGCGTGCAGAAGCCGAAGCGATGACCTTGCGGAACGCACGCTCACCCTGCCGGACATCGGTCGGAACGGGAAGATCAGCAAAAGATGGTTTGTAAAGGTTGTATTGTCTTCCCATACTGGTGGTCGGGATCGCAACTGTTCGCACATGGGGAATTGTAGCTCTTAAACAGCCGAAAAAGCTGGAGGTGCCCCGTGCCACGAGTGTCATGAGTATATAGACCAATAATAGCAACCGTAAGTCGCCTTTGTGTGTGACCGTCAAGGAGCCACAAATGATTTAAAGAAATAGTGTTCGCGACGATTATGAGGAGTTAGCCCTAGGCGAAACTACGCTTTGCACGAGATATGCAAACAAAAGTGTGGCTATTTTATGTATCTCTATTTCTTTTCAGCAGACGCAGCCGTACCAATTCCAAAGACCGGGATTAGGTTCGAAGCCTCTCTGGAGTAAGTGAACGAGGGACAATCCGCCCGCAAGGAGCTACTACTGAAAATTTTTGAACGGTCTGCGAGATCTTGAGGCAAAAACCCCGGATTTTTCCGAAATGGCCAGCACATTGATTTCCTTATATACATACAAACAAAACCTTTCCGAAATATTATTTTTTTTAAATAGAAAAATCAAGCTTTTTAAAGTAAGAACACCGGCGTACGCCGGCGCGCCGCCTACGCCGCCGATAAAGTGATCGGCGTAAACCTCTAGTTCCTGCAGCTGTTCACAGTTAATAACTACTTCAGCCCCTTGGCATCTTCCCAAAATAAAATAGCTCCTTTGGTCAGTTTGAGTGGTGACTTGAACTCATTGAGTACTCTTACTGGAATACGTCCATCTTGTTTTGTCATAGCCAGGGTTTTTCCTACAAGTATGTTCGGTGCTGATTTGTTTGCTGCTTCGACAACCCACAATTTGTTTGTCCCACAATCTCCATCAACCTTTGCCCAGATGACTGCTTCTGATTTTGGTGGTATTTGCTGACTCTCTTCCACCAGCACTCGTTTACTGCTGTAGCCTCTCTCGTAGCCGAAATTAAGTGGCACATCCACGTTCTTATATCTCATCGTCTTGCTTTGCATATCGATCTTGATGCCTTGGTCAATTAAGAAGTCCACTCCAATTATGATTTCATCAACAATCTCTGCCACTATAAATCTGTGTACTACCGTGACGTTCCTAATAGCGACTTCAATTGCTGCTTCTCCTAGAACCGTGGTATCTTCTCCAGTGGCTGTACGCAATATTGCTCCATGCAATGGCCTTATATTCTTGTTGACTAAATCCCAATGGAATGGAATGAGATGCACCCGTATCTACAGTCAGTAAACGTTCCTTTCCATCCACATGTCCTCCGACAGTAAGATTGTTCGACTTTCTTCCTATTTGCGAAATAGAGATTATGGGGCATACAATTGAGGGAGCCAGCTGTCGCCCCTTGCGGCTGACTCTAATTAGTTTAACGATTGAGTGGACTTGGAGATTTGCTCATCTCCGTCAGCTCTGCGTTTACGGCCACACACATTGTTGGAAGTATTAGGACCGGTGTTGCAATGACGTGCAATGTGACCTGTTGTTGTTGTTGTTGTAGCAATGCTCGCCCCACCTAATAGCCGCGACCGATCACAAATTGTCATCAATATCCTCTAACGGGAGTCCAAGGAAACTTGCCGTTTCAACAGGGGTGGACCATAAGGAAAGGGGTGTTAGAGGCGTTGGTTCCACATTACAATTAAAGAGATGGTTGGTGTCATGTGGGGACACATTGCAAGCAGGGCATACATTTTGTATGTCGGGGTTGATTCTGGATAGGTAAGAGTTTAACCTGTTACAGTATCCAGAACGAAGTTGAGCAAGAGTGACACGCGTTTCCCTGGGGAGTATGCGTTCCTCTTCTGCGAGTTCTGGATATTTTTCTTCAAGTACTGGATTCACCGGGCAATTCCCGACATAAAGGTCCGACGCCTGTCTATGGAGTTCACCAAGGACCTGCTTGTGTTTTTCCGCTTCATACGGCTGGGTTCTCAGGTGCCGTTATTTCCTCAAAATGCTTACGGAGATGACTCCTTAGGCCCCTAGGCGGTGCTGGTTCGTCAATCAGATGTCTGTTGGGATGCCCAGGTTTCTGGGTATTCAACAGAAACTGTTTGGTCAGCATCTCATTTCTCTCCCTGATGGGGAGTATTCTCGCCTCATTATGCAGATGGTGTTCTGGGGACATAAGAAGACAGCCCGTGGCGATTCTGAGAGCAGTATTTTGGCAGGCCTGTAGTTTCTTCCAGTGGGTGGTTTTTAGGCTTGGCGACCATATGGGTGACGCGTAGCATGTAATCGGCTGGCTAATTGCTTTGTATGTGGTCAAGAGCGTTTCTTTATCTTTTCCCCAGGTACTGCCAGCAAGGGATTTGAGGATTTTATTACGGCTCTGAATTCTTGGAACAATTGCGGTTGCGTGCGCACCAAAATGTAGATCCTGATCAAACGTCACACCCAAGATTTTGGGGTGTAGGACAGTCGGTAGCGTAGTGCCATCGACGTGGATGTTCAATATGGTCGACATTTGGGGCGTCCATGTTGTAAATAAGGTCGCGGAAGATTTAGTCGGTGACAATGACAGGTTTCGCGAGGCGAAAAAACCGGAGAGATCAGGGAGATAGCCGTTTATTTTATTGCATAGCTCATCGATCTTTGGGCCTGGGCCTGTGGCCATTATTGTGCAGTCATCGGCGTAGGAAACGATTGTGACTCCTTCCGGTGGTGAAGGTAGCTTAGATATGTAGAAATTAAACAAAAGCGGGGATAGGACACCACCCTGTGGCACCCCTTGTTTAATTCTCCTTTGTTTTGATGTTTCGTTTCTGAATTGCACCGATGCCTGCCGACCACCCAGATAATTTGCGGTCCACCTTTTAAGACATGGGGGAAGGGTAGACCCTTCCAGGTCTTCCAGTAACGAGCCATGGTTGACCGTATCAAAAGCTTTTGATAGGTCTAACGCTACGAGTACTGTTCTATGGTGGGGATATTGATTCAAACCGCAATTTATCTGGGTGCTAATGACATTTAGCGCAGAGGTAGTGCTATGGAGTTTTCTGAAGCCATGCTGATGAGGGGCTAGCTGCAAATGTGCTTGGAAATGAGGGAGCAAAATGGCTTCAAGCGTCTTTGCCACTGGCGATAGGAGAGATATCGGACGATATGACTCACCTACGTTAGCTGGTTTCCCAGGCTTTAGTAGCGGGACCACCTTGGCCATTTTCCATTTCTCGGGTATGACAAAGGTGGAAAGAGACAGGTTGAAGACATGCGCTAAATATTTGAAACCCTCTTTCCCTAGGTTTTTAAGCATCGGCATGGCTATGCCGTCTGGGCCCACTGCTTTGGATGGTTTAGCGCGACCAATGGCGTCCTCAACCTCTCTAGCGGTGATGGTAATTGGTGATGCGCTGAGTTTGTGTTTATGTGCACGTCTATTGGCTGTCCGTCTATCTTTGTCGACCGTAGGATGCATTATATATTGTCGGCAGAAAGCGCTCGCGCATTTTTTCGCATCCGACAGCACCTTATCGCCAAAGGCGATGGAAACTTTGTCTTTGTGCTTAGTCGGATTCGATAGGGACTTTACGGTGGACCAAAGTTTACCTACACCGGTAGAGAGGTTACAACCTCTTAGGTGCTCTTCCCATTTCGCCCGCTTGTGTTCGTCCACAAGCAATCTGATGCGTTGGTTTATATCCCTTATTTGGGGGTCGCTTGGATCAAGCTGTCTTATAAGGTCGCGTTCCCTCGCTAAGCTCGCGGCCTCCGCCGGGAAGTGGGGCCGGATTTCGGGAATTCTCCCGGCGGGAATGAAATGTGCCGAGGCGGATTCAATGACCTTCCGGAAGGCACGCTCCCCTTGGCGGGCATCAGTCGGGATAGGGAGGGCAGCAAAGCTGCTGTCTGTTGCAGATTTATATTCTTCCCACTTTCCTTTTTTGAAGTTTATGAAAGTGCGTTTTTCGGTGACGATGAAGTCGGCGGTACGCTCGAACGAAATAATTATGGGCAGGTGGTCGGATGCCAATGTTACCATCGGCTGCCAGTTGACGCAGTTTACGAGTTCTGCGCTCACGATTGAGATATCTGGCGAGCTATGACAGCTTCCTACCATACGTGTGGGGGCGTCTCCGTTAATTGTGCAGAACGTCGTTTCGTCTATTTGATCCGCCAACATCTCACCCCTACTGTCCGCCCGCAAGTTTGAATGCCATAGGTCGTGATGGGCATTGAAATCGCCTAAGATAATGCGATTGTTGCCAGTGAGTAAGGCCTCGATATTAGGGCGGTATCCACTGGGGCAACAGGTGACAGGAGGGATGTAGATGTTGATGATTTCTAGATTTGCATCGCCTGACCGGACAGATAGGCCTTGACGTTCTAAGACATTGTCACTGCGGTCGATGCCAGGATCAAATATATGACATTGCACAGAGTGGTGTATAATAAACGCGAGGCCGCCTCCATTTCCGCTCTCGCGGTCTTTTCTGTGGACATTATAACCAGAGCAGGTCTGCAATGCAGATCTTGCTGTGAGTTTAGTCTCTTGAATCGCAGCAATGCGGATGTTGTGCCGCTTCATGAAATCGACTATCTCCGTAATCTTCCCAGTTAGTCCATTACAGTTGAACTGCAGAATTCTGAAGTGCATGAGGGGTGACGCCGCCACTCTAGGGGTAAGTGAGGGGTGACTACGCCTAGGTTGTGGAAGGCCAGGACGCGATTGCTGTTGTGGCCTTGGGACTGGGCGCCCTTGGGCAAGCATTGGGGTACCCGGATGATTTGGGTTTGCGACCTGGCAACATGGCGCGATGAAACCCGTCGAGGGGTTGCCGTCGCGGAGACCAGAACATCTAGGAAAGTGGCACCACCCAAGGCAGGAGCTGCATTGAGCGGATGTCGCAAACCTATATATTCTGTGCTGGCAAACGGTGCAAACGGAGGCAGGGACTAAGAGTCTGTTTCCCTGACCTGCACGATTGCTGCCAGAAAAGAGGGGAGGAGAAGAAGACGGGGGCAGGGGCTGATGCTCAGCATTGCTACCAGCTCTACTACGAAGGTAGTAGTTATGAGTGGTATCAGCTGTTTGAGTTGTTGGCGCCGTGGGGCGCGAGCAGCAGCGGGTACTTGTTGTGGCTTGCTGAGCAGCGAAGCTGCTGGAAGGTAGTGGGGATACGTAGACTACGGGACGCCCTTGGGCGTGAGCAGCAAGGAGCCACAAAAGATTTATAAAAGTTACGTGGACGTCGGGTTTTGGGATCAAGCCCAGAACAACCTGTCCGATGCAACCATCCCTTGCACGAGACACACTGAACAGAGTATGACCGTCCTAAAAAGATTCTTTTCTGGCAAATGCAGCAAAACCATTTCTCAGGACCGGGGTGAGGAGACGGACCCGGATTGGGTTCGATACCTTCCCGGAGTAAGAGAATATGTAGCAGTCCTGCTGCAAGGAGCTGCTGGGAGGATGACAATTTGTGGGAGGGACGAAACAAATTAAATGGGGTCACACTGAAATGACAGTCCTTGGTCGGGAAAAATCCCGAGTCGCTCCGGTACATAGAACCGACTGCCTTGGTGACCTGGGTTGCCGCACTTGAAACATTTCATAACTCCCGCATTTTTCTGTTGTGATCCCTTCAGTGCTTCCAAAATTGTGTCTACCCACTCTGGGCTTTCTACTTCCACACAATGAGCTTTGTATGCTGGTTTACTCAATAGTGACGCCGTTTCACTTCGGCCTCAATTTTTTCCTCAAACTGTAAAATTTTTGTATCCTGGGCCTCCAGCTTCGATGTTACCCTTATCTCCTGTGCCTCCAGCTGCGAGGATATGCGGGCCTCCTGTGCTTTCAACTGCTCAGCCAACTGAGATGTCATATGTCTTTTGCTCTTCCAGTCGGGATGCCATATATGTCTTCTACTCTTCCAGTTGTGATGACATATTTGTGGATATTTGTGATATTGAGACGACATTGATGCTACTGTCGATGTTTGTGCAGATATTGCAGCCAATATCATGTTCAAATCTGTGCTGGTAACTGTCTTCGATGTTTCGTTTTTCTCTTAATTTTTGTTGTCTCCTCGCCATCAAGATGAAAGACAAGAGTACGCTAATTCCCTCTAATTTCATTGCCTCTCGTAGTCGTGCCTGAAGTTCGAGTTTATTGCCGGTTGTATTCCTGTCCAACTCCTTTTTCAGTTGCTGGATCTTCAATTCACTCCACTTTGCCATGCCCAAGTTGTATTCGCAATCTTCGGAATTTATTCAACAATTCATCTTCTGACACCAATTGTAACGAATTTACTGCAATTCCTCTTATTTGCAACCTTCCGCTAACGTTCGAATCACTAAACTGTTGAATAAATAACTCCACTTTTCAATAATGCAAAATGGCCTTTATTAAAGTACTTTCAAAATAACACTACTATTGCGCGCCAGATAGCGTCTTTAGTTTAGTTTAGTTTATTAAGTCTATGATGAAAAAGAATCTTACAGACTAGATACAAATGAATTAAAAGATATTAAAACTATATAAACAACTTATAAACGTAATTAACGTGAAAATAAAAAGAGATAAACAATGAGTTAAAGGAATATGTATATAAAAATAAATTACGGGCACAATTCCAGAGAAGACTTGAACGTACTTCTCGACAAAGAGAAATCAACAAGGAAACTCTCTGAGAGTCTATTAAATTATATTAATGTAATAGTTAGCTATACCGATACGATACCGATATAGTTAGCTCTACCAGGGCAAGAAGGTACGAAGACACCCATTAGGTACATTAACTTTTGATAGGAGGGCTGAACAATCCAAAGAGCCAGCGATGAGATCATAAACAAACATTAGTAGATGCACAGCTCTCCGGGTTTCAAGAGATTTGAGATTGATAAGCTTGCAGCGCGAGTAATAGGATGGGGTTGGATCCTCAAAGTTAATAGAATAAGCAAAATCTAATGCATTTTGTTTGAACCCTTTCTATTCTGGCGGAGTGGCCACTATAGATAGGATTCCAGACAACTGAGGCGTATTCTAGTTTTGAGCGGACTAAAGAGATAAAAAGTTCTTTCCTGGTATAGGGATCCTTAAAGTCTTTTGCATATCTGCGAAGGTAGGCAAGGTTTCTGTAAGTCTTCGAAAGGACACCTCAGATAAGACTAACGAAAGAGAAAGAGGTATCGAAGACAACACCTAGATCAATAAATTCTTTGACAGAAGCCAATTGAACGCCTGATATATCATAGGGCGTGGTATGCAAGGAAGACGACTTAGAAAAATATATTTGAAAACATTTTTTGACATTTCGATAGAGATTATTGGCATTACACCAAACAACAAGATTATTTAAATCATTTTGTAGGAGCACAGCATCAGACGGGCCATTAATTCTACGAAAAATCTTATGATCGTCTGCATATAAAAGGAAAACAGACGAATTAAAGCAGGAACCATTGTCATTAATAAAGCGCACAAATAAAAGAGGACCAAGAATGCTACCCTGAGGTACCTCGGACGTTGCCAATAAAGGTTGGCATATTCGACAAATAAGATTTTAACCATGATAAGAAGACAGAATGAAATCCAATATATTTCAGTTTAAATAATAACATTTTATGTGAAACTTTATCGAAAGCCTTTGAGAAATCAGTGTGTACAATATCTACCTGGCAGCCATCCTGAAATGCAGATATGCAGAAATTAGAAAACGACGCTAGGTCCGTAACAGTCGAGCGGCCAGCCACAAACCCATGTTGGCATGGCTCAATAACGCTTTTGATGATAAAAGTTAGTTTCTCTTTTATAATTTTTGCAAAAAGCTTCGAGCAAACTGTGAGTTGGGCGATAGGCCTATAGTTAGAGACATCATTTTTATTGCCAGCTTTAAAGATTTGACATATGGAACTTTTTTCCACCTATCGATAAAAGTTCCGGAAGACAGGGATAAATTGAATAAGTACCGAAGAGGGACGCACAAAGATAAACTACAGAAATTCAGGACAAAGGCACAGAGGCCATCACTGTCACATTTTAACGAGGGTTTAAGGGAGGATATAGCATTGCTGACGTCATCATGAGGGAGCCAAAATCTAAACGATCACAGAGCCCGGAGCGCGAAAAAGAGTCATTCAGATCTACAGTAGCATCATCGAAGTTTGATTTAAAAAATTCAGCAAACAGCTCGACTGTTTCAGGTAGAGACTGGGAGCTTACTACATTAAAGCTCATGCAGATCGGGATATTCGTCGAACCACGTTTGGAGGAGATGAAGTTCCATTTGAAGAAGATATTTCGGCTACAGCGGCTGAAATGGGTCTTGCACAAAATTTACGGTTGCCCGGTGACCTTATTGTTCCAACATTTGAAAATTCATCGTCAAATGAAATTTTGGGTAAATTACGTGAAAAATTTAGAAATGTTCATTCGAGTTTAAATCATCACAACTCCAATATTGGTATTTACGTTCCGAGAGATTTACAAACATGTAAATTTGTTTTAGTTCTTTTATTTAATAAGCGTTCTTTACAACAACCGTATTAAGGTCCATACAAGGTACTTGAAAAAAAACAAGAAGTATTTTAAAATTGAAAATGATAATGAAATCCAAACTATCCCGATTGACAGGCTAACACCAGCGATTATTGAAGCGTTACTTAACAACTCTAACACTTATCACAATAACATTGCAACAAAAAAGAAAGCCACATTTAATTTATTTAATGTTAATTCTCTGGAAGGGGGAGTAATGTAGGGTTCTTATTATTTTTATTTAACTTTGTGTTTAAGCTACTTTCAACTTTGTAATTTTAATATGTTTTATCAATATTAAAATTTTCAATATTGATTTTTTAATTATCAAAAATTTTCTTTTTTCCGGTCTTGTCTTTTCGCTGAGCGAATAGGATGGGGTGTGTGTCATCCTCAGCTCAATGTCAATTGGCGGGCTTTTTTGCGTTGAGTGGGAAATTAAAATAGGTCTCAAGGTTGGCTTCTGTGCTCCCCTCGGGCGCTTTGGCGGAGTTAGGAGATGCGATACCTCCCTGACCGGAGTTAGGGTGGTATTCTTGCATTCCTAACAGGAATCAAAATTTCGTTGGAAAAACATGGCGTCTAGCCACATATGGAGAACAATACAAATTTATATAGAAGGAAATTCTCGAATTTTCCTTAAACACAGAAAATTGTAAAAGTACATTAAAGAATTGGCTTTGGCGTTGTAGCTTTCGAGCTGGCCAAATAATTTGAATCTTATTCGATCTTCATCCGGTATTATTATATACGCGCAAAAAAAAAAAAAAAAAATCTTTACATAAAAAATTGGATTCGATAGAAACGATTTAAAATAAATATAAAAAATATATTAACCAACCAAGTTAATTATTTTACTACAAGGATATTGATGACAATTTGTGATCTGTCACACCTATTGGATGGGGAGAAGCACTGCTACAACAACAATACCCTGTTGTTGTTGTTGGTTAGCGATAAGGGCACTCCCCAAAGGCCTTGGGGAGTGTTATCGAGTTGGTGGTCCTTTGCCGGATGCAGATCCGGTACGTTCCGGTACCTAGCCCGACCATCTCGGGAACGGTTTGTTATGACCAAACTTTCTAGACCATACCACCCTCCCACCCCCTAGATCCATGCGGAGATCGGGATCGCCATAGCCCCGGTTTTTAATGATTCGCCACGGATAGGCGAGGTTGACATTTGGGTTTGGAGAAGCTATATATTGCGCTGGCAACCTGAAAAGGTTGCGCTACACAACCCCTTCGATCTGGTATTTGGATTGATGAGCCAACACCGCCCAGGGTTTTAAGGAGTCATCTCCGTAAGCATTATGAGGAAAGACGGCACCTGAGAACACAGCCGTATGAATCAAAAAACACAAGCAGGTCCTCATTGAACTCCACAAACAGGCGTCGGACCTCTATGCCAGGAATTGCCCGGTGAATCCTGTGCCCAAAGAACAATACCCAAAATTTGCAGAAGAGGAACGCACACTCCCTAGGGAAACGCGAGTTACTCTAGCTCAACTTCGAACTGGATACTAAAACAGGTTAAACTCTTACCTATCCAGAATCAACCCCAACATACAAAACATATGTCCTGCATGTAACGTGTCCCCACATGACACCAACCATTTCTTCAACTGTATTGTGGAACTAACGCCTCTAACACCCCTCTCATTATGGCCCACCCTGTTGAAACAGCAAGTTTGCTTGGACTCCCGTTAAAGGATATTGATGACAATTCGTGATCACCCCAGCGGGTTAACCCCCAGGTATGCCTGTCGTAAGAGGCGACTAAGGGGGTTAAGATACTTGGCTTGGATATCATACGTGGTTCCAGGCTCTGGATCAGGGACTGTTATCAGTCTTAGACCGGCCATAGTGACGAACTGTCACGCGTGATTAGTTATCACGTCCTGCACGAGGTGCCCCTGCTTCTGCTGATAATGGCGGACCTAGAGAGGGCAACCCGATAAAACCCGCACCCCTGAGTTGTTGTTGTAGCAGTGCTTCGCCCGACCTAACAGCTGCGACCGATCACAAATTGTCATCAATATCATCTAACGGGAGTCCGAGGAAAGCTGCTGTTTCAACAGGGGTGGACCATAATGAAAGGGGTGTTAGAGGCGTTGGATCCACATTACAATTAAAGAGATAGTTGGTGTCATGTGGGGACACATTGCAAGCGGGGCATACATTTTGTATGTCGGGGTTGATTCTGGATATGTAAGAGTTTAACCTGTTACAGTATCCAGAACGAAGTTGAGCCAGAGTGACTCGCGTTTCTCTTCCGCAAGTTTTGGGTACTGTTCTTTGAGTACTAGATTCACCGGGCAATTCCTGGGATAAAGGTCCGTCGCCTGTTTGTGGAGTTCACCAAGGACCTCCTTGTGTTTTTTTCTTCATACGGCTGAGTTCTCAGGTGCCGTATTTCCTCAAAATACTTACGGAGATGACTCCTTAAACCCCTAGGCGGTGTTGGCTCATCAATCAGATGTCTGTTGGGATGCTCAGGTTTCTGGGTATTCAACAGAAACTGTTTGGTTAGCATCTCATTTCTCTCCCTGATGGGGAGAATTCTCGCCTCATTATGTAGATGGTATTCTGGGGACATAAGAAGACAGCCCGTGGCGATTCTGAGAGCAGTATTTTGGCAGGCCTGTAGCTTCTTCCAGTGGGTAATTTTTAGGATTGGCGACCATATAGGGGACGCGTAGCACGCAATCGGCTGGCCAATTGCTTTGTATGTGCTAATGAGCGTTTCTTTGTCTTTTCCCCAAGTACTGCGATTTGAGGATTTTATTACGGCTCTGGATTTTCGGAACAATTGCGGCTGTGTGCTCACCAAAATGTAGATCCTGATCAAACGTCACACCCAAGATTTTGGGGTGTAGGACAGTCGGTAGCGTAGTACCATCGACGTGGATGTTCAAAATGGTCGACATTTGGGACGTCCATGTTGTAAATAAGGTCGCGGAAGATTTATTCGGTGATAATGACAGGTTTCGCGAGGCGAAAAAACTGGAGGGATCGGGGAGGTAGCCGTTTATTCTGTTGCAAAGCTCATAGATCTGTGGGCCTGGTGGCGAAGGTAGCTTAGATATGTAGAACTTAAACAAAAGTGGGGATAGGGCACCACCCTGTGGCACCCCTTGTTTAATTCTTCTTGGTTTTGATGTTTCATTTCTAAATTGCACCGATGCCTGCCGACCACCCAGATAATTTACGGTCCACCTTTTAAGACATGGGGGAAGGGTAGACCCTTCCAGGTCTTGCAGTAACGTGCCATGGTTGACCGTATCAAAAGCTTTTGATAGGTCCAGCACAACGAGTACTGTTCTATGGTGGGGGTTTTGATTTATCTGGGTGCTGATGGCATTTAGCGCGGTGGTGGTGCTATGGAGTTTTCTGAAGCCATGCTGATGAGAGGCTAGCTGAAAATTTGCTTTGAAGTAGGGGAGCAAAATGGCTTCAAGCGTCTTTGCTACTGGCGATAGGAGAGATGTCGGGCGATACGACTCTCCTATGTTAGCTGGTTTCCCAGGCTTTAGTAGCGGGACCACCTTGGCCATTTTCCATTTTTCGGGTATGACAAAGGTGGAAAGAGACAGGTTGAAGACATGTGCTAAGTATTTAAAACCCTCTTTCCCTAGGCTTTTAAGCATCGACATGGCTATGCCGTCTGGGCCCACTGCTTTGGATAGTTTAGCATGACCGATGGCATTCTCAACCTCTTTGGCGGTTATGGTAATTGGTGACGCGCTGCATTTATGTTTATGTGCGTGTCTGTTGGCCCTCCGTCTATCTTTGTCGACCGTAGAATACATTATATATTGTCGGCAGAAAGCGCTCGCGCATTTTTTCGCATCCGACAGCACTTTATCGCCAAAGGCGATGGAAAGAAACTTTGTCATTGTGCCTAGACGGATTCGATAGGGACTTTACAGTGGACCACAGTTTACCTACACCGACAGAGAGGTTACAACCGCTTAGGTGCTCCTCCCATTTCGCCCGCTTGTGTTCATCCACAAGCAATCTGATGCGTTGGTTTATATTCCTTATTTGGGGGTCGCCGGTCTTATAAGGTCACGTTCTCTCGCCAAATTTGCGGCCTCCGCCGGGAGGTGGGCCGAATTTCGGGATTTCTACCGGCGGGAATGAAACGTGCCGAGGCGGATTCAATGACCTTGCGGAAAGCACGTTCCCCTTGGCGGGCATCAGTCGGGATAAGGAGGGCAGCAAAACGGTTGTCTGTAAAGGATTTGTATTCGTCCCACTTTCCTTTTTTGAAGTTTATGAAAGTGCGTTTTTCTGTGACGATGAAGTCGGCGGTACGCTCGAGCGAAACAAGTATGGGCAGATGGTCGGATGCCAATGTTACCATCGGCTGCCAGTTGACGCATTTTACGAGTTCTGCGCTCACGATTGAAATATCCGGCGAACTGTGACAGCTTCCTACCATACGTATGGGGGCGTCTCCGTTTACTGTGCAGAACGTCGTTTCTTCTATTTGATCCGCCAACATCTCACCCCTACTGTCCGCCCGCAAGTTTGAATGCCATAGATCATGATGGGCATTGAAATCGCCTAAGATAATGCGATTGTTGCCAATGAGTAAAGCGCAGTATTATTAGGGTGGTATCCACTGGGGCAACAGGTGGCAGGAGGGATGTAGATGTTGATGATATCTAGGTTTGCATCGCCTAGGTTGCACCACCAAGAATGCTACCCTGAGGTACCTCGGACGTTGCCAATAAAGGTTGGCATATTCGACAAATAAGATTTTAACCATGATAAGAAGACAGAATGAAATCCAATATATTTCAGTTTAAATAATAACATTTTATGTGAAACTTTATCGAAAGCCTTTGAGAAATCAGTGTGTACAATATCTACCTGGCAGCCATCCTGAAATGCAGATATGCAGAAATTAGAAAACGACGCTAGGTCCGTAACAGTCGAGCGGCCAGCCACAAGCCCATGTTGGCATGGCTCAATAACGCTTTTGATGATAAAAGTTAGTTTCTCTTTTATAATTTTTGCAAAAAGCTTCGAGCAAACTGTGAGTTGGGCGATAGGCCTATAGTTAGAGACATCATTTTTATTGCCAGCTTTAAAGATTTGACATATGGAACTTTTTTCCACCTATCGATAAAAGTTCCGGAAGACAGGGATAAATTGAATAAGTACCGAAGAGGGACGCACAAAGATAAACTACAGAAATTCAGGACAAAGGCACAGAGGCCATCACTGTCACATTTTAACGAGGGTTTAAGGGAGGATATAGCATTGCTGACGTCATCATGAGGGAGCCAAAATCTAAACGATCACAGAGCCCGGAGCGCGAAAAAGAGTCATTCAGATCTACAGTAGCATCATCGAAGTTTGATTTAAAAAATTCAGCAAACAGCTCGACTGTTTCAGGTAGAGACTGGGAGCTTACTACATTAAAGCTCATGCAGATCGGGATATTCGTCGAACCACGTTTGGAGGAGATGAAGTTCCATTTGAAGAAGATATTTCGGCTACAGCGGCTGAAATGGGTCTTGCACAAAATTTACGGTTGCCCGGTGACCTTATTGTTCCAACATTTGAAAATTCATCGTCAAATGAAATTTTGGGTAAATTACGTGAAAAATTTAGAAATGTTCATTCGAGTTTAAATCATCACAACTCCAATATTGGTATTTACGTTCCGAGAGATTTACAAACATGTAAATTTGTTTTAGTTCTTTTATTTAATAAGCGTTCTTTACAACAACCGTATTAAGGTCCATACAAGGTACTTGAAAAAAAACAAGAAGTATTTTAAAATTGAAAATGATAATGAAATCCAAACTATCCCGATTGACAGGCTAACACCAGCGATTATTGAAGCGTTACTTAACAACTCTAACACTTATCACAATAACATTGCAACAAAAAAGAAAGCCACATTTAATTTATTTAATGTTAATTCTCTGGAAGGGGGAGTAATGTAGGGTTCTTATTATTTTTATTTAACTTTGTGTTTAAGCTACTTTCAACTTTGTAATTTTAATATGTTTTATCAATATTAAAATTTTCAATATTGATTTTTTAATTATCAAAAATTTTCTTTTTTCCGGTCTTGTCTTTTCGCTGAGCGAATAGGATGGGGTGTGTGTCATCCTCAGCTCAATGTCAATTGGCGGGCTTTTTTGCGTTGAGTGGGAAATTAAAATAGGTCTCAAGGTTGGCTTCTGTGCTCCCCTCGGGCGCTTTGGCGGAGTTAGGAGATGCGATACCTCCCTGACCGGAGTTAGGGTGGTATTCTTGCATTCCTAACAGGAATCAAAATTTCGTTGGAAAAACATGGCGTCTAGCCACATATGGAGAACAATACAAATTTATATAGAAGGAAATTCTCGAATTTTCCTTAAACACAGAAAATTGTAAAAGTACATTAAAGAATTGGCTTTGGCGTTGTAGCTTTCGAGCTGGCCAAATAATTTGAATCTTATTCGATCTTCATCCGGTATTATTATATACGCGCAAAAAAAAAAAAAAAAAATCTTTACATAAAAAATTGGATTCGATAGAAACGATTTAAAATAAATATAAAAAATATATTAACCAACCAAGTTAATTATTTTACTACAAGGATATTGATGACAATTTGTGATCTGTCACACCTATTGGATGGGGCGAAGCACTGCTACAACAACAATACCCTGTTGTTGTTGTTGGTTAGCGATAAGGGCACTCCCCAAAGGCCTTGGGGAGTGTTATCGAGTTGGTGGTCCTTTGCCGGATGCAGATCCGGTACGTTCCGGTACCTAGCCCGACCATCTCGGGAACGGTTTGTTATGACCAAACTTTCTAGACCATACCACCCTCCCACCCCCTAGATCCATGCGGAGATCGGGATCGCCATAGCCCCGGTTTTTAATGATTCGCCACGGATAGGCGAGGTTGACATTTGGGTTTGGAGAAGCTATATATTGCGCTGGCAACCTGAAAAGGTTGCGCTACACAACCCCTTCGATCTGGTATTTGGATTGATGAGCCAACACCGCCCAGGGTTTTAAGGAGTCATCTCCGTAAGCATTATGAGGAAAGACGGCACCTGAGAACACAGCCGTATGAATCAAAAAACACAAGCAGGTCCTCATTGAACTCCACAAACAGGCGTCGGACCTCTATGCCAGGAATTGCCCGGTGAATCCTGTGCCCAAAGAACAATACCCAAAATTTGCAGAAGAGGAACGCACACTCCCTAGGGAAACGCGAGTTACTCTAGCTCAACTTCGAACTGGATACTAAAACAGGTTAAACTCTTACCTATCCAGAATCAACCCCAACATACAAAACATATGTCCTGCATGTAACGTGTCCCCACATGACACCAACCATTTCTTCAACTGTATTGTGGAACTAACGCCTCTAACACCCCTCTCATTATGGCCCACCCTGTTGAAACAGCAAGTTTGCTTGGACTCCCGTTAAAGGATATTGATGACAATTCGTGATCACCCCAGCGGGTTAACCCCCAGGTATGCCTGTCGTAAGAGGAGACTAAGGGGGTTAAGATACTTGGCTTGGATATCATACGTGGTTCCAGGCTCTGGATCAGGGACTGTTATCAGTCTTAGACCGGCCATAGTGACGAACTGTCACGCGTGATTAGTTATCACGTCCTGCACGAGGTGCCCCTGCTTCTGCTGATAATGGCGGACCTAGAGAGGGCAACCCGATAAAACCCGCACCCCTGAGTTGTTGTTGTAGCAGTGCTTCGCCCGACCTAACAGCTGCGACCGATCACAAATTGTCATCAATATCATCTAACGGGAGTCCGAGGAAAGCTGCTGTTTCAACAGGGGTGGACCATAATGAAAGGGGTGTTAGAGGCGTTGGATCCACATTACAATTAAAGAGATAGTTGGTGTCATGTGGGGACACATTGCAAGCGGGGCATACATTTTGTATGTCGGGGTTGATTCTGGATATGTAAGAGTTTAACCTGTTACAGTATCCAGAACGAAGTTGAGCCAGAGTGACTCGCGTTTCTCTTCCGCAAGTTTTGGGTACTGTTCTTTGAGTACTAGATTCACCGGGCAATTCCTGGGATAAAGGTCCGTCGCCTGTTTGTGGAGTTCACCAAGGACCTCCTTGTGTTTTTTTCTTCATACGGCTGAGTTCTCAGGTGCCGTATTTCCTCAAAATACTTACGGAGATGACTCCTTAAACCCCTAGGCGGTGTTGGCTCATCAATCAGATGTCTGTTGGGATGCTCAGGTTTCTGGGTATTCAACAGAAACTGTTTGGTTAGCATCTCATTTCTCTCCCTGATGGGGAGAATTCTCGCCTCATTATGTAGATGGTATTCTGGGGACATAAGAAGACAGCCCGTGGCGATTCTGAGAGCAGTATTTTGGCAGGCCTGTAGCTTCTTCCAGTGGGTAATTTTTAGGATTGGCGACCATATAGGGGACGCGTAGCACGCAATCGGCTGGCCAATTGCTTTGTATGTGCTAATGAGCGTTTCTTTGTCTTTTCCCCAAGTACTGCGATTTGAGGATTTTATTACGGCTCTGGATTTTCGGAACAATTGCGGCTGTGTGCTCACCAAAATGTAGATCCTGATCAAACGTCACACCCAAGATTTTGGGGTGTAGGACAGTCGGTAGCGTAGTACCATCGACGTGGATGTTCAAAATGGTCGACATTTGGGACGTCCATGTTGTAAATAAGGTCGCGGAAGATTTATTCGGTGATAATGACAGGTTTCGCGAGGCGAAAAAACTGGAGGGATCGGGGAGGTAGCCGTTTATTCTGTTGCAAAGCTCATAGATCTGTGGGCCTGGTGGCGAAGGTAGCTTAGATATGTAGAACTTAAACAAAAGTGGGGATAGGGCACCACCCTGTGGCACCCCTTGTTTAATTCTTCTTGGTTTTGATGTTTCATTTCTAAATTGCACCGATGCCTGCCGACCACCCAGATAATTTACGGTCCACCTTTTAAGACATGGGGGAAGGGTAGACCCTTCCAGGTCTTGCAGTAACGTGCCATGGTTGACCGTATCAAAAGCTTTTGATAGGTCCAGCACAACGAGTACTGTTCTATGGTGGGGGTTTTGATTTATCTGGGTGCTGATGGCATTTAGCGCGGTGGTGGTGCTATGGAGTTTTCTGAAGCCATGCTGATGAGAGGCTAGCTGAAAATTTGCTTTGAAGTAGGGGAGCAAAATGGCTTCAAGCGTCTTTGCTACTGGCGATAGGAGAGATGTCGGGCGATACGACTCTCCTATGTTAGCTGGTTTCCCAGGCTTTAGTAGCGGGACCACCTTGGCCATTTTCCATTTTTCGGGTATGACAAAGGTGGAAAGAGACAGGTTGAAGACATGTGCTAAGTATTTAAAACCCTCTTTCCCTAGGCTTTTAAGCATCGACATGGCTATGCCGTCTGGGCCCACTGCTTTGGATAGTTTAGCATGACCGATGGCATTCTCAACCTCTTTGGCGGTGATGGTAATTGGTGACGCGCTGCATTTATGTTTATGTGCGTGTCTGTTGGCCCTCCGTCTATCTTTGTCGACCGTAGAATACATTATATATTGTCGGCAGAAAGCGCTCGCGCATTTTTTCGCATCCGACAGCACTTTATCGCCAAAGGCGATGGAAAGAAACTTTGTCATTGTGCCTAGACGGATTCGATAGGGACTTTACAGTGGACCACAGTTTACCTACACCGACAGAGAGGTTACAACCGCTTAGGTGCTCCTCCCATTTCGCCCGCTTGTGTTCATCCACAAGCAATCTGATGCGTTGGTTTATATTCCTTATTTGGGGGTCGCCGGTCTTATAAGGTCACGTTCTCTCGCCAAATTTGCGGCCTCCGCCGGGAGGTGGGCCGAATTTCGGGATTTCTACCGGCGGGAATGAAACGTGCCGAGGCGGATTCAATGACCTTGCGGAAAGCACGTTCCCCTTGGCGGGCATCAGTCGGGATAAGGAGGGCAGCAAAACGGTTGTCTGTAAAGGATTTGTATTCGTCCCACTTTCCTTTTTTGAAGTTTATGAAAGTGCGTTTTTCTGTGACGATGAAGTCGGCGGTACGCTCGAGCGAAACAAGTATGGGCAGATGGTCGGATGCCAATGTTACCATCGGCTGCCAGTTGACGCATTTTACGAGTTCTGCGCTCACGATTGAAATATCCGGCGAACTGTGACAGCTTCCTACCATACGTATGGGGGCGTCTCCGTTTACTGTGCAGAACGTCGTTTCTTCTATTTGATCCGCCAACATCTCACCCCTACTGTCCGCCCGCAAGTTTGAATGCCATAGATCATGATGGGCATTGAAATCGCCTAAGATAATGCGATTGTTGCCAATGAGTAAAGCGCAGTATTATTAGGGTGGTATCCACTGGGGCAACAGGTGGCAGGAGGGATGTAGATGTTGATGATATCTAGGTTTGCATCGCCTAGGTTGCACCACCAAGAATGCTACCCTGAGGTACCTCGGACGTTGCCAATAAAGGTTGGCATATTCGACAAATAAGATTTTAACCATGATAAGAAGACAGAATGAAATCCAATATATTTCAGTTTAAATAATAACATTTTATGTGAAACTTTATCGAAAGCCTTTGAGAAATCAGTGTGTACAATATCTACCTGGCAGCCATCCTGAAATGCAGATATGCAGAAATTAGAAAACGACGCTAGGTCCGTAACAGTCGAGCGGCCAGCCACAAACCCATGTTGGCATGGCTCAATAACGCTTTTGATGATAAAAGTTAGTTTCTCTTTTATAATTTTTGCAAAAAGCTTCGAGCAAACTGTGAGTTGGGCGATAGGCCTATAGTTAGAGACATCATTTTTATTGCCAGCTTTAAAGATTTGACATATGGAACTTTTTTCCACCTATCGATAAAAGTTCCGGAAGACAGGGATAAATTGAATAAGTACCGAAGAGGGACGCACAAAGATAAACTACAGAAATTCAGGACAAAGGCACAGAGGCCATCACTGTCACATTTTAACGAGGGTTTAAGGGAGGATATAGCATTGCTGACGTCATCATGAGGGAGCCAAAATCTAAACGATCACAGAGCCCGGAGCGCGAAAAAGAGTCATTCAGATCTACAGTAGCATCATCGAAGTTTGATTTAAAAAATTCAGCAAACAGCTCGACTGTTTCAGGTAGAGACTGGGAGCTTACTACATTAAAGCTCATGCAGATCGGGATATTCGTCGAACCACGTTTGGAGGAGATGAAGTTCCATTTGAAGAAGATATTTCGGCTACAGCGGCTGAAGTGGGTCTTGCACAAAATTTACGGTTGCCCGGTGACCTTATTGTTCCAACATTTGAAAATTCATCGTCAAATGAAATTTTGGGTAAATTACGTGAAAAATTTAGAAATGTTCATTCGAGTTTAAATCATCACAACTCCAATATTGGTATTTACGTTCCGAGAGATTTACAAACATGTAAATTTGTTTTAGTTTATTTAGTGTTTGTTTAGTGTTTAAGCTACTTTCAACTTTGTAATTTTAATATGTTTTATCAATATTAAAATTTTCAATATTGATTTTTTAATTATCAAAAATTTTCTTTTTTCCGGTCTTGTCTTTTCGCTGAGCGAATAGGATGGGGTGTGTGTCATCCTCAGCTCAATGTCAATTGGCGGGCTTTTTTGCGTTGAGTGGGAAATTAAAATAGGTCTCAAGGTTGGCTTCTGTGCTCCCCTCGGGCGCTTTGGCGGAGTTAGGAGATGCGATACCTCCCTGACCGGAGTTAGGGTGGTATTCTTGCATTCCTAACAGGAATCAAAATTTCGTTGGAAAAACATGGCGTCTAGCCACATATGGAGAACAATACAAATTTATATAGAAGGAAATTCTCGAATTTTCCTTAAACACAGAAAATTGTAAAAGTACATTAAAGAATTGGCTTTGGCGTTGTAGCTTTCGAGCTGGCCAAATAATTTGAATCTTATTCGATCTTCATCCGGTATTATTATATACGCGCAAAAAAAAAAAAAAAAATCTTTACATAAAAAATTGGATTCGATAGAAACGATTTAAAATAAATATAAAAAATATATTAACCAACCAAGTTAATTATTTTACTACAAGGATATTGATGACAATTTGTGATCTGTCACACCTATTGGATGGGGCGAAGCACTGCTACAACAACAATACCCTGTTGTTGTTGTTGGTTAGCGATAAGGGCACTCCCCAAAGGCCTTGGGGAGTGTTATCGAGTTGGTGGTCCTTTGACGGATGCAGATCCGGTACGTTCCGGTACCTAGCCCGACCATCTCGGGAACGGTTTGTTATGACCAAACTTTCTAGACCATACCACCCTCCCACCCCCTAGATCCATGCGGAGATCGGGATCGCCATAGCCCCGGCTTTTAATGATTCGCCACGGATAGGCGAGGTTGACATTTGGGTTTGGAGAAGCTATATATTGCGCTGGCAACCTGAAAAGGTTGCGCTACACAACCCCTTCGATCTGGTATTTGGATTGATGAGCCAACACCGCCCAGGGTTTTAAGGAGTCATCTCCGTAAGCATTATGAGGAAAGACGGCACCTGAGAACACAGCCGTATGAATCAAAAAACACAAGCAGGTCCTCATTGAACTCCACAAACAGGCGTCGGACCTCTATGCCAGGAATTGCCCGGTGAATCCTGTGCCCAAAGAACAATACCCAAAATTTGCAGAAGAGGAACGCACACTCCCTAGGGAAACGCGAGTTACTCTAGCTCAACTTCGAACTGGATACTAAAACAGGTTAAACTCTTACCTATCCAGAATCAACCCCAACATACAAAACATATGTCCTGCATGTAACGTGTCCCCACATGACACCAACCATTTCTTCAACTGTATTGTGGAACTAACGCCTCTAACACCCCTCTCATTATGGCCCACCCTGTTGAAACAGCAAGTTTGCTTGGACTCCCGTTAAAGGATATTGATGACAATTCGTGATCACCCCAGCGGGTTAACCCCCAGGTATGCCTGTCGTAAGAGGCGACTAAGGGGGTTAAGATACTTGGCTTGGATATCATACGTGGTTCCAGGCTCTGGATCAGGGACTGTTATCAGTCTTAGACCGGCCATAGTGACGAACTGTCACGCGTGATTAGTTATCACGTCCTGCACGAGGTGCCCCTGCTTCTGCTGATAATGGCGGACCTAGAGAGGGCAACCCGATAAAACCCGCACCCCTGAGTTGTTGTTGTAGCAGTGCTTCGCCCGACCTAACAGCTGCGACCGATCACAAATTGTCATCAATATCATCTAACGGGAGTCCGAAGAAAGCTGCTGTTTCAACAGGGGTGGACCATAATGAAAGGGGTGTTAGAGGCGTTGGATCCACATTACAATTAAAGAGATAGTTGGTGTCATGTGGGGACACATTGCAAGCGGGGCATACATTTTGTATGTCGGGGTTGATTCTGGATATGTAAGAGTTTAACCTGTTACAGTATCCAGAACGAAGTTGAGCCAGAGTGACTCGCGTTTCTCTTCCGCAAGTTTTGGGTACTGTTCTTTGAGTACTAGATTCACCGGGCAATTCCTGGGATAAAGGTCCGTCGCCTGTTTGTGGAGTTCACCAAGGACCTCCTTGTGTTTTTTTCTTCATACGGCTGAGTTCTCAGGTGCCGTATTTCCTCAAAATACTTACGGAGATGACTCCTTAAACCCCTAGGCGGTGTTGGCTCATCAATCAGATGTCTGTTGGGATGCTCAGGTTTCTGGGTATTCAACAGAAACTGTTTGGTTAGCATCTCATTTCTCTCCCTGATGGGGAGAATTCTCGCCTCATTATGTAGATGGTATTCTGGGGACATAAGAAGACAGCCCGTGGCGATTCTGAGAGCAGTATTTTGGCAGGCCTGTAGCTTCTTCCAGTGGGTAATTTTTAGGATTGGCGACCATATAGGGGACGCGTAGCACGCAATCGGCTGGCCAATTGCTTTGTATGTGCTAATGAGCGTTTCTTTGTCTTTTCCCCAAGTACTGCGATTTGAGGATTTTATTACGGCTCTGGATTTTCGGAACAATTGCGGCTGTGTGCTCACCAAAATGTAGATCCTGATCAAACGTCACACCCAAGATTTTGGGGTGTAGGACAGTCGGTAGCGTAGTACCATCGACGTGGATGTTCAAAATGGTCGACATTTGGGACGTCCATGTTGTAAATAAGGTCGCGGAAGATTTATTCGGTGATAATGACAGGTTTCGCGAGGCGAAAAAACTGGAGAGATCGGGGAGGTAGCCGTTTATTCTGTTGCAAAGCTCATAGATCTGTGGGCCTGGTGGCGAAGGTAGCTTAGATATGTAGAACTTAAACAAAAGTGGGGATAGGGCACCACCCTGTGGCACCCCTTGTTTAATTCTTCTTGGTTTTGATGTTTCATTTCTAAATTGCACCGATGCCTGCCGACCACCCAGATAATTTACGGTCCACCTTTTAAGACATGGGGGAAGGGTAGACCCTTCCAGGTCTTGCAGTAACGTGCCATGGTTGACCGTATCAAAAGCTTTTGATAGGTCCAGCACAACGAGTACTGTTCTATGGTGGGGGTTTTGATTTATCTGGGTGCTGATGGCATTTAGCGCGGTGGTGGTGCTATGGAGTTTTCTGAAGCCATGCTGATGAGAGGCTAGCTGCAAATTTGATTTGAAGTAGGGGAGCAAAATGGCTTCAAGCGTCTTTGCTACTGGCGATAGGAGAGATGTCGGGCGATACGACTCTCCTATGTTAGCTGGTTTCCCAGGCTTTAGTAGCGGGACCACCTTGGCCATTTTCCATTTTTCGGGTATGACAAAGGTGGAAAGAGACAGGTTGAAGACATGTGCTAAGTATTTAAAACCCTCTTTCCCTAGGCTTTTAAGCATCGACATGGCTATGCCGTCTGGGACCACTGCTTTGGATAGTTTAGCATGACCGATGGCATTCTCAACCTCTTTGGCGGTGATGGTAATTGGTGACGCGCTGCAATTATGTTTATGTGCGTGTCTGTTGGCCCTCCGTCTATCTTTGTCGACCGTAGAATACATTATATATTGTCGGCAGAAAGCGCTCGCGCATTTTTTCGCATCCGACAGCACTTTATCGCCAAAGGCGATGGAAAGAAACTTTGTCATTGTGCCTAGACGGATTCGATAGGGACTTTACAGTGGACCACAGTTTACCTACACCGACAGAGAGGTTACAACCGCTTAGGTGCTCCTCCCATTTCGCCCGCTTGTGTTCATCCACAAGCAATCTGATGCGTTGGTTTATATTCCTTATTTGGGGGTCGCCGGTCTTATAAGGTCACGTTCTCTCGCCAAATTTGCGGCCTCCGCCGGGAGGTGGGCCGAATTTCGGGATTTCTACCGGCGGGAATGAAACGTGCCGAGGCGGATTCAATGACCTTGCGGAAAGCACGTTCCCCTTGGCGGGCATCAGTCGGGATAAGGAGGGCAGCAAAACGGTTGTCTGTAAAGGATTTGTATTCGTCCCACTTTCCTTTTTTGAAGTTTATGAAAGTGCGTTTTTCTGTGACGATGAAGTCGGCGGTACGCTCGAGCGAAACAAGTATGGGCAGATGGTCGGATGCCAATGTTACCATCGGCTGCCAGTTGACGCATTTTACGAGTTCTGCGCTCACGATTGAAATATCCGGCGAACTGTGACAGCTTCCTACCATACGTATGGGGGCGTCTCCGTTTACTGTGCAGAACGTCGTTTCTTCTATTTGATCCGCCAACATCTCACCCCTACTGTCCGCCCGCAAGTTTGAATGCCATAGATCATGATGGGCATTGAAATCGCCTAAGATAATGCGATTGTTGCCAATGAGTAAAGCGCAGTATTATTAGGGTGGTATCCACTGGGGCAACAGGTGGCAGGAGGGATGTAGATGTTGATGATATCTAGGTTTGCATCGCCTGACCGGACAGATAAGCCTTGACGTTCTAAGACATGCGGTCGATGCCGGGATCAAATATATGATACTGCACAGAGTGGTGTATGATAAACGCGAGGCCGCCTCCATTTCCGCTCTCGCGATCTTTTCTGTGGACATTATACCCAGAACAGGTCTGCTGTGCAGATCTTGCTGCGAGTTTAGTCTCTTGAATCGCAGCAATGCGGATGTTGTGCCGCTTCATGAAATCGACTATCTCCGCGATCTTCCCAGTTAATCCATTACAGTTTAACTGCAGAATTCTGAAGTCCGTAGGGGGAGAGGTGGCCACTCTGAGAGTGACGGGTGAGTACGCCTGGGTTGTGGAAGGCTAGGACGCAACTGCTGTTGTGGCCCTGGGACTGGACGTCCTTGGGTAAGCATTGGGGTACCCGGTGTATTTGGGTATGCGGCCTGGCAACATGGCGCAATGAAACCCGTCGAGGGGTTTCCGTAGGTAGGGACTAAAGCCCCCATTACTGATACTTAGCATAAACTTGACTTGACTTGGCGTAAACTTGGCAACTTAGGCACGATTATACTCCACTTTGGCGCATAAAATCTGGCATCATAATCAGCGTTGAAATTTATTTTTAAATAAATGTCAATTTGTATGACAAAATGTCAAAATGAAATGGAAACAAACAAATGGCATCTCAAAATGTAAACGTCACTTAGAACTTACATAGAAAATCAAAATTCAACAGACTTCTAAGTCAAGTTAAGTTTTGAGTAATCAGTAACATGCAATGTCATTTAAGAGAACTGTAAGTGACAGTTCGCAAGCCAAGTCAAGTCTATGCTAAGTATCAGTAATGGAGCCTTAAGAGTCTGTTTCCCTGACCTACACAATTGCTGCCGGAAAAGAGGGTGGGAGAACACGGGGGCATGGGCTGATGCTCGGCTACGGAGATTGTAGGTATGAGTGGGAGCAGCCGTATGAGTTGGTGGCGCCGTGGGGCGCGAGCAGCAGCGGGTACTTGTTGTGGCTTGCTGAGCAGCGGGGCTGCTGTAAGGTAGTGGGGGCGCTAAGGCGCAGACTACAGGACGTCCTAGGGCGTGAACAGCAAGGAGCCACAAAACATTTATAGAAGTTAAGTGGACGTTAGGTTTTGGGATCTAGCCCAGAACAACCTGTCCGATGCAACCATCCCTTACACGAGACACACTGACAAGAGTATGACCGTCCTAAAAAGATTCTTTTCCGGCAGATGCAGCAAAACCATTTCTCAGGACCGGGGTCAGGAGACGGACCCGGATTGGGTTCGATACCTTCCCGGAGCAAGAGAATATGGAGCAGTCCCGCTGCAAGGAGCTGCTGGGAGGATGACAATTTGTGGGAGGGACGCAACAAATTAAATGGGGTTACACTGAAATGGCAATCCTTGGTCGGGAAAAATCCCGAGTCGCTTCGGTACATAGAACCGACGGCCTTGGGAAGCTCATTGTGCCGAGCTCAGGGGAGCGAGGACTCTTTTAAGTGTCAAGATCGGTACACAACGGTGACGAACTGGATTGTTAGGGTTTTTTATTATTGACTTGATGACTGGGCTGGTAGGTGCGGTATTCTGCCACCTTAGTAGGTCGGGGTGAAACCTTACCGAAATGGCTGGTAGGCTAATGCTGCACCTGCCCACGTCCCCTTAAAACCGTGGCGGACCTCAAGGTACGTTCCGCCTCCGTCGCCGTTAAGTTGGTGGTGTAGGTGCGGTTGAAAATTTTCCCGCTTTGCGTCCGGTCTGGCACTGAACGCATTACTCATAAGGTAATGCGTCAACCCTCGCGTGGCCTCCTTGCGTAGCATAGATAACCACGAGACTGTTGAAGGGCGACTAAACAATCGGCTCCGGATAGCGGCCTTGAGGGGGAACTATTTAGAACGGACAAGACTAACACGAATCCGCCAAGTGTGGGGTGCGGAAGAAGAGCGGTTTTGATGGAAATCCGTCAAATCAATCATCAGCACTCTTAAGGCGGCTTCCGCAAATCTGTTACTCTGTCTTGAAAAAGGTGGAGTGGATAGTCTTTGTCCAGGAGCCGTGGCTGAGTACTAACGGCAGAAAGATTTCTGGATTAAGGACTGGAACATTCAACACCTTGGTGCATGGGGAGGCAGGTAGGCCTAGATCCTGTGTGCTTGTTAAAAAAGAGATTAAAGCTTTTATTCTCTCTAATTTCAGCAATGCTGAAGTAACCATGATCTGCCTCGAGCGAGGTAGTAATGAAATGTGGGTGGTCTCACCGTACATGCCCCATGGGGACGGAGCGGGATCACCAACTGCGATACTGGGCGAAATCACCGCTGAAGCAAGGCGGAGAGGTGTTGGCGATGCTAAATCCCATCATAGCATCTGGAGAAGTTCGGATACCAACACTAGAGGTGAGTCTTTATTTACTTTTATTGTAGATGGGGGGCTTTGTATATGTAATAGGGGGAATGACCCGACTTTTATTACTGCGGTAAGGGAGGAGGTCCTGGACCTCACCCTGGTTAGTAGAGAACTGGAAAGTCGGATATCTGGCTGGAGGGTTCTCAACGAGCACTCCTTCTCTGATCACCGATATATTCAGTTCTCGGAGAGCGAAGAACGTCCCGGTAAAATATCTTTTAGGAATCCTAAAAGTACTAACTGGGACTTTTATTGTAGGACGCTGGGAGAGCTGTTGCCTGCGGCGCCTACCGTTAGTTCGGACCTGTCCGAATCTGAGATAGACGTTCTGGTGGAAAACTTCACATCGGCAAGCAATAGCACCTTTCAACTGTCCTGTCCATTTAAAACTTACAGGGGGAAGGACTAGCCGCCCTGGTGGTCGGATTCTCTTGACGACCTAAGAGCGTCCAGTCGGCGGCTCTTCAACAGAGCCAGTGGGAGTAAATTACTCTCGGACAGGGAGCTCTATAAGGTGAGTCTGGGGATTTGTAAATATTAATTAAGGATAGCCAAGCGAGATTCATAGCGAAGCTTCTGCGAAAACGTAGAAGGCTGCAATGAATCCGCGAGGCTTAGAAAAATACTCTCTAGGAATCCCGCTCCTCTGGGGTATCTGAGATATGATGGTGGGGACTGGTCGATGCGTAGCGAGTAGTCTCTAAAGCTTTTACTGGACAATCATTTTCCCGATGTCCCAGTTGCGCAGGGATCTTCGCCTGCATGGTCGGCGGTCGTTGGCCGCTGGCTGTGGATTGCTCCTCCATGGCTGGGCCTCGAGTCAGCTCAGCAAACGTTGGGCGGACACCACGTCTTGCAGGGTAGCAAGATCTTTCTGGCCGAAAGAGGATGGCAGGAGGTTGGCTGAAATAATTGGGTTCACTAAGGCTCACCTATCAATGGTGATTGGGGTTTTGACAGGGCATTGTCCCATGGGTATCCATGCGGTACGTCTCAATATACTGGAAACCCCACCCTGCTGCAGCTGTATGGAGGATAATGAGGTGGAATTACCAAATCACTTTATGCGTGATTGCCCCGCTTTTGCCAGAACTAGGCGAAAGTACTTCGTTCACGACTCACTTGAATCTCCCGAGGATTTATCCAAAGTTGAGATCGGTATCATTCGGAGCTTTATCGTTGCTACCCAACGATTCTCGAAGTAGCTAGATCTAAGTCACCGTTATTTTTGGTGTATGTGGTATCACAACGGACCTTCGTGTTGTCCAAGTGAGCTATCCTTATTAGGGCAGCTACCACCTAACCTAACCTAAGAGGTGACTAAAATACCGGATGCAAGGGGTTTGTGTAGCGCAGCCCTTTCAGGTTGCTATCGCAATACATAGCTTCTCCAAACCCCGTTGTCAACCTCACCTATTCGTGGCGAGTCCTGTTTCATTAACAGCCGACGCTCTGGCGACTCCGAACTCCTCATGGATCTATGGGGTTTGTAAAAAAATAAACTATCTCCCTGATCTCTCCAGATTCTTCGCCTCGGGAAACCTGACATTATCACCAACCAAATCATCGGCGACCTTACTTACAACATGGACGCGCCAAATATGAACCATATTGAACATCCCCAGCAGGTTAGGGGGCTTAGAATATACCCGCGGGAGTTATGCCTGTCGTAAGAGGCGACTAAAATACCAAATTGATTCAAGCGGTTGTGTAGCGCACTCCTCTCAAGGAGTTACCAGCGCAATATATAGCTTCTCTAACCCAACTGTCAACCTCTCCTACCCGTGGCGAATCCTGTTTATTAAAAGCCGAGGCTATGGCGATCCCGAACTCCTGATGGATCTAGGGGGTGGGAGGGCGGTATGGCCTAGAATGTCGCATGCCGTCGGGCTAGTACCTTTATGGTGCTTGGTACCGGCACGTATCGGATCTGTATTCGGCAACGGACCATCAACATCGATAACACTCCCCAAGGCCTTCGGGGAGCTTCCTTATCGCTACAACAACAACAACAACGTCGATGGCACGACGCTACCGACTGTCTAACACCCTAAACTCTTGGGTGTGACGTTCGATCAGGATCTACATTTTGGAGAGCATGCAGCTGCAATTGTACCGAAAAGCCAGAGCCGTAATAAAGTCCTCAAATCTCTTGCCGGCAGCACTTGGGGTAAAGATAAAGAAACGCTCATCACCACTTACAAAGCAATTGGCTGGCCGATTGCATGCTACGCGTCCTCGATATAGTCGCGAAGCCTAAAGGTTACTCTCTGGAATCAAATACAGCCCTGAGAAAAGACTGCCTTCAGAACCGCTACGGGCTGCCTTCTTATGTCCCCAGAACACCATCTACACAATGAGGAGAGAGTACTACCCATAAGGGATAGAAATTAAATGCTAACAAAACAGTTTCTGTTGAATACCCAGAAACCAGTGCATCCCAACAGACATCTGGTTGATGAGGCCGCCTGGATTTTAGGTAAAATTGCGGCTGCATGCTCACCAAAATGTAGATCCTGATCGAACGTCACAACCAAGTTTTGGGGTGTAGGACAGTCGGTAGCGTAGTGCCATCGACGTGGATGTTCAAAATGGTCGACATTTGGGACGTAATGTTGTAAATAAGGTCGCGGAGGATTTAGTCGGTGATAATGCCAGGTTTCGCGAGGCGAAAAAACTGGAGAGACCAGGGAGGTAGCCGTTTATTCTGTTGCAAAGCTCATTGATCTGTGGGCCTGGGCCTGTGGCCATTATTGTGCAATCATCGGCGTAGGAAACGATAGTAACTCCTTCTGGTGGCGAAGACAGCTTAGATATGTAGAAATTAAACAAAAGTGGGGATAGGACACCACCTTGTGGCACCACTTGTTTAATTCTTCTTGGTTTTGATGTTTCGTTTCTAAATTGCACCGATGCCTGCCGACCACCAGATAATTTGCAGTCCACCTTTTAAGACATGGGGGAAGGGTAGACCCTTCCAGGTCTTGCAGTAACGTGCTATGGTTGACCGTATCAAAAGCTTTTGATAGGTCTAGCGCAACGAGTACTGTTCTATGGTGGGGGTTTTGATTTAAACCGCAGTTTATCTGGTTGCTAATGGCATTTAGCGCGGTGGTGGTGCTATGGAGTTTTCTGAAGCCATGCTGATGACAGGCTAGCTACAAATTTGCTTTGAAGTAGGGGAGCAAAATGGCTTCACGCGTATTGGCTACTGGCGATAGGAGAGATATCGGGCGATATGACTCTCCTATGTTAGCTGGTTTCCCAGGATTTGGTAGTGGGACCACCTTGGCCATTTTCCATTTTTCGGGAATGACAAAGGTGGAAAGAGACAGGTTGAAGACATGCGCTAAATATTTGAAACCCTCTTTCCCTGGGCTTTTAAGCATCGGCATGGCTATGCGGTCTGGGCCCACTGATTTGGATGGTTTAGAATGACCGATGGCATCCCCAACCTCTTTGGCGGTGATGGTAATTGGTGTGCGCTGAATTTATGTTTATGTGTGTGTCTGTTGCCCTCCGTCTATCTTTGACGACCGTAGAATGCATTATATATTGTCGGCAGAAAGCGCTCACGCATATTTTCACATCCGACAGTACTTCATCTCCAAAGGCGATGGAAACTTTGTCGTTGTTCCTAGACGAATTCGATAGGGACTTTACGGTGGGCCAAAGTTTACCTACGCCGCCAGAGAGGTTACAACCGCTTAGGTGCTCCTCCCATTTCGCCCGCTTGTGTTCATCCACTAGCAATCTGATGCGTTGGTTTATATCCCTTATTTGGGGGTCGCCGGGATCGATGTCTTATAAGGTAACGTTCTCTCGCTAAATTTGCGGCCTCCGCCGGAAAGGGGTCATCTCTGTAAGCATTATGAGGAAATACGGCACCTAAGAACACAGCCGTATGAAGCAAAAAAGTACAAGCAGGTCCTCAGTGATATCCACAAACAGGCGTCGAACCTCTATGCTAGGAATTTCCCGGCAAATCCGGTAGTCAAAGAAAAATACCCAGAAATGGCAGAGGAGGGAAACTGTATGTCCTGCTTGCAATGTGTCCCTACCATGTCTTCAATTGTAATATGGAACTAACGTCTCTAAAACCCCTATCATTATGGTGCACCCCTGTTGAAACAGAAAGTTTCCTTGGACTCACGTTGTTGTTGTTGTTGTAGCGATAAGGTTGCTCCCCGAAGACTTTGGGGAATGTTATCGATGTGATGGGCCTTTGTCGGATACAGATCCGGTACGCTCCGATACCACAGCACCATTAAGCTGCTAGCCCGACCATCTCGGGAACGATTTATGTGGCCACATTGAACATTCAGGCTATGAGGAGCTTGGGGTCGCCAGAGCCTCGTCTGTTAGTGAAACAGGATTCGCCGCTGATAGGTGAGGTTGACAATTGGGTTTGGAGAATCTATATATTGCGCTGGCAACCTGAATGGTTGCGCTACACAGCCCCTTGAATCTGGTATATTAGTCACCTCTTACGACAGGCATACCTACCGCGCGTATATTCTGATCCCCTAACCCGCTGGGGGTTAGGACTCAATTTAGAGGACTTTGATGACAATTTGTGATTGGTCGCTCCTACTGGATAGGGCGAAGCACTGCTACAACAAACAACAAAAACATACAAAATGTATGTCCTGCTTGCAATGTGTCCCCACATGACATCTCTTCAATTGTAATGTGGAACCAAAGCTTCTAACACCCCTCTCATTGTGGTCTACACCTGTTGAAACAGCAAGTTTCCTTGGACTCCCGTTAGAGGACTTTGATGACGATTTGTGATTGGTCGCACCTATTGGATGGGGCGAAAATATAACAACAACAACATGACTAGATTACTAAATTGCTTCTGAGATTACTAGCACCGTATCGCTAGCCAGTACCTCATCGGTGCTATTTCCCGGGACACAGAGGATAAATAACCGGCAAAGGGCTATCAACATCAATACGATTCCCAACGCCTTCGAGGTGTCTATTTATAGCTATAAGAAAAATCCTGGCCATATCCGCGACACTCCCACCGGTTACATAAACAAAACAAAACTTTTGAAAAAGCTTTAAAAAATTTTAAAATAGCTTTAGATGGCGCGAAACGAGAAAAGCAAAATATTTGAAGTATTATGAAAGAAAAGTGGGTTGGAAGATTTTTAGATGTATTTGGAGGGGAGTAAGGGCGGTGGTAGCATGTGGAAGGATAGACTGCCCCTAATGATAGTTTCAATTGCCATAGTATTAACACTTTTTATATTAGTATCGATTAAATATTTACCGATAATGAGGGTATCGACACCATACAACAGCGCCCACAGCAGCACCCAATACAGCTACACTTTTCCAAATCCATAACGGTGTAAATATTGCCCAATAGGGCCAGTCTACGAATGGAAATCAAATAGGAATACATTGACTCAATTAATCAGCAAATATTAAACTAATCTTACCAATAAAACCATCCAAACGAAGTGCAAATAATGTAACAAATGTAAATAAGCTGCAATGCACAATGAACTTACTGCAAGTAAAGAGAAAATTATGTACTCAATAAGTATTAATTGCCCTTGACCTGGTTCAGCACCTACCTTGGGTTGAAATCCCTGAAAAGTGACTGTAAATTCATAGTACTTGTGCTGAAATGTGTCGCTTACGGCCAGCCCAATTTATGAGTTATCAATACTTTTATTCAAAGGACACTGCAATTCGAAATTGTACTCTAATTGGTTGCGAGTTGATGGCCGGAACTGACTATTCGCTCAAACTTATTCTTGTAAGTAAAACTTGCTCCTGAAAACTTGTTGCTGCACAAATCTGCAAATGAATATTGCAGCAAAATATTTTTAACGCGTAATTTCAAAACGAGCTTTTTTATTGCAAAATCAGCTGTGAAAAATTATTACTTTTTAATTATTCATCCTTGCTTGACAGTAGGAAAAAAAACCTTGACAGCAGGTGAAATATTTACGTATGTCAAACTAAAGGAGAGGCAAAAGGTTATTACAAGAGCTGCCAAATTAAACAAATGAATTTAGTGAGGTATAATACCTCAGTTCAAAATAGGTTTCGGCCGCCACAAATAAGCTTAAGCATATATGACACTACTTTATTTTTGCTTGGATTCCGAGCTAAAAAAAACTGACAAAACTTAATGGAACTTCAAAACACAAAAACAATTTCTATCATGAAAAAGCGAGACGACTATTCCCCCAAAATTAGTGAGTTTGGCATGTTTTTGTTTATGTTTTACATTTTATTTTTACATTAACATTTTTAACAATAAAAATGCAAATAACACGTGAAAATTATTTCGGTCTCAAATGGTTCACGTTTTTCACAAGAAAGTTGATTTTAATTGTGTTTTTATGCACCACATTTTCAAACTAAAAACAAATTTTCATTTGTCAGTAAAATATAAACAAAAAATTTCCGAATGTCAAAAAAACCTATCGAAATACAAAGTGGTTCTTTTGTTTTTAATGAACTAGATTGTATTTTCCTTGTATTTCGTTAGTTTTTTGAAATATAGTTTACACACTTACACCAGTACTGAAGCCGTAGGAGGGAGTGCGACAAAAAATTTTAGATAAAATACAAGAAAAAATACACGAAAATAAAGTAGTGTCATATATGCTTTAAAAAGAGCTATCCGCAGATATTAGTCCTGATTACATTCACATATTCTTATGGTGGTTGTGTTGTTGTTGTTGTAGCAGTGCTTCTTATGGTGGTCGATATATTAGGCGCGAAACAGCAGCCCGACAATCAATCACGAAAGCCGTTGTAGCCAGATTAAACCTTATTCAATTTTTGGGTAGCGACAGTGAACGGCGTCCTTTTTTTGCTAGTAAAAACTAAAATGGAAGTAAAACAGGTAATAAAGGGCTAATTAATTATGACTTATAACCATAAAACCATAACTAGTTAAAACAGCTGATCGAACCTACCTTATGGAAATCAATGTATTCGATTAATGGTGCCATAACATAACGCTAACGCCATAACCATACCATAGACAACCAATTGGTTTTTGGTTTTTCGCCATATCCATAGCCTAAAAATATTTGAGTTGTTGAAGTTAATAACTTTTTGTAGATTTTATTCATTGTTTTGGATACGTTATGACTAAGAGACTTATTTTTTGTGGAATATGTTTGTAATTTTTTGCCTTTTCTTATTTTTATGAAATTTTGACGATTTTTAGTTTAAGGCACCATTAATCGATCACATTGGAGATGGTTATGGATATGTGTATGGTTACGACCATGGCGTTAGGGTTAAGGAAGTTTAATTGACCCTTAAAGGCTAATATCATTCATTAAGGGGTTTATTAAATATAATTAATATTTTTTGCTAAAATTCTGATTTGTGGCTTCGGCGTACAAAGTAATTAAGTAGCCAAAGCTTGGCTACGTTCGTCGTCCAGCTTTGCTTTATTGTGGTTGTGGTATGCAGACGCCGTGTTTATTTAATCAAAACCACTACACCTATATCTTTATATATAAAAATCACGTGTCACATTGTTTGTCGCGATGGACTCCTAAAGTACTGAACCGATTTTGAATTTGTTTTACACCCTGTGTGTAATTTTGATCTAACTTGAAATATAGGATAGGTTATATCTCAGTTTATAGTCGCAATATTATTTTATTGCAAATTTTTTTATATGTTTATACGTAATAATAAAATGTTACGTATACGCACCGGCACTCATATTTTCAGGTGGTGCGGATATACTTCCGTGTAATTGGTTTGTGTTTAATTAAACAACGTGCTTATCAATAAAAATATTATAGCGAATGATTCAAGTATAACACATCACCAGGCCCGGCGAGAGGGGGAAGTGGGGGGGGGGGGGGGTATGGGGGATTATCCCCGGACCCGGGATTTCTAAGGGGGCCCATGATTTAAAAGTACTAAGACATTTTTTTTAATTCAGGTGAGTCTTTAGTTGTTCCCTGTGCAATTTTTAAGCCGAATTTCAGAAGCAACGAATATCTGCAGTCGTTTTAATATTATAGTGAAGTGTGAAAAATAAAAATCTATATATATAAAAGTGCTTAAGTACAGAGTAATATATTATACCGCTTGGTAACTAGGGTCTTAAGATATAGGCCAAAACGGATACCCCTAGAATGTGTGGGTAATATGGATATGAAATGAAAGCTGTTTCTGAGAGCTCTAAAGTAATTTTCATTGTGATATTCCATTTAGTCACATCATCCAGGCAAAACTGATAAATATGCATGCGAAGCCGAAATAGAGACATTAATTAATAATACCCACATACCTATTTACATACGTCCTATTCGATTTGCCTGAAATTTGGTATATAAATTTGCCTATATTAGTATTTACGATCCTTTTTTCCGGGAAGTAGACCAGAGACGGACTGGGAATGGGATTAGTGCTAGGACTGGGACTGAGACTCGGAGTGGGACTGGGACTGGCACTGGAACAAAATACATACCACCCTCTGGGACAGGCAATAAGGGGATGAAGAAGAATGAGAAGAACGTGAGAGAAGAGAAAATAGAGAAGGTGACTGAGAAAGAAATAGAATGGGGGAAATAGAAAAATGGGGATAGATGAAGCGAAAAACACGGAGGGAGGAGTGAATGAAAGGATCAGGAAAAAGTGAAGAGGGGTGGGGGGGGGGGGGGGGGGAGGACAGAGGGAGGACAGAGTTAGACGGAAAAAGCTTATTAAAAAGGTCATTCCGTTCTAGTCATTTCGTCGGAGTGGTCGTGCGGGTAATCCTCGGCTCAACTGTAATTTGTCGGGCTTTTTTAGTTGAGCCGAAAATTTAATTAGGCCTCAAGGTTGACTTTGTGCTTCCTTCTGGCTTTTCGGTGGAGTAGGGAGATACAGTGCTCCACTGACCTGGAGTCAGATGGTGGTTGTGCACTCCTAACAGGAATCAGTGAAATTATAAGTGATCGCATATTGAAATATTGGAATTTAAAAACTGGCGTGAGCCACATAAAACCAACTCGCTTTACATATAACTGTCGTAACGGGCAGTGTGTTACGGTCTACGGCTACGATCCACTTGGGAGCGTGTTTACGCGAACACACCTAGTGATGTGGCGAAAGTTGCGATAAAAAGTATCGAAAAAGAAGGAAAAAGACAGACCGACCATCACTAGAAAAAGATTGAAAAAAGAGTTTCCGCGAAGATAAGTAAGTGAAAGGGCGTAAAATTTTGGTGATCGAAAAACATCCTCGCCGGCTGTGCACCTACACAGGAAATTGTCGAGAAACGAGGAAAGAGTCAATAGCGCTAAGCACCGAAACCGTTCTTTCCGACAAATCTCATTTCTACGCGGCTATTTTGGGTGATAATAAACTCTGCACAGGTTATGTTGTGTGGACACAAGGTCCAGTTGAAGTAGGTCGGCGTCCGCAGTCACACTTAGCGAGATAAACCTCTCCCTTTACGTTTACTAAGAACACTACCACCTGCGGAAAAGCGTCCGACACCACCTCCGCCTCCAGGGCCAGCAGTACGCCGCCGCGTAATACAATTGACGTCAAAGAGCCAAGTCATTCGGCTCGTACAGGGTAGCGCGGAGCTTTATCGCCAGCCGGTTCACTCGGTTACCTTGACCCAAAGCGCCCACCACCACCAACGGCGCCTACTATTATCACGGGCATCACCATCAGTAGTATCTCCCCCAACCCATCCATTAGCGCCAACCACGAGCGCAACAACCACCAGCCGTACCGCCACCGCCAGCTGCAATGCGCACAGCGGGGCCGCGAACATAGGCCTGCGGCCACTAATGTTAACACCTGCAACAGGCGGTACCACCGACAGCAATACTAGCCGCATCTTCATCAGCTACGTCCATACCGGCTATAATAATACTAGCGTAATCCTATCAGCTACGACTATAACGGCTACAGCAATACTAGCCGCATCTTCATCAGCTACGTCCATACCGGCTATAACGATACTAGCGTAATCCTATCAGCTACGACTATAACGGCTACAACAACATAGCCGCATCTTTACCAGCTACGACCATACGGGCTACAATATATCAGCTACAATGACAACCACTGGGCAGCGAACCTAGGCCTGCGGTCAGGCCAGTTGCGACAGCAAATATCAACGGTTAAAGCGGTGAGTCCGTTCCTTTATATTTTGCTTTCGCTCGAGTGAACTTATAAATAGCGCTACAAGTTTTTTTTTACAAAACAAAGAAGGTTTGCCACCGGCACCAGGTCGATGAGGAATAACCAAAGCATACGCACCACCCTTATGAAATGGTCATATAGCTAAGGCAGCCAAAACTATTTAAAAAATTTAGATAATTCACTTGTAAATGTTTTGATTTTGTATTCGACATATTTTACCGAGTTAAAAAGTTAGTTAAATTGTTTTGAACAGCGGATTAGATTTTAATATGTAAAGGCTTGTATAATGTAGGATGTCGTACATACACCTGCGAGCAATAAAATTGCAGCAACAATGATACGCAATTTTTATCATTTTCAAAGCAAAATTCTCATTGTTGTATGGAACAGAATTATATATATAACCTGGAACTTAAATTAGACTACATCGCGCTCCAAAACGGTTACGAAATTGGTTGACAGTCATTGTCGTTTAAATCAGTAAACCCGGTTTTACAATTGAGGGAAATGGAAATAGAAGATTAATTGCTGCAACTTGCAAGCCAATTTGCTACCTTTTTTACTCGCAGATGTACCTATCATAACTATATACCACTATGCCTTTGTTCTAGTATAAGCCAATTTAAAGGAGACCATTGGAATTATCTGCCAGAAAATAGACTGTCATGTCAAGGCGACAAACTTCGCTAAAGCGTAATATATTTTCAATGTATAAATCCAACCAAATTGTATAGTAATGCGATTGGCTTTTAAACGTATGCCATTATGGTTTATTTGTATGTACGTACGTGCAACCCTTTGCAAGCACCAATTATGCCAATGTTGCAATATTTTCCCGACAATTTTTTTTTGATTCTGGACAATCATAAAGTATTTTACAATTAACACGAACACATACCTAAATATTATACACGTATTTATTAACTTTTACTGCCTACAATTGAAGTAACATAGCATTCAGAAAGACTCATTTAAGATAGAATACGTATACATGCCTAGGCCATTCAATGCCATTTGGACGAATAAAGAAACATATATATATATGTATATTTTTTGGTATAGTTAATCACTCCTACCAGTGAATATCCATTTCCTTTTTCTGCATATATTTTGATTCCTTCACTTCTAACAAACCTACCTACTGACATGCATGTACCGTAGTTCATGAACTAGATATTTTTTTGTTGGGTACCTTGTTGGCAGAGATAAGGAAATCAATGCATATGTAAAGAAATGCACGGATGTGCAGCTTCAAAATCTTACTAATCCCTACCTACCCAATAAGTTAAATAGGCTGCCCTATGCACATAAACACATCAATAGTAAGTTAACTTAACCAAAACTTGCTATTAGACAGATAACAGAATTTATGTACGCAAAGTAGAATAGCATTTAAAGAGGGTATTTAGAAACAAAGATACCAAACACATTAATATAATAAATTTATTATGCAGATAGGTGCCAACCTATATACGTTTATGAATTTATAAAATAGTTATGTAAGCCAACCAAAATTATAACTTAGACTTCACGAAAGTAAATAAATAAAAAAAAAAGAATCAGATTGTATTGCCTTATGAGCGGGAAGCTCGCGAAGATTAAAACGCATAGACATACTTAATGATATTTCAGTTTTTTTTATAATGAATTTTAAATAAATTTTGTAATTTAAAATGGGAATGCTGGCGTCGGCACTTTTTTAGAAGGCACTTAGGTAAACCAGGTAAGGGGTCACCGGAATTTTAGGTGCGACGGTGGCCATGGATTTTGAGGGTGGGACATGCACCGGGCGTCGCAACAACACCCGCGGCGCCCCCAAGATATATTCGGCCCTTTTATTTGTATTTTTATTTTTCAGCCGTTTTTTTTTGATTTTGATTTTGAGCTTGTGGTAACCGGTCATTTCCGGTTCGGTTAAATTTTGTTGCGCTTAGTTTTTTTTTTTTGAATTTTTAAATTTTGGAATGTTAACGGTCTGTCCGTGACATCCGGTTCGGCCGGATGTTCTTTTATTTTGAATTATAAGCGTCTTGAGTCGGCCTCTGCGCTTCTGTCGGTTTTTTTTTTAAATTTGACAGTTCAGTTTTTGAATAGGCATGATAGGAACTTTTCTTTGTTTATGGCGCAGGAACAGTAAGGTTGGCAAGGACCCGCCCCAGCCGACAATGACTAGCCACTGTGCACCACCACATCATGCCGACCGCCTTCCTTACTGCTTCCAATGTAAATGCTTTTCCATAACAAGTGTTTAGCACATGGCAACAGACAATATACTGGAAATTAAGGAAATCCTCGGAATGATACGGAACAAATTACGGCTTATAATAGACAATTGATTGAATATATAATTTATGCTGAATAAGCAGCATGTGTTAAAATCTACGCAATACTCAGTGCATATCTAACTTAAATTGCAATTTTGATTGCAAACATTTTAAGTTCACTCTTTGTGAACATTGATTAATAAATTGACAAATTGAATATAACCTGGCGTGGTGCCATCGAAATACCAATCTCAATTGAAATTACGAACAATTACAAAAATTGATATCAATTCGCAAGCTGCTACACGTGGTTCTGGCCTCTATGGTATTACCATTGTGTACTAGCTGTGGAAAAATAAATATTAAAAACTTTACTGATTTTGTGACTGGCGTGGGGCCATGAAAAACCTATTGAATTGAAAATACTGTCGGAATATAACCTGATTTTATGAGGATCTTAAGAATCCCCACCACATAAATTATATCTCGAAAAAAAAAACCTTATTAAAATGTATGCAGATAGGCCAAATTTAGGGCAGAACAATGTCTGCCGGGTCTGCTAGTATATATATATATATTGTTTTTAACTCTGCAGTTCTTGTGTGTTTTGGGAAAACAATACGCTAAATTAGATACATTTATTAATAAAATAAATAAAAGCGACGTGGAATATTTTTTAATAAAAATGTATCAATGTTTTGGTTACGTTTTGCGCTTGCCATCTCCATTTGATAGTCACTACCCAGTGCAATGAAAAAAATAAAATCAGCTGATAAGATCAGCCAACCATTGTTCCCTTTTACATCATACAATTCGTGAATTCAAGTCTGCCACGACATTGGGGAAGGTGTTGAGAGGAGTGAGGAAGTGTACAACAGCAACCGTCAGGTCGTTTCAATTTTTTCTTGCTATCTCTTCCTCTCTCTGCTAGCATGTAATTTTTTTTTTCGCACTTGCTTCCAAGAAAAATTGATAAAAGTAAACAGGAACGAAAGCAAAAAAGGGAACATTTTTCACAATTAAAAACTGCAATATAACAATCGAATACGACACAAAATATGTTAGCAAGTATTTTTGTTGCATAGGGAGAATGTTTACAACAGTGCTTCGTGTAATTTTGTATGTGAAAGGGCAAGGCGTAATAAACTTCAATTGCCAAGTCTGAAGTTCCTTCATATTTACAAACGCAACATCTTGGTTGATTGTGGCGATGTTATTGGAATGCATAAGCTTGTGTTAAACGCATCTATATGAAAAATGTCATTGTGTCACGGCCTTTAACAATTTTGATCAAACTGGACCCAAACGTCAGCGCTGAAGTGTTATCTATTGAAATTCACCACGCACATGGTGGAAATTCACCCAACTGTCAAAACTAAATGTCAATGCGCTTTTCTGTTCTTTTCGGTGAAAAATTCTGTGAACTTTCCGATTTTTGTTTCCAAATTGAGGAAAGATTTCAATAAAACCTGTATTAAAGCCCGATAAATTGCAAAGAGAAAGTATTTAAATTCCAAAACGTGTGTGTGTAAATAAAAGAAATGGGTAACGTTATGGCTGCATCGTCTAGCGCTAGCTCAAAGCTGGACGCTGCTAAAATGGGATTACCGGAGCTGGCAAATCCTTCACGATCAACTGCTGCAGCGGCAACTGCAACAACGCCTACTGCCACAAGTGATACAGAATTAAAGGAACAAAAGCTGGAAAATCCTGGTACCGTTGAAGAAATACATAAAAAATGTAAAGGTTAGTCAAAATTATGATAAATCTTCCGGCCTTAGCCAACTAAAAGTGATGACATAACCCAAACACATGTGAAAAACAAGAGTGTATATTTTGATAATATAAGACGTGGTGGTACAGCTAACGGGTGGGTGAGAAATAGTGATAGCGATAAACATCCACATTTTGTTTAAAACATTGCATGCGGCCAATTTTATTATGTTGAAAATGATTTGTTTCCTTTGATTTTTACAGACATTCAAGCAATGACATTTGAAGGTGCAAAGATTATGTTGAATAAAGGCTTAAGCAATCACTTCCAAGTGTCGCATACATTAAATCTTTGCAGCACACAACCAAGCGGGTATCGCTTTGGAGCTACTTATGTAGGTACTAGGCAATTCGGACCGTCTGAGGCTTTTCCAGTATTACTGGGCGATATTGATCCTTCCGGAAATCTAAATGCCAATGTTATACATCAATTCACATCGCGCATACGTTGCAAATTCGCCTCACAAGTAAGGGATATATCAATAACTTTTATATGTGACAATTTAATAAAATTCTTTTATTTCAGATTCAAGATTCAAAGCTCACTGCGGCCCAATTAACTACAGATTATCGTGGTGATGACTATACTGCTTCATTAACTGTTGGCAATCCAAATATATTCAATAATTCTGGCGTTTTGGTTGGACACTATTTACAATCCATTACTGAGAATATAGCACTCGGCGCCGAGCTTGCTTACCAATATGGTCCTAATGTGCCTGGTGGTCAAATTGCTGTAGTATCAGCTGTTGGTAGATATTCACAGGGCGATTCTGTGTGGTCAGGCACGTTGGGACCAGGTGGTGTGCATGTCTGCTATTATCAAAAAGCCAGTGAACAATTACAAATCGGCGTTGAAGTAGAAACAAGTCTTAGAATGCAGGAATCGATTGCAACGATCGGTTATCAAGTTGATTTGCCAAAGGCTGATCTCATTTTCAGAGGTACATATTAATATTTGTAGTTGTCTACAACAAAATGACAAATTTACATAATCAATAGTTACGAGAAAACTCGCAAAGTTTATTTTATGATTCGTCCCAAGCGAAAGTTGTTTTTTATGTATGGAGTAGCATTGCTTTAATAAACATAACAATTGCTTTAATAAGTAAGAAGTGATACTTGTACATATATTAATGAATTAATTAATATTTCGCCTAAGCCATTATAATGTAAAGTCTAGGTTTTGTTGAGACTAGAATGGAAAGGTGTCATTTTGGTATTAAACTTCACGTAGATGGGGAAAAATAAAATAACTTGATAAGCGGCATCTGTAGTCGGGTTATAATTACCTTCATAAAAAAAATTAAATCCGCAACTGTTTTTGTCGCGAATCGATTCGCACTCCCTCCGCAAAGTATCAGTCAGATACTCAGCCCAATTCTAAACAAAAATTCCGTGCGAGTTTTTTCTCTTCTCCCATTCCTCCTATTCTAAATAAAATCTCCTTGTGAGTTTTTTCACTTCTCCCTTTCCTCCTATTCTGAACAATGTTCGAAAAAGCGGAAACCGGTTATGGGAGAAAAGTAGGTATTATGAATGTGAGTGAGAGGGAGATTTCTCTGCTATTTCTTAGGAGTTTTTTCACTTGTTAAGTTAAAGGAATGCATCAAAATAAGTTAAAGGAAATTTGTTCTTTTAAGAAATAACACTTATTTGTACAAAGTTCTGCTAAAATATGTATATTCTACAAAATATTCTTTATTTTAAGTTGACAAGTATATCATAAGCAACGGAAGACCTCTTGGTATATTTGATGTAGCCATCCAGAAATTGCGCAAGGTTTTTTTAAAATGCTTAAATAGATTTTGGCATATGACGAAAGATGAATTCAACTCCACTTGGCCGCCTGAAAATTGCTTTGCTGAATAGAAGCAGGGAACTCCAGCGGATTTGTGTTATCACGCGGCCTCTTCCTCTTATGCTTCTCTGTTGATGTTGCTGTGGCACCAATTCATTACTCATTTCAGTGAATACCACATGAAATACAATACTGTGCGTTGTTATTTTATTTCTTAATTTCAAACAAATTTGCAACAATAATTAAACTTTTCAATTTTTTAAACAAAATAAGAAATGCATAACGAAATTGCAATTGACAAAACAGCTGACTTCGAATATTTGAAATTCCTATTCACCAATTATTGTTCTCCCTAGGAGAAAAGAATTGGAGGAATTTTTCCGCGGGAATAAAAAAATCCCCGAGAACAAAATTCCGAGGGAAAGTATAGAATTGGGCTGACTGTAATAGGCACGACTATTTGGAAATTTTTATGGATTTATTAAGGTACTTATTCGGGGTTATTTTTAGGGAAACATTCGGGAGTTTCTTCGAAATATTTTGGGACCATTTCCGGATTATTGGAAAATTATATAAAGACATTGAAAAGGGGAAGAGAGTAGAGAAAAATGTTTTATATTAAATAGACACCTCTCCGGCCCAGATATTATATTTTAAGTTCTTTTATAGTGTCAAATATTTATATAACAATTTTCTCTTTCTCATTTACAGGTTCCTTTGATTCCAATTGGAATGTGTGTGGCGTAATTGGAGAAACGATTACAACCTCTGCCATTTTCCTTTGCTTTAAGTGGACGGTTAAATCATAACAAAAATCAATTTAGACTAGGTTGCGGTTTAATTATTGGATAATTCTAATTTCTACGTTAAATAGGTGTAAAGGAAGCACGAAAGCCTGCATCAAAAGCAGTAAATGTAACAGTTATAATAATAACGCGGAGAATGAAAAAAAAACTATTACAACAATAGGAAAGATCGCAAAATGTAAAACAAGTATTGGGACTGAAAAAAGAATAAAAGCTGCAATAGCAAGTGATACAACAGTTAAATACTTCACTTTGATTTATGTGAATGTTTATCTTAAACACTAAAAACTAACAAGCATAGTTTTTTCAAATGTAAACATTTCTGAGATATGAGCTGACACGTTAGTGTATCCTTTTTGTCAACTTTGCACGCTTTGAAATTAAATTTTAATAAGAGTCCTATTTGTCAAAAGAATTCACTAATTATTTAGCAACAGTTAAATGTTTCTCAAAATGGTATGTACAGTTATTAATATCTAAGAACGACAAAACTCATAGTGCCAGCTTACTTTTGTTGAAAACTACACTCAAGTCCAAGCTCTCCACATCACTAATAAATGACGCTGTCGTTAAAGTTACTTAAATTTGGTTAATATGCATAAATTATCTACTATTTTAGTTTATAACTATTTGTTGAAAGGCAGCAACTAAAAATTTCCTACAGATTTTAATTTAAAACTGTTTAATTCAAAACAAAACCAAACAAAATTATAAAAACTATTAAAATTTATTGTTAAGAAGAAATAAATGAAGTATTGAACTGTTATTAGTTATATGTTTTGCACTTTAAATGATTAAAAAGAGGGCACTCTATTCAAAAAATATTTTTAAATTCAAAAAGAAGGAAAAAGCTGAGATAAACAAGTTACCCGATGACCTAAGACGTTTAACATTCGAACACTCTTTTTAAGTTTATTGAATCTATGTGCTTAATAAATATTTTAATAATTTGACCGTTTATGTTTTTGCTGCTTTCCAAAAGCTTTAAACCAAAAAGTTAGTACAAATAATTTTGCATTTGTTTTTTGTCAACACTAACAAAAGTGGTTAATTTTTCAATAAAATAAATCGACAATTGAGATTGATTTTCAAATAAGTGTATGAAGTTTCAATACTTTTAAATATAAGTTAATTAAACCCATTATCACATATCAGTTTGCATATTGCTCTTTACTATAAAATTTTTCTTAGTGTTTTCCTACATACCTATTGCCAGCAACATGAATGTGTAAAAGTCATCATCCTCTTAGTTAATGCAATATTTAAGTTTATTTGTTGTTGTTTAAGTTTATTGTTTTCCATCAATAAATTTTTCCACATTCAGTTTATATAGATTGTAATAAGGGTGGGTCGTTAAACTCTAAATAAAAAAAAAGCATTTTCATGTTTCTGGTAATAGCTGCGCGATATATTACTAGTAGTGGATTGCCACCATCTTCTACCACAATGCAGGGTCAGTTGCAATGGAAGGAATTAAAATTTAAACAACGATTTGATAACAGTCGCTATTCTTTAAAGAAATTACAAATTACACCACACAAAGATTTCTGTACTAATGAAGTTATTGAAAAATGACTGCATAAATAAATGCGTCGGAAAAAAAATTACATACTTTTTCACCCATCTATAAATAAAGTTGCAAATGTTAATGTAATGTTGAATAAAAATAGTGCAAATTTGAAATCATTATTTGAGCTATGCTTTATCTTCTACTACTCTGTTAAGCTACAAACTGTCAGTTACCCAAATATATTGGGTTGATTGACGAGTCCTACAAAACAATTCACAAAGCTTTGAGCGTAATACGCGCAATAAACACCAGACAAACAATCGTTGCCTCGGACTGTTGTAAGTGTACTAAAAGCATAATCAGACGAACACAGTGAAGAACTTAGACTTCACTAACCGGAATTGATATACGAAGTGATATTTATCTCCCATGGTTACCAGGTCATGTGTAGATAGCAGGCAATGAGGTAGCTATCAGGATTTTATGATGGAACTTGCAGGTTTTTAGTATGCAACCTGAATGTAGCTGAGAATGTAGCGCTTCTCTAGGCCGTCGGTTATATGTACCGGAGCAACTCGGGATTTTTCCCGACCAAGGACTGCCATTTCAGTGTAACCCCATTTAATTTGTTGCGTCCCTCCCACAAATTGTCATCCTCCCAGCAGCTCCTTGCAGCGGGACTGCTCCATATTGTCTTGCTCCGGGAAGGTATCGAACCCAATCCGGGTCCGTCTCCTGACCCCGGTCCTGAGAAATGGTTTTGCTGCATCTGCCGGAAAAGAATCTTTTTAGGGCGGTCATACTCTTGTCAGTGTGTATCGTGTAAGGGATGGTTGCATCGGACAGGTTGTTCTGGGCTAGACCCCAAAACCAGACGTCCACGTAACTTCTATAAATATTTTGTGGCTCCTTGCTGTTCACGTCCTAGGACGCCCCGTAGTCTGCGCCTTAGCGTCCCCCGCTACCTTCCAGCAGCCCAGCTGCTCAGAAAGCCACAACAAGTACCCGCTGCTGCTCGCGCCCCACGGTGCCACCAACTCACACGGCTGTTCCCACTCATACATACAATCTCCGTAGTAGAGTCGGGAGCAATGCCGAGCATCAGCCCCTGCCTCGTATTCTTCCTCCCTCTTTTCCGGCAGCAATTGTGTAGCTCAGGGAAACAGACTCTTAGTCCCTACCTCCCTTTGCACCGTTTGCCAGCACAGAATATATATGTTTGCAACATCCGCCCAATGCAGCTCCTGCCATGGACGGAGCCACTTTCCGAGATGTTCTGGTCTCCGCGACGGCAACCCCCGACGGGTTTCATTGCGCCTTGTTGCCAGGCCGCATACCCAAATACACCGGGTACCCAATGCTTACCCAAGGACGTCCAGTCCCAGGGCCACGACAGCAGTTGCGTCCTAGCCTTCCACAACCCAGGCGTAGTCACCCGTCACTTACTCCCAGAGTGACGACGTCTCCCCCTTGCAATTCAGAAGTCTGCAGTTAAACTGTAATGGATTAACTGGGAAGATCACGGAGATATTCGATTTCATGAAGCGGCACAACATCCGCATTGCTGCGATTCAAGAGACTAAACTCACAGCAAGGTCTGCTCTGCAGATCTGTTCTGTGTATTATGTGAGAGAGCGTAAATGGAGGCGGCCTCGCGTTTATCATACACCACTCTGTGCAATATCATACATTTGATCCTGACATCGGCCGCAGGGACAGTGTCTTAGAACGTCAAGGCTTATCTGTCCGGTCAGGCGATGCAAACCTAGAAATCATCAACATCTACATCCCTCCTGCCACCTGTTGCCCCAGTGGATACCGCCCTAATATCAGCACCTTACTCACTGGCAACAATCGCATTATCTTAGGCGATTTCAATGCCCATCACGGTCTATGGCATTCAAACTTGCGGGTGGACAGTATGGGTGAGATGTTGGCGTATCAAATAAAAGATGGTAGGAAGCTGTCACAGTTCACCGGATATATCTATCGTGAGCGCAGGACTCGTGAACTGCGTCAACTGGCAGCCGATGGTAACATTGGCATCCGACCACCTGCCTATACTTATTTCGCTCGACCGTACCGCCGACTTCATCGTCACAGAAAAACGCACTTTCATAAACTTAAAAAAAGGAAAGTGGGACGAATACAAATCCTTTACACACAACCGCTTTACTGCCCTCCCTATCCCGACTGATGCACGCCAAGGGAAGCGTGCTTTCCGCAAGGTCATTGAATCCGCCTCGGCTCGCTTCATTCCCGCCGGTAGAATTCCACAAAATCGGTCCCACTTTCCGGCGGAGGCCGCAAGTTTAGCGAGAGAACGTGACCTTATAAGACAGCTCGATCCCGGCGACCCCCAAATAAGGGACATAAACCAACGCATCAGATTGCTTGTGGATGAACAGAACCGGGCGAAATGGTAGGAGCACCTAAGCGCTTGTAACCTCTCTGCCGGTATAGGTAAACTTTGGTCCACTGTAAAGTCCCTATCGAATCCGTCTAGGCACAATGACAAAGTTTCCATCGCCTTTGGCGACAAAGTGCTGTCGGATGCGAAAAAATGCGCGAGCGCTTTCTGCCGACAATACATAATGCATTCTACGGTCGAAAAAAATAGACGGAGGGCCAACAGACGCGCACGTAAACATAAGTTCAGCGCGTCACCAATTACCATCACCGCCAAAGAGGTTGAGGATGCCATCGGCCATGCTAAACCATCCAAAGCAGTGGGCCCAGACGGCATAGCCATGCCGATGCTTAAAAGCCTAGTGAAAGAGAGTTTCAAATATTTAGCACATGTCTTCAACCTGTCTCTTTCCACCTTTGTCATACCCGAAAAATGGAAAATGGCCAAGGTGGTCCCGCTACTAAAGCCTGGGAAACCAGCTAACATAGGAGAGTCATATCGCCCGATATCTCTCCTATCGCCAGTAGCCAAGACGCTTGAAGCCATTTTGCTCCCCCACTTCAAAGCAAATTTGCAGCTAGCCTGTCATCAGCATGGCTTTAGAAGACTCCATAGCACCACCACCGTGCTAAATGCCATTAGCATCCAGATACTTTGCAGTTTAAATCAAAACCCCCACCATAGAACAGTACTCGTTGTGCTGGACCTATCAAAAGCTTTTGATACGGTCAACCATGGCACGTTACTGCAAGACTTGGAAGGGTCTACCCTTCCCCCATGTCTTAAAAGGTGGACCGCAAATTATCTGGGTGGTCGGCAGGCATCGGTGCAATTCAGAAACGAAATATCAAAGCCAAAAAGAATTAAACAAGGGGTGCCTCAGGGTGGTGTCCTATCTTCACTTTTGTTTAATTTTTACATATCAAAAGTACCTTCGCCCCAGAAGGAGTTACTATCGTTTCTTACGTTGATGACTGCACAATAATGGCCACAGGCCCGGGCCCAAAGATCGATGAGCTTTGCAACAGAATAAACTGCTACCTCCCTGATCTCTCCAGTTTTTTCGCCTCGCGAAACCTGGCATTATCACCGACTAAATCATCCGCGACCCTATTTAGATCTTGGACGTCCCAAATGTCGACCATTTTGAACATCCACGTCGATGGCACTACGCTACCGACTGTCCTACACCCCAAAATCTTGGATGTGACGTTTGATCAGGATCTACATTTTGGTGAGCACGCAGCCGCAATTGTTCCGAAAATCCAGAGCCGTAATAAAATCCTCAAATCCCTTGCTGGCAGTACTTGGGGAAAAGACAAAGAACGCGTCCCCTATATGGTCGCCAAGCCTAAAAACTACCCACTGGAAGAAGCTACAGGCCTGCCAAAATACTGCGCTCAGAACTGCCACGGGCTGTTTTCTTATGTCCCCAGAACACCATCTACATAATGAGGCGAGAATGCTCCCCATCAAGGAGAGATATGAGATGCTAACCAAACAGTTCCTGTTGAATACCCAGAAACCTGGGCATCCCAACAGATATCTCATTGATGAGCCAGCACCGCCTAGGGACTTAAGGAGTCATCTCCGTAAGAATTTTGAGGAAATACGGCACCTGAGAACTCAGCCGTATGAAGAAAAAAAACACAAGCAGGTCCTTGGTGAACTCCACAAACAGGCGTCGGACCTTTATACCGGGAATTGCCCGGTGAATCCAGTACTCGGGGAACAGTACCCAAAACTTGCGGAAGAGGAACGCATACTCCCCAGGGAAACTCTGGCTCAACTTCCTTCTGGATACTGTAACAGGTTAAACTCTTACATATCCAGAATCAACCCCGACATACAAAATGTATGCCCTGCTTGCAATGTGTCCCCACATGACACCAACCATCTCTTTAATTGTAATGTGGAACCAACTCATTATGGTCCACCCCTGTTGAAACAGCAAGTTCCCTTGGACTCCCGTTAGAGGATATTGATGACAATTTGTGATGGAGCGAAGCCCTGCTACAACAAAAATTACAATACAACCCAATAAATGTATATCCTAATATTCAACCTCTATTCAACAAAACCGAATATGTAATTTAATAATTTTTTAACATTAAAATTACCGGTTAATGTTACGTTAACCGTTACCGTTGTACGTATATTCAAACATAATCAAGAGCCCATTCAGATAAATGATTATACCGAAATTCCCATATGTGTCTGACTTTGAGCAGATCTTTTCATTAGAGTAGACGTGAACTCCCATGGGAATACTCAATTGAACTTACACTCTCATTTGTTTGCACAGAGACATGCCTACATAAATATTTAATGTACATAAATATATACATGTATCTTTATATGCATCTGAAGACATGTATGTATCCATGGTCGCCGACACCACGTGCCAATCAGGGATATCTTCCATTGCAAGCATATGATACATTACAGCAGAAGTTGACTTCAAGCTACAGAATAGATGGAGGGTTCAGACAGATGGCTAAAAAATAGAAAAGGGAACTGGTGCTGGTCTGTATTCGAAGCATCTGAGCATCAATCAGTCTTATCAAGTTAACTTTCAAGCTATGTTAAATGCCAAAGAGAGTGCCATCCAGACTGCCACAAGAGATTAAATCCAATGTTAAGGTTCTGAAATGGGTTGAATAAGCCAGGCAGCTTCGCACGGCTACCAGAGGGATATATCCTTAGGAAAATCGAGAAAAACCACTATTAGCGTCATATGTCATAAAATAATAAAAAAAGAAGCTTTAGGTCAAGCTTATCTTCCTATTCGAGTCAGGCTCCTTTTTAATTGTTCCTACAAATTGGCGGAATGGAACCCACATATTTTATGCCAACTCATAACGGCAGCTGCAAGGCAGATGACTTTTCATTAAGAAATTTCAAGTGGGATAGATATACATTCTGTATATTGGGATTGATTCGGGATAGGTAAAAGTTTAACCTATTAAAGTACGAGTATCCAGATGGAAGAGTGAAACGCGAACGCATCTCCCTTTGAAGTCCGTTTCCTCTACTTCGCCAGGTACTTATCGGCACAAAACTTTGCCGGCTCTTTGCGGATGAGGCTTAAGATCTGTTTCAAACGGCTAAATTTTTGTGTGCTAAATCTCTTAGTAGAACTTGCGAGGAGGTCCGTTTATATCCCTGCCAAGATTTCTGAGTATTTAACACAAACGGTTTGCTCAGCATTTCATTCCAAATTGCAGATTAGAATCCAACCGCGAATCTACGATTGCTTACAGCAGTGTACGACCATGCTTGGTGGCATAATCTCTCGTCCACCACCAAAACGGTACCACAACTGCGCTCCTTTACTTGGTCAAAGTGATAGACGTGGCACAACCATATATGTAAATCTGCGTCACTGCTCGTTCATTGCACTTTTCAACGGCTCACAGTGTTTCGTGTAGAACAAGCTAGCTGGACAAAATTATTTTATGAGATTTTCCGTTTCATATGCAGTCATTTATTACAACTACATAATTTTTTTCAGCCATATTTTCTTTTTTTTTTTTTCCAAAATTTTACTTCATATGCATACATTTGCTTATTTCATATACAGTAACTCATGTGAATAAGTGACATAGGTCCAAAAAAATTTAAAGGACTTAAGAATATTACTTTATTGTATTTAAATTGAATGGACTACAAATCTCAATACTCTAAAAAATTTTAAAAATTCCGAAAAAAATTAAAATTTTTTATGAAATTTCGTCGAATTTTTCAAACATTTTTTAAATATAATTTAGTTTTTGTTATAGATCGTGACACATTTTCTTATGGGAAATTAGTTAAAATAAATTTGCGAAAGCAAAAATTGTAAGAATTGTCCAAAAAGGGGTGTCTACTTATTTATGTGAGTGACTGTACATATGTACATACATATTTTTTTTTATTTATTTGAGTATTTAACCTGGCACTACAATTTTTACAAAATTATTTTATAGTACCAGTCAGGAATTTAAAAGTGAATTACAATAATAATAATAACAATGTAAATAATTAAATTAATTATGTGAAAATTACTTATTACAAAAACTTAAAAGTAAAGTATCATACAAAGTAGAAAAGACAATAGATTTAAATTAAATAAAACCTGATCCAACAAAAAGTTATAGGGTAGGTTATCTTTTATAATTATGTTATTATTCGCTATCATCACTTTCATTCGATGAGTCACTTGTGGAATAGTCATGAGCATCAGCAACACTTCCGTGAAAACTTGAAACAACTGGGGTATTTTTTGACTGCTCAACATTATCGGGGGACAGTAAATTTAAGACTTCTGAAGTCAGACACTTAAATTTTTTCTTAGGTATCTCCCAAAAAATGTTAACTAAAGGATCCGATATAATAAGCAACATATTCATAAGATCTCTATTCGTGGCTTCACGCGACTGCTTTTGTGTGTTATCGTCCCTGAATCGTCTCAAATCTTTGTTACGGGCTTCCTCAGAAAGTTGACCAATAGGTAAAATTGCTGATTTTATAATATCAGTACTATGCACTAAGATTTTATGAACTGTAACAGGCATATTAAACCGTGGATAGAGATCTATATATAGTTTTTTAGTCTCGACCGCAAATTTTTCAAATCTTTGGATATTTATATTGTACGCAGATGCTAATGTGCGAAGGAGAGTGTCGAATCTTTTGATGAGCGTTACATTCAATCCCGTATTCTCAGCACTAGCCTCAGAATTTTCGAACAACCTACGGGCAGTGTTGCCGTCATCGGTATTGCCGAAACCTGGTTTTGGTTTATCTATTATCAATCCAAGTACACTTTTAAATTTATTCTGGATTTCGTTGGAACGTAGCTTTACACTCTCTTTATCTGCCTCATTCATAAGCTGCCATTTTTTTACTTCGAGGCGATAACTTATGTGAAGCAAGCATTCAAAACATCTTATCCATGCATGGAGAGTAGACAAACCAAAACCAAGATTATCTAGGTAAGGCGTAAAGTCCCGTAACTCATTATTCATATCTTTTGGAGTAGCACCACAAATATAACACTTTTGTGCGGAAGAAGTTTCAGTCAAAGCATTGCAAACTTTTCTGTCAATCATTGTAAGAAGCATATTGTGATTTACGGAAACTTTGTATTCTTCGAGCATGTACTTTGTTGGCAACAACGCACTTATCTCCTCTAAAACTTTGTTCGTTTCAAAAAGAATAAAATCTTTTGTTTCTTTAGAAAAAATAAATTTAATTGGTAGAAGAAGGTCGAGGATTCTGCCAAACAATGTTACCTTTTTCATCCTGTAATTGAAGGGGAACGAAAGAAAATATAAACAAAAACTCATCAGTGTCAGAACTGCATGTAAACTTTTGCTTATATGTGCTATGGCCAGAGCTTCCATCGCAACCCCACTTGCTGATTAAAGTATACGTCAAGTTTGAAGGTAATAAACTAACAAAAACTTCTTGATTTGCTAAAACTAAACGCTCAACAGTTTTATCTAATACGGACTGGACTTTAATTTCCGCACGTGTTTCATCCACATCAATTTCATTTGGATAGCATTCTGCCTTAGCTTTTCTTAGATTATAAAATGATGGATAAACCTTATGGCCTGCCTTGATGCTCCACTTCCAAGTCGTTTTGTACCCATGAGTCGTCGACTTGCTATCTACGTAGTATGCTAAAGCTTCTACATTGCTCAATTATCTTGCATCTGGCTCACATGTCATCTTTTGGCAGGATATTTGAGTGGTTTCCTGTGATTTTTTTTATAATGTTAGCAACATTTCTGTTGCCGAACATACGCGTTGATACTTCTGCCGCATAAAGTAACTCACCAGGACTTCTAGATTGAAAGAGGTCATCCACTCGACGCCGTTTGGTTTTTTCACTGCAGCTAACAAAGTCCTTCTTTCGTTTTCCGGGGTCGGGGTTACCTGAAGAAGTTGTTGGTTGGTCTGATGGCAACTTTGAATCCACCGTTATTGTAAATGTGAAGTCTGGACTCGAAAGCCACTCCGAGTTTTTATTCACAAATTGCTCCTTATGTCTTCCAGAAGTGTTCCACTTTTGATCCAGCTTCGACGAATATGCCGATATTTGTAAGCTTAAACTTTTTATCGAATACTCGGCTGCTTCGCTTAAATCGTACTTAAGTACAACAAAACTCAATAATTCTTTATATCTGGTTTCCTTCGAATGTTGAACCCAAATGTCAAAAAACTCCGTTCTTGGTACGGTTATAACTAAACTGATTTGTGTTGTTGATTTTCCGACAGGGTGAATAGCTGATGATTGTTGTGCTGCCATCTTAAGTGTCGTTGATCGTTCTGATTTGTTATCAGTTGTGCAGTATTTATATTACATTCAGGTATTGGCGTAGATGATACCAAATGCGCTGTTTTGTGTAGCGTTCCTGTATGGTTATACCTGCATTAGGATTGTTTTGTATGTACCTGTTTTTATGCCTTGGTGACTGGTGCGGTAGGTTGTGGCAGGTTGAAGTCATTGATCTTCGCCTTTTTGCTTTTGGTGTGCTCTGGTTGACCTTAGGCGTTTATTTTTGTGTGTTTTATGGCTACGTGTTTGTTCCCTGTACCTGGGAATTGGTATTGCCGTTTGTAGATCAGCTTTAAAGGTTCAAATATCTCGTCGGAGCTGGTACGTACATACATCCTATTTTATATGTGGAGATAACAAAATCTACAAAAAAAAAATTTTAAAATAGATGTGCAAAGAATTCGCAATGGTTTTTTCTTTCTACTATTAGAGAATACTTCCGACTATAACATATGTAAAATTTAGCCCGGATGTCAGCGGATGTATGTAACTTTTTTTTCCCTAAAGTTAAAAATATAGAGAAAAAATACCTTTTCTTATTAATAACGGAATGTTAAATATATTTAAAAAACTCTAATTGCGAAAGAATTACTATTAAAAAATTTTACTTACCTTCGGGCTTAGAATGCATCAAAAAAATTATATAAAAGTGTTCACTTAAAAGAAATATGAAGCTTAATATTCAACAAGAATTTTGCAAATTAATCAATGTATTTTACGGTCACTCCTGCCTTCTTACTTCAATTACTCAATATATATGAGCAAAAATATCAAAAAAAAAAGCAGAAATCCCGTTATTTTGTTTGTTTTCTTTCATTTCTCATTACAGTTTTCTTGGAATAAGAACTTTGTTTTTGCCCAGCTAGCTTGTTCTACACGAAACACTGTGCGGCAATGATGCTTCCTATGCACTCACGAAATCATCGACAAGCCGAATGCCCAACCATATAAACTCCTATTCGACTCTAATGCGGGAAAAGGCTACGCCTCTGCAAGCATTTGTATTTTTGGATGTCTGCATGTTTGTGGAATCGACTGACATACGAAGGCCTCGAAGTGAAACAATGAGTGCGAGCTTGAGTGTTGGCATTTTAATTAAACAATTTATATTTTGTAACTTGTTGTAGTTCATGTTGTTGCAAGTTAGAACATCAGTGTAATGGCGCAACTAATTGCTGCATTATCGATTTACTGGCACATTTCATACAAACGAAACACACACATCGGCATTAAATGAACGCATCACATCATTGATGGGTACTGGACAGTTGAAAACGTCAACGTAAACGAACAGAATCTACAAGTGCATGCACACAATCACACACATATGTATGTATCCCTGTAAAAAATGCCATTCGTCAAGTATGCGTGCGGGATGAGGCGCAAAGAAGTATGCACCTATGCCAGTTTTGATCTCTTTGTGTGCGTTGAACTGTTCCCTTTTGTTTGAGCGTGTCCTATGAAGAGACTAATTGTACCCATTTCTACCCGAACGGATACGATAGGACCAATCCTCTTTGCATTCATATGGGAACGAATGAAGACTAAACTCTTTTCTCGTCAAAAAGTGTTAGTTTTCGTATGGGTCGAGGTTATGTACATTTTAAACGCAATATTAAAACTTGCAAAAAATTGTGATCATTATGTAAAAATATTATTAAGTCGCCAACTCATTCCAAGAGATATGGGTCGACGATAATGGAACATATGGCCCAAGTCGTTTAGACTCCGTATAGGGCTCCGCCTTTTTCTCAAATAATTCGTATCAATTACCTGTATTTTTTATACTCAGCGTGCTTTACACACAGATTATATCAACTTTGATTGGATAACGGTTGTTTGTACAGGTATAAAGGAATCGAGATAGATATAGACTTCCATATATCAAAATCATCAGTATCGAAAAAAACTTTGATTGAGCCATGTCCGTCCGTCCGTCCGTTAACACCATTAACTTGAGTAAATATTGAGATATCTTCACCAAATTTGGTACACGAGCTTATCTGGACCTAGAATAGATTGGTATTGAAAATGAGCGAAATCGGATGATAACCACGCCACTTTTTATATATATATAACATTTTGGAAAAACACATAAAACCTGATTAGTAAATAATACACCTGGAATGTTGGAATTTGGCATGTGGACTGATGTAGAGACTCCTTATAAATTTTTTTTTAAATGGGCGTGGCACCGCCCACTTGTGATAAAATAAATTTTACAAATATTATTAATCATAAATCAAAAATCGTTAAACCTATCGTAACATAATGCGGCAGAGAGGTTGCCTTTACTATAAGGAATGCTTTTAAGAAAAACTGACGAAATCGGTTAAGGACACGCCCACTTTTATATATAAGATTTTTAATAGGGTCGTGCACGAATAAAATAAGCTATATCTTAGCGAAAAAGAGATTTGTATCAATAGAATTTTACTCTCTAAATTATAATTCAAATTGGAAAACACTAAAATTTATGAAAATGGGCGTGGCACCGCCCCTTGTATGACTAAGCAATTTTCTATGTTTCGGGAGCCATAACTCGAAGAAAAATTAACATATCGTAATGAAATATTGTACACATATTTTCCTTATAGCAGAAAATATTTCTGGTAAAAATGGACGGGATCAGCTAAAGACCACGGCAATATAGATATAAAACAAATTCAAAAGGGTCGTAGACTAGAATAATAAGCTATAATTTAGCAAAAAATAGTTTTGAATCATGATATTTCACTTATCAAGTTTTATTGTAAGAGGAAACGGGGAGACATTTTTTTAAAACGGGCGGTGCCACGTGTTATATAGAAAAGTAATTTATCTGAAATGAAATGTACAAGTGAAGCTCACGCTGAGTATATAATATTCGGTCACACCCGAACTTAGACACCTTTACTTGGTTTTATTTAACTCACTCGTTCTTGCTTTTTTATGTTTCTTAAAATGGACTACATAAATTTCAACCTGACTAATACCAACTGTACCCAAAAGGGACTAGAGGGGATCAATTATGCCCCAATGTAGACAAAAGAGATCAATCCGAGACCGCTCTCTTTAGGAATTAGTCGCACTATTTTCGGTAGGGATGTTTATGTACGCACTCACACTTGCACATAAAATTAAAGAATAATAACAACAAGGATGAACAGAGCAACATTAATTTTCAATTAAGCAAATAAACTTTGGTTGCTATCCTCTTTAGTTTACTAAGATCATTCTTTTGTCACCGACTTGCAAAATACTTATCACTCGGTATAATACTGAAATGCAGGTAGAACAACAACTAAACTCTATTAAATAAATTGCATTGCACCAATTAAAAATTTCCTTATTTTAATCGCGTGATAAGCAACGGCATGTGGATGGTAATGTTTGAAGTTGGGCTATGTTCCCAAGTCTTGGAACATAGTCAAATTCACCTGCAATCCGAAGGCGGGGAATAGTTCTCATGTGCCTGATCCAATACATATGGAGTATAATTCCTCGAGAACGATTATCGGCTGGACAACATGCCTCTTGCAAAGGCAGGTCTACTAAAACAACCCTCAATTCGGTTCTTAAACTGATAGAAGGTTTACTCGAATGCAAAGAATTCGTTTTGGCTGTCTTTCTTGATCTCAAATGTGCTTTCGTGGAGTGGGAAGGTTCAGTAGCACAGAGAAGGGTTAGCAGGGGTACGACGCCGGCGGTACTTATCCTCCCCACCTAACGGCCGTGGTGGAAATGTACTGCTTCAAGACCTCACATATAAAGACTGCCAAGTGGTGACCACTGCTGACTCTAACTAATCCTTGCCACGGCGAAATACCTGGACACCTTGAGGGACCTTATACAGAGATACCTGGGTAAGGTGCCTAGATTGTATGTGTATTGCAGACGAGCCGTAAGCACCAATAAAACTGAGCTAGCTTCCTTTTCTAGAAAATACAAAGTGCCTGCATTCAAAGCACCCACCATTGTCAGATGCTACTATCTGATAGCATTAAGTACCTTGGAATTATACTTGACAGTAGAAGAAGCCTTATACTGCTGCTGTGAAACCATTGGCAAATGCTCGGGGTTTTCACCAAGGGTGGTGGTTGCCCTGATTGGAATCAGCGTAGCCCTTCGCCCAACAACAACTCTGGCATTAAACGCAATGGTAAATATACACCCAGTGGATAGTCTTGGGAGAGCCGTAGCTCGGGTTGAATAAGGCCTCGAGACGCAGAATTTACACTTAGTAACAATGGGCAGTCCTACATTCTTATTAGCTTCGACTTGATTCGAATTCTGGTTGTCAACTTCATAACTTATATACCCTGGATGCGGATAACATTTGTGACAGGTGTCTGGTGAACTTGCTTACGGATGGGTCCACGCTGAAGAAGAGGTAGGCGTATTTTGTCATGAACTTGGAGTCAGGCGACAGTTGAAAATGCCTGACGACTGTAGCGTCTTCGCGGAAGCGGGTGTCGTCATCATCAATTGTGGGCAATAAAGGATGATATCCAATGCGTAATGTTTTAGGAAGTTTAAAATCTACCCGGACGGGCAGCCGGATATCAAAGAACTGAGGTCCAAACGCTGGAGCGTAGTCGGCGAACGCTTGAAATCGTAGCAGAAATAAAGATTATTTAAGTGGAGGGGGCACTGCCCTCCAGGATTCCATGCGGTGCGGGTCAGTATTCTGTAAAACTGCAACTGTATTAATTTTAAGGAGGTCAAGGTGCTCAGATTTTGAAAGTACAAGGCGTAAATATCTCCGAAGGGATGTATAGGAATTGCTGGAGGAAATTTCGGAAAGCAATGTTTGCCTCATTCGGAAGTATAACGTTGCTACTCAGCGATTCACTGTCCGGATCTCTACGGCACTATATATGTATATGTTTGTATATTAGGGTGGTTCTTATTCGGGTGACAGTTTTTTTATTTTTTGGCAGGGCACCATCTCAATTGGTTCTAGTTGTATTATTATTTAGGGAACTCCTTTATGGCTCATGTCCTTTTAGAAATATGATTATGTTTCTGCACATCGCAAACACAAAAGTTCCATATTGCAATTTCTCGTATTATTTTTCCATCATTAATATATTTAGGTTGTCAAATTAACTTGCACAGTTTTGACAGTTCTTTACCTAAATTGTAACAGTGCTGGAAAGTTCCAGTGGAATATTAGTTAAGGCAAAGAGGATAAATATAACATGAGACGTCACTCGGCACTTGTAGCCATTTGCTAAATGTTTTCTTCGAGGTAGTCGCTGGTTTTTTTTTGGGCTAGATGTGCATAAAATGTCTTCCATACATTTTCGTGGGGTATTTATGTTTATTTTTCCGACTGTATTTAATTAATTAATTAATTCTCTTTCCAAAAATCACAGTTGCACAAGGAGCCTATTAGAGGTTTACGCCGATCACTTTATCGGCGGCGGCGGCGTAGTCTCTGTTATATTCCGGTGGCGGCGGCGTGGGCGGGGCGCCGGCATACACCGGTGTTCTTACTTTTGTTAATTTTTCTATTTAAAAAAATAATATTTAGGAAAGGTTTTGTTTGTATGTATTTAAGGAAATCTCGCAGATCGTTCGCTTATTCTTTCAGCCAATCGCAATATAAACTTTTTAAAAAATCGGCACTTTTTTTGGGTAATTGGCTTTTTTTTAACAACTTTTTACAATTTGAAAACATTTTCGCATCGGGTCATTTTATTTGAATTCATTGTTCATTATTAATTTTTTGAAAAAAAAAAAAAATATGTAAAGTGAGAATATAAATTTATCATATAACTTTTCTTTTAGTGTTTTGTTTTAATAACTTGGTGAATTGGGTGATGCAAAGTCCGTCTTAAGCTGACATCGAAAGCACCCCTTTTTTAAATAGATTAGATTAGATTTATTCATTTTCTTTCAAATCACAATATTCACGCATTGACACTTAATACATTGAAATTGAAAGAAAACTTTTAAACAGTTAGAAAGAGTTAAATTTCGCAATTAGTTTCTTATAACTGGCAGTGATGCGCATCCGTTTATACCACTTTAGCGACATGAACAATAAATGGCTTAAACAGTCTTAAACGAGTAGAAAATATAGTAACGCGCCGGACGCCGCCGCCGCCGCCACGCCGATATTTTAGACATTCGGCGGCGGCGTGCCAAAAACGAAAAAAGTCGACGGCGGCGGTGGCGTTTATCGGCGGGGTATATCTCTAGTGCATATACGGCATTAATAAATGCGAGACAAATAAAAATGTCCCTCTATTTTGCATATTAAGCATACATTTTTTTAATTTCTAGCGAGTTACTCGCCACTCGTAGCGGACTGGTGTCTGTTATTATATTTATCCTCTTTGGGTAAGGTACCTAAAATTTAGCCGATCTCGAAACCAGCCTTAGATAGTTTTTAAGGTTATTAGCAGACCTTTTGGAAACCTACATTAAGATTTAATTTGATTTAATGATTTTTCTAAAAGTTTGATCTATCTTACAAAAAAATGTCCGACATCCGTATTTTTGAGTAAGTAATGATTTAACGGGCTGCCTCGTTAATTAAAAACAAGTAAGGACGGTTAAGTTCGGGTGTAACCGAACATTCCATACTCAGTTGAGAGCTATGGTGACAGCATAAGGGAAAATAACCATGTAGGAAAATGAACTGAGGGAAACCCTGGAATGTGCTTATAATACATGTGTATCAAATGAAAGGCATTAAAGAGTATTTTATGAGGGAGTGGGCCATAGTTCTATAGGTGGACGCCATTTAGGGATATAGCCATAAAGGTGGATCAGGGTTGACTCTAGAATGCGTTTGTACGATATGGATATCAAATTAAAGGTATTAATGAGGGTTTTAAAAGGGAGTGGTGGTTATTGTATAGGTGGCCGTCTTTTCGAGATATCGCCATAAAGGTGGACCAGGGGTGACTCTAGAATGCGTTTGTACGATATGGATATCAAATGAAAGGTGTTAATGAGTATTTTAAAAGGGAGTAATCCTTGGTTCCATAGGTGAACGCCGTTTCGAGATATCGCCACAAAGGTGGACCAGGGGCGACCCTAGAATTTGTTTGTAAAATATGGGCATCAAACGAATGGTGTTAATAAGTATTTTAAAAGGGAGTGGGCCTTAGTTCTATAGGTGGATGCCGTTTCGAAATATCGCCATAAAGGTGGACCAGGGGTGACTCTAGAATGTGTTTGTACGATATGGGTATCAAATTAAAGGTATTAATGAGGGTTTTAAAAGGGAGTGGTGGTTGTTGTATAGGTGGTCGCCTTTTCGAGATATCGCCATAAAGGTGGACCAGGGGTGACTGTAGAATGCGTTTGTACGATATGAGTATCAAATGAAAGGTGTTAATGAGTATTTTAAAAGGGAGTAATCCTTAGTTCTATAGGTGGACGCCGTTTCCATATATCGCCATAAAGGTGGACCAGGGGTGACCCTAGAATTTGTTTGTATAATATGGGATAAAAAAAAAAAGAAAGTGTTAATGAGCATTTTAAAAGGGAGTAATCCTTAGTTCCATAGGTGGACGCCGTTTCGAGATATCGCCATAAAGGTGGACCAGGGGTGACCCTAGAATTTGTTTGCACAATATGGGCATCAAACGAAAGGTGTTAATGAGTATTTTAAAATGGAGTGGGCCTTAGTTCTATAGGTGGACGCCGTTTCGAAATATCGCTATAAAGGTGGACCAGGGGTGACTCTAGAATGTGTTTGTACGATATGGGTATCAAATGAAAGGTGTTAATGAGTATTTTAAAAGGGAGTAATCCTTAGTTCCATAGGTGGACGCCTTTTCGAGGTATCGCAATAAAGGTGGACCAGGGGTGACTCTAGACTTTGTTTGTACGATATGGGTATCAAAAGAAAGGTGTTAATGAGTATTTTTAAAAGGGAGTGGGCCTTCGTTCTATAGGTGTTCGCCTTTTCGAAATATCGCCATAAAGGTGGACCAGGGGTGACTTTAGAATATGTTTGTACGATATGGGTATCAAATGAAAGGTGTTAATGAGTATTTTAAAAGGGCGTGGGGCTTAGTTCTATAGGTGGACGCCTTTTCGACATATCGCCATAAAGGTGGACCAGGGGTGACTCTAGAATGAGTTTGTACGATATGGGTATCAAAGTTAAGGTATTAATGAGAGTTTTAAAAGGGAGTGGTGGTAGTTGTATATGTAAAGGCGTTTTCCAGATATCGACCAAAATGTGGACCAGGGTGACTCAGAACATCATCTGCTGGATACCGCTAATTCATTTATATATGTAATAAATACCTGCCAAGATTTTAAGTGTTTTTTATTTCGCCCTGCAGAACTTTTTCATTTTCTTCTACTTAATATGGTAGATGTCACAACCATTTTATAAAGTTTTTTCGAAATTTATATTTCGCGTCAATAAAACAATCCAATTACCTTACCATGTTTAATCCCTTTTTTCGTATTTGGTATAGAATTATGGCATTTTTTTCATTTTTCGTAATTTTCGATATCGAAAAAGTGGGCGTGGTCATAGTCGGATTTCGTTCATTTTTCATACCAAGATAAAGTGAGTTCAAGTAAGCACGTGAACTAAGTTCATTAAAGATATGTCGATTTTTGCTCAAGTTATCGTGTTAACGGCCGAGCGGAAGGACAGACGGACGACTGTGTATAAAAACTGGGCGTGGCATCAACCGATTTCGCCCATTTTCACAGAAAACAGTTAACGTCATAAAATCTATACTCCTACCAAATTTCAAAAGGATTGGTTAATTTTTGTTCGACTTATGGCGTTAAAAGTATCCTAGACAAATTAAATGAAAAAGGGCGGAGCCACGCCCATTTTGAAATTTTCTTTTATTTTTGTACTTTGTTGCACCATATCATTACTGGAGTTAAATGTTGACATAATTTACTTATATACTGTAAATATATTAAATTTTTTGTTAAAATTTTACTTAAAAAAAAATTTGTTTTTTTAAAGTGGGCGTAGTCCTTCTCCGATTTTGCTAATTTTTTTAAGCGTACATATAGTAATAGGAGTAACGTTCCTGCCAAATTTCATCATGATATCTTCAACGACTGCCAAATTACAGCTTGCAAAATTTTAAATTACCTTCTTTTAAAAGTGGGCGGTGCCACGCCCATTGTCCAAAATTTTACTAATTTTCTATTCTGCGTCATAAGTTCAACTCATCTACCAAGTTTCGTCGCTTTATCGGTCTTTTGTAATGAATTATCGCACTTTTTCGGTTTTTCGAAATTTTCGATATCGAAAAAGTGGGCGTGGTTATAGTCCAATATCGTTCATTTTAAATAGCGATCTGAGATAAGTGCTCAGGAACCTACATACCAAATTTCATCAAGATACCTCAAGATTTACTCAAGTTATCGTGTTAACGGACGGACGGACGGACATGGCTCAATCAATTTTTTGTTTCGATCCTGATTATTTTGATATATGGAAGTCTATATCTATCTCGATTCCTTTATATATGTACAACCAAACGTTATCCAATCAAACTGAATATACTCTGTGAGCTCTGCTCAACTGAGTATAAAACAAGTAAGGAAGGTTAAGTTCGGGTGTAACCGAACATTACATACTCAGTTGAGAGCTATGGTGACAACATAAGGGAAAATAACCATGTAGGAAAATGAACCGACATGTATGACATGTGTATCAAATGAAAGGCATTAAAGAGTATTTTATGAGGGAGTGGGCCATAGTTCTATAGGTGGACGCCATTTAGGGATATAGCCATAAAGGTGGATCAGGGTTGACTCTAGAATGCGTTTGTACGATATGGGTATCAAATGAAAGGTATTAATGAGTATTTTAAAAGGGAGTAATCCTTAGTTCCATAGGTGGACGCCGTTTCGAGATATCGCCATAATGGTGGGCCAGGGGTGACTCTAGAATTCGTTTGTGCAATATGGGCATCAAACGAAAGGTTTTAATGAGTATTTTAAAAGCGAGTGAGCCTTAGTTCTATAGGTGGAAGCCGTTTCGAGATATCGCCATAAAGGTGGACCAGGTGTGACTCTAGAATGCGTTTGTACGATATGGGTATCAAATGAAAGGTGTTAATGAGCATTTTAAAAGGGAGTAATCCATAGGTGGACGCCGTTTCGAGATATCGCCATAAAGGTGGACCAGGGGTGACCTTAGAATTTGTTTGTATGATATGGGTATCAAATGAAAGGTGTTCATGATTATTTTAAAAGGGCTTAGTTCTATAGGTGGACCCCTTTTCGAGATATCGCCATAAAGGTGGACCAGGGGTGACCCTAGAATTTGTTTGCACAATATGGGCATCAAACGAAAGGTTTTAATGAGCATTTTAAAAGGGAGTAATCCATAGGTGGACGCCGTTTCGAGATATCGCCATAAAGGTGGACCAGGGGTGACCCTAGAATTTGTTTGCACAATATGGGCATCAAACGAAAGGTTTTAATGAGTATTTTAAAAGCGAGTGAGCCTTAGTTCTATAGGTGGAAGCCGTTTCGAGATATCGCCATAAAGGTGGGCCAGGGGTGACTCTAGAATTCGTTTGTGTAATATGGATATCAAACGAAAGGAGTTAATGAGTATTTTAAGAGGGAGTGGGCCTTAGTTCTATAGGTGGACGCATTTTCGAGATATCGCCATAAAGATGGACCAGGTGTGACTCTAGAATGCGTTTGTACGATATGGGTATCAAATGAAAGGTGTTAATGAGCATTTTAAAAGGGAGTAATCCATAGGTGGACGCCGTTTCGAGATATCGCCATAAAGGTGGACCAGGGGTGACCCTAGAATTTGTTTGCACAATATGGGCATCAAACGAAAGGTTTTAATGAGTATTTTAAAAGCGAGTGAGCCTTAGTTCTATAGGTGGAAGCCGTTTCGAGATATCGCCATAAAGGTGGGCCAGGGGTGACTCTAGAATTCGTTTGTGTAATATGGATATCAAACGAAAGGAGTTAATGAGTATTTTAAGAGGGAGTGGGCCTTAGTTCTATAGGTGGACGCATTTTCGAGGTATCGCAATAAAGGTGGACCAGGGGTGACTCTAGACTTTGTTTGTACGATATGGGTATCAAACGAAAGGAGTTAATGAGTATTTTAAGAGGGAGTGGGCCTTAGTTCTATAGGTGGACGCCTTTTCGAGATATCGCCATAAAGTGGACCAGGTGTGACTCTAGAATGCGTTTGTACGATATGGGTATCAAATGAAAGGTGTTAATGAGTATTTTAAAAGGGAGTAATCCTTAGTTCCATAGGTGGACGCCGTTTCGAGATATCGCCATAATGGTGGGCCAGGGGTGACTCTAGAATTCGTTTGTGCAATATGGGTATCAAATGAAAGGTGTTAATGAGTATTTTTAAAAGGGAGTGGGCCTTCGTTTTATAGGTGTTCGCCTTTTCGAGATATCGCCATAAAGGTGGACCAGGGGTGACCTTAGAATTTGTTTGTATGATATGGGTATCAAATGAAAGGTGTTCATGATTATTTTAAAAGGGCTTAGTTCTATAGGTGGACCCCTTTTCGAGATATCGCCATAAAGGTGGACTAGGGGTGACTCTAGAATTCGTTTGTGCAATATGGGTATCAAACGAAAAGAGTTAATGAGTATTTTAAGAGGGAGTGGGCCTTAGTTCTATAGGTGGACGCCTTTTCGAGATATCGCCATAAAGATGGACCAGGTGTGACTCTAGAATGCGTTTGTACGATATGGGTATCAAATGAAAGGTGTTAATGAGTATTTTAAAAGGGGCCAGGGGTGACTCTAGAATTCGTTTGTGCAATATGGGTATCAAATGAAAGGTGTTAATGAGTATTTTTAAAAGGGAGTGGGCCTTCGTTTTATAGGTGTTCGCCTTTTCGAGATATCGCCATAAAGGTGGACCAGGGGTGACCTTAGAATTTGTTTGTATGATATGGGCATCAAATGAAAGGTGTTAATGATTATTTTAAAAGGGCTTAGTTCTATAGGTGGACCCCTTTTCGAGATATCGCCATAAAGGTGGACCAGGGGTGACCCTAGAATTTGTTTGCACAATATGGGCATCAAACGAAAGGTTTTAATGAGTACTTTAAAAGCGAGTGAGCCTTAGTTCTATAGGTGGAAGCCGTTTCGAGATATCGCCATAAAGGTGGGCCAGGGGTGACTCTAGAATTCGTTTGTGTAATATGGATATCAAACGAAAGGAGTTAATGAGTATTTTAAGAGGGAGTGGGCCTTAGTTCTATAGGTGGACGCATTTTCGAGGTATCGCAATAAAGGTGGACCAGGGGTGACTCTAGACTTTGTTTGTACGATATGGGTATCAAACGAAAGGAGTTAATGAGTATTTTAAGAGGGAGTGGGCCTTAGTTCTATAGGTGGACGCCTTTTCGAGATATCGCCATAAAGATGGACCAGGTGTGACTCTAGAATGCGTTTGTACGATATGGGTATCAAATGAAAGGTGTTAATGAGTATTTTAAAAGCGAGTAATCCTTAGTTCCATAGGTGGACGCCATTTCGAGATATCGCCATAAAGGTGGGCCAGGGGTGACTCTAGAATTCGTTTGTGCAATATGGGTATCAAACGAAAGGAGTTAATGAGTATTTTAAGAGGGAGTGGGCCTTTCTGGACCAGGGGTGACTCTAGACTTTGTTTGTACGATATGAGTATCAAATGAAAGGTGTTAATGAGTATTTTTAAAAGGGAGTGGGCATTCGTTCTATAGGTGTTCGCCTTTTCGAAATATCGCCATAAAGGTGGACCAGGGGTGACTCTAGAATGAGTTTGTACGATATGGGTATCAAATTAAAGGTATTAATGAGAGTTTTAAAAGCGAGTGGTGGTAGTTGTATATGTGAAGGCGTTTTCCAGATATCGACCAAAATGTGGACCAGGGTGACCCAGAACATCATCTGTTGGATACCGCTAATTTATTTATATATGTAATACCTGCCAAGATTTTAAGGGTTTTTTATTTCGCCCTGCAGAAATTTTTCATTTTCTTCTACTTAATATGGTAGGTGTCACAACCATTTTATAAAGTTTTTTCTAAAGTTATATTTCGCGTCAATAAAACAATCCAATTACCTTAACATATTTCATCCCTTTTTTCGTATTTGGTATAGAATTATGGCATTTTTTTCATTTTTCGTAATTTTCGATATCGAAAAAGTGTGCGTGGTCATAGTCGGATTTCGTTCATTTTTCATACCAAAATAAAGCGAGTTCAGATAAGTACGTGAACTGAGTTTAGTAAAGATATATCGATTTTTGCTCAAGTTATCGTGTTAACGGCCATGCGGAAGGACAGACGGACGACTGTGTATAAAAACTGGGCGTGACATCAACCGATTTCGCCCATTTTCACAGAAAACAGTTAACCCCATAAAATCTATGCCCCTACCAAATTTCAAAAGGATTGGTTAATTTTTGTTCGACTTATGGCGTTAAAAGTATCCTAGACAAATTAAATGAAAAAGGGCGGAGCCACGTCCATTTTGAAATTTTCTTTTATTTTTGTATTTTGTTGCACCATATCATTACTGGAGTTGAATGTTGACATAATTTACTTACATACTGTAAAGATATTAAATTTTTTGTCAAAATTTTACTTTAAAAAATTTTTTTTTTTAAAAGTGGGCGTGGTCTTTCTCCGATTTTGCTAATTTTTATTAAATGTACATATAGTAATAGGAGTAACGCTCCTGCCAAATTTCATCATGATATCTTCAACGACTGCCAAATTACAGCTTGCAAAAGTTTTAAATTACCTTCTTTTAAAAGTGGGCGGTGCCACGCCCATTGTCCAAAATTTTACTAATTTTCTATTCTGCGTCATAAGTTCAACTCATCTACCAAGTTTCGTCGCTTTATCGGTCTTTTGTAATGAATTATCGCACTTTTTCGTTTTTTCGAAATTTGCGATATCGAAAAAGGGGGCGTGGTTATAGTCCGATATCGTTCATTTTAAATAGCGATCTGAGATGAGTGCTCAGGAACCTACGTACCAAATTTCATCAAGATACCTCAAGATTTACTCAAGTTATCGTGTTAACGGACGGACGGACGGACGGACATGGCTCGATCAAATTTTTTTTCGATCCTGATTATTTTGATATATGGAAGTATATATCTATCTCGATTCCTTTATATATGTACAACCAACCGTTATCCAATCAAACTTAATATACTCTGTGAGCTCTGCTCAACTGAGTATAAAAAAAGAGAGTCGAAAAATTAGGACCGCCCTAATGTAAACAGATAATTCCAAAATTGTAGCAAACAATCAAAAAGTTTTTATCATATTTCCATTTGCATGCAATTTAATTGTAGTCGCAAAATTGTACGAAATTCAGAAGTATTTATTAACAACTTAATCCCAAACCTTATAACCTCGCAGATATCGAGCGATCTCTTAGTCTTATGTTACATGATTTTAGTCAGGCGGAAATTTACAAGCAGAAAAGTATCTTTCCTTCTGTATGATTTTAATACATCGATCTGTTTCTTAAAACTTGATCGGAAGATTTCGCAGTTTGGTACGAAATTTTTTAATTTTTCAACTGGAGCGCCACCTATCGCAATTTATCCCCTTATTCAAAGCATGGTAATCTGCTTCTCAATTACGTATGAGGTATTAAGTTTTAGCTCAAGGGAAAACCACTCAAAACGTGATCGCCTAATGTCAGCCATTCAGTACTATTTTCTTAAATATCTAGAACCGTGCGACATCAAGCGAAACTTTTTGCATTGACCTCTGAAGGACATTTTATGTTTTAAGACTCTAGCTCACTTTGAAGTTACTAAAAACTGATCGCGAAATTTCAAATCATTTTAAATATCAGCACCACCTAGCGGTAATTTTTTTGTCTTTTTGTTGCATTGTCATAGCGCCTTAAACTAAGTGTAATACTAATTTCACACAGACGGCTTATTGAATAATAAAGGCAATTTTCTACATTAAGACGCTTATTGAGCTCAATCTTCCCTACAAAATTCGAATCTATTATTATTTCATTAGTAGCTAATCGAATGCCTAATGAAGTCAAAAGCACAATGCAACTCTGTTGGCAGCGTTCCGCTTCCGTTTCCGTTTCTTAGTTTTCAAAGCAAATGTCATTGTCTGCATGGCGGAACGATACAAGGTGGCCGCATCGAACAGCTGATTATAACCTTTTTTATTTGATTTGATACATCAACTACCGGCGCAGTACGATTTTGACATTTGTCCATCGAATTTACAAGTACATGGAATTTTTTTTGTTTGTAGGTATGTCATCATGCTCCCACCTTGTATCGTTCCGCCATGATTGTCTGTCTCATCCTTCATACTAATCGAGCAGTTACTTCTGTGTGAAAGCAAAAAATTTACGATTTCATTAGCAGGTGAAATGAGATCATTAAGTTTCTGTGTGAAAACAGTATAATACTGTTTTCACACAGACGGCTTATTGAATAATAAAGGCAGTTTTCTACATTAAGACGCTTATTGAGCTCAATCTTCCCTACAAAATTCGAATCTATTATTATTTCATTAGTAGCTAATCGAATGCCTAATGAAGTCAAAAGCACAATGCAACTCTGTTGGCAGCGTTCCTCTTCCGTTTCCGCTTCTTAGTTTTTGGTGTGTTCCGTGCTTAAAAATGCCATTTGTCAAAGCAAATGTCATTGTCTGCATGGCGGAACGATACAAGGTGGCCGCATCGAACAGCTGATTATAACCTTTTTTATTTGATTGGATACATCAACTACCGGCGCAGTACGATTTTGACATTTGTCCATCGAATTTACAAGTACTTGGAATTTTGTTTGTTTGTAGGTATGTCACCATGCTCCCACCTTGTATGGTTCCGCCATGATTGTCTGGATGAGACATACTAATCGAGCAGTTACTTCTGTGTGAAAACAAAAAATTTACGATTTCATTAGCAGGTGAAATGAGATCATTAAGTTTCTGTGTGAAAACAGTATAAGGCTTCAAGTTTCTAGCGCAATAAAATATCTCTATCCCTGTCCCATGTAGTAGATATTATTGTCCTAAATATTTCACTTAAAAAAGGTTCTAAGCTATATTCAAAGTTTCACCACTCTGGGTTATCGAAAAGTTATTAAAACTCTACCCCAAACTTTTCGAGTGCGAAAGTTTCTTCGCTTATGTTGTAGTGCCATCTTGTTCTGAAGTGTCATCATGTTCTGAAGTTCCAAGCACCGCGGAAGGTTCCACAAATATAGATTGTAAGATTCCCAAATTTGGTATTGAAATATGTAGTAAAATAAGTGAAATTATAAGAGTTAAATAACTTCAAATTTCATTACATCTAGGCCGAAACTCTTTTTTTTGCGATACCCAAATATATTTGAAACTAGTTAAGCGTACTTTTTATTTGCCTATAAAGTACATAATTCAATTTCTGGTAGGGCTGTTACGTATACGCAGTGGTGTACTGCCAACTGAATAAACTAATATTTACCATTAGATTGATACAATAACAATGCAACTTACACAATCTCATAGTAAATGTTAGATACTGCTGTGATTTCAATTCATCGAAAGAAATCCAATACAATATGTATTTAATTCAATTTTGATTGCTGTGCCATTCCATATATACTACACACACATATAAACATATACTTGTCTACCACCAATTGAACATTTTGGTGTAATTTTATTGTGTCGCAGCAATTTCGTTGAACTGAAAATTCAGATGAACTGGAAATTGCTGCCTCATGAGAATAGTAGAGTTTCAAGAAATGCACAAAAAATTGAGTGCAAAAACCACTACAGTAATTGGTTTAGTACATGATTTTTCAATTACCATTAATACGAGGGCTGTTTGATATTACATTGACTTTTTGTTTAAAAGACAGGTCTCGCTGTGGTAAATGGGTGTTAATTATCTCTAATAGTCTCATATTTACATCTGTTAAAACTCTAAAAACAGACGTTTGCTTTTTAATGACCTCTTCATATCTACTGATCTCCTACTGGTCGTCTTCTTTATGCGTTTTGTGGCATTGTGACTACACATGTATGCGGTCCAAAAATTTCGAATAATGTTCGCCAGTGATCGATTTAATAGAACAAGAGCCCGTGACTGCCAGACCTTTGTCATTTTATAAAAGTTGAAATTTCGTCAGTGCATACTTCCAACTGAAGCAGGATCGGTGGTCTATTATAAAACTTGAGTCATAGTAGCTTTAACAGATATCGTGCGAAAATTTTGCAGGAAAATAGACCTTTCTTTCGTCATTTTATAAAGACTGATTTTCATATTTGGTCTTCGTCACATATAAGAAGCAACTAGGCTCATTGCCAGACAATTTCCATAGTGGCTTTGTCCAGCTAGATACTTTTTTAATGCAAAACTGTACTTTTTCATAAAATGAAAGCTGAAAGTTTTTTACGGCAAACAAAATTTCAAAAGTTTTTTTTAAAGATTTTATATTCGAAATTCAGTATAAAATTGATTCCATGTTCTTTGAAGTTTAGAAGGATTAAAAGTGTCTGGCTGGACAAAGCCACTATGGAAATTGTCTGGCAATGAGCCTAGTTGCTTCTTATATCGTGACGAAGAACATATATGAAAATCAGTCTTTATAAAATGACGAAAGAAAGGTCTAATGACAAAGGTCTGGCAGTCACGGGCTCTTAGACTATAACCTTTTCAAAGTAAATCGTTCCAATACGACTTTTCAAAGTAGCTAATCAATGTGAATTAAACCTCTCCCTTCTTTGATGCACGTTCCCATGGAAAAATTTAGTTTCTTGGTTTCTAGTTTGTGGAATTGATCCGTAGTTTCTTCTTCTTTATCATATATATTATTTATAATTGCTGCTTTTATGTACGGGTCCCTTTTTCGCTCTTATTTGGCATCCAAATCTATAAATAAAGTTTTGGTTGTAAAGATGGAGATTTGGGATATTAGCGAGCTTTGGGCAATTTTGGTCGTAGTGCTTTTGTTTAGCTATATTTTATTAAAATAATTTGTTAAAAATAAACGATTGTGAGCGCACAAAGAAATCTATTTGTACTATGGCACTATTGTGAATATTTGCACTGCATTACCCTAAATGACAGCGCAAGTTGTAAATTAATAGAACAGCTAATTTCTGTTGATATTTTATAAGAGACTTTTACATTGGTTGCGCAAGATGCGAACGGGTCAGGCTCGTTCTACTTTAATTATAATTCACGTGTTGTCTGCTTTCATTGGCTGTCAAATACAGCAGTTTGGCAGTTGATGTGACCAGCGTTGCGTTTAAATTTACTGCGGCTCAAAAAAAAAAGTCACCGAACTATCAAACAATCCTCGTAATAAGCTTGATATCGGGTCATTAGCCTTTTTGTTGGCAAGAGATTGTAGTTGTGTAGCAGAGTAAAAGCAGTTGGGATGAAAGCATTTAGGCGGCTTTTCTTATGCCATCATCATCGTCTTCAGTGCCATAAATTGGTGCTGTGCTAACTATTAATCCCTTTTGGTCATGCCATCACAAAAAACGTATGTCATATCTTCTTATTGATATCGGAAAATTCAAAAGATTCGAAGTCGTCCTCGATTTGTTTCTCTTCATTGAGTAAAGGGAAATTTGAAAAAGGTTCGCCCGCATTAATTGGCGTAAGACTTTACCGTTGGAGTGTGGATTGGTTCAAAGGGCTGAATCCTTGCGTGACGAATCTCTTAGTAGTGCTGACGGAGATGTTCCCTAATATCTCTGGGGGTCGGAGCCTCATCAATCAGTTGTCTGCTAGAATTACCAGGTTTCTGAGTATTTAATAGAAGCTGTTCAGCAATTCGTTTCCTTCGTTCATGGGGACCATTTTCGCTTCACGATTCGTGGCAGCTCTGAGCCCGGTGTTTTGAAAGGATTGCAGATTCCTTCAGTTTGTTTCATTTAAGCTCGGCGATCATATCGGATACGCATGACACACGAGCAGCTGTCCAATTGCTTCATAAGTAGCTTCAGAGCTTCCTTGTATTGGCCTCAAGTGGTTTGGATGCAATTGATGTTGTAACTGAAACTCTTTCTGTGAAGGTTTTTAAGCATCGACAGGAAAATTGTGTCCAGTGTTTTTTATGTTTGATGGCTTCTTCAACCTTTTCAGCGGTGATGGCAATAGGTGACACAATATGTCCATTGGGCTGTGGTCTGGATTTGTCAGCCGAAGAATGCATTAGGTATTACCGGCAGAAAGCGATCGCGCTATTCTTCGCATCCAATAGCACTTTATTACCAAAGGCAATACACATTGTGACGAATATTAGCATCACTAACATGATACTAGTATCACTAAGCTGATACTAAGCAGCCACTCGTATGTACGTAAACAAATCAAACATCATTTACACACATATGTACATTAGACTGGGTCGAAAAAAAAGTTGCCAATGTCCGCCCCTAAATTTGAAGGTTATGTTGGGAGGGTTTCGGAAAAATTTTTTAAAATTTTTTTTGATCCTTCGAAATACAGCCGAAAATGTTTTTTCGTTGTAACTTGGTTATTTGACGTCCGATTTTTGTATGTCATTATTTTGGCCTTGAGAAGCTTCACATTTCCGTTTAATGTCCTTTTAAGCTATGAAGGCGTTTTCACATGATTAGGTCAGCTAACAAAATTTTACCCCCCCCTAATGTATGCTTTTTTCCTTACCAAACGAAAGCACTTAAAACTTCAAAAAAATGTTGCTTTGAAACCATATTAATAAAATAATAAACAAAGAAGTTATAGCACTTTCAATATTTATTGCAACTGTTATTTTGCCTGATTCTTATTATACTTAGACATGGAACTCATGATATTTTTGGAGGAAAAATTGCAGGGTTTGCATTGAAAAGTTAATAAAGATATGCCAAATATCATGAATAGCGGAAGTCAAAGTAAATAAGTGAGTCAAACCTAAGCGAGAAATCAACTTTTTTTCTGTGTATTGGACAAAGCCCACTTTTTTGTAGAGATTGGGGCTTAAGTAAACAAATTACTATCTCCGTTCTTCGAACTTAGCCTCCGAAAAATAGATATCGGCTTACGAAGTTCGAAATTCTACATTTCGAACCAACCCAGTCTAATGTACATACAAGGCAGCGAAGAGATACTCGCAAACACACGTAATCATCAGCCGAAGTAGTACTCACGCATACATCCGCATATGGCTATAAGAGGAACATAAACTACAAATAGGTATACCTGTATATAGCTAATAACCAAGCAAAGGATACAATTGTTCTGGAATACAGTTTCGCGAAATGACTAGACCTCGGGAGAAATGGATGAATGAGAAAACTGAGAGTATAAAAGCAGCGCAAGCTGAGGAATCAGTTTCAGTTTTGATTTAAGCACGTTATTGGTTGTGAAGTAAGAGTTATTGTGAAGTCCTCTCAAAGTAGTCTAATAAAGACCATTTTGCATTACTGAATATTGGAGTGGAAGCCGTAAGTAAAGCAGCAAAGGCTACTGCAGACTCGTGTGAACAAAAGGTGTTTATCTCGCATAGCACACCATCTAGAAGCGTGTTAGAGTGCAAAAAAAAACACCTGAAAAGCATTGATTCTTGCTAAAGTTCATGTAAGTATGTCTGTACCCAGTTACAAAGCCTGAGGTGGATAGGAATATTTGTATGCTGTATATGGGGAAATCCACCAAACTTTGCTTTTTTTGAAACATGGAATCACGCAAATATCTTTTTGTTAGGAACATTGAGGGGTAAATTGGAGCAATAGTGCATCGCCGTTACTCGTCTTACATAATGCCTCAAAAAGATATAGTAAAAAGATCGAGCAAAATATATATAAATTGAGGTCCCAATGTTAAATATATATTGATTTCAACTCTTCTGTACCGATTATATCGAAATTATAACAAAATATGGAGATATATGCAGCTGTTAGCTATGTAAAATTGTTTTGATACACGAAACCCGGTTTTGTAGATATCGGTAAAAATATAAAACCGAATAACCGCCAAATATTTTTTACAAAGTTTGCAACACATTTATTTTAACACCTTTCTACCGATTCTTTTGAAACTTTAAAAACATATAGATATGTGAACGAAGTATGTTTAGGTCAAAAAGTTTTAATACCTGAGATCCGGTTTTGGAGATATTGATAAAAATATAAACCCGGAAAACCTTAAATTTTTTTACGTATTTAAACACTTCTTAGCCGATTGTGTTGAAATTTTATCAAGATGTACATATCTATGTGGGGTATATTTAGGTAAAATTTTGTTGATACCCGAAACCCGGTTTTAGAGATATCGGCAAAAATATGAAACCGGGTAACAGTCAAATATTTCATACCTGTTTGTTAATTTTTTCTCTACACCACAGTAAATTCGATGTGCCCCTTTCAGTTTTGAAGGTAGAGGCAGAAAAGTGGAAGCACTTGGTTGCGTAAATTTTTTTCAGGAGCATGTTTTTTGTGGGAACAGCTACAATTTTACTTTTATCACTTCATACCGATTGTTTATTTTTTCTTTACACCACAGTGGTACACCATCAATTGCCTCATCTTGGAATATTCCCGCAAGGAATATTGATGTTTGTACACGGGGCAAATATGCGAAATTTTCGCCAAAAATTGGCAATCGTCAAAAAGTGTAGAAATTTTTATTTTTTTTTAAATTTTTGTACCAAATTTGTGTTTATTTTCATTTACTTATAAATAAAACCTGGTTAAAAAAACAAAACATTTTTCTACTTTTTGAAGATTGCCAATTTTTGTCGGAAATTTCGTATATTTGCCCCATGTGCAAACATTAATAACTTTCCTTGCGTGAATATTCCAAGATGAGGCAATTCATGGTATACTACTGTGGTGTTGAGAAAAAAATAACAAACGGGTATGAAGTGATAAAAGTAAAATTGTAGCTGTGCCCACAAAAAACATGCTAATGAAAACAAGTAAGGAAGGTTAAGTTCGGGTGTAACCGAACATTACATACTCAGTTGAAAGCTATGGTGACAACATAAGGGAAAATAACCATGTAGGAAAATGAACCGAGGGAAACCCTGGAATGTGTTTGTATAACATGCGTATCAAATGAAAGGCATTAAAGAGTATTTTATGAGGGAGTGGACCATAGTTCTATAGGTGGACGCCATTTAGGGATATAGCCATAAAGGTGGATCAGGGTTGACTCTAGAATGCGTTTGTACGATATGGGTATCAAATGCAAGGTGTTAATGAGTATTTTAAAAGGGAGTAATCCTTAGTTCCATAGGTGGACGCCGTTTCGAGATATCGCCATAAAGGTGGACCAGGGGTGACCCTAGAATTTGTTTGTACAATATGGGCATCAAACGAATGGTGTTAATGAGTATTTTAAAAGGGAGTGGGCCTTAGTTCTATAGGTGGATGCCGATCCGAAATATCACCATAAAAGTGGACCAGGGGTGACTCTAGAATGTGTTTGTACGATATGGGTATCAAATGAAAGGTGTTAATGAGTATTTTAAAAGGGAGTAATCCTTAGTTCCATAGGTGGACACCGTTTCGAGATATCGCCATAAAGGTGGACCAGGGGTGACCCTAGAATTTGTTTGTACAATATGGGTATCAAAAGAAAGGTGTTAATGAGTATTTTAAAAGGGAGTAATCCTTAGTTCCATAGGTGGACGCCGTTTCGAGATATCGCCATAAAGGTGGACCAGGGGTGACCCTAGAATTTGTTTGTACAATATGGGTATCAAAAGAAAGGTGTTAATGAGTATTTTAAAAGGGAGTAATCCTTAGTTCCATAGGTGGACGCCGTTTCGAGATATCGCCATAAAGGTGGACCAGGGGTGACCCTAGAATATGCTTGTACAATATGGGCATCAAACGAAAGGTGTTAATGAGTATTTTAAAAGAGAGTGGGCCTTCATTCTATAGGTGGACGCCGTTTCGAAATATCCCCACAAACGTGGACCAGGGGTGACTCTAGAATGTGTTTGTACGATATGGGTATCAAATTAAAGGTATTAATGAGGGTTTTAAAAGGGAGTGGTGGTTGTTGTATAGGTGGTCGCATTTTCGAGATATCGCCATAAAGGTGGACCAGGGGTGACCCTAGAATCTGTTTGTACAATATGGGTATCGAAAGAAAGGTGTTAATGAGTATTTTAAAAGGGAGTAATCCTTAGTTCCATAGGTGGACGCCGTTTCGAGATATCGCCATAAAGGTGGAGCAGGGGTGACCCTAGAATTTGTTTGTACAATATGGGTATCAAAAGAAAGGTGCTAATAAGTTTTTTAAAAGGGAGTAATCCTTAGTTCCATAGGTGGACGCCGTTTCGAGACATCGCCATAGAGGTGGGCCAGGGGTGACTCTAGAATTCGTTTGTGCAATATGGGTATCAAACGAAAGGAGTTAATGAGTATATTAAAAGGGAGTGGGCCTTAGTTCTATAGGTGGACGCCTTTTCGAGGTATCGCAATAAAGGTGGACCAGGGGTGAGTCTAGACTTTGTTTGTGCGATATTAGTATCAAATGAAAGGTGCTAATGAGTATTTTTAAAAGGGAGTGGGCCTTCGTTCTATAGGTGTTCGCCTTTTCGAAATATCGCCATAAAGGTGGACCAGGGGTGACTTTAGAATATGTTTGTACGATATGGATATCAAATGAAAGGTGTTAATGAGTATTTTAAAAGGGCGTGGGGCTTAGTTCTATAGGTGGGCGCCTTTTCGAGATATCGCCATAAAGGTGGACCAGGGGTGACTCTAGAATGAGTTTGTACGATATGGGTATCAAATTAAAGGCATTAATGAGAGTTTTAAAAGGGAGTGGTGGTAGTTGTATATGTGAAGGCGTTTTCCAGATATCGACCAAAATGTGGACCAGGGTGACCCAGAACATTATCTGTTGGATACCGCTAATTTATTTATATATGTAATACCTGCCAAGGTTTTAAGGGTTTTTTATTTCGCCCTGCAGAACTTTTTCATTTTCTTCTACTTAATATGGTAGATGTCACAACCATTTTATAAAGTTTTTTCTAAAGTTATATTTCGCGTCAATAAAACAATCCAATTACCTTACCATGTTTCATCCCTTTTTTCGTATTTGGTATAGAATTATGGCATTTTTTTCATTTTTCGTAATTTTCGATATCGAAAAAGTGGGCGTGGTCATAGTCGGATTTCATTCGTTTTTCATACCAAGATAAAATGAGTTCAAGTAAGCACGTGAACGAAGGTCATTAAAGATATGTAGATTTTTGCTCAAGTTATCGTGTTAACGGCCATGCGGAAGGACAGACGGACGACTGTGTATAAAAACTGGGCGTGGCATCAACCGATTCCGCCCATTTTCCCAGAAAACAGTTAACGTCATAAAATCTATGCCCGTACCAAATTTCAAAAGGATTGGTTAATTTTTGTTCGACTTATGGCGTTAAAAGTATCCTAGACAAATTAAATGAAAAAGGGCGGAGCCACGCCCATTTTGAAATTTTCTTTTATTTTTGTATTTTGTTGCACCACATCATTACTGGAGTTGAATGTTGACATAATTTACTTATATACTGTAAAGATATTAAATTGTTTGTTAAAATTTTACTATAAACAAATTTTTTTTTTAAAAGTGGGCGTGGTCCTTATCCGATTTTGCTAATTTTTATTAAGCGTAGATATAGTAATAGGAGTAACGTTCCTGCCAAATTTCATCATGATATCTTCAACGACTGCCAAATTACAGCTTGCAAAATTTTAAATTACCTTCTTTTAAAAGTGGGCGGTGCCACGCCCATTGTCTAAAATTTTACTAATTTTCTATTCTGCGTCATAAGTTAAACTCATCTGCCAAGTTTCGTCGCTTTATCTGTATTTTGTAATGAATTATCGCACTTTTTCGGTTTTTCGAAATTTTCGATATCGAAAAAGTGGGCGTGGTTATAGTCCGATATCGTTTATTTTAAATAGCTATCTGAGATGAGTGCTCAGGAACCTACATACCAAATTTCATCAAGATACCTCAAAATTTACTCAAGTTATCGTGTTAACGGACGGACGGACGGACGGACGGACGGACATGGCTCAATCAAATTTTTTTTCGATCCTGATTATTTTGATATATGGAAGTCTATATCTATCTCGATTCCTTTATATATGTACAACCAACCGTTATCCAATCAAACTTAATATACTCTGTGAGCTCTGCTCAACTGAGTATAAAAATTTACGGAACCAAGTGCTTCCACTTTTCTGCATCTACCTTCAAAACTGAAAGGGCACATCGAATTTGAAGCCCCAGGTATTTTTAGTCCCTGATAGGCTATTATCGTGCATAATCCAAATTTCAATACTCAGTTGCTTCAAAAAGCTATAACCAAAAAACTGTCAATATTGAAAATGACGAAAAAAAGGTATCGCTTATTTGATTGATGATAGTTTTGAGTATTGGAGGGGCACATTAATTTTGCTCATACTTTTAGAATCTCCGTCTCAAAAACAACATTCAATTTAAATTCCATAGCGTTTCAGCGATGCCTTAAAATTTTATCGAAAATAGAAAAAAAAAATCAAGCGTATCGCTTGAAAAAGTGTAACAATCGATGTTCTTTACGTTTCGAAGTTCTGCAAAAACTTGCTATTAACTTTCTTGATTTTTAAAATCATCAGATCGGATAGTCAAAAGGTCAAACTTAATGTCCTTGCACTTTTTGTGGCCTTAAGTTTTTTGCCCGTGTGTAAAACCCGAGTATCCAAAAAAGTAAAAGTTTTTGGGATTTGCTTATATACTTATACGTTTGCTATGCATGTTGTGTGGTTTAGTTTCTGGTAGCACCTCCTAGAAGTCTGAGTATGTTCCACATACACCACATAACAGCAAGCTTTAAGCAAACGCAAAAAAAAGAAATTATTTTTCCTTATAAGTTTTCGTTAAATACTTGACAGTTCTTTCACCTTTTATCTCACTTTCTTTAAGTATTTGCACTAAAATATAACTGTGAGTTTGTTAAAAAAATGACCACCCACTATTCGCACCACACCACCAAGTGGCTACTAAGCGTTCTAATGAGTTTTCCTTAGCGCATCAAAAGTACTTAGCTGTGGCTAAGTAGTGAGTGAGTGTTATGAGCTCATTTAAATGTTAAGTGTAATTTGGTATAGCGAGGGCCATTCTTGTACATCTGCTACTGTTTTGTTTAAGCATACTTTGATGCTTAACATGTTAATTAGCACTGCTTTGTGGGCGTGAAAAGCGTGGAATAAAACATCTTAGAAGCTTTTGCATTTCAAACGAAAGTGATTAAGCTTTGTTAAAAAACATCAAGGAATATTTAGAGGATTACATTGTGTTTCTATTCTTCTTTTAAAATCACACTATTGCAGGCGGGGCTAGATCAAGCAGCTGCTTGCTAGGGTATCAAGGTTTGTGACAATTAAGTAAAAACAGTTTGTTCAGTATTTCTTTATGCTCTTTATTATTGAGTTCTTTTGCCTCACTATGTAGCTGACGTTCAGTGGTCATAGGAACACATCCTGTTGCAGTTCTGGGTGCAGCATTTTGGTGTGCCTGCAGCCTTTTCCAATGTGTGTTTTTAAGACCAAGCGGTCAAACTGGTGAACTGAGGATTTTCTTGCGGCTTTGTACTTAAGATACAATTCTTGTGGCATGCGTCTTGTAAGAATGTTATTGAACATTATCCCTAAGATCTTTGGATGACTGACAGTCCGTGTCGTAACACCATCGACGAGGACGTCCAATATTTGCGTTATCTCTTCCTTTCACGTCGTAAACAGAGTGGCCGTAAATTTGGTTGGTGATAGTACCAGGTTGCGCGAGGTGAAGAAAATAGAAAGGCTGGGGAGATAGCTGTTTTATTTTCTCTAGAAACTAGTTTGACTATTGGAGGGCCATATCCCGTTGCCATTATCGTGCAGTCCTTGTATATTGGAACGATTTTCCGTCATCCTTTTTAAATTTGGTTTGGAAACAAACCGGTTTCGGCGCTGGCCCATCTTACTTACTTACTTAATTGGCGCTTAACCGTCTAAACGGTTATGGCCGTCCAACAAGGCGCGCCAGTCGCTCCTTCGCTCCGCCAACCGGCGCAAATTGGTCACACCAAGGGAGTTTAAATCGTTTTCCACCTGGTCCTTCCAACGGAGTGGGGGCCGCCCTCTACCTCTGCTTCCATAGGCGGGTTCCGATAGAAACACTTTCTTGGCCGGAGCATCATCTTTCATTCGCATAACATGGCCTAGCCAGCGCAGCCGCTGCGTTTTAATTCGCTGGACTGTGTGCGTATAGCTCGTACAGCTCATCATTAAATCTTCTTCGGTACTCGCCATCGCCAACGCGTAGAGGTCCATAAATCTTTCAAAGAACTTTTCTCTCGAACACTCCCAAAGCCGCTTCATCTGCTGTTGTCATGGTCCATGCTTCTGCCCCATATAGCAGGACGGGTACGATAAGTGACTTGTAGAGTATGATTTTCGTTCGCCGAGAGAGGACTTTACTTTTCAATTGCCTACCTAGTCCAAAGTAGCATTTATTGGCAAGATTGATTCTTCGCTGGATTTCAGTGCTGATGTTGTCGCTAGTGTCGATGCTGGCCCATCATAAGTGTAATATTCGATAGTAACTGCTTCTGGTGGAGAAGGGAGCTTTGATATGTAGAAATTAAACAGAAGTGGGGATAGGATACCACCCTGTGGTACACCATGTTTAATTATCCTAGATTTTGATGTTTCGTTCCTATATTGAATCGACGCTTGCCGACTATTCAGATAATTAGGAGTCCATATTTTTAGACAAGGAGGAAGGGGTGAGCCTTCCATGTCATTGACTGGGTCAAGAGCTTTTGAGAGGTAAAAGGTCACGATCACCGTCCTATTATGCGTTTTCCTGTTTGAGTGAGGAGTTTATCTGAGTGTTTATAGTGGTTAGCGCGGTGATAGTGCTATGCATTTGATGGCTGGTTTCTAAAGATTTAGTAGTGGAATTATCTTTGCCATTTTCCATTGTTCGGGAATGACAAAGGACTTCATGGTAGAGTTAAAAACCGTGCGCCAGGTAGTTTGTTTCCTCAGCCCCAAGGTCTTTTAGCATTGGCATGGCTATTCCGTCTGGGCCTATTCTTTAAGAGGGCTTGGCCCTTTTAATGGTTTTTTGAACCTCTGTGGGGGTGATGGTAATGAGTGACACGTCGTGCTTTTGTTGCGGTGGGCAGGTGGCCAGATGCTAAGGTAAGCATTGCCTACCATTCGACGCAGTTTACGAGTCCTGCGCTGTCGATGGAAAAGTCTGACGAGCAGTGACAGTTTTCTGCGTTCCGAGTGGGTCATCCCATGTACAGTGCAGAAATTCTTATTTTCTGTTGCGCTAGCTGTCTGTCTCTGGTGTCGACTGGCAAGCTGGAATGACAGAGGTGGTGTGCGTTGAAATCGGCAATAATAAGATGGTTTTCGCCTCCAAGTAGAGCGCTGATATGAGGGCGATAGCCATTAGGACAGCAGGTGGCAGAAGATATATAGATTTTAATTACTTAAAGGTCGCCATCACCTGACCGGATGTTTATGCCTTGACTTTCTAAGGTTTTACCCCTGCGGCTGATGTTGGGTTCATATATATTATATTGCATGAGATTGCTTATAAAGGCAAGTCCTCCATTATCGATTGTGCGATATTTTCTATGGATGTTATAGCTATCGAAAGTTCGGAAGTCCGATTCGCTTTGTTTTTTGAATTTCGGCTATACGGATAATATTTTTATTCATGTAATAAACTATAACTATCTCCGTGATCTTTCCGGTAAACCAGTTTAAACTCACTTGCAGAGTTCTGAATTGCAGGGGGGGGGGGGGGTGGGCAGTAGTCTCCCTGGCGGTAAGATATGGGTGGACACGCCTTGAGGGATTTAGGTTTTGTCCTATGTGCTGTGCGAGTTCTGCTGGAGTACCTTGGTTGATGATTGGTACTTGCGCTTAGGTAGCACGGTGTAATAAATGCAACGATCGGACGGTTGCTCTTGATAGGCCCGGAACATATTTGAAGGTGACAGCGGCCAAGGCATGAGCTGCATTTGACTGAATCGCAATCATAAATAATTTAATTTGGCATACGGACCACATGGTGTGGGGGACTTGGAGCCGATGTATTTTCTTAAACGAGCGCGTGTGTCCAAAAAGGAGGCGCGAGACGTGAGCAAAGGCTGATTCTCGGCATTGCTTCTATGCATGCTACGTCACATACCGGCACAACAATGGGCATGATGGTGACGAGAAGAAGAAAAATAGAGGACCGAGTGCGAGAACCTTCAGATACAGGCTGATAGGAATGATTTCCGATGATAAAAGGTTTCAAAGGTTGGACAGATTTAAGCAGGCATGATAATAGCGACCTAGAAACTGACGAACAGGTTATGCTTAAGCTGTGGAGAAAGCACACTTTCTCATTGTCATAAAACGAGGTGGGAGAGGAAACCCTTGCAGCAAGACACCAGGTAATGACGGATGTATGGTTGGACGTTCACATATCTCCATTTTACAATTTAGATATCCTCTGTTCAAGATCAAATGATACCCGCGGAATAAATTTGGTTAATATCGCGTGTAAGGTTCGAGGTATTATATTGAGCGAAATGCTGAAGACCAAGTAAATCGACCATCCAACTTTATCAGTGCGCCTTGAGACCTACACCTTCAAAGCATTAATGACGTTTACCAACACCACAAGCTGCGGTATGATTTAAAGGGACCTCTCTAAGCCATTCACAACCAAACGTAGCTTCAGGCAAGACTTCTTCCTATCGTGATTTTTTTTTATCTGTAGCTGGATATTATACTTCTAGTAGTACACATAAGCCCTGATAGAATAATCTATTGTAAGAGCACCGCTGTCGTATGCTGGTGATATCATGCGGTCTTAATAAACACGCAGTAAGTTTGCCTTCTCTGGATTGGATAAAGGGCTGCAAAAGTGGATCTTGAGGTGAGCAATGAAAAACCGAAGTACTTGCTACCATCAGTGGACGAATAAGCGCATTAGTACCTTAGAACTGCGTTACTGTTGACGGATGAACATTCAAGACTCTAAAGGACTTAGTCCATCTGGGAAACAGCATTAACTGAGAAGACAATGTAAGCTTAGAAATCAGAAGGCGAATCACTCTTGCCATTAAATCCTGCCTTGGACCAAACAATTGAAAAGTGTCTCTTACGACGAGCGTAAATCATAATTTTCTCATCATACCTGTCCTGATATATCGGAATCATATACGGTGTCGAAGGAAGTTGGAATGTCCTTTGTAATATCCGCGGTGAAAGTTTTCAAGCCTTTTCGTTATGTCAACAGCGATATGGGAATAGACCTTCTTGACGTTCAACTTTAGATGGAATGCATTGGTTTTTAGTGCTAGATCTATAGGGGTTCTATCTCATTTAAACGCCCCTCACCTTTACACTTTGTTCAAGGAAGATGACCAGTCTAGCTTTACCTTCAATCCATCGCTACCGACGGGTAAATCTCTCTCTTCATTGTAGAAGATTAAGTCCTATATTTATTATCCTGCCGTTTCAAACGAATATCTAAAGAGGAGAAATAGCTTAATACAAGTGTGTGCCAATGCATATATTAATACGAAAAATAACGGTAAATCTACGGTCATTCACATGATGATGTGCCAGAAAATAAATGAGAGTTCAAGAGACACCCATTTTCATTGTGCCTAAATACTTAACAAGCGTATTTCACATACGATTTTCTAGTGGAAATAAATATACGAACATACATAAATACTCTTAAATACATGACGTGCACCGGATGCTTGGATGTAGTGCAATAACAATAACAATAACAAATTTGTGTCATGTAACAATTTCTAGACATTCTTGTAGTTTATATTCTTTATTTTTGTTAACGGACTAATAAATTTGTGAAATTTTTCATGGTGATGTATATCCACAGATTTACGAATAAATTAGGGTGGCTCGAAAAGAAAAATGATTGCCTCCTCCTGTTATGAGATAAATTTCTTGTGAAAAAAAGTTATAAGGGGAAAGAAGAGGAAAGGAAAGGGAAGTGAGGGAAAGGAAAGCAAAGGAAAGGAAAGGAAATGAAAGGAGAGGAAAGTTGGCTTGAGCAATTAAAACCATTTCAAACCATTGCGAGCGTGTCACACGTAATTCTTTTACAAAATGATCTTAATAATCTAACTAGTTGGAGCATTAAAAACAACCTACGACTGAACATAAAGCGTGCTTCCATATGACACTTTCGAAAAACCTTTATACAATTGAGTCCACGTACACCCTTTTTGGTGATAGCCTTTCAACCGTAGGCGAATTTGTTGATATTGGTATAATGTTCTATTCGAGCTTTACTTTTGCTAATCACATCAGCTACATCTTGCTCAAGGCCTATTCGAATCTGGCCTTCATACGGCGCTATGGCAAAGATTTTACAGATCCATGCACAAGAAAAACATTATATAATTCATTGGTGCGTTCAAAACTGGAATATGCCTCTATTATTTGGAATCCAATTTATTCTATTCATTCACTAAGACTGGAAAGAGTACAGAAGAGATTCGTTCGTTTTGCTCTTCAACGCCTTCATTTTTCTGATCCTATACCTTCGTATAGTGCTCGTTGCGCCCTCATAAGCATGAAGTCAATTGTGTCTAGACGGTCTAGCCAATCCCTGATGTTTATTTATGATTTAGTTTTTGGTTTGATTGACTGCCCGGAACTTTGGGGAAAATTACTTTCAATGGCTAGAGTGCATAGGACTTGCTGTCGCAGAATGCGTCCAGCCGGTTTACCTTATAAAATAAAGTATTTGTAGATATACATATATATGTGTTCTGTATATATATTAGGGTGGGTCGATTTATTAACCGATATCGCGCCATCGATTTTTCAATACGATTTGGGTTCAGGAAAACAAATTTCTACTACACATACCCAAAAAAATAATTGCCGAGTCTGCGAAATTTTATTGTTTTGACTTTGAATTTTAAGGTTTTCTTCATGCCCTACTAAACAAATTTTCATTTGATTGTAATATTTTCATGTATACCCTGTCCAACCCAAAAATGTCCGCTAAAAACGTTGACGATAACAGTTTTTTGAAAAAAAAAATATATATTTTTATTTTATAATTTTTAGCGGACATTTCTGGGTCGGACATGAAAATTTTACAATGGAATGCAAATTTTTTTAGTAGGTCATGAAAAAAACCTTAAAACCCAAAGTCGAAAAAAGTAAAAAAATGAAATTTCGCAGGCTCGAAAATTATTTTTGTTGGGTATGCGTAGTAGAACTTTGTTTTCCTGAACCCAAATCCTATCGAAAAATCGATGGCGCGATATCGGTTAACTTTCGTCCATACAAATCGACCCACCCTAATATATATACATGTGAATCAGCAAATATGTAAGTAAACTTGTACTCAGTGTCACCAGCCAAGAGTGAGCCTCACAGTTTATGAACATAAAAATATGTAAAAGAATTTTTGATTTATGCACTCGTTAGGGATAAGTACTTACATCTCACAAATTACGGATATTATTGTTCCGTTACATTCATGATAGGTATAAAGCCGTCGGCTCATCCGAAACCAGCAATGTCCTTCACAGATTTTTTGTTTTCCCTCAATGCAATAACAATGTGATTCTTTGTTATTGTTGTCATTATTTTCTACTTTGACGCATGTATGCACTCTTTGTGTCCTTGTTTGTTGCCCGTGCGGAAGTGTAGACAATTTGTTGAATTTTAAAAGTTTGAAACTTAAAAAAGTGGACGATTGCGGGGTGAAAATTAGACCTCACCTGCAAGAGAAAAGAATGAAAAATAAAAACCTTTAAAACTTTTTCTTTTATTTTTATCAACGCTATCATCGCTCTTTCGCCACTTCCGACTTTTCGCTTAAGTGAAAAATTAATGTTGAAAATTTAATCCATTTAAGCAGACTTGGTGGCTCTGTTGAATGGCCTAACTGCCGGCAGCGTCAGCCAATGACCGTAATATTGTATAGACAATGGCTGCCTTAAGTATACAATGTGCTCAGTGGCTTTCGTCTTAATAGACGGTTTTATTGGCATTTTTGAGCATTATTTTGAGTTGTTAGCAGTCGCTGCTCAACCGACCAATAAAGTAATTACCCACTGACGTTGATTTGCGGATTTTTTCTTGAGTCGCAGCGGAAACCGCTGTTGATTAAAGGGGAAGGGCCAACGTGGAAAGTTAAAACAAATAAACAACCTCGTCAGAATTGATGATGAAAAGTTGTTTGGAAGATTGTAGCTCTTTGTTGCAAGTCGATGAAAGTCTGTTGAAGTGTTTCTTGAAATGTAAATATTTACAAATTCAATTAGCAGTAAGTAATCTTGGCGAGGATGATAATTACCGATTTAGATTTAAGAAAAAAAAAAAAAAAAAATGAAGTAGCGGGTAGGAGCATGCATTTCGAATAGCTCATAGTGCATACAGAAAGTAAGAGATGCCATTTTACCAATGGTATCGCCAAATCCTCTATCTTGATAATTCTCCTTTCCCAATTTCTCATCAAAGTCAAAATAGTCCTCATCTTCTTAATCATCCAATTGGTTCAATAATGATTAACGATGCTTTCCAGCCAATAGAGCTGTTGGTCGACCCAGACAGACATGGATGGATGGCTCATTAGACTTAACAAAAGAGCAAGCGGAGTCCGCTTTGGTTGATGTAAAAATGTGGTACGCTATGTAAACTTATTTTTTATCATCATTAATTGACGCTTAACTTTCTAAACGATTTTGACCGTTTCGTAACAGGTCACCAAGGGCTATCAGGTTCTACTCCACCAGCCACTTCCAACTCAGTGGAGATCTTTCCCTTCCTCTGCTTCCAAATACGGGTGCCGATTGAAATACCTTTTTGGCCGGAGGCTTTTCGTCCATTCGCAAAACCTAAACTATTCAGCTAGGGCTTTGGGCTCCTACTCGTTGCTCTATCTTCATAAAGCTTATGTAGCTTACCACCATACCTCCTTCGACACTCGCCGTCGGCATCATGGACAAAATCACAAATCATAAATTTTCTCTCGAACTATTCAAGGGCCATCACAACTCCTCAGGGCAGGTATGATGAGCGATTTGTAGAGCGTGATTTTTGTTCGGCAGCCCTTGTGGCGTGGTGATAGCAGGCACCGCCTACCACACCAAAGATCCCGGGTTCACGACCCGGTCAAAGAAACATCAAAATTTTAGAAACAAGTTTTTTTCAATTAGAAGAAATTTTGTCTATGCGGGGTCGCCCCTCAGCAGTGGTTTGGCAAGCAAGCCAAGTGTATTTCTGCCATGAAAAGCTTCTCTGTGAAAACTGATCTGCCTTGCAGATGCCGTTCGGAGTCGGCATAAAACATGTAGATTCCATCCCGTCAATTTGTAGGACACATTGAAAGGAGCACACCGCAAATTAGAAGAGAAGCTCGGCCTAAAATCTCTTCGGAAGTTATCGCTTCTTACATTTATTTATTATACTCAGTTGAGCAGAGCTCACAGAGTATATTAAGTTTGATTGGATAACGGTTGGTTGTACATATATAAAGGAATCGAGATAGATATAGACTTCCATATATCAAAATAATCAGGATCGAAAAAAAATTTGATTGAGCCATGTCCGTCCGTCCGTCCGTCCGTCCGTTAACACGATAACTTGAGTAAATTTTGAGGTAACTTGATGAAATTTGGTACGTAGGTTCCTGAGCACTCATCTCAGATCGCTATTTAAAATGAACGATATCGGACTATAACCACGCCCACTTTTTCGATATCGAAAATTTCGTAAAACCGAAAAATTGCGATAATTCATTACCAAAGACAGATAAAGCGACGAAACTTGGTAGATGAGTTGAATTTATGACGCAGAATAGAAAATTAGTAAAATTTTAGACAATGGGCGTGGCACCGCCCACTTTTAAAAGGAGGTAATTTATAATTTTTGCAAGCTGTAATTTGTCAGTCGTTGAAGATATCATGATGAAATTTGGCAGGGACGTTACTCCTATTACTATTGGTACGCCTAATAAAAATTAGCAAAATCGGAGAAGGACCACGCCCACTTTTAAAAAATTTTTTTTTTTTAAGTAAAATTTTAACAAAAAATTTAATATCTTTACAGTATATAAGTAAATTTTGTCAACATTCAACTCCAGTAATGAAATGGTGCAACAAAATACAAAAATAAAAGAAAATTTCAAAATGGGCGTGGCTCCGCCCTTTTTCATTTAATTTGTCTAGGATACTTTTAACGCCATAAGTCGAACAAAAATTAACCAATCCTTTTGAAATTTGGTAGGGACATAGATTTTATGATGTTAACTATTTTCTGTGAAAACGGGCGAAATCGGTTGATGCCACGCCCAGTTTTTATACACAGTCGTCCGTCTGTCCTTCCGCATGGCCGTTAACACGATAACTTGAGTAAATTTTGAGGTAACATGATGAAATTTGGTGTGTAGATTCCTGAGCACCCATCTCAGATCACTATTTAAAATGAACAATATCGGACTATAACCACGCCCTCTTTTTCGATATCGAAAATTTCGTAAAACCGAAAAAGTGCGATAATTCATTACCAAAGACAGATAAAGCGACGAAACTTGGTAGATGAGTTGAATTTATGATGCAGAATGGAAAATTAGTAAAATGTTGGACAATGGGCGTGGCACCGCCCACTTTTAAAAGAAGGTAATTTATAATTTTTGCAAGCTGTAATTTGTCAGTCGTTGAAGATATCATGATGAAATTTAGCAGGGACGTTACTCCTATTACTATATGTACGCCTAATAAAAATTAGCAAAATCGGAGAAGGACCACGCCCACTAAAAAAAATTTTTTTTTAAAGTAAAATTTTAACAAAAAATTTAATATCTTTACAGTATATAAGTAAATTATGTCAAAATTCAACTCCAGTAATGACACGGTGCAACAAAATACAAAAATAAAAGAAAACTTCAAAATGGGCGTGGCTCCGCCCTTTTTCATTTAATTTGTCTAGGATACTTTTAACGCCATAAGTCGAACAAAAATTAACCAATCCTTTTGAAATTTGGTAGGGGCATATATTTTATGATGCTAACTATTTTCTGTGAAAACGGGCGAAATCGGTTTATGCCACGCCCAGTTTTTATACACAGTCGTTCGTCTGTCCTTCCGCATGGCCGTTAACACGATAACTTGAGCAAAAATCGACATATCTTTAATGAACTTAGTTCACGTACTTAATTGAACTCACTTTATTTTGGTATGAAAAATGAACGAAATCCGATAATGACCACGCCCACTTTTTCGATATCGAAAATTACTAAAAATGAAAAAAATGCCATAGTTCTATACCAAATACGAAAAAAGGGATGAAACATGGTGAGGTAATTGGATTGGTTTATTGACACGAAATACAACTTTAGAAAAAACTTTATAAAATGGTTGTGACACCTACCATATTAAGTAGAAGAAAATGAAAAAATTCCGCAGGGCGAAATAAAAAACCCTTAAAATCTTGGCAGGTATTACATATATAAATAAATTAGCGGTATCCAACAGATGATGTTCTGTGTCACCCTGGTCCACATTTTGGTCGCGATCTGGAAAACGCCTTCACATATACAACTACCACCACTCCCTTTTAAAACTCTCATTAATACCTTTAATTTGATACCCATATCGTACAAACACATTCTAGAGTCACCCCGGTCCACCTTTATGGCGATATTTCGAAACGGCGTCCACCTATAGAACTAAGGCCCACTCCCTTTTAAAATACTCATTAACACCTTTCTTTTGATACCCATATTGTACAAACAAATTCTAGGGTCACCCCTGTTCCACCTTTATGGCGATATCTCGAAACGGCGTCCACCTATGGAACTAAGGATTACTCCCTTTTAAAATACTCATTAACACCTTTCTTTTGATACCCATATTGTACAAACAAATTCTAGGGTCACCCCTGGTCCACCTTTATGGCGGTATCTTACTAAGGATAACTCCCTTTTAAAATACTCATTAACACCTTTCTTTTGATACCCATATTGTACAAACAAATTCAAGGGTCACCCTTGGTCCACCTTTATGACGATATCTCGAAACTGCGTCCACCTATGGAACTAAGGATAACTCCCTTTTAAAATACTCATTAACACCTTTCATTTGATACCCATATCGTACAAACGCATTCTAGAGTCACCCCTGGTCCACCTTTATGGCGATATCTCGAAAAGGCGACCACCTATACAACTACCACCTCTCCCTTTTAAAACCCTCATTAATACCTTTAATTTGATACCCATATCGTACAAACAAATTCTAGGGTCACACCTGGTCCACCTTTATGGCGATATCTCGAAACGGTGTTCACCTCTGGAACTAAGCATCACTCCCTTTTAAAATACTCATTTACACCTTTCCTTTGATACCCATATTGTACAAACGCATTCTAGGGTCACACCTGGTCAACCTTTGTGGCGATATCTCGAAACGGCGTCTACCTGTGGAACTAAGGATTACTCCCTTTTAAAATACTCATTAATACCTTTCATTTGATACCCATATCGTACAAACGCATTCTAGAGTCACCCCTGGTCCACCTTTATGGCGATATCTCGAAAAGGCGACCCCATATCGTACAAACAAATTCTAGGGTCACACCTGGTCCACCTTTATGGCGATATCTCGAAACGGCGTCTACCTGTGGAACTAAGCATCACTCGCTTTTAAAATACTCATTAACACCTTTCTTTTGATACCCATATTGTACAAACAAATTCTAGGGTCACCCCTGGTCCACCTTTATGCCGATATCTCGAAACGGCGTCCACCTATGGAACTAAGGATTACTCCCTTTTAAAATACTCATTAACATCTTTCGTTTGATACCCATATTGTACAAACGCATTCTAGGGTCACACCTGGTCCACCTTTGTGGCGATATCTCGAAACGGCGTCTACCTGTGGAACTAAGGATTACTCCATTTTAAAATACTCATTAATACCTTTCATTTGATACCCATATCGTACAAACGCATTCTAGAGTCACCCCTGGTCCACCTTTATGGCGATATCTCGAAAAGGCGACCCCATATCGTACAAACAAATTCTAGGGTCACACCTGGTCCACCTTTATGGCGATATCTCGAAACGGCGTCCACCTGTGGAACTAAGCATCACTCGCTTTTAAAATACTCATTAACACCTTTCTTTTGATACCCATATTGTACAAACAAATTCTAGGGTCACCCCTGTTCCAACTTTATGACGATATCTAGAAACGGCGTCCACCTATGGAACTAAGGATTACTCCCTTTTAAAATACTCGTTAACACCTTTCTTTTGATACCCATATTGTACAAACAAATTCTAGGGTCACCCCTGGTCCACCTTTATGGCGGTATCTCGAAACGGCGTCCACCTATGGAACTAAGGATTACTCCCTTTTAAAATACTCATTAACACCTTTCATTTGATACCCATATCGTACAAACGCATTCTAGAGTCAACCTGATCCTCCTTTATGGCTATATCCCTAAATGGCGTCCACCTATAGAACTATGGCCCACTCCCTCATAAAATACTCTTTAATGCCTTTCATTTGATACACAGTCATACAAACACATTTCAGGGTTTCCCTCGGTTCATTTTCCTACATGGTTATTTTCCCTTATGTTGTCACCATAGCTCTCAACTGAGTATGTAATGTTCGGTTACACCCGAACTTAAACTTCCTTACTTGTTTTTATTTGTTTTTCTTCGTCGAGAGGGGACATAACTTTTCAATTGCCTACTCAGTCCAAGATAGCCGTTAATCAAAGAGTTTTTCTCTGTTAAGATTGAAGTCCACCGTGAATCGGCTGGTTGACCTGATAAAACTACCATCAACTAGTTTTGCACTATTCGTCAAAGCTTCAAAAAGACTGGTGAAAAAACTGTGACACCTCACCTCTCAGTATGAAAAAATCCGCCTATATCTGAGTTTGGTTTCCTCGCAAAACTTATGCAGTACAAAATGGTGTCGAGCAACTCCATCAGATCAGTCAAAACTCTATAAGAGGTGCAATTACTGGCGTATGCTGACGACATTGGCATCGCCGCCTTGAGTACCCGCGCCGTAAGTTCTCCTTACTCCAAATTGGAAAAAGAAAAGGGAGGTGATGAGTTTGGTGGTGAATGAGAACACAACGAAGTACCTGCTGTCATCGAGCACAGATTCAGCACATTTGCGCCTTGGCAACCACGACACTGGTTTACAATCTCGAAAAAGTAAAGGAACTCCTTTATTTGGGAACCAGCATTAATACAAATAGCAACGTCAGCTTTGAAATCCAGCGAATAATCACTCTTACCAATAAATGCTACTTTGGAATACGTAGGCAATTGACAATTAAAATCCTCTGTCAGCAAACTAAGATCATGCTCTACCTGTCCTGCTGTATGGTGAATGACAAGGACCGTGACAACATCAGATGAAGTGCCTCTGGGAGTGTTCGAGAGAAAAGTTCTTCGAAAGATTAATTAATTACCGAAGAAAATTTAATGATGAGCTGTACGAGCTGTATGCAGCATTAACATAGTCTAGCGAATTAAACCACAGCGGCTGAGCTGTTGTTGTTGTTGTTATACGAAGGAAGGATGCTCCAGCCAAAAAGGTATTCTTATCGAAACCCGTCTATAAAAGCAGAGGATGCGGGCGGTTTAAATTCCCTTGATGTTAACAATTGGCGTCAGTTAGCCCAACGAAGAACCGGCTGGCGCGCCTTCTTGGACCACCATAACCGTTTAAGCTAATTTTAGACCTTCTGTTAAAAATTGTTATTGTTGGTACTTTCACACTTGAGTCTTTGAAAATTGTCTGGTTTCCAAAAGTCGAGACCACGAGGTGCGCCCAAATAAAAATCTTACTATAAGCAATTCCACTGCGCTTGGGCAGTTTTTTGGCTCAATTATTTAAACTGCGGGATTGCGTCGGGGTTATTTCGGGACTATTTCGAAATCATTTGGGGACTCTTCCGGTATAATTTCTGGATGATTTTCAGGATCCGTCAGGATAATTTCGGGACTATTTCGGGATCATTTTGGGACTCTTACGTGATCATTTCTGGGTAGTTTTCGGGATCCGGTCGCGGTTATTTCGGGAGTATTTCGAGGTCATTTGGGGATCCTTCCGGGATCATTTCTGGATGGTTTTCGGGATCCCGTCGGGGTTATTTCGGGATCATTTGGGGACTCTTCCGGTATAATTTCTGGATAATTTTCGGCATCCGTCCAGGTACCCGTCGGTGTAATTTCGGGACTATTTCGGGATCATTTTGGCACCGGGTCTTTTCGTGACTTTTTCTGGATTATTTTGGGATCATTTGGAGAGTTTGCCGGCATCAGTTCTGCACGACTTTCGGGATTTTTGGGGACTCTCATATCTGGATAATTTCTGGGATCCGTCCGGATTATTTCGGGATAATTTGGGGATCCTTTCGGGATCATTTCTGGATGGTTTTCTGAATCCATCCGGGATCCCGTCAGAGTCATTTCGGGAATTTTTTGAGACTATTTCGGGATCATTTGAGGACCCTTCTGGCATCATTTCTTGATGGTATTCGAGATCTGTTCAGGATCCCGTCAGGGTCATTTCGGGACTTTTTTGGGAACAACTATAACTTAATAAGTGGGATATGTGTGCTTTTCCGTATTTAATCTGGTTTTATGGCAGTATACAATAGATCACATAATTAGTTTGCGTACAAATATAACTTAATATTTATTATTATTTTATTATTATTTATTTATTACTAGAAGACCCGGCAGACGTTGTCCTGCCCTAAATTTGGCCTATCTGCATACATTTTAATAAGCTTTTTCTGTCTGAATCTGCCCTCCCTCCCTCTTCACTTTTTCCTAATCCTTTTATTCACTCCTTCCTCAGTCTTTTTCGCTTCATATATCTCCATCTTCGTCTCATTCTATCTCTTTCTCAATCTCCTTCTCCTTATCTCTTTTCTCTTCTCTCAATTTCTTCTTATTCTTCTGCATCCCTTATTGCCTGTCCCAGAGGGCGGTATGTATTTTATTCCAGTCCCAGTACCGGTCCCACTCCGAGTGTCAGTCCCAGTTCCACTCCGAGTCTCAGTCCCAGTCCTAGTCCTAATCCCAGTCCCAGTCCATCTCGGGATAATATATTACTCTGTACTAAAGCACTCATCAACAGCTTTCATATGATATCCATATTGTATAAACACTGTCTAGGCATTCACTGGTCCACGTTTTGGCCTATATCTCGAGACCCTAGTCAACCAGGGGTATGCAAATTACCCTCTGCTAAAGCAGTCATCCACAGCTTTCATTTGAAATCCATATTCTATAAACACATTCTAGGGGTACCCGGGTCCACGTTTTTGCCTATATCTCGAGACTCTAGTCACCCAGGGGTATGAAAATTACCCTCTACTAAAGCACTCATCAACAGCTTTCATTTGATATCAATATTCTAAAAACATATCCTAGGGGTACCCAGGTCCACGTTTTGGCCTATAGCTCGAGACATTACTCACCCAGGGGTATGAAAATTACCCTCTGCTAAAGCACTCATACACAGCTTTCATTTGATATCCATATTCTATAAACACACTCTAGGGGTACCCGGGTCTACGTTTTGGCCTATATCTCGAGACTCTAGTCACCCAGTCACCTATCCTATATTTCAAGTTAAATCAAAATACACACGAGGTGCAAAACAAATTCAAAATCGGTTTTGTAGTTTAGGAGTCCATTGGCCTCAATTGTGTGATACGTGTTTTTTTATATATTACGATTACAGCGTTTTAAGCCTAAAACTTGGATTATTACAAATTATAAATACATTTTAATAATAATACGATTTCTAGAATTTGGGGTGTCGGAATGCATGAGATTCCGATCAGCACGGGATCTGGTGGTCCCAACGGGCGAGTCTTGGAGTCATCTCGAGACTCTAGTCACCCAGTCACCTATCCTATATTTCAAGTTAAATCAAAATACACACGGGGTGCAAAACAAATTCAAAATCGGTTCAGTAGCTTAGGAGTCCATTGGCCTCAATTGTGTGACACTTGTTTTTTATATATTAAGATTACAGCGTTTTAAGCCTAAAGCTTGGATTATTACAAATTATAAATACATTTTAATAATAATACGATTTCTAGAATTTGGGGTGTCGGAATGCATGAGATTCCGATCAGCGCGGGATCTGGTGGTCCCAACGGGCGAGTCTTGGAGTTATCTCATTAGGAGGTTGGAAGGACGTGTTCTCAATCCTGCCCTACTCCAAGACTATTGTTACACAGTTTTATTATTTATGCTGTCGGAATGCATTTGATTCCGGTCAACCTAAGAGCTAACAGCTCAGCAGAATGAGCCACTCTTATCGGACGGTTGGAAAGGACGTGTTTCCAATCCTCCCTGTACCAGCTTTTATGTAAACATAATTAATTATAATATATTATTTTTGTAGGAATATACGTGATTCACATGAACACTCCAACTGTTTGTCTGGGACGATATGGGATATGTGTGCTTTTCCGTAATTAATCTGGTTCGTATTAATTGAGCTTCATTGATTTCTTTGGCAAATATACAGTTGTTATTGAAAAGTATTTACACAATAAAAAATACTAATTAAACTAAGTGGAAAAATTAATAACAACTGTCAAAATACCATAAAAATAAAATAAAATGTTCACAAATTCAATAAAAATGACGGCAATAGTTTTTATTAGCAGATTGCCATTGAAGATTATTTTTTGCATATTTACATACATACATACATACGTATATCAAAATGCGCAACAGAATTTTGCTTATATAAAAACAATTGCAAATATTTTGCAGTTTTTCGTTTGTACATGTTTTTGAGTAATTATGAACATTTTCCATTGCCACAAAGCGGCACAAATACCAGCAGAGCAACACATATTAGGGTGGCACAACAGATAATAATAATAGATAATAATATAGTTGAAGGTATTACCTTAGCTTTTGGTCACGATTAGAAACCGTTAAAGGATGTCGCAAAGTGGTTAAAGCTGAGATTTTAATGATTCCAATCAGAACCAAAATTCAAATGTACTATCGGCAGCTATAGTAATACCGATTTTTGATATTAGAAAACGAAACATTTTATTCTATTTTATGATTGGTGACGGTTTCCTTTTAGAAAGAATAAAAGTGAGTCCCAAACGTGCGAGCATGAGGACCTTGAGATATTAGCTGATAGGAGTAATGCTTCACTTAATAACCCATATAATGTAGCTTGAAAAGTCTATTACCGATCAGACTATGACGATAAGCCAAGTCTTGGGAACTTGGTGGGGTTAGGTTATGTAGGATGACCGCTTTCCTGACAGCTTACGTTGGTGTTGTGATGGCATAATAACTAACAGCAACACTTGTTTCTACTACAACAACAAGTTCCATTGTTTTTACGAAAAAAACCATGATCTATGATTTCATTGCCATATCCGACCTGATAAAGGTGTGGGATGATGAGCGTTTACAATATCAGATGATATTAAGGAGATCTAACGATGATAGTAAGAGTTTTTTCACCAGTTTCATTAGTAGAGCTCGCAGATGCAGTTTTTCTAAGCGCGGTTGCCCCTCGGCAGTATTTTGGCAAACACTCCGAGTGTACTTCTGCCATGAAAAGCATCTCAGCAAAAACGCGCCTGCCTTGTAGATACCGTTCGGAGAAACATGTCGGTCCCCTCCTGCCAATTGTTAGGAAAAATTAAAAAGAGGATGACGCAAATTAGAAGGGCAGTTCGGCCTAAATCTTTTCGGAGGTGTATCGCGTTTTGCAGTGTTTTTTTTAGTCGCTGCAGATTACTCCAACATCTACCGCTAGTTATTCGCAGCAAAAAATGCAGGTTCATAGCCCATAATCCAGCTTGTTCTTGGGAACGAGATTAGTGATTTGGCCTCTGCTTGCTATTGATGCTGCTAAACGTGATTGTGAACGAAAAGAAGATACCGTCACACTCAGTTAGTAACGTCGATTTCTTCATCGAAAGTCGTCGCTGCGTTATTTATGTCGCTGTGATAACATTATTTAATCGAATGTCAACTTTATTGAATGGATGTAAATGCTCCGGCCCAGAAAGTGTTGTTATCCACTCCCGACTCCCCTTGGTGTTTCCAATTGACGTCAGTTATGTGGCGTTGTTGGAGAAACTATCTAAAGAATTCTCTCCCAATTATTAGGAATATATATTTTTTACAGGCCACTCTAAAGCGCACTCATACATACTTAATTCCAAATGTAAACACAGTGCAACATCATTGTAAGAGGCATTCCTGAGACAATGGAGCGTGACGAAGTGCTACACAATCACTCGTCGGCCACCCTCCCTTCACATAATTGTTAGTGGCTTTTATGAGCAATTTTAATTTCTGACACCAACTGCAAAAAAACGTGTGTCGTGTTGATAGCAAGATGACCATCCGACAACAATCACAACACTAGAATGAGTGACCGCGATCGGCCAGGCTAGTCGCTTTGCTCTTTGTGTTTTCACATGTGAAGTGCTTTTTAAAAATGGCGCTGATTCAGAGAAATCTGCAAAACTATGATTTTTTTTGCAAAAATCGTTTATTAGAGCATGCGAATTATTTCTTTACTGGCGCAAGCACTGCCAACCAGTGTTGCCAGGTTAGCCTTTTCGAGGCTAGATTTAGCCTTTTTTTTTGCCTTTAGCCTCGAAATTTTGGGTTTAGCTTCGTGACTTTTTTCTAGCCTTTTTTACTCCGAATGTATTTTTAAAAATTTCTAAAATAAAATAATTCAAGGTTCGATTCGAGCTCAAGGCCTGAACAATAATTTTTTTCTAATCATAATTATTGTTATTTTTAAATTTTTCTAAATTTGAAAAATTGTATTTTGTTTTTGGAATAGTAAGTAGAAAAATTTTTCAGACAACCTGCCATAGCTGCGCAGATAGATCCATTTGGAAGGGTGCTAAACCTTCATCATCAGTACGCTTTAGGCATGCTGCGCTAACCATTTAGCTATACAGCAAACAATTGAAAATAAAATAATTTCAATAGTTCCTGTGAACACCTAATACCTAATAATATGAGTTCTCTACAAAAGATTAATTCTTTTTCTGCTGAAAATTTGTTGAAAATTTCAAAGCCAATGTATTTTCTTACTTTGAAAAAGAGAAGTTTTAGTTATTCTTCAAGTCAAATAGCATTAATAGAGCTGCAGTGGCGAAAACTTATAACTATACAATGGAAAAATGTACACTACACCATGGAATTTTGGTCGGAAGTCCGAGAACATAAAAATGCATTAAACGAACCTCCTTTTTTAGAACTTGTCGAATTAATATTTAGTTTTTTAGTATTACCACTCAGTAACGCGGAGGTTGAAAGAATTCGTAGTGGCATGAAAAGTCTGAAAACTAAATTAAGGAACAAACTAAAAATTAAAATGCTTAATGCGCTGCTTAATATTAGATGCTCGTTAAAACGCTTATCTAAATGTTGTAATGACTTTGAAATTACCGATGATCTCATATCTATGGTAAATAGCCAAACTTTATACCCAGACTTAAGTTCTTCTGTTTCTTCAGACGGGGAATATTTTATATAAATAATTAGTTTGTAATATTTTTTTTTATATATATACACATATGCAATCATTTAAAGTAATTCCATGTGCTAGTCAAGGAAAATGTGCCTGATATGTTTTGAAACAGGAAGCTATGCTTAAGTTATGTTTATAAGTTTTTATTTAGAAATGTGTAAACTAAAATAAAAAAAAAATTTTATGAATTAACCAAAAAATTTCTGGCCTTTTTTTAGCTTCTTTTTTATACTCATTTGAGCAGGGCTCACAGAGTATATTAACTTTGATTGGATAACGGTTGGTTGTACAGGTATAAAGGAATCGAGATAGATATAGACTTGCATATATCAAAATCATCAGGATGGCAAAAAAATTTGATTGAGCCATGTCCGTCCGTCCGTCCGTCCGTCTGTCCGTTAACACGATAACTTGAGTAAATTTTGAGGTATCTTGATGAAATTTGGAATGTAGGTTTCTGAGCACTCATCTCAGACCGATATTTAAAATGAACAATATCGGACTATAACCACGCCCACTTTTTCGATATCGAAAATTTCGAAAAACCGAAAAAAAGCGATAATTCATTACCAAAGATGGATAAAGCGATGAAACTTGGTAGGTGAGTTGACCTGATGACGCTGAATAGAAAATTAGTCAAATTTTGGACAATGGGCGTGGCACCGCCCACTTTTAAAAGAAGGTAATTTAAAATTTTTGCAAGCTGTAATTTGGCAGTCGTTGAAGATATCATGATGAAATTTGGCGGTAACGTTACTCCTATTCCTATATGTATGCTTAATAAAAATTAGCAAAATCGGAGAACGACCACGCCCACTTTAAAAAAAAATTTTTTTTTAAGTCAAATTTTTACAAAAAATTTAATATCTTTACAGTATATAAGTAAATTATGTCAACATTCAACTCCATTAATGATATGGTGCAACAAAATGCAAAAATAAAAGAAAATTTCAAAATGGGCGTGGCTCCACCCTTTTTCATTTAATTTGTCTAGAATACTTTTAATGCCATAAGTCGAACAAAAATTTACCAATCCTTGTGAAATTTGGTAGGGGCTTAGATTTTGGGACAATAACTTATGTCTATGAAAAAGGGCGAAATCGGCTGAAGCCACGCCCAGTTTTTGTACACACTCGCCCGTCCTTCCGCTCGGCCGTTAACATGATAACTTCAGCAAAAATCGATATATCTTTACTAAACTCAGTTCACGTACTTATCTGAACTCACTTTGTATTGGTGTAAAAAATGGCTGAAATCCGACTAAGACCACGCCCACTTTTTCGATATCGAAAATTACGAAAAATGAAAAAAATGCCATAATTATATACCAAATACGAAAAAATGGATGAAACATGGTAATTGTATTGGTCTATTGACGCAAAATATAACTTAGAAAAAAACTTGGTAAAATGGGTGTGACACCTACCATATTAAGTAGAATGAAATGAAAAAGTTCTGCAGGGTGAAATAAAAAACCCTTGAAATCTTGTTCGTGGTATTATATATATAAATAAATTAGCGGTATCCAACAGATGATGTTCTGGGTCACCCTGGTCTACATTTTGGTCGATATCTGGAAAACACCTTCACATATACAACTACCACCACTCCCTTTTAAAAGCCTCATTAATACCCATATCGTACAAACCCATTCTAGAGTCACCCCTGGTCCACCTTTATGGTGATATATCGAAAAGGCGTCCACCTATAGAACTAAGCCCACGCCCTTTTAAAATACTCATTAACACCTTTCATTTGATACACATATCGTACAAACATATTCTAGAGTCACCCCTGGTCCACCTTTATGGCGATATCTCGAAAAGTCGACCACCTATAGAACTTAGGCCCACTCCCTTTTAAAAAGACTCACTAACACCTTTCATTTGATACCCATATCGTACAAACAAAGTCTAGAGTCACCCCTAGTCCACCTTTATGGCGATATCTCGAAAAGGCGACCACCTATACAACTACCACCACTCCCTTTTAAAAGCCTGATTAATACCTTTAATTTGATACCCATATCGTACAAACCCATTCTAGAGTCACCCCTGGTCCACCTTTATGGCGATATATCGAAAAGGCGTCCACCTATAGAACTAAGCCCCACGCCCTTTTAAAATACTCATTAACACCTTTAATTTGATACCCATATCGTACAAACCCATTCTAGAGTCACCCCTGGTCCACCTTTATGGCGATATATCGAAAAGGCGTCCACCTATAGAACTGAGCCCCACGCCCTTTTAAAATACTCATTAACACCTTTCATTTGATACCCATATCGTACAAACATATTCTAGAGTCACCCCTGGTCCACCTTTATGGCGATATCTCGAAAAGTCGACCACCTATCGAACTTAGGCCCACTCCCTTTTAAAAAGACTCATTAACACCTTTCGTTTGATACCCATATCGTACAAACAAAGTCTAGAGTCACCCCTAGTCCACCTTTATGGCGATATCTCGAAAAGGCGACCACCTATACAACTACCACCACTCCCTTTTAAAAGCCTCATTAATACCTTTAATTTGATACCCATATCGTACAAACCCATTCTAGAGTCACCCCTGGTCCACCTTTATGGCGATATATCGAAAAGGCGTCCACCTATAGAACTAAGCCCCACTCCCTTTTAAAACCCTCATTAACACCTTTCATTTGATACGCATGTCATACAAACACAGGATTACAGGATTACCCTCGGTTCATTTTCCTACATGGTTATTTTCCCTTATGTTGTCACCATAGCTCTCAACTCAGTATGTAATGTTCGGTTACACCCGAACTTAACCTTCCTTACTTGTTTTTGCTAAATTTAACCTTTTCTAACCTTTTGTTTTTTGCCAATCTAGCTTCTTTTTTTTTGCATCACCTGGCAACACTGCTGCAGTGCCAACTTCATTTCTGGGCTGAAGAGTGCTAAGAGTCTGATGTGACGTGATGGTAATGGAAAAAAACTAAAATTGTGCCTGTGACCCATGAAAAAAAGATAGGACAAAGCAAAGTTTTGCCTATTACCTACGCACTTTTTCTGAATTTTCTATTCTTTGTGCAGAAAAACTTATACAATGCGCTCGGGTTCTGAGGTCATGACAGAAATGGGAACAATAGTATACCCACTAAAAACTTGTCTGTCCGTGACCTACGTTTTTTTTTTTTTTAAGGGATGGAGGTTATTGACCAAGTTCACATGCTTACTGAGTAGCGAAGATTTCGCTATGAAAAATGTTCGCTGTTCCCAAAACGCAGATAGACCATCCTTCTCCGACCATGCGTATATCAGCTTCAACATCTCCCTAAAGAGGGTAGAGAAGGGAGGAACCTTTAGATACCCTAGGTCAACGAACTGGACTAAATTCCAGAAACATGTAGAAACAAAACTGGGACAACCCAAAGAGGTTGCTAATGTAGAGGAACTGGAGGAGTCGAATGAATTCCTAACAAGGACGCTTATGATTGCGTATAACAAAGCTTGCCCTCTAAGAAGATTCAGAGGAAAAGCAAAGCCGCCATGGTGGAGCAATGAGCTGAGTCTTCTATGAAGACAGGTAAAAGAAATGTTTAAGCTCGCAAAGACCGCGGAAAGCGAAGCGTGTCGGGACGAGTACAGGGATCTACTGAGGATCTACAAGCGCAAAATTACCAGGGCGAAGAGAAACTCATGGAAAAGTTTCTGTACGGACATAGAGTGCTCCAGCGAAACAGCACGGTTGAAAAAAGTCCTAGCAAAGGGAAACATAGTCCATGGACTAATAAGGAAAGAGAACGGGGAATGGTCACGTAATAGTGAGGAATCCCTTGAGGTGCTTCTCGATACACATTTCCCATCGGGAGACGGTTTAGAGGAGCCAGCAGACATCACTCACACTTCGATCACGGAGCTAGTAGTGCCGGGCTTGGTGACCGATACCAAGATCGAGTGAGCAGTGAAGACGTTTTCTAAGTTTAAATCGCCGGACCCAGATGGTATATTCCCGGCCATGCTACAAGTCTCAAGTAGGGCGGCCGTGGAATGGCTTAAAATAATATTCGATGGGTGCATACGACTGAATCATGTACCGCACTCTTGGAGAACTGTTCGTGTAGCTTTTCTACCAAAGGTGGGGAAGATCGGTCACATGTATTCCAAAGACTATAGACCCATTAGCTTAACATCATTTCTGCTCAAAACCTTTGAGAGGCTGATAGATGTGTACATAAAGTCCAACGTGGATGAAAAGCTGCTCTCCACAACACAGCATGCGTACACCAAAGGCAAGTCGGTAGACACCGCATTGCATAGGGTGGTAATAAGCATAGAGAAATCCCTGGAATGTAAGGAGTATGCTCTAGGAGTCTTCTTGGACATTGCCGTGGCTTTCAATAATGTTGCAAAATGGGCGATTATGGATGGTCTTAATTACATTAAAGTACATCCTGCCTTAATCAGATGGATCGGCTGCATGTTAAATTGCAGAAAGATTACATCACAATGGGGATTGTACGAGGCCACGAAATCAGGGGACAGGGGAACGCCGCAGGGAGGGGTGCTATCACCTCTGCTGTGGACGCTGGTCATCAACCAACTGCTCAGGCAATTCGATGAGGGACCCGTAAAACTTACGGCGTACGCAGATGACGTTGCAATTGTCATAAGTGGAAAGTGCCTTCCAACGATTAGTTCTTTGATGGATCGAGCGCTTCGCGATATTCATACCTAGGCATCTAATGTGGGGTTGAAAGTCAATGCGGAGAAGACGGATATGGTCTTGTTTACAAAGAGGTACAAGGTCCTAAATTGGACCAGGCCTAAGTTAGGAGGGGTGACCTTACAGGAAAAACCTTGCACAAAATATTTAGGAATCATCCTAGACAGTAAGCTGTCATGGAAGCTCAACGTGGAGGAGAGGGTCAAGAAGGCCTCAACGGCACTCTATACATGTAAAAGAATGCTGGGGTGTACGTGAGGCCTATCGCCCTCTTTTTCTCATTGGGTTTTTACAGCGATTGTAAGCCGTATTCTATACTATGGAGTTCTTGTTTGGTGGAAAGCCACACAAAAAACAACATACCTAAAAAATTAGAGGGGGTATGCAGACTATCGATGTTTAGCATTACGGGAGCACTGAAAACAACCCCGACGGCTGCACTGTATGCCATTTTGCACATCCCACCTGTAGACCTGGTAGCAAAGAACAAAGCGTTAACGACCGCAACCAGGCTCGGTGCTTCGGGCAGCTTGAGCGCCGACCATATGGCCATAGTAGTATAGCGTCATCAATCACAAGATGAACAGACTACATGATTCCCTATCTGCGCTTCGAGGGAGATCTTAAGGCCACAATAGAGGTGGACGGTTGGCGCAAGGGTGCGCAAATGGCGGACGAGGCGATACATGTGTACACCGATGGTTCCAAAGTAGTGGAAGGAGTAGGGTCTGCGGTATACTGCGCTGATCCGGAAATAAGCAGATCCTACAGGCTGCCGGATTACTGTAGCGTTTTCCAAGCGGAAATATTAGCCGTAACCAAAGCAGTAGAAACCCTGGAAGAGAATAGCTTAAGCTGCAACCGTGTTTACTTTTATATTGACAGCCAAGCAGCAAATAAGGCAATAATATCGCATAGCACAGCATCTAAATGCGTGTTAGAGTGTAAGCAGTCTCTGGAGGGAATCGGGACAGGGAGAAGCATACATCTATATTGGGCATATGGGAATAGATGGGAATGAAATAGCGGACGAACTAGCTAAAAAGTGCGCATCCCTTGAAGCTTGTTCCGTAGATGTCCCAATTAGATTTGGCGAGATTAAGCGAAGGCGAGAGGTGCACATGATCGACCAAGCGGGAAAGGCGTGGGTTCAAGCGCGGGGCTGTAAAGTGTCGAAGATTATGTGTAGGTCTTACAGCCTTAGACTAACACAGTTGCTCCTATCATTAAAAATAGAGGACTGTAGACTCATGACGGATATTCTGACTGGACACTGCCTTCTGGCATCACATGCCTTTAAATTAGGCTTGGTCAGTGATAGCAGATGTAGGAAGTGCGGGTTGGAGGAGGAAACGATCGAGCACGTTCTGTGCTCGCGCCCTGCACTTGCCAGGCTAAGACTCCAGCTATTAGGAGTGATACAGCTGTCAGATCTAGAAGCAGCAAGTGGCTTAAGTCCTAGGAAGCTTCTAGTATTTGCCAAGAGGACGGAACTATTTTATAACATAGGTCCTGGTTTTAGATAGGGTTTTTCAGTTTGGTCGTTAAAACAAACTTCTGGTAACACTACGGACTCAATCAGTCTATGTGAGGTCCTCATGGACCGGCCAGTTCAACCTACCTACCTCCCAAAACGCATACCAGCTCAGTCCAAACTTCAAGGCTTTTCGAAACTTGTATTTCAGACAGGTGTCAATATCCGTTGTCTTAATAGTGGCCGGCCCTATTACTATGATATTTGCTAATGACTGATCTGTGTACAATAATGGATCGCGTTTCTATGTCCAAGCCTTAAACATGAAGGAGCTCCTTCTACCAACAATTGGTGACTATAAGTCCGATGTCTACTGAAGTTAAATATCTTGGAGTTATTCTAGAGAGTCAACAACTTTTTGCTAGAATATGGAATCTGTCTCCTAAATCAAACACCAGCGTGGGGAATCAGGTTGAGAAACTTCAATCAAAAAGGATTTTGTTTTATTGACTTTCCAACAGAGAAATTTGATGTATATTAGACTGTTTTTCCTTATCATTTATAGAAAGCTAATACTGTACGTAACGTTCCGTCTTCGGTCTGAAGAGGTCCTTATCGAATATCGATAACAAACCCTCTGGTTTAAGGCCCTAATGATTGCTTGGCGGCAGTATGTTCCGCCTACCACACCTTGGACCCTCCAAGTGTATTTCTGCCATGAAAAGCTTCTCAGTGAAAACTCGTCTACAGGTGCCGTTCGGAGTCGGCGTAAAAGATGTAAGTCCCGTCCCGCCAATTTGAGGGGGAAAAAAAAACACGACGAAAATTGGAAGAGAAGCTCGGACTAAGTTTTGTCGGAGATAAATCTCGCCAAGTATTTATTTTTACTTACCTTTATAGGCGAAATGTTAGAAGATCTAATCGACATGCACTTTTCAGGCTCTTTACCGCAGAACCACTAACAGCTGCCAGCCCACCGGTTGAATACCACTCCTTTGTGCATCTGATTATTCCGAAGAAGGTCAAGGATCACTAAAATCTAAAGGGCCTGGTATTGGCTCTCTTGCAGGAGTACAGATGCAAGTAGTGTTGTCCAATTCTGATTTAAGTATATAATACATCTCTAAGAGTTAGCCACATCCCACAAAGATAGACTGAGGCAAAGATAGTCTTCATACGGGCATACAATGTCGGATGAGTTCCGGCTGATCAGCCTTACGTCAGTTTGGCTAAAATCGTTAGAGATACTATTTCTAGATGTGCACATCTCAAAATAAATATCCTAAAACTAAAGAAAAGCCAGTTGATTTTTGCAATATAATTTTTTTTTGACAATTGACTAAGTACTTTTGACTTTTTCAATAGTGAAGAACATTTTTTCGTGATTCTAAAGATTAATTTTTGAAAAATTTAGTTTGTAAGTTTGCATTTAATCTTATAACTTTAAACGAGCAATTCTGTTTGTTTGTATAGCCGAACGATCTTGGGAACGGCTCAACCGATTTAAATGAAATTTGGCACAGAGATAATGTATCACCTTCTAAGACTTTCTACCTATGTGTTGCCACTCAGAATGTTTCACACGGTTGCCACCTATTCGAAATTAAAAAAAAATTGCATGAGATATCCCGATATGGGTATCAAATGAAAGGTATTTCACTCCGCATTTCAATAGGGACATTTTTGAGTAGGGTTGCCACCTATTCGAGATTAAAAAAAAAATTGCATGAGATATGCCGATATGGGTATCAAACGAAAGGTATTTCACTTCGCATTACAATAGGTAAATTTTTGAGTAGGGTTGCCTTTTAGGGTTGCCACCTATTCGAAATTAAAAAAAATTGCATGAGATATGCCGATATGGGTATCAAACGAAAGGTATTTCACTCCGCATTACAATAGGGACATTTTTGAGTGGGGTTACCAATTACGGTTGCCACCTATGCGAAATAAAAAAAAATTGCATGAGATATGCCGATATGGGTATCAAACGAAAGGTATTTCACTCCGCATTACAATAGGGTAATTTTTGGGTAGGGTTGCCATTTAGGGATGCCACCTATTCGAAATTAAAAAAAATTGCATGAGATATGCCGATATGGGTATCAAACGAAAGGTATTTCACTCCGCATTTCAATAGGGACATTTTTGAGTAGGGTTAACAATTAGAGTTGCCACCTATTCGAAATTAAAAAAAATTTCATGAGATATGCCGATATGGGTATCAAACGAAAGGCATTTCACTCCGCATTACAATAGGGACATTTTTGAGTAGGGCTACCAATTAGGGCTGCCACCTATTCGAAAAAAAAATTGCATGAGATGTCCCGATATGGGTATCAAATGAAAGGGATTTCACTCCGCATTACAATAGGGACATTTTTGAGTAGGGTTACCAATTAGGGTTGCCACCTATTCGAAATTTAAAAAAAAATTGCATGAAATATGCCGATATGGGTATCAAACGAAAGCTATTTCAGTCCGCATTACAATAGGGTCATTTTTGAGTAGGGTTACAATTTAGGGTTGGGGTAGTTAGACGAAACAGTACTCTACTTATTGCTCATATTCTATTAAAGCTTTAAAAGAGAACATTAAAGTTAAAAATCTTCGTAAAAAAATTTTACACATGATTCGACTTAATTTTCTAAATTTCATACACGCTAATAAAATTGAAATGCAATATCAAGGCACCGTGGCAAATTCTAGCAAAATATATTTAAGTGCATATTTTCATGAAATGAATAATTGCAATTTCTCACAGATTACTATTAAAAAGATAGGGGTATATGTTCAATTTGAAAACGACATCTAACCATTTAACTACTTACCAACAGATGGAGCTTAGGGAAGTAAGTTGCCATTTAATTAAACTAACTGATAGTTGTCATTCGTGCAATTCACAAGATTTTGGAATGTAATAAAATTGTGAGACTTTCATAGTGTATAACAAAAAAATGTTTCAAATTAATAATTCGGCGCATGAAGATACATGACCTAAATAACTTAGTTATCGATCTCACTAATTGTCATAACAATCCCTTATACTATTGGCTGGAATTGCCCATTTAATATTTTTCATTCCAGTTCATTTTGCGGTTAGTGTTTGATATGTTTTTGAAATCTATTTTTAAGGAAATCAAATATTATATCGGAAATCAAGTAAGTAAAAATATATAATATATGTACATATAAAAAAAGTATAGTTTGATTAATGATGACATGTAGAACAAAGTAAGTTATGCGGCATACCCGAAGATTGCCGAGCAAAGCGGTACTGATTTTTAAAACAAAAAAAATTGTGTCATTGAGCCCGTGTCTCCTTAAACTTTAAAATTTGTGATATTCAGTGTTTTACTTATTTGGTGCTGAGCTGCTTAAAATATTTTGGACGTCTCACAAATTGCGACAGTCATTTCTGTGGTTGGCAGCGGGCACTAATTGGTTATTCCAATGAATTAGGGGTCACCCTCTTCCTTTGTTTCAGCAGTAGAAACTTAGTCCATTTGTATAACTTGACCTTCCACACGCACCGCTGGGTCTTGAGAAGTTGAACTGTGTTAAAGTCGGTGATCACATAGAAGAATGGGCTGATACTCCTTGTTGGACTACGTGTCGGAATTACAAAATGTGGTGGCGGTTCGACATATTATATTCGATAGCAGCGAGCGAGGTGTAGAAATGTTTATAAAATTTCGTCAACTAAATTTTTATTTTTTATTTTTCATAACCGCAGAAAAAACATCCAACTGAAACTATGTAAACCAATCTCAAAAACTGTTTCGAACCCTTCTGAAACAAATTTTCAAAAATCAATGCGTATTTCGTGAGACCTATTATTTGCACTTTGTTCGAATAAAATGGATTGGGCTGTAAGACTGCATACTCAAAGAAATTCACAAAAATCTAAATAAAGAGCTCTAAGCTTTTCCAAAAGTTTCTCGAATTTTCGATTTTTTTCGAAAAAGATTTTGAGATTATTTTGCACAGTGCTAGTTACATGCATCAGCGATGCATCAAAAACTAAGTCAAGTAGTGGATGTCCAGTTAGGGAACAGCTCAAATGTACCTTTTTATGTTTGTCCATTGCGTTACCATATACTCTAACGGTGCAATTGGGGCCCAGATAAAGCTACGAGTAAGGCAAACATTAGGGTGGGTCAGATTTATTGTTGAAAAGGCACATTCAGTTTCTGAATGTATGGGTCATACTGAGTAATATTGCACATGGGACCATAGGTCAGAAATGAATTTCTGGCAAGTGCAGGGCACGAGCACAGAACGTGATCGATCGTTTCCTCCTCCAACCCGCACTTCCTATATCTGCTATCACTGACCAAGCCTAATTTAAAGGCATGTGACGCCAGAAGGCAGTGTCCAGGCAGAATACCCGTCATGAGTCCACAGTCCTCTCTTTTTAATGATAGAAGCAACTTTGTTAGTCTAAGGTTGTAAGACCTACACATAATCTTCAACACTTTACAGCCCCGCACTTGAACCCACGCCTTTCCCGCTTGGTCGATCATGTGCACCTCTCGCCTTCGCTTAATCTCGCCCAGTCTAATTGGGACGTCTACGGAGCAAGCTTCAAGGGACGCGCCCGTTTTAGCTAGTTCATCCGCTTTTTCATTCCCATCTATTCCCATATGCCCTGGGACCCAATATAGATGTATGCTTCTCCCCGTCCCGAGTCTCTCCAGAGACTGCTTACCCTCTAACACGCATTTAGATGCTGTGCTATGCGAGATTATTGTCTTAATTGCTACTTGACTTTCCATATAAAAGTTAACACGGTTGCAGCTAAAGCTATTCTCTTCCAGGGTTTCTACTGCTTTGGTTACGGCTAATATTTCCGCTTGGAAAACGCTGCAGTAATCCGGCAGCCTGTAGGATCTGCTTATTTCCGGATCAGCACAGTAAAGCTGCAAAAGTATCGATATAAATATCGATACATCGAGTACTAGGTTCATGGTGCGATTATCGGTGTTTTTTCTAAATATCGAGTACTCGAGTCCCATTTCTTATGCCTTTTTCTAGAGGCTGAATTACCAGTGTCTAACACTTTGGTAAGACAAATAAAACATGTCAGATTTGTATCTATTTTAGATTTGTACCTAACAAGTTGGTGGCTCTGAATATTGAAAAATTCTTACAAAAGTTCAATGTGAAAAGTACGTTATTTTTTTCATATTATATACACATATATACATGTATTCGTATATGTATCCATTTTGACAAAATCAGTAATACTTTTGCAATATGCCACTATTGCAAAAAATGTTATAAAACTAGTGGTAATACGTCCAATTTGTTTCACCATCTAGAACGATAGCATACAACTGCAAATTTAGATTCACATAGCTCGCCAAATAAGATTGATTTTTATATAAAAAAAACATATGAAGATCCATCATCACGTAAAAAGGCTTTTGACAGCACCCTCAAGCAGACGTTCGACCTTTCCCCATAGTCGATGACAAAGGGTGTTGTAACTTTGTATATACCCTCGTTTCGCTGTATAAGCTACCATCGCGGACAACTTTGCAGAATGTGTTTTATGATAGTTTCGAAGTTATGAAGACAATATTAAATATATATATACATGTACATATTGTATTTACATAAATGTCTGATATATACCTGATATTGCTTTTAAATTGAGTAAGCGCTTTTTACTATAAAAAAAGTCGATATATATCGCGATATATCGATACCCTCCCTCTTATATATCGAAAATATCGAGTAATCCGAACATCGATACTTTTGCAGCTCTACAGCACAGTATACCGCAGACCCTACTCCTTCCACTACTTTGGAACCATCTGTGTACAAATATATCGCCTCGTCCGCCATTTGCGCACCCTTGCGCCAACCGTCCACCTCTATTATGGCCTTAAGATCTCCCTCGAAGCGCAGATAGGGAATCAGGTAGTCTGTTCGTCTTGTGATTGATGACGCTATACTACCATCGCCATATGGTCGGCGCTCAAGCTGCCCCGAGGCACCGAGCCTGGTTGCAGTTGTTAATGCTATGTTCTTTGCTTCCAGGTCTACAGGTGGAATATGCAGAATGGCATACAGTGCAGCCGCCGGGGTTGTTTTCAGAGCTCCCGTAATGCTAAGCATCAATAGTCTTCATACCCCCTCTAATTGTTTGAGGTATGTTGTTTTTTGTGTGGCTTTCCACCAAACAAGAACTCTATAGTATACAATAGGGCTAACAATCGCTGTAAAAACCCAATGAGAAAGAGAGGGACATAAGCCCCACGTACACCCCAGCATTCTTTTACATGTATAGAGTGCCGTTGAGGCCTTCTTCACCCTCTCCTTCACGTTGAGCTTCCATGACAGCTTACTGTCTAGGATGATTCCTAGATAGTTTGCGCAAGGTTTTTCCTGCAAGGTCACTCCTCCTAACTTAGGCCTGGTCCAATTTGGCACCTTGTACCTCTTTGTAAACAAGACCATATCCGTCTTCTCCGCATTGACTTCCAAACCGACATTACATGTCTCTCTTCGAATTTGAACCATACCCTTTTTAATTTTTCTTAGAAAGCGGCGTGTTGGGACCTGCATGTTGCATGCCGAAATACACGCGGAGTGTTTGCCAAGCTTCTGCCGAGGGACGACCCTGCTTAAGAAAACAGTTCTCTAATTGAAAACACTTTTGTCTAAATTTTGAACGTTGCTTTACCCAGGACCTTCAGTGTGGTATAACTTTTTTTTGTTTTTTAAAAAGTCTTGATAAATTTACGCTAAACTAAATATTTTATCTTACAAAGGTATGGTTTTGCTTTAGATAAGGACGAAAACGAGACAATCATACACATTTAATGACTGTTTGCTTGTTTCTGTTGGTTTATTGTCAAAATAGTACTGAATTAACGGTTTTAGTATGAAATCAAATCAAAAGTAGCATTAGCTGCCCAATTACCAGCTCGATCAAAATTATTTAGACAATTACGCATTAACTATGGCGAGGAAGATGAAGATACATCACGAGGAAAGGAAACATAATTACATACATTTCGTTATTAACAAAAATTCTGTAATTCTATGTACTTACTGTAATTGTATGGTTGAATTCAGTATGCATTTATTCAGAATGTTAACCATAACCGTTACATTTTGAAATAGCCTTCTGGAGATACTTAAAATTTCCCAGTATTATATCATCTCTTATACTCGCCTAACGCGCATGCGTCAGCTCGTTCAAAGGAACAGTAGAAACATTTACCGATGCCTTTCGTAGTGCCGGTCTTGTGTAGAGCTGAAACGAAATACAAGAACAGTTGGTTTTGCACTGTTGTTGGAGTTTGGGTATAGTTCTTGTTAGCAACTCAAATCTTTCTTCTGTATACGTATTCAAAAATGAAATAGGGGAAACTGTAGCAAATCTTAGCGCCATTATTAGATGAAAAAGAGAAAATGTACTAATACTAGCATAGATGAAACTCAGGCTTTGGAGCCTTCTGAGGTTCTGCCTTCAATGCCTACGAGACTACTTACCCTTGCTTACAAGTAAAAAATCGATTCTGTAAACGACAAATATACATAGTTTGACTACCTTTCAAATAAAAAGCGATAACGGTTTTATAGTTCAACGCGAATTTTCAATAAACGGCATTACTTTTCCTCAATAGTCCAAACAAAAAACTATTTTTTTTTATCCTTTCCCATTTTTCTTTCTACTAGCAGACCCGACAGACGTGGTTCTGTCCTAACTTTGTTCTATTTGCATAACTTTTGAAAAGTTTTTACCTCTTAATCTCCCACCCCCTATAGCGCCTTTTTTCTCATCCTTTTATTCACTCCTCCCTCTGCCTTTCATTTTCTCTGCGTCTCTTTCTCCATCTCCGTCTTTTCCATCACTTCTTTTCCGCTCCATCTATTCTTATCTCCCTACCTTTGTGTAAATCTATCTCTTACCCAGGCTCTTTTTTTTCTTCTCCTAGCTCTAGTTATTTTTCTCCATCCCTTATTCCCAGTCCCAGTCCCAAATCCAGTTACAGTCCCAGACCCAGTCCCAGTCTCCGTCTCAGTCCCAGTATATACCAAATTTCAATTATATGGAAAATTTCAGGCAAATCGAACTTTGAATAGAATTTGTTCGAAGAGATGTTTCACTTGCCGGAAAAAAATATCCTAGATACTAATCTAGGCGAATGGGCTACCTATATACCAAATTTCAGGCATATCGAACCATGAATAGAATTTGTTCGAATAGACCGGTCGGTGGTCCACTTCCCGAAAAGGAACCTCGCAGGAACACTCTCCCGGTTGATGTGAAGCTATCCCGCAAACTTGAATAAAATCGGCTCAGTGTTTTCGAAGACCATAAGCTGCATACAAATATACATCCTTCTTAATATATTTAGATAAATGTGATAGTTAGGATGTTTAATGTCCAGATGTTTATCTTTGTAACTCAATCTCAAAAGAACGGTCGGGTCGGATTTAGATGAAATTTAGCACGCAATTAGCCAACTTTTAATTCGTTTTGTGACTTGTTGTTGTTGTAGCAGTGCTTCACCCCTTCCAATAGGTGCGACCGATCAATAATTGTCATCAATATCCTCTAACGGTAGAGCAAGGAAACTTGCTCTTTTAAACAGGGGTGGACCAGAATGAGAGGAGTGTTAGAGGTGTTGGTTCCACATTACACTTAAAGAGATGATTCGCTTTGTGATTCAATCACGCCATTACGGCTTTACAGATTTGTATAAAATTTGGCACAGGGATAACAAATATGTGGGAGGTACATACTGGCACCAATTTTTTTCAAAACCGAGGAACCTTTGGTTACTTTTGAACTATTTTAAACTGTTTAAACTTTAAGTGACTACTTGGCTATAGTTTTTGGACCATTTCTGGATAATGTTTGATATCAAATCGAGGTTATTGCGGTATAACTTCGGGACTATTTCGGGCCGTTTCAAGGTTGTGCTCGGGACTATTTCTAAATAATTTCAGGACTATTTCGGAACCATTTCGTTATGTTCGGGATCTCTTCGTGACTATTTCTACTAATTTATTTCACTTTACTTTTATTTATTAATATTGTGACGAATATTAGTGACACTAAGTGATACTCACATCACTAGTCTGATGCTAAGTAAATGAAGCCACAACAACAATAAAGTAGGCATTCACTTGTATCTCCATAAACGAATCAATCATTATGTCTACACATATGTACGTACACGCAGCGGAGAAGAGACGCACAAACACATGCATATATCTTATCTGAGATGCTCCAAAAAGTAGGCAATTATCTGTGGAAGTGTCACTCACATATACACGCGCATATGAGAAGCTATACACGTGCATCTGTAGTTATAATTTTATAGCAGTAACTAAGTAAATTCTGGAAACGCCTAGAAGTATGGAACGAGGAAATCAAAGAGTATAAAAAGCGGCAACAGTAGAGGCACGATAATCAGTTTGATTTAAGCAAGCTATCAGTTGCGAAGTATAAGTGTACTTTTAAGTAGTCTAATAAAGACCATTTTTGGATTATTTAATATTGGAGTTATTCATTCAACAGTTTAGTGATTCGAATGTTAGCAGAAGGTTGCAAATAAGCGGAATTGCACTAAATTCATTACAATATTATTTCAGAACCATTATTTCAGGAATTGAGCAATTTCGAGGCTCCTTAAGAATCATATCGGAATCATTTCAGTATTGTTTTTAAAATAACTGCAGGCTTGCCTTCGCGATGTCTTAAAACCATTTTGGGAATACCTATGGATCATTTTGTAGATAAATAAGTGCTCCCATCGGAAGACCGATCCCCACCTTCTTAAAAAAAATAAATTTTTTAACACTATCAACTATCTCTATGTAAAATGTGACCTTATTTTGCTTGAGAAAGTAGGAAGTTTTAAGGATAATTGCAGGAAAGAGAATTAATGTGAATGACATTAATTTCAAACCCGAAAGAGAACTAATGTCAATTGACCTTAGTACGCTAAGGTACTATTTAACGCTACCCACCCAAAGAGGAGCTGGGAGTAATAAGACTGCGAATTGCGTAGCCCATGTTAAACGGTCCAAAAATTACTGATGCTGATGTATCTGGCCCGATCTTTAAATCCAAATTTTCGCTTACAGCGCTTTTTTTTGATTTAGAAATAAATTCGAATGAATACATTAATATCGTCCAATAGGCTAGGTTGAACTGACCGGTAAATAAGCACTCACATAGATTGATTGTGTACATAGTGTTACCAGAATTTATTTGTCAACCAAACGGAAGAACCCCAAACAGGTGTTAGGACTTATGTAACATAATAACTCCGTTTTCTTGGAAAGTACTAGAGTTTTTCTAGGACCTAGCTCAATTGTTGCCCCGAAATTGACAATTCTGCCGCCCCTATTAGCTGGAGCATTGACGCTGCTTCCAACATATTTCTGATATTAATTCTCTTTCGGGTTTGGATTTAATGTCATTGACACACATTTTTTTTTAAAAAGTGAATTAATGTCAATTGACGTTAGCTCTTACACGTCAGCTAGTGAATTGAACCTGCTTGGTAAGTTTTAACAAGAACTTGTTGCAAAAATACCCTATCACATATATCTCATCATAAATACAATCCTAATTCGTGACTTTTGAAATTTAATCCAGTTTTGAACTAGGAAGTTTTCGAATAAAGTTGGGCGTTTCTGAACTGGCAGCAGTAAGACTCCCCTCAGTCATAGATATTGTAACGAATTTAGGGAAATTCCGCTTACTAGAAACCTTCTGCTAACGTTCGCATCGCTAAACTGTTGAATAAATCACTCCAATATTCTGTATTGAAAATGGTCTTTATTATACTACTTCGGGAGTAGTACAACTATACTTCAAAATTATACTTCACTTCGCAACTGATAGCGTGTTTAAATCAAACTGATTAGTTATTACTCAGCCTGCGCTGCTTTTATACTCTCTGTTGCTTCGTCCGCATAATTCTCCAAAGGTCTAGACGTTTCATCTTTTAGACGTTTCACCTTCTAGTATCTACTGCTTGGTAATTAGTTATATACGTGTGCATGTGTGAGTAAGAACTTCGGCTGATGATTACATCTGTGTGTGTGAGATAGCTCTTCGTCGCCTTCTAAAAAGCAGCCAATGTTTTTGTAGTTGCGTGATTCTTTACAAACAGCTTAGTGATGCTAAGATTCGCCACAATATTTTATAATGGGTCTTGCCGTTATTTAATTGTTGCTGGTGGATTTACACCTGCGGTTCCTTCGCGTTTTCGTATAAACACAAACATCTTCTAGAAAGTGCTTCCAGATATCTAGTACTAATAAAAAAATACATGACACGAAATATTTGCGAGAAGTTTTAGGCTGAGCTTCTCTTACAATATGCGCCGTGCTACTTTTAAAATTTTCATACAAATTGCCGGGAGGATACCTACATATGTTATACCGACTACGAACGGTATCTGCTAGCAGATGAATTCTCGCTGAGAAGTTTTTCATGACAGAAATACACTCGAAGTGTTTTCCAAAACACTGCCGAGGGGCGACTCGTTTAGAAATTATTTTTCTAATTGAATAAACCTGTACTCAAAGATTTACATGTTGCTTTTCCCGGGCCCAGTATCTTTGGTGTAGAAGGTGAGCACGCTACCACTGCACCAGGGTGCCCGCCAAAAGTAGAACTATTAGAGAATCGCTCCGAAAAATTGGTGTTTTATATATGCAAATAGACCCGCGTGGTTACCAAAAATCCACAAGCCGGACACTCCAATGAGGCCCATCATTAATTTTAAATCGTCACCATATTACAAACTGTCCAAATATTTAAAAATGATATTGAAAGATACTCTGGAGCTAAGGAACGAATATGCAATAGCTAACGTAACAGAACTAATAGAGAAACTTGAGACCGTAGAGCTACCAAAGAACAGCAAATTGGTATCTTTTGACATAAAAGATTTATACGTATCAATACCACTATCGGAGACTTTGGACATAGTTAGCTCAACAAAAGTTGATAATACAAAAAACAAAGTGAAAAGTATGCAAATCACAAACACGCTAAGAACCACTTTACGTCAAAACTATTTTGAATTCAAAAATAAAATATATACACTGAAAGAGAAAGACTGGAAAATCAACCGAAATAGGGGTCAATTCAACCGAAATTTCTGTAAATTTTTATCCATCGCAACAAGATGTTGAATCAACTGCGCACAAATCGCTGATTCGTAAAAGAGTTGTAAATAAATGTAAGGCGCGATAACCTACGAAGAGATTTTAGGCCGAGCTTCTCTTCCAATTTCGGTCGTGCTCCTCTTGATTTTCCCTACAAATTGGTCGGACGGGATCTACATGTTTTATGCCGACTCCGAACGGCATCTGCAAGGCAGATGAGTTTTCACTGAGAGCTTTTCATGGCAGAAGTACACTCGGAGCGCTCGCCAAACACTGCCGAGGGGCGACCTCGCTTAGAAAAATTGTCTTCTAATTGAAAAACCTTATTTGTAAAATTTTGATGTTGCTTTGCCCGGGGTGCGAACCCAGGGCATACGGTGTGGCAGGCGGAGTACGCTACCATCACACTATGGTGGCACTTACTAACCGAACGTCAATTGGGCTACATTAAATATGCTGGCACACAGTAAACATTATACACTTTATTAGTTTGTTTTATTAAACGCACTTTCACCTAATTTTATATTTTATAATTTATTTAATTTAGAGTTTTGAACTTCGCTTTGCAAATATAAATGAAAATAGTAGTCACAAAACTGAATCTCAATTCTTTCAGTTGCAGCTCCGCTCATTCTCAATTTCTTCTCTCGCATGTAGTTGCCACACTTAATTGTTTCGAACAAAACTTGTAGTATAAATGTTTGACGTAACATTTTAAAAAGAGAACTTGTAAGTTATAGAAAAGCAATGAATCAAATCGCTTGAAGGTAATTCACCACTGGAGTAACTTTACATGTAATTCGGCAAGTTTAATTTTCGTAACACTTTAAGTTGAAACGCTTCCAAAACAACTCAAACTTGTATGTTGTCGGAAACATCAACATTAAAAAAGGATGTTTTTTATTATCTTATTAAATTCATTCGCGTGAGTGAAAATTTGTAAAAACTTGAACAAAATGTTACTAACTTTGGAAAAATCCTGTTCCTTCAAACAAAACTTTTGCAACAAGAGGGCGCAATTTTGCATTTCGCTTGGACGAGAAGTTGCAAAATTGTACCCATTTTGTGTGTTTTTTCTATTTGAAGGTTTTCTTATTTTGGTGTTTTTTTTTAACAAGTGGCACCATCGTCATAAGTACAAAGTAGAGAGCGCAGTGAGCGTAAAATTTTCTTTGAAATTTGCTCATGCATTGACAGTTGATCGCCGTTGAAATGACCTGTAAGATCAGTTGTGTTAACAGAAAATCAGTTAGATTGACCAGGAACAACAGAACCGATTTGTTGATTTTACTAGCACCATTTCTTTCAGTGTAGACAAACAAACGGTCTTGGAATGGAAAGCCCCACATCAGCCGTTCTTATGGAAGTGTTCATGCAAAATCTGGAAGAAAAGTACATACAAGAGCCGAAGTCCGAAATTAGGCTTGTCAATTTATGCTAGATACGTGTATGACATAATATGCGTTTTAACTACTAATAACGAAGAGCCAGTACTGAAGTACCCCAACAAGCAGCACGGGAATATAAAATTCACAATGGAAACCGAAAAATACGGAGGAATCAACTATCTAGACCTCGCGATAAATATTGATAAATTTGCCAAAAGATTTAACTACGACATATATAGAAAGCCAACAGCCACCGACACAATTATACATAATACCTCAAATCACCCCCAACAGCATAAAAATGCAGCATTAAGGCATTTGGTACATAGACTTGAAAGAACACCTCTTACACATATGACATATACTGGAAAATCAACATCTAAATTGGCAAACTTTTTAAAAAAAAAACATTAATACGGCGTTTAAAACATCGAACAATCTAGGGCGAAAACTAAGAACTAACACTAATTCAGAGGATCCGTTTAGCAGCCACGCCGTATACAAGCTTACCTGGATGCCAACACAGTTAGGTTAGGTTAGGTTGAACTGGCCGGTCCATGAGGACCTCAGATAGACTGATTCGACTCCGTAGTGTTACCAGAAGTTTGTTTTAACTACCAAATTGAAAACCCCTATCAAAAACCATGAACTATGTTATAAAATAACTTCGCCCTCTTGGCAAATACTAGAAGCTTCCTAAGACTTAAGCCACTTGCTGCTTCTAGATCTGACAGCTGTAACACTCCTAATAACTGGAGTCTTAGCCTGGCAAGCGCAGGGCACGAGCACAGAACGTGCTCGATCGTTTCCTTCTCCAGCCCGCACTTCCTACATCTGTTATCACTAACCAAGCCTAATTTAAAGGCATGTGACGCCATAAGGGGGGGTGGGGCCGTGTGTAGAAGTCCACGAAAGTGGGGAAAGCTTCTGACCGCCATTCACCTGGGAATGGCCAGAGCGATTCTTTTGCATGCGGTTCAAGCAGCTCACTACTGCCGGTCGCTTGCGGCCAAGTATCCTCTGGGTAGCCGCTAAACACCCGTTTAGCGGTGAGCTAATGTGAGAAGGCGACAACCTGGCTAGGCCACTCTGACATAATCGGTTTAAGGGCTAGCCGGGGGAGATTTCATCGGCAGCGTCTGTACACCTCTAGGTGCGGCTGCAAGCGGGCATCTGTCTTGGAGCAAGCGGATCGCTATATAAACGTGCCAATTAATATTTTCACCCCCGCTGAGCGGGTTGTGCGCTGGGCTTGGGACCCGTCACGTAAAACCATACTCCAATGAAATATAACAACAAGCCTCGGATAAATACACTCTCTATTGATGACGACCATGGCAAACGTTTGAAGGACAATGAATTGAGGGCATGCACCTGGAACGTCCGCTCCCTGAATGGGATTGGTGCAGATGCCCGGCTGGTTGATGTCCTCGTCAAAGCAAAATCTGACATCACCGCCATCCAAGAAATGCGTTGGACGAAGCAAGGAAGAAAGAAGATCAAAAATTGTGACATATATTGGAGTGGCCATGCGAATAAGCGCAGTTTCGGCGTCGGATTCGTGGTGGGAGAGAGACTTTGTCGCCAAGTGCTGGCGTTCACGCCTGTGGACGAGCGTCTCGCCGCTATTCGAATAAAAGCAAAATTTTTTAATATATCATTCATCTGCGCCCATGCGCCGACAGAGGAGAAAGACGATGAGGTGAAAGACACTTTTTATGAACAATTAGAACGCACATACGAGCGCTGCCCCCGTCATGATATAAAAGTCGTGCTTGGCGACTTTAACGCCAGGGTGGGCAAAGGTGTTTTTGGCCCTACAGTCGGAAAGTTCAGCCTACACAATGAAACTTCTCCTAACGGACTGAGGCTGATTGACTTTGCCGGTGCTCGAAACATGGTCATATCAAGCACGAGGTTCATGCATAAAAAGATACACCAAGCTACATGGCTGTCTCCTGATCGAAATACTCGCAATCAGATCGATCACGTTGTGATAGACGGACGGCATGCCTCCAGTGTTTTAGATGTGCGAACGATCCGAGGACTTAACATCGATTCGGACCATTATCTCGTTGCAGCCAAAATACGCACCCGCCTCAACGCGGCTAAAAACAAGGAACAAAAAACACAAGGAAAGCTAGACGTCGAAAAGCTTCAATCACAACAGACTGCCAATGATTTCGCAACTCGACTCTCACACCTGCTCTCTGAGGGCACAACTCATCCTGAAGGAATACAGGAGCAGTGGGAGCATATCTCCAAAGCACTTCATACTGCCGCCGAGGAAAAAATTGGTTACCGGCGGCCACGAAAAAACAACTGGTATGATGAAGAATGCCGCGTTGCAACCGAAAGAAAAGACGCTGCCTACAGGGCTACGTTAAAAGCGAGCGCGACAAGAGGAGTGTGTGAACGCTATCGTGAGTTGAAAAGGGAAGCGAGACGCCTTTTCAGGAAGAAAAAAGCAGAAGCAGAAAGGCGTGAGTGCGAGGAGCTTGAGCTGCTAGCCACCAGGAATAACGCCCGAAAATTCTACCAAAAAATACGGCGACAGACGGAAGGTTTTAAGACCGGGGCAAACTCCTGTAGGAATGAAAACGGCGACCTTGTAACTGATGTCCAGAGAGTGCTTAGATTATGGAGGGAACACTTCTCTGCTCTCCTAAATGGAGGCAGCAATTCACCGCGCAGAGATGAAGAACCCGATCCCGCAATCGATGATGATGGAATATATGTCCCCCCGCCCGATTATGACGAAGTTAGAATAGCAATAACCAGATTGAAAAACAACAAGGCCGTGGGCGCTGATGGATTGCCTGCGGAGCTATTCAAGTTCGGCGGCGAGGAGTTGGTAAGGCGCATGCAGCAGCTTCTTAGCAAAATATGGGCGGACGAAAGCATGCCCGACGGTTGGAATCTAAGTGTTCTTTGCCCAGTCCACAAGAAGGGGGATACTGCAAAATGCACCAACTATCGTGGAATCAGCCTTCTTAATATCGCATATAAGGTCCTTTCAAGTGTATTGTGCGAAAGATTGAAGCCCACCGTGAACCGGCTGATTGGACCTTATCAGTGCGGCTTCAGACCTGGTAAATCTACCATCGACCAGATTTTCACAATGCGCCAAATCTTGGAAAAAACCCGTGAAAAGAGAATCGACACACATCACCTCTTCGTCGACTTTAAAGCCGCCTTCGACAGCACGAAAAGGAGCTGCCTATATGCCGCTATGTCTGAATTTGGTTTCCCCGCAAAACTTATACGGCTGTGCAAAATGACGTTGAGCAACACCATCAGCTCAGTCAGAATTGGGAAGGACCTCTCCGAGCCGTTCGAAACTAAACGAGGTTTCAGACAGGGTGACCCCCTATCGTGCGATTTCTTTAATTTGATGCTGGAGAAAATTATACTAGCTGCAGAACTTAACCGCACTGGAACAATATACTATAAAAGCGTGCAATTAATGGCATATGCTGATGACATTGATATCATCGGCCTAAACACCCGCGCTGTTAGTTCTGCTTACTCCAAGCTGGAAAAAGAAGCGGTAAAGATGGGTTTGATGGTGAATGAGGACAAAACGAAGTACCTGCTGTCATCGAGCAAAGAGTCAGCGCATATGCGCCTTGGCAACCACGCTACTGTTGGCAGCCATAATTTCGAAATAGTAAAAGACTTCGTTTATTTGGGAACCAGCATCAACATTAGCAACAACATCAGCACTGAAATCCAGCGAAGAATCAATCTTGCCAATAAATGCTACTTTGGACTAGGTAGGCAATTGAAAAGTAAAGTCCTCTCTCGGCGAACGAAAATCATACTCTACAAGTCACTTATCGTACCCGTCCTGCTATATGGGGCAGAAGCATGGACCATGTCAACAGCAGATGAAGCGGCTTTGGGAGTGTTCGAGAGAAAAGTTCTTCGAAAGATTTATGGACCTCTACGCGTTGGCGATGGCGAGTACCGAAGAAGATTTAATGATGAGCTGTACGAGCTATACGCAGACATCAACATAGTCCAGCGAATTAAAACGCAGCGGCTGCGCTGGCTAGGCCATGTTATGCGAATGAAAGATGATGCTCCGGCCAAGAAAGTGTTTCTATCGGAACCCGCCTATGGAAGCAGAGGTAGAGGGCGGCCCCCACTCCGTTGGAAGGACCAGGTGGAAAACGATTTAAACTCCCTTGGTGTGACCAATTGGCGCCGGTTGGCGGAGCGAAGGAGCGACTGGCGCGCCTTGTTGGACGGCCATAACCGTTTAGACGGTTAAGCGCCAATTAAGTAAGTAAGTAAGTAAGACGCCATAAGGCAGTGTCCAGTCAGAATATCCGTCATGAGTCTACAGTCCTCTCTTTTTAATGATAGAAGCAACTTTGTCAGTCTAAGGTTGTAAGACCTGCACATAATCTTCGACACTTTACAGCCCCACGCTTGAACCCACGCCTTTCCTGCTTGGTCGATCATGTGCACCTCTCGCCTTCGCTTAATTTCGCCCAGTCTAATTGGGACGTCTACGGAGCAAGCTTCAAGGGATGCGCCCTTTTTAACTAGTTCATCCGCTTTTTCATTTCCATCTATTCCCATATGCCATGGGACCCAATATAGATGTACGCTTCTCTCTGACCTGATTCGCTCCAGGGACTGCTTACACTCTAACACGCATTTAGATGCTGTGGTATGCCAACACAGTTATATAGGACAAACAGGACGGAAAATAAGAACGAGGTTTAGGGAACACATTAGAGATTACAACAAAAAAACACGGAATCGCGAATCATATGGTCGAAAATGAATGTTCCCCAACATACATCAATAAAACACATATCAGCAAAAGGCCGACGCATCAACGAACTCGAAAACATGGAAATCTACAAACAGAAAACTTTCGACGGTAGAATAATAAACGAACAGAAATTTCTGACACAATATTTGAGCCTTTAAAACTTGTTTACAAGGAACAAAGGAATCACACAGGTACAACAGACAATTACAAAACAATAAATGCACCAGAGCAACAAACACACAATGGAGGTCAAACTACTGGCTGCCTCAGTCAGCCACACAAATCGATCAGTAAAAACCACCCTCGGTTCTGAATGAGCACACAGCACATACACATAAATACGCAAAGCACCAATTTTGACAATACCTGCTCATGTACCTACGATCTATAAATACAAGGAAAACGGCAACAACATATCAGAACGAAAATCGACACTGATGATGGCACAATGCCTAAACCGGTTTGTCTCGAAACCAAATTTGACAAGGGATGACGGAAAATCGTTCCAATATACATCAGACCCTACACACCTTTTTTTGAGTTGGCAAGATGTATTGTGTACTCCACATTTTGCCTTATCTCCTTTGTATGCATACATCTTGCATTTGAAACACGCAGTGCAAATATTATGCAGTGTGTTTAAAAATACACCATATTAGTTGGTAAACAAATGAAAGAAAACTTGTGGAAATAGAAGCTTTTACTGCCAATTCTCGATATTTGATGTTCGTGATATTGAAATATGTGAACTAAATGAAATAGTGGTTATGCGTGGATTAAGGATAACAAAAAGATAGGACCTTGATGTTTGCAGCTCGTTTTGTTTTAAGGCTTTCAAAGAAAAAAAGTAAAGAATAAAAACAAATAAATGTAAGGTGCGATAACCTCCAAAGAGATTTTAGGCCGAGCTTCTCTTCCAATTTGCGTTGTTGTTGTTGTTGTTCTAGCAGTGCTTCGCCCCATCCAATAGGTGTGACCGATCACAAATTGTCATCAAACTCCTCTAACGGGAGTTCAAGGAAACTTGCCGTTTCAACAGGGGTGGACCATAATGACAGGGGTATTAGAGGTGTCGTGTTCCTTTTTTAATTTTCTCTAGAAATTAGCGGGATGGGACCTTCTTGTTTTTATGCCGACTCCGAACGACATCTGCACGGCAGATGAGTTTTCACTGAGAAGTTTTTCATTGCAGAATTACACTCGGAGTGCTTGCCAAACACTGCCGAGGGGCGACCCCGCTTAAAAAGATTTTCTTCTGATTGAAAAAATTGTTTTTAAAATTTTGATGTTGCTTTGCCCAGGGCGTGAACACAGGACCTTCGGTGTGGCAGGCGGAGCACGTTACCATCACACCACGGCGGACGCCGTGAAGAAGCTTGATGAAAAATAAAGCTTCTGGTGTGATCGGTTACTTCATTTTACATACATTGTACTCTTTAAAGAAGAAAGAAAATACTTCTAGGTTCTGAAAAGCGTTTTATATGCATGTATATGTGTTCATATATGCTTCCGTGTGTATTTGAAAGCTAATCACGCATCTGTTTAAATTTCCAAAATTTATTTTTTTCCCATTGGTAAACAGTCTTTATTTTTTTTTGCACTCTCCTATGTACTGCATACATATTTACTTTCTTTGGTAGCTTTCGTGTATGCCTGACTCAAGCTTTAGTTACTGAAACGTGCACTCATTGCCTTGAATGTGTGCGTGTGCAATCGTTTGTGCAACGAAAAGCCAATACCGGAAGCCATCCCGACAAAATTCTCCAGTACACACATACATACACTCTCTAAAATTCAAAGTAGTCTTGCTGCATCTCTGCGCTGCAGTTCAAATATGATCATGCGAATTTGCAATCCAAATACGAAATACACACATCTACACACACTCACGCTCATAAATGTATATGTAGAAAGGTGGGTATTTACGTAATTTCTGTCTGATGCACGTTTTCATATTTGTACTTTTCTTGGCTTTAGTAGCTATTGGCACGTTTGTGACGTGCATTATTGATAATTTTTCGTGAATAATTTCTGCAGGATATTGAATATATTTTGTAACGTCATGCAGCATTGAAGAATGTCGGATGCAATATAGAAATGGACGCACAAGTGTGCTTGTTTTAACAATATACACATTAGGGTGAGTCGATTTATTAACCGATATCGCGCCATCGATTCTTCGATAGGATTTGGGTTCCGGAAAAAAATTCCACTAAGCACACCCAAAAAGATAATTTTCGTGCCTGGGAAATTTTATTTTTTTTTTTACTTTTTTTCGACTTTGATTTCTAAGGTTTTTTTCATGACCTGCTAAAAAAAATTTCATTTCATTGTAAAATTTCATGTATACCCTTTCCGACCCAAAAATGTCCCCTAAAAACGTTGGCGATAACAGCTTTTTTTATTTTTTTTTTAGCGGACAGTTTTGGGTCGGACAGGGTATACATGAAAATTTTACAATCAAATGAAAAAGTCATGAAAAAAACCTTAAAATTCAAAGTCGAAAAAAAGTCCAAAAACTTAAATTTCGCAGGCTCGAAAATTATTATTTTTGGGTATGCGTAGTGGAACTTTTTTTCCTGAGCCCAAATCCTATGGAAAAATCGATGGCGCGATATCGGTTAACTTTAGTCCATACAAATCGACCCACCCAAATACACATCTTATTACATATTTCTTGATACGATGAAATGAAAATCTCTCCAAAGCTCTAACCTCTCACAACATTTAGTAAAATATGAGTCCCTCGAGAAATTCTGTCCTCTATGATAACCCGAAACGAGGCTTTTCAATGTGTTGTTTATATGCGCTTACGTATCAATCTATGATACGGCCGACGAGGATAAGGACTCCTACTATGATAAACTAGAAAATACGCACGATCACCGCATACGCCATAACATTTAAATAATTATAGTCCAATTTAACAAGAGGGTGGACATGGAAGGGGTCTTTACCTTGAAAATTCAGTCCCCTCCATATATCATCTCCGTAGCGGTAGATACGCACATGCCTCCCAATAAAACTGTTTGCGCGACGGTCGGTCTAGTATCTAGAAGTTCTAGTACTAGAGCACAGAATTGTCAATACCAATGCTTCGTCCGTTACCTATGAAGAGAATTCGTCATGCGTCTGCTCTACTTTGCAACAAAACAAAAATGCTAAGGATAGCGAAGAATGACTAATCAGCCTTGAAGGTAGAGCAGATGTTAAAATGCATCGCAGAAGTTTGAAATGCATCGATCACTGTCTATTCGATATGTGCGCAGAGAATGATCATGTATGCGAACATTAGTCAGTTACATAAACCTTCAGAAGGAGGATTGTAATGTGTATCGTTGTTGTTGTTGTTCGCCCCATCCAATAGGTGCGACCAATCACAATTTTTCATCAATATCCTCTAACCGTAGTCCAAGGAAACTTGCAGCTTTATCAGGGGTGGACCAGAGTGAGAGGAGTGCTACAGGCGTTGGTTCCACATTACAATTGAAGAGATGGTTGGTGTCACGTGGGCATACATTGCAAACAGGGCATACACATATTGATTCTGGATAGGTATGAGTTTAACCAGTTATAATATCCAAATACAAGTTTATCTAGAGTGACGGGCGTCTCCCTAGAGAGAGTGCTTTACTCTTCTGCAAGTTCAGGGTATTTATCTTTAGAACCTGGGTTCGCTGGGAAATTCCTGACTGAGGACCTGTATATGTTTTTTTCTTCATACGGCTGTGCTCTAAGGTGGCTTATTTCTTCATAATGCTTACGGAGGTGGGGCCTCTTCAATCAGATGTCTGTTGGGATGCCCAGATTTCTGGGTATTCAGCAGGTACTGTTTATTCAGCCTTTTAATTATTTCCCTAATGTAGAGTACTCTTGCGTCGCTTTGTAGGTGGTGTTCTTGGGACATAAGTACACAGCCCGCAGTGGTTCTGAAAGCATTGTCTTAGCAGGCCTGTATATTCTGCCTTTGAGCTTGGCCTCCATATCGGAGACGCATAGCATGCAAGCCGCCGGCTATTTGCTTTTTAAGTGATAATGAGCGCCTCTTTGTCTTTGCCCCAAGTATTGCTGGCAAGAGATTTGAGGATTTTATTACGGCTCTGGATTTTAGGTACAATTGCAGTTGTAACCAAATTTAATGTGTATCGTCTGAGTCAATGGTAACTATCACTGTAGCATGCGCAGTACCGCGCAAATCAATGCTTTTGACGAGTATATCTAACAGGGGCGTAGGCCCAACTGAGGTCTGCATTGCATTGACTACCAGGGGCTATTGCGAAAAGGGCTGTAATAAAAGCGTTACGAACACTTGTTAAATTCATTCAAATACGCAAAAGTTTTGTCAGTAGTCGTACCCATTCAAACCCGAAAGTAAGATGGGTATTCATGACCAGGCAGCTAATTAACAGAGCAAATTACCATCGGAATGTTTTCTATTAAAAGCAGAGTTGAATCTATTAACCCCATAGCGCATGAGTCCATCTGGTAAGCTTCTGCGAAAACTGGAATACGGGCAACGAATCCGAAAAACTCGGAAAAATCTTCCTGTGATATCAAAATCAATTGGGATACATGAGATATGTGATTGTGACTAAACGAGCCTTATTGTTAAATAGAAATCTCCTCCCTCTTTATTAGCACTATTAGGATTGTTAGAGTATTATGATGATGGTGATAGAAGCCTTTTATGCCTTTAAAATTTAAAAGCACTCTTGTACTTCCCTGTAGTTGCTGTGAGTTGTTTTGAGGTTTTTCCGATTCCGATAGGATTCCTCGGGAGCCACTTTCGGCATTAGAATAAAGCATAGTCACGGCAGTGAAAACGGCCTTTCAATTGAATGGCAAATTTAAAAGTCTGAGTAAAGATCTTGTAAACATACATATTTTGAAAAGAATTGAGCCACAAGTTTCGGATAATTGAAACATGGTATTGGGCAGCCACTCCGTAGCTATCTTTGTTACGCAGTCGTCATAACAACCTGCACGAAAAAAAGTGAAAATCAGAGAAAATCTTAGCCATTATTCAAATTCTAGCAAACATCTCCTACTTCTACATTCGATAGATAACTGTGACTTCATACAGCCTAGGAGATTCAAGAAAAAAAAAAAATATAAAAATAAATGCCTTTACCATCCAAAAAAGCGAACGCGGCCAGAGATTTTTAGCGCATCAGATCTTTACGTGAAGTCTCTCTCATCGATAATACTTTGTCAGAGAAAACAAGCTATGGTTAACTGCGAAAGTCTGGGAACAGACAGATATGCCGACTTTTTTTTCTAAATTTTGACAAGTTGATATAGTCTATGAGGTCTCAAAGCCTTGAACGTTTTGTTTTTATATTCAGCGTGCTTTGCACACAGGGTATATTAACTTCGATTGGATAACGGTTGGTTCTACAGGTATAAGGGAATCGAGATAGATATAGACTTTCATATATCAAAATCATCAGTGTCGAAAAAAATTTGATTGAAACATGTCCGTCCGTCCGTCCTTTAACACGATAACTTGAGTAAATATTGAGATATCTTCACCAAATTTGGGACGTGAGCTTATCTGGACCCTTGGTAATGGAAATGAGCGAAATCGGACGATAACCACGCCCATTTTTTATATATACAACATTTTGGAAAACACAAAAACCTGATTATTTAGTAAATAATACACCTAGAATATTAAAATTTGACGCGTGAACTGATATTGAGACTCTTGATAAAAATTTGAAAAAAAATTTTAAAATAGGCGTGGCACCGCCCACCTGTGCTAAAATCAATTTTACAAATATTATTAATCATAAACCAAAAATCGTTAAACCTGTCGTAACAAAATTCGGCAGAGAGGTTTCCTTTCATACAAGCAACGATTTACAAAAAAAAAAAAAATATCGGCACCGGTTAAGGACCACGCCCACCTTTATATACAAGATTTTTAAAAGGGTCGTGGACGAATAAAATAAGCTATATCTTTGCAAAAAATTACTTTATATCAATGGTATTTCATTTCCCAAGTGGACTTATAACAGTAAATAGGAAAGACTTCAAATTAAAAAAGGGCGTGGCACCGCCCTTTTTATGACTAAACAATTTTCTATATTTCGGGAGCCATAACTCGAAGAAAAATTAACGGATCGTGATAAAATTGGGTACACAGATTTTCCCTATAGAAGGAAATATTTCCAGAAAAAATTGACGAGATCGGTTGAAGACCACGCCCACTTTTATATGAAAGATTTTTAAAAGGGTCGTAGACGAAAATAATAAGCTATAACTTAGTAAAAAATAGTTTTGAATCAATGATATTTCACTTATCAAGTTTTATTGTACAAGTAAATGGGGAGATATTTTTTTTAAACGGGCGGTGCCACGTGTTATGGAGAAAAGTAATTTATCTGAAATGAAGTGTGCAAGTGAAGCTCACGTTGAGTATATAATGTTCGGTTACACCCGAACTAAGTTGAGCAGAGCTCACAGAGTACATTAACTTTGATTGGATAACGGTTGGTTGTACAGGTATAAAGAAATCGAGATAGATAGATATAGACTTCCATATATCAAAATCATCAGTATCGAAAAAAAATTGATTGAGCCATGTCCGTCCGTCCGTCCGTCCTTCCGTTAACACGATAACTTGAGTAAATTTTGAGGTATATTGATGAAATTTGGCATGTAGGTTCCTGGGAACTCATCTCAGATCGCTATTTAAAATGAACGATATCGGACTATAACCACGCCCACTTTTTCGATATCGAAAATTTCGAAAAACCGAAAAAATGCGATAATTCATTGCCCAAGACGGATAAAGCAATGAAACTTGGTAGATGGGTTGAACTTATGACGCAAAATAGAAAATTAGTAAGATTTTGGACAATGGGCGTGGCACCGCCCATTGGAAGGTAATTTAAAAGTTTTGGAAGCTGTAATTTGGCAGTCGTTGAAGATATCATGATGAAATTTGGCACGAACGTTACTACTATTACTATATATGTGCTAAATAAAAATTTGCAAAATCGGATCAAGAACACGCCCACTTTTTAAAAAAAATTTTTTAAAAGTCAAATTTTAACGAAAAATTTAATATATTTACTGTATATAAGTAAATTAAGTCAACATTCAACTCCAGTAATGATATGATGCAACAAAATACAAAAATAAAAGAAAATTTCAAAATGGACGTGGCTCCGCCCATTTTCATTTAGTTTTTCTAGAATACTTTTAATGCCATAAGTCGAACAAAAATTTACCAATCCTTCTTAAATTTGGTAGCGACATAGATTCTATGACGGCAACTGTTTTCTGTGAAAATGGGCGAAATCGGTTGAAGCCACGCCCAGTTTTTATACACAGTCCACCGTCTGTCCTTCCGCTCGGCCGTTAACACGATAACTTGAGCAAAAACCGATATATCTTTACTAAACTTAATCCACGTACTTTCCTGAACTCATTTTATCTTGGTATTAAAAATGACCGAAATCCGACTATAACCACGCCCACTTTTCCGATATCGAAAATTACGAAAATTAAAAAAAATGCCATAATTCTATACCAAATTCGAAAAAAGGGATGAAACATGATAATTGGATTGGTTTATTGACGCAAAATATAAGTTAAGAAAAAACTTTGTAAAATGGGTGTGACACCTACCATATTAAGTAGAAGAAAATGAAAAAGGTCTACAGGGCGAAATCAACAGCCCTTGGAATCTTGGCAGTAAAACTGTTCGTGGTATTGCACATATAAATAAATTAGCAGTACCCGACATATGATTTTCTGGATCACCCTGGTCCACATTTTGGTCGATATCGCGAAAACGCCTTCACATATACATCTAAGGGCCACTCGCGTTTAAAACCCCCATTAATACCTTTAATTTGATACCCATATCGTACAAACACATTCTAAAGTCACCCCTGGCCCACCTTTATGGCGATATCTCGAAAAGGCGTCCACTTATAAAACTAAGGATCACTCCCTTTTAAAATACTCATTACCACCTTTCATTTGATACCCATATCATACAAACTCATTCTAGAGTCATCCCTGGCCCACCTTAATGGCGATATCTCGAAAAGGCGTCCACCTGTAGACCTAAGGCCTACTCCCTCTTAAAATGCTCAGTAGCACCTTTCATTTGATACCCATATCGTACAAACACATTCCAGAGTCACCCCTGGTCCACCTTTATGGCGATATCTCGAAAAGGCGTCCACCTATAGAACTAAAGATCACTCCCTTTGAAAATACTCATTACCACCTTTCGTTTGATACCCATATCGTACAAATACATTCTACAGTCACCCCTGGCCCACATTAATGACGATATTTCGAAAAGGCGTCCACCTATAGACCTAAGGCCCACTCCCCCTTAAAATGCTCAGTATCAACTTTCGTTTGATACCCATATCGTACAAACATTCTAGAGCTACTCTTGGTCCACCTTTATGGCGATATCTCGGAAAGGCGCCTACCTATACACCGAAGGCCCACTCGCTTTTAAAATACTCATTAACACCTTTCATTTGGTTCCCATATCGTACAAGCACATTCTAGAGTCACCCCTGGTCCACCTTTATGGCGATATCTCTAAAAGGCGTTCACCTATAGAACTAAAGTCCATGCCCTTTTAAAATACTCATCAGCACCTTTCAATTGATGCCCATATCATACAAACACATTCTAGAGTCACCCCTGGCCCACCTTAATGGCGATATCTCGAAAAGGCGTCCACCTATAGACCTAAGGCCCACTCCCTCTTAAAATGCTCAGTAAAGCCTTTCATTTGATACCCATATCGTACAAACAAATTCTAGAGTCTGCCCTGATACACCTTTATGGCGATATCCCTAAATGGCGTCCATCCATAGAACTATGGCCTACTCTCTCTTAAAATACTCTTTAATACCTTCAATTTGATACACATGTCATACAACCACTTTCCAGGGTTACCCTAGGTTCATTTTCCTACATGGTGATTTTCCCTTATTTTGTCTCCATAGCTCTCAACTGAGTATGTAATGTTCGGTTACACCCGAACTTAGCCTTCCTTACGTGTTTTCTTTATAAAAATCAATTGGGAATAGAATGTTATGCGATACTTATTAGTTTATTAGTAGTACATTCTAACCCCATTATCTCTGTGGTGTAACCCTTTGCGTATAAAGCGATTTTTTGGCCAACCTTTAGATGACCCGAACAATGAACAACTTACGTCGGTTGCGAGGTGAGTTTTGTCGAAGATTAGAGTAGTAATTAGCTGATCCAGATTAGACAAGAGGTCCACCTGCCATTACCAATGAGCATATGTCAACTTGTTGGCATTATCTGAGTCAGAGACGAGGTCACACACACCTGGAGAAATGATATAGAAAATAGTGTTGATAACTAAGGTACTGCTTTCAAGTTAGAAGGAATGGCGAAGAATAAGGGTGCAATCAATGGCCGATACCAAATTACATAGTGGAATTGGTGAATCGATGAGCTGTTAGTTGGTGGTCAAAATGACCGGTGCAGTTAGTTCATGATAATGGGTGGCGAATAGAGAAGCGGTAACTGCTGGGTGCTTGACCGTTAACGGTGGACGGTGACGAGGGAAATCAGGAATGGTTGGTCGGTAACAAAATTTCTAGTGGACGAAAGACGGCAGAAATGGCGAACGATGGACGGATGGACGGTTGCTGGTGATTAGTTATCCAACCTACATAAGTACGCAGACCGGATATTTACACCGCTCTTGTAAAGGAACGTAAACTTTCCGCAGCGGGGTTAGGAGGCTTAGGATAAACCCGCGGCAGGTATGCCTGCCGCAAGAGAAAATGATTCAACGGGTTGTGTAGCGCAGTCCTTTCAGAGAGTTGCCAGCACATTTTACAGCTTCTCCAACACAATTGCCAACCTCACCTATACGTGGCGAATCCTGTTTCTTTAGTATTCGAGGCCCTGGCAACCCCCATTTCCGCATGGATCTAGGGATTGGGAGGGCGGTCTGGCATATAAGGTTTCATGTGGTTATACTAAATCGTTCTCGAGATAGTCGGGCTAGAACCTGAATGGTGCTTGTTACTCCCCAAAACCGTCGGGAAGTGTCTTTATCGCTGCGATAACAACAACAACAGGAATTTAAACTCAATTTAAATTCAGTTTCAAACTCGCCATAACTAATGGACATTGCTTAGCAAAATTAGAGAGGATTGCTTATTTAAATATGAATACTTTTAATTTACGCCAGAAAGTTAACTCCTTTTTCTAAATCAATTCAATCTCAGCGTGGAATATTTAAAATCAAATCAGACTCAGAACAAGCCGACAGAACAGAAACTGACTGACTGATGTCAACTGCATGGACAAGACCAGGGATGCACCTTAACGTTAAGCTAATCGTTTATTAAAAAATTTCCACCGTTTCCGTTGAAACACTTCGAAATATTATCGATAAAGAAATTATCAAGATAAATTGTATCTCGTTTTTAACCGAAACGAAAAGCTTTCGTTAACGTTAAAAACGTTAACGAAAACGTGATACTTTATGTTTGAATTGTGCTGGCAATGCTATAGCCATGGTGAAGCCGTAAGGTGGCAACAACGAGCGCACATACACACACAAACTCTATGTAATTTGTTTGTGTAATTCGTTGGTGGTAATGTCAAAAATACTCTGAGAAATGTTCGTACTGTCAAAATTCATGAGAAAAGTTGCAATCAGCTTGGATAATGCTTTCACCTTTAATGACTCCGCCATCAATCAGCTTTGCCAGCATAGTTTGAAATTAATAATCAACATAAACGATTTGATTTCGTTTTGATATGGCAGAAAACGAAACGAAATCATTTCGTTAATTTGACGATCTTAACGTTAATAAACGAAACGAAATGACTTCATTTCGTTTATTAACGTTGATTATCGTAACGAAATGATATCGTTTCGTTGGTTAAGCATGCCTGGACAAGACAAAGAGTGACAACTAAAAATTATGCATGCCAGAAGGAAATAAGACTAAGCAAAATTAAATGAATTCATTACCATAAACAAATTTGTTCTAACTGACAAATGCCTTGAGCGACAGCAACAACAAGTAGCAGCCACTAGTAGCAATAACTTTATAACGAGTATAGCGTATGTGAAGCAACAATGTGTATCGCAGTTAAAGCAGCAGTGAAGTTCATTTCAAGAAGTTGTCAAAAGTTCCGGAGTACAAAATAAGCAAAAACTGGGATGTTAAGAAAAATGGAGTGAATGTACGTTACACACTCGTATGTATGTACATATGTAGGTAAAACAAGTAGGGATGTCTAAATTCGGGCGTAACTGTATATGATATACTCAGATAAAGCTTCAATTGTACAGTTCACAATGGTAAGGCGTAATAATGGCATCAAGTTAAAACTACGGTTAGATCTCGAAAAACCCGCATACACATATCTTATTATGGAGGCGAAATGACCAGTTTTAAGGCCAAATTAAACTTCTTTAACCCTAACGCCACAGTCGTAGCCATACCCATATCCATCTCCAATGTGATCGATTAATGGTGCCTTAACCTAAAAATCGTGAAACTTCATAAAAATGTAGAAAACGCAAAAAATTACAAACATATTCCACAAAAAATAAGTCCTTTAGTCTAAACGTATCCAAAAAAATAAATAAAATATACAAAAAGTTAATAAATTCACCAACTCAAATATTTTTAGGTTATGGATATGGGGAAAACCCAAAAACCAATTGGTTGGCTATAGTATGGTCTCTGATATATTTTTGAGCTATTATTGATAATTATGAACTCTACATTGACTTTTGTCTTGACTTTGACTCGACTGTGCCTAAAATTTGACTTGACTTTGCCTTGAACTCGCCTTGACTTTGAATCGACTTTGCCTTGACATTGACTTGACTTTGAGGGGACTTTGATTTTACTTTGATTCCACTTTGCCTTGGTTTTGACTCGATTTTGCTTCGACTTTGAATTGACTTTGCCTTGAATTTGACTTGACTTTGCCATCAGTTTGACTTGACCTTAACATGAATTTGACTTGACTTAGCCTTGAGTTTCACTCGACTTTGATTTGTCTTTGACTTGACTTTACCTTGACTTTGCTTTGAGTTTGACCTGACTATAATTTCAATTTATTAATTATTTAAGATACATTAGCGCATTAAGACTTATGGGCGATTTCACCAACTCGACTTAACTTAGTTAGGTCATATTTTTTAATTTTTCTGTTTCACCACCAATGCTTAGCTGAGTCACAAATTAGCCTACCTGTCAGCTGGCTTATTCTCGACTTTCATCAATGTTGCTGTAGTACAAATTTCGAGTCCAATTAAATGGCGCTATTGATACTTATTTCATTATGCAAATATAATAACACTATTGTGTAAATTCACTGGGTGGCGTGTAGTTAAAACGTAGCCAAAAGTACTACTATATATAAAACAACTGATAGGGTTTTTGTATGTCAGATGAGTTTAGTAGCAAGTTGGTGAAACCGAAAAACAAACTTAGCCTCAAATCTGGGCTAATTTAAGTTGCAACTAAGTTTTAGCCTAAGTCGAGTTGGTGAAATCGGTCCTTAGTCTTTTATTGCACAATACAAGCAGCAGATTTTAATATATAATAAGGGTAGTATAATATAGTATAGTATAGTGTAGTATAGTATAGTATAGTATTCTTCTCGAAAGCCTTACTTCTTTGAGGCTAGAACTCCTAAATGAACCAGGGATATATACCTTTGATACAGGTACCAGACGATCCATTATAGATCTCACCTTCGCTAGCAGCGAAGTAGCAAGACGAGCAAAATGGTTCATAAGCAACGTCTACACACACAGCGACCATAAAGCTATTAGCCTAGAGCTGCTCGAAACTCCACGAACGGTAGCAGCAAGACATCGACAAAGTAGGAAATGAAAACAGCATCTTTTTGACCCACAAATATTTGACATTATCTGGAAGGACGCCATAGTACGAGAATCGCATGCGGAAGACCAGTTGGTTCAAATCACTAAGTTGCTATGTATGGCATGTGATTCTGCCATGCCCAGAAGTCGCGGAAAAGCACAGCGCACTGCGGTATATTGGTGGAATGACGAAATTGCCGAAGAGCGTAGCAAATGTCACAGAGCACGAAGAATAGCGCAGAGGGACGCTCATCACCACGATATGCGGAGTTACACAGCACCTATGTCGCACAAAGAAAGGCACTTAAAAATGCCATAAAAAAGAGCAAGCAGCTATGCTTTAGGGAACTGCTGGATAATGTTCACCTAGATCCTTGGGGATCAGCCTACAGAACTGTGATGCCAAAGTTAAAGGATCGATATCACAACAACCTACGTGCCCGATACTGATGAATATTATTGTTGAGACACTTTTCCCGGCGCAAGATCGCTGGACTTATCCAAGTGAGGATCTAGAAAGCACGGAAATTCCGCAAATTACAGAGCAAGAGGTGCTGGACGCTGCAAAAAGAGTTGCTGATAACAAATCCCCAGGACCCGACGAAGTACCAAACATAGCCCTTAAAGCCGCGATCACAACTAGGGCTACATTATTTACTGATCTTTTTAATTCCTGTATGCAAGAAGGCGTGTTCCCTCGCCCGTGGAAACGACAAAGACTATTGCTGAAACGTGGTAAACAGCCGGACCAACCATCCTCATATAGGCCACTTTGTATGCTGGATTCCCTAGGGAAGATTTTCGAGCGTATAATTATTGAGCGCCTACAGCTGACTCTAGAAAGACCAGGTGGCTTATCCAATAGTCAATATGGATTTGGCAAATCAAGATCCACCGTAGATGCAATACAAACAGTCGTCAATATAGTTAGAGAAGCTATCTCTGGAGGTCAAAATAAAAGGAAGTTCTGTGCACTGATTATGTTGGACATCAATAATGCTTTTAACACTGCGAACTGGATGCATATAATGGCAGCGCTGCAAAACTTCGACACTTCAGCTTACCTACGCAGAATAATATGTAGCTATCTTAAAGACAGAGTACTTCTCTTTGACACGGATCGAGGAGCAAAATAGTACAAAATCACAGGAGGCGTCCCACAGGGATCTGTTCTCGGTCCAACGCTTTGGAATGTAATGTATGACGGGGTGCTAAAGATTGATCTACCAGAAAACACGCAAATTGTGGGATATGCTGATGATATTGCAGTGGTAGTAGTGGCCAAGAAACTGGACCTGCTTCAAGCATTATGTAATGACGCCGTAGCAAGAATAAAGGAATGGCTGACCAATACGGGACTGGAGTTGGCTAGCCAAAAGACGGAAGTGGTATTAGTAAGCTCCAAACGGTCGGCGAACGAGTTAGTCTTAACTGTCGGGGATCATCAAATCACCTCGAAGGATTCCTTAAAGTACTTAGGAGTGCACATTGACTTTAAGCTAACTTTCAAAGAGCACTTCAGAGCGGTGGGGGAGAAAATTACCAAAGTTAATGGATCACTTATGCGAATAATGCCTAGCATTGGTGGTCCGAGCGAAGCTACACGTCAGCTATTGTCCACAGTAACCAAATCAATAATACTATACGCAGCACCAGTGTGGTATGGATCTAAACAGACCCATCAGAAATATATATTAGCAGCGTACCGACTTGCTTCTTTAAGAATAGCAAGTGCTTATCGGACGGTGTCCGACGACGCGATCCTGGTTCTAACCCGGAAAATCCCAGTGAACTTACTGGCAAGCGAAATGGCCGATCTGTATAACACTAATATCGAGCGACCATCTGAAGAAGACAAGAAAAGAGCAAGGACACAAACAATAGCTAAGTGGGAAGAACGGTGGGAGGCCTCGAGTAAAGGGCGTTGGACTTTCACACTAGTTTGGAACGTAGCTCAATGGAATGAGCGAAAGCACTGCGAACTGAACTACCATCTCACGCAGATAATGAGTGGACATGGCGGTTTTAAAGAGTATTTATGGAAGCGTAGGATAGAGGAAGATCCTCATTGCCCAATGTGTACCACGGAGTTAGAAAACGCAGAACACGTCATGTTCCACTGCCCCCGTTTCCACGAAGAAAGACTCACCTTGCATGGAGTCTTTGGGGAGGAACCTACCACGAGAAATTTAGTATCACATATGTGCAATAGGAAAGAGTGCTGGACTGCAGTGAGCAAAATGGCATTTATAGTAATGACACGCCTGATGGATGCTGAGAGGGAGCGCAGAGAAATGCGCATGCGAAGCAGTGGCGATTAAATGGACACTCAGAGCAAATAGCGGGAACCTGGACGCAGGGACAACAGTAGGCTCTTAAAAAATGAGAAATATGGAACGCCACCCTGAAGTAATGCGAAAGTGGTGCCGGGGTGGGCGACGGTTCCAGAACGGGGCTGTTTTTTAGTCTACGGACACACGGTTGCTGCGACGGCAGCAATTATGGTGCATTAGGCATTTTTCAGCCTCCCCGCAAAAAAAAAAAAAAAGAACAAATTATAGTATAGTATAGTATAGTATAGTAGGCTGAGCTCAGGCCAAGGTGGTCACTGCTGGCGGACAGTGAACAGCCTATTAATTAGGTTAGCTGCGAATATCAAATAAGCAGCCCTCGACCAAGAGCGGCTGGTGAGGAGGGTTTGACTTAAAAGGCCTAAAGCACCCTGAGAACCTCCAGTGGCAGGGCGAGTAGATGCCGCCCTGAATTAAGCATCCACTACCTAGTCCGGGGTTGCTTCGAGGGAATACCTACCCAAGATAGAGAGGCAACTATACGACATGGGATACACACTCAGGAAGGTAAAGAGGTAAATTATTTGTAAATTTAAGGTGATTGTCACACTAAGACTGAGCCCAGTAAGGTCTTAATTAAGGTATACTGGAATCAACGACTTGGATATGTTTGTTAAGGGCTGGCGAAAGTGGCATTCGGAAATCTCAGTACACGGCTTGACACACCATCGAAATGACTTTCTGGTTAATGTCCCATTCGTCTCCGTCCCGTTAAAACCTTGGCAGGCCTTGAGGTACGTTCAAAGTCCGTCATCATTAAGTTGGTGATGCAGGTTCGGTTGAGATCCTCCCGATTAATACTGATCTGGCTCTGAACGCAGTCTTCATGCGGGACTGCGTCAACCTTAACGTGGCCTCCCTGCCTTCGCATAGACAACCACGAGATCTATATAGGTAACTGCACACTCGGACCAAGATAGCGGCCTCAAGTGGAGACCCAATTAAATAAATGATGAGCAACAACAATGCTAAAATAAAAAACCAAACACAGGAGAATGAAATGGCGTTCAATCCATTCATAGGAAGGAAGCTAGCTCACTCTCCAGAAGGGCGTGGCCCATCGGCTGGGGGCCTTAACAATTCGTCGCAAGTGGTAACGAAACCCAAAGGAGCGGAGGCCGAAAGCAAGCAATGAGCGTTGTCGCCGGGTGCTATACCGAAGCTTTGCAAAAAGAGCTCCGACAGCAAGGCTCAAACGGGCACACCAACATTAAGTGAGCTAACTAAGCAGGCGTCAGCTGCGTTAAATCAGCAAACCCCCCTAGAGAAAAAAAGATGACCAAGCTAGGCAAGGCGATTGAGGACTTGATACAGTTCTTCATAGGGCGTAATAATATACACGCGGAAATTGAGCGCTTGGCCTCCGTAATAAAAGTGCTGTACATCGAGTCGGCCCTAGATGTAAAGAATTTAGAAAGTAAATTGCGTGCAAGCGAATGTGCCTAGGATAGAAGTCCATCACCCCCAGGAAAGCAACCGAGGAATAATTCGTACTCGACCAAGGAGAACAACGTGGTAAAACCCACTACTACACTAAAAGACGTCTTACCAGGGCACGTGGGTGGTCACAAACGACGGCAAGAAACGCAAGAGAAGACGGAGCGGAAAGAGGAAACTGCAGCCCAAAAGACGGGAGAGTGGCAGTTAGGTGAAAAGAAGAGCAAGAAAAAAGCACTTAAGGCTAGGCCGGATGCAATCATCATTTCCAAGGCGGGGGATGTGACGTACGCCGACATATTGCGTAAAGTGAGAAGATGCGACGAATTAAAATCCCTGGGTGATGACCTCAAAACGATTAGAAGAACGGCGAAAGGAGAGCTGTTATTGCAACATGGGAAAACAAGCGCGTACCAAGCAGAAATTGAAGCGGTACTAAAGGACTCGGCTAAAGTTACAACAAAGTCCCAAATGGTCACACTACAGTGCAGAGATCTCGATGAGATTACTACGCCCGAGGAGATTTGCAACGCCCTCCACCAGCAATGCAACATCAAACTTCCAGATGTGACTGCCATAAAAAGCATACGCACAGGGTACAGGGGAAAGAAGTCGGAACTTATAAGCCTTACAGCAGATGATGCCAATGCGGTTCTTAATACGCAAATGACTGTCTCATGAGGGTATTGCAGCTCAATTTAAACCATTGTGAGGCAGCCCAAGAGCTATTATCCCAAACAGTCTATGAAGGAGGTTATGACATAGTGGTACTCTCTGAACAATACAAAAATCGCCAGGAGCAGGGTTGGCACTCAGATTCAGCAGGGAAAGCCTCAATTTGGGCACCAGAGAAATTTCTCCCACAGGAAAATATGACGCCAACGGTAGCAGGATTCACGTGGGCAAAAATCAACGGTATATACGTCTTCAGTTGCTTTGCCCCTCCGAGCATGACCATCGCCGAGTTCGAAGACATGATATACGGGATCACCATCGAAGCACGAGGTAAACACCCGCTTTTAGTGTGTGGAGACTTCAATGCATGGTCATCTGTGTGGGAAGTAAACGAACCAACGAAAGAGGGAGAGTTCTTCTCGAAAGCCTTACTTCTTTGAGGCTAGAACTCCTAAATGAACCAAGGATATATACCTTCGATACAGGTACCAGACGACCCATTAGATCTCATCTTCGCTAGCAGCGAAATAGCAAGACGAGCAAAATGGTCCATAAGCAACGTCTACACACACAGCGACCATAAAGCTATTAGCGTAGAGCTGCTCGAAACTCCACGAACGGTAGCAGCAAGACATCAACAAAGTAGGAAATGGAAGCAGCACCTTTTCAACCCACAAATATTTGAAATTATCTGGAAGGACGCCATAGTACGAGAATCGCATGCCGAAGACCAGTCGGTTCAAATCCCTAAGTTGCTATGTATGGCAAGTGATGCTGCCATGCCCAGAAGTCGCGGAAAAGCACAGCGCACTCCGGTATATTGGTGGAATGACGAAATTGCGGAAGAGCGTAGAAAATGTCACAAAGCACGAAGAATAGCGCAGAGGGCACGCTCATCACCACGATATGCGGAGTTACACAGCACCTATGTATCTCGCACAAAGAAAGGCACTTAAAAATGTCATAAAAAAGAACAAAAAGTTATGCTTTAGGGAACTGCTGGATAATTTCGACCTAGATCCTTGGGGATCAGCCTACAGAACTGTGATGGCCAAAGTTAAACTACGTGCCCGATACTGATGAATATTATTGTTGAAACACTTTTCCCGGCGCAAGATCGCTGGACTTATCCAAGCAAGAATCTAGAAAGTACGGAAATTCCGAGAATTACAGAGCAAGAGGTGCTAGACGCTGTAAAAAGAGTTGCTGATAACAAATCCCCAGGACCCGACGAAGTACCAAACATAGCCGTTAAAGCCGCGGTCACAACTAGGGCTACATTATTTACTGATCTTTTTAACGCCTGTATGCAAGAAGGCGTGTTTCCTCGCCCGTGGAACCGACAAAGACTTGTCCTATTGCTGAAACGTGGTAAACAGCCGGATCAACCATCCTCATATATGCCACTTTGTATGCTGAATTCCCTAGGGAAGATTTTCGAGCGTATAATTAGTGAGCGCCTACAGCTGACTCTAGAAATACCAGGTGGCTTATCGAATAGTCAATATGGATTTCGCAAATCAAGATCCACCGTAGATGCAATACAAACAGTCGTCAATATAGCTAGAGAAGCTATCTCTGGAGGCCAAAATAAAAGGAAGTTCTGTACACTGATTATGTTGGACATCAAGAATGCTTTTAACACTGCGAACTAGATGCAGATAATGGCAGCGCTGTAAAGCTTCGGCACTCCAGCTTACTTACGCAGAATAATAGGTACCTATCTTAAAGACAGAGTACTTCTTTTTGACACAAATCAAGGAGCAAAAGAGTACAAAATCACAGAAGGCGTCCCACAGGGATCTGTTCTCGGTCCAACGCTTTGGAATGTAATGTATGACGAGGTGCTAAAGATTGATCTACCAGAAAACACGCAAATTGTGGGATATGCTGATGATATTGCAGTGGTAGTAGTGGCCAAGAAACTGGACCTGCTTCAAGCATTATGTAATGACGCCGTAGCAAGAATAAAGGAATGACTGACCAATACGGGACTGGAGTTGGCTAGCCAAAAGACCGAAGTGGTATTAGTAAGCTCGGTCGGCGAACTAGTTAGTATTAACTATCGGGGATCATCAAATCACTTCAAAGGATTCCTTAAAATACTCAGGAGTGCACATCGACTCTAAGTTAACTTTCAAAGAGCACTTCAACGATGGGGGAGAAAATTACCAAAGTTACTTATGCGAATAATGCCTAACATTGGTGGTCCGAGCGAAGCTACACGTCAGCTATTGTCCACAGTAACCAGCTCAATAATACTATACGCAGCACCAATGTGGTATGGATCTAAACAGACCCATCAAAAATATATTAGCAGCGTACCGACTTGCTTCTTTAAGAATAGCAAGTGCTTATCGGACGGTGTCCGACGACGCGATCCTGGTTCTAACCCGGAAAATCCCAGTGGACTTACTGGCAAGCGAAATGGCCGATCTGTATAACACTAATATCGAGCGACCATCTGAAGGAGACAAGAAAAGAGCAAGGACACAAACAATAGCTAAGTGGCAAGAACGGTGGGAGGCCTCGATTAAAGGGCGTTGGACTTCCACACTAGTTTGGAACGTAGCTCAATGGAATGAGCGGAAGCACGGCGAACTGAACTACCATCTCACGCAGATAATGAGTGAACATGGCGGTTTTAAAGAGTATTTATGGAAGCGTAGGATAGAGGAAGATCCGCATTGCCCAATGTGTACCACGGAGTTAGAAAACGCAGAACACGTCACGTTCCACTGCCCCCGTTTCCACGATGAAAGACTCACCTTGCATGGAGTCTTTGAGGAGGAACCTACCACGAGAAATTTAGTATCACATATGTGCAACAGGAAAGAGTGGTGGACTGCAGTGAGCAAAATGGCATTTATAGTAATGACACGCCTGATGGATGCTGAGAGGGAGCGCAGAGAAATGCGCATGCGAAGCAGTGGCGAATAAATAGACACTCAGAGCAAATAGCGGGAACCTGGACGCAGGGACAACAGTAGGCTCTTAAAAAATGAGAAATATGGAACGCCACCCTGAAGTAATGCGAAAGTGGTGCCGATTCTCTCATACCCCATGCGCTTGTATGTGTGAGCGACACTTCCACAATCACAATTGCATACCTTTAGGAGCATTTCAGATAAGATATCTGCATGTGCTTGTGCGTTGCTTCTCCGCCGCGTGCACGTGAATGTGTAGACATAATGATTGAATTATTGATGTGAATTCACGTCACTGCTTAGCATCGGCCTAGAGATGGCAGTACCCCTTACTGCCGCCAACATTCGTAACAATATAATAAGTGTAGTATTATATAGTATAGTATAGTATAGTATAATATAGTATAGTATATTATAGTATAGTATAGTATAGTATATTATAGTATAGTATAGTATAGTATAGTATAGTAGTATAGTATAGTATAGTAGTATAGTATAGTATAGTATAGTATAGTAGACATTCACTTTTCTCGGAACCGGACGCAGCTCTGATTTTTTGCGGTAATAAATGGCCAATAAATTATGTATATTGGAACGATTTTCCGTCATCCCTTGTCAAATTTGGTTTTGAGACAAACCGGTTTCGGCGCTGTGCCATCGTCAGTGTCGATTTTCGTTCTGATCTGTTGTTGTCGTTTGTCCTGTATTTATAGTTCGTAGGTATATGAGCAGGTATTGTCAAATTGATGCTTGTGTATATTTAGTTATTTGTATGTGCTGTGTGTTCATTTAGAACCGAGGGTGGTTTACTAATCGATTTGTGTGGCTGACTGGGGTAGGTAGAAATCTGTGATTTTAGTCGTTTGACCTTCTTTGTCGATTTTTTGTTTTGGTGTGTCAATTGTTTTGTGTTTATTTGTTGTTGTGTGTTTGTCTGCTGTACCTGTGTGATTACGTTGTTTCCTGTAAACAAGTTTTAAAGGCTCAAATATTGTGTCAGAAATTGTGTTTATCTGTTCGTTTATTATTCTACCGTCGAATGTTTTCTGTTTGTAGATTTCCATGTTTTCGAGTACGTTGAGACGTCGGCCCTTTTCCTGTATGTGAAGAACCCTAACTGTTTTATTGATGTTTTCTGGGGACACAACAATAAATAAACAACAACAAATAAACACAAAACAATTGACACACCAAAACAAAAAATCGACAAAGAAGGTCAAACGACTAAAATCACAGATTTCTACCTACCCCAGTCAGCCACACAAATCGATTAGTAAACCACCCTCGGTTCTAAATGAACACACAGCACATACAAATAACTAAATATACACAAGCATCAATTTGACAATACCTGCTCATATACCTACGAACTATAAATACAGGACAAACGACAACAACAGATCAGAACGAAAATCGACACTGACGATGGCACAACGCCGAAACCGGTTTGTCTCAAAACCAAATTTGACAAGGGATGACGGAAAATCGTTCCAATATACATCATTTATCCACCCTGTCGGAAAATCAACCAAACAAGATAAGCCAATAAATTAGGTATTGTAACGAATTTTGGCAAATTCCGCTTATTCCAAACCTTCTGCTAACGTTGGAATCGCTAAACTATTGAATAAATAACTCCAATATTCAATAATGCAAAGTGGTCTTTATTAGACTACTTTGGAAGTACTTCACAATTAAACTTCACTTCGCAACTGATAGCGTGTTTAAATCAAAACTGAATAGTCATGCCTCAGCTTTCCTGCTTTTATACTCTCGGTGTCCTCGTTCATCCATTTCTCCTAAGGTCTAGTAATTTCGTGAACTTCATGCATGGTTACCACCCATATACATGTATATTTGTAGTTTGTAGCTATATGCGTGTGTTTATGTGAGTACTACGTCGGTGTTGATGATATGGGTTCGTGAAAATCTCTTCGCTGCTTTGTATGCATGTGTGTAAATGATGATTGATTTGTTTACGTACATACGAGTGGCTGCTTAGTATCGGCTTAGTGACGATAGTATCGCTTAGTGATGATAATATTCGTCACACTGCCCTCCACCTAAGTCTGATCTTCCCGATCAGACAAATTTCTCGATCTAACCGCTGTCACCCAAATGAACCACCCTTCAATTTCGTGGTTTCGCAATGGTTTGATGACAAAGTGATGAGTTTCAGCACTCTGAAATGTGCAAAGGGAATCTCATTCCAACAAATGTCGAAAGGAACTTCGCTAAAGGCGATTAGACGTTCAAAATTAATTACTAAATTAGCGAACGATTTACAAAAATTTTTAGTATCATAAAAGATCTCATATTTGTGGAAAATACAGTTTCGTTCAGTAGTTGAGCTGATTATTTAAAAATATTAGTTGATCCGCTTCAAAACCGTTCAATACTTGTCAAAGTACTTATAAGTATTTTACTTGTACTTAAACAATTCAAGTACAATTACTTCGATACTTATACTTGTACTCATTGTCTGAAGTACAGAGATAATTACTGATACTTTTACTTGTACTGGCATTTTTTTTTTTGCAGGTCTGGTTTTAAATTAATCTAGTTGTTCGGGAGCTGTATGTCGTGTTTTCATGAAGTGTGTGCTGGCTTGGAACTTAAGCCAGCAGGCACTCACCTTTTCTCGGAACCGGACGCAGCTATAAATATTTTTTGCTGTAATAAATTGCCAATAAATGAGGTTTAAATTATTTAAAATATAATATTGCTGTTTGCTATAGTGTGTCTGCCCACCTTAATACGACCGTTCGTGTACAGCTTTAAATCATGATGTACACATACATACATATACCACTTTTTGTATGGCGTAAATTTGATTATTCTCAAGCGCTGTACTGGCATTGTGCTGCTACAACTCCTGCCCACGTCACTTTTAGAAATCTGCAGCCTGCCCAAATTTGCCTTTGCATTGCTTCCATGTCAGTTCTTTTTCTTCACCACGTTATTCTTCTTACTGTATTTAAGAAATGTACTGCTTGTACGCGTATATCTGGCGCTGAGGGCGTACTATACCTACATATATACTTGGATTATACGTGGGAGCTAATCAAAGTTCTGTCAAATAAGGTGTGTAGGTTCGAACACATCATGTATGCCTTACGTGGGATCGATGTAGCTTATGATCCTTGTTCTTGAAAGCGCCCTATCCTAATGAGCGGTGGTGTTAACATGAGTGCTTTAAGTTAAAGGACATGAGTGGTTGAACTAAAGGAAAAGAACCAAATCAGAACAACACAATAGAAGAATCAAAAGAATGGTGTAGAAAGGGTAAGAAAGGGGAAAGATGAAGAAAGAGACGCGCGTCACTCTAGCTCAACTTCGATCTGGGTACTGTAACAGGTTAAACTCTTACCTACTCAGAATCAACCCCGACATACATAATGTATGTCGTGCTATGTGGAACCAACGCCTTTAACACCTCTCTCACTATAGTCCACCATTGTTGAAAGTGCAAGTTTCCTTGGACTGCCTTTAGAGGATATTGATGACAGTTTGTGATCGGTCGTGGCTATTAGATGGGGCGACGCACTGCTACAATAACAACAACATATATTTGTCCTTTAATTCTTGGACATTAGGTTCAGTTTAACACAGACTGATCAGACACCACCAAGGTCCTTCTTACCATGTACTCAAGTTAAGCGCCCGGCCGAACTAAAAGTAAGATATTTGTTACCCAATATTTTTATCTTTTTGCAGACATACGTCTTTGTTCATACATGAAGCTCCGTACATGACAGTACTTCGACTCCATTTGTGTATGTTTCTGCAAGTACATATGTAGGTATGTGCTCGTGCAATTGCTTATGATGCATCTTATTCACTGCAATTTTTTCTCTGCCTTTTACTCATGCAGCGCATTTTTAATACTCAGCTCAGCAAATCTCCCAGAGTATATTAGTTTTGTCCGCATAGCGGTAGCCTGCAACGGCAATAGCTATTCGAGGTAAATAAAGACTTGCAAATATCAACATGATCAAGGAGAAAAAAAAATTTATTTAGCCGTAACGGTTCGCACGTCTGCCCGTCTGTGGACAAGATAGCTCGTGGGCAATTTGAGATACATTGTTGAAATTTGGTATGTGGGTTCCTTGGGATCTCCATCGCTATTTAAAATGAGAGTAATCGGAAGAGAATCACTCCGACTTTTCATATACACATATAAAATTTGGAAAAACACAAACTCCACATTATTTACTGAATAACGTAGCTACTAAGGCAAAGTCGAGTCAAAGTCGAGTCAAAGTCAAGTTTTAGTCAAATCAACGCCGAGTCAAACTGAAGGCTTATTCCAGTCAAATTAAATCCTAGATATACCACACTAAACTAATATATACTATACTATACTATACTATACTATACTATACTTTTTTTTTTTTTTTTTTTTTTTTTTTTTTTTGTTTTTGCGGGGAGGCTGAAAAATGCCTAATGCACCATAATTGCTGCCGTCGCAGCAACCGTGTGTCCGTAGACTAAAAAACAGCCCCGTTCTGGAACCGTCGCCCACCCCGGCACCACTTTCGCATTACTTCAGGGTGGCGTTCCATATTTCTCATTTTTTAAGAGCCTACTGTTGTCCCTGCGTCCAGGTTCCCGCTATTTGCTCTGAGTGTCCATTTAATCACCACTGCTTCGCATGCGCATTTCTCTGCGCTCCCTCTCAGCATCCATCAGGCGTGTCATTACTATAAATGCCATTTTGCTCACTGCAGTCCAGCATTCTTTCCTGCTGCACATATGTGAAACTAAATTTCTCGTGGTAGGTTCCTCCCCAAAGACTCCATGCAAGGTGAGTCTTTCTTCGTGGAAACGGGGGCAGTAGAACATGACGTGTTCTGCGTTTTCTAACTCTGTGGTACACATTGGGCAATGAGGATCTTCCTCTATCCTACGCTTCCATAAATACTCTTTGAAACCGCCATGTCCACTCATTATTTGCGTGAGATGGTAGTTCAGTTCGCCGTGCTTCCGCTCATTCCATCGAGCTACGTTCCAAACTAGTGTGAAAGTCCAACGCCCTTTACTCGAGGCCTCCCACCGTTCTTGCCACTTAGCTATTGTTTGTGTCCTTGCTCTTTTCTTGTCTTCTTCAGATGGTCGCTCGATATTAGTGTTATACAGATCGGCCATTTCGCTTGCCAGTAAGTTCACTGGGATTTTCCGGGTTAGAACCAGGATCGCGTCGTCGGACACCGTCCGATAAGCACTTGCTATTCTTAAAGAAGCAAGTCGGTACGCTGCTAATATATATTTTTGATGGGTCTGTTTAGATCCATACCACACTGGTGCTGCGTATAGTATTATTGAGCTGGTTACTGTGGACAATAGCTGACGTATAGCTTCGCGCGGACCACCAATGTTAGGCATTATTCGCATAAGTGATCCATTAACTTTGGTAATTTTCTCCCCCACCGCTCTGAAGTGCTCTTTGAAAGTTAACTTAGAGTCAATGTGCACTCCTAAGTATTTTAAGGAATCCTTTGAGGTGATTTGATGATCCCCGACAGTTAAGACTAACTCGTTCGCCGACCGTTTGGAGCTTACTAATACCACTTCCGTCTTTTGGCTAGCCAACTCCAGTCCTGTATTTGTCAGCCATTCCTTTATTCTTGCTACGGCGTCATTACATAATGCTTGAAGCAGGTCCAGTTTCTTGGCCACTACTACCACTGCAATATCATCAGCATATCCCACAATTTGCGTGTTTTCTGGTAGATCAATCTTTAGCACCCCGTCATACATTACATTCCAAAGCGTTGGACCGAGAACAGATCCCTGTGGGACGCCTCCTGTGATTTTGTACTCTTTAGCTCCTTGATCCGTGTCAAAAAGAAGTACTCTGTCTTTAAGATAGCTACCTATAATTCTGCGTAAGTAAGCTGGAGTGCCGAAGCTTTGCAGCGCTGCCATTATCTGCATTCAGTTCGCAGTGTTAAAAGCATTCTTGATGTCCAACATAATCAGTGCACAGAACTTCCTTTTATTTTGGCCTCCAGAGATAGCTTCTCTAGCTATATTGACGACTGTTTGTATTGCATCTACGGTGGATCTTGATTTGCGAAATCCATATTGACTATTCGATAAGCCACCTGGTCTTTCTAGAGTCAGCTGTAGGCGCTCACTAATTATACGCTCGAAAATCTTCCCTAGGGAATCCAGCATACAAAGTGGCCTATATGAGGATGGTTGGTCCGGCTGTTTACCACGTTTCAGCAATAGGACAAGTCTTTGTCGTTTCCACGGGCGAGGAAACACGCCTTCTTGCATACAGGCATTAAAAAGATCAGTAAATAATGTAGCCCTAGTTGTAATCGCGGCTTTAAGGGCTATGTTTGGTACTTCGTCGGGTCCTGGGGATTTGTTATCAGCAACTCTTTTTGCAGCTGTTCTTCGTGCTTTGTGGCATTTTCTACGCTCTTCCGCAATTTCGTCATTCCACCAATATACCGGAGTGCGCTGTGCTTTTCCGCGACTTCTGGGCATGGCAGCATCACATGCCATACATAGCAACTTAGTGATTTGAACCGACTGGTCTTCCGCATGCGATTCTCGTACTATGGCGTCCTTCCAGATAATGTCAAATATTTGTGGGTCGAAAAGGTGCTGTTTCCATTTCCTACTTTGTCGATGTCTTGCTGCTACCGTTCGTGGAGTTTCGAGCAGCTCTACGCTAATAGCTTTATGGTCGCTGTGTGTGTAGACGTTGCTTATGGACCATTTTGCTCGTCTTGCTATTTCGCTGCTAGCGAAGGTGAGATCTATAATGGATCGTCTGGTACCTGTATCGAAGGTATATATCCCTGGTTCATTGAGGAGTTCTAGCCTCAAAGAAGTAAGACTTTCGAGGAGAACTCTCCCTCTTTCGTTGGTTCGTCTACTTCCCCACACAGATGACCATGCATTGAAGTCGCCACACACTAAAAGCGGGTGTTTACCTCGTGCTTCAATGGTGATCCCGTATATCATGTCTTCGAACTCGGCGATGGTCATGCTCGGAGGGGCATAGCAACTGAAGACGTATATACCGTTGATTTTTGCCCACGTGAATCCTGCTACCGTTGGCGTCATAATTTCCTGTGGGAGAAATTTCCCTGGTGCCCAAATTGAGGCTTTCCCTGCTGAATCTGAGAGCCAACCCTGCTCCTGGCGATTTTTGTATTGTTCAGAGAGTACCACTATGTCATATCCTCCTTCATAGACTGTTTGGGATAATAGCTCTTGGGCTGCCTCGCAATGGTTTAAATTGAGCTGCAATACCCTCATGAGGCAGTCATTTTGTTGCCCTCTCGTTGTGGGCATTTAAAACTGCCTGCTGAATGTTGTCCCCCACATAGCGCGCATTTCGGTGCATTTTCGCAACTTGCAGCATTATGACCTTCCTGGCCGCATTTCCTGCATAGGCTAGACCTATCTACAGTCTCCTTACATTTCTGAGCTATATGCCCGTAGCCCCAGCACCTATAACAGCGTTTTTCTTGCTTGAGCTCTCTAATTCGGCAGGAAGCCCATCCTACCCGGATTCTTTGCGTATTAAGAACCGCCTTGGCATCATCCGCTGTAAGGCTTATAAGTGTCGACTTCGTGCCACTGTACCCTGTGCGTATGCTTTTTATGGCAGCCACATCTGGAAGTTTGATGTTGCATTGCTGGTGGAGGGCGTTGCAAATCTCCTCGGGCGTAGTAATCTCATCGAGATTTCTGCACTGTAGCGTGACCATTTGGGACTTTGTTATAACTTTAGCTGAGTCCTTTAGTACCGCTTCAATTTCTGCTTGGTACGCGCTTGTTTTCCCATCTTGCGATTTTTTCAGCTCTAGTAACAGCTCTCCTTTCGCCGTTCTTCTAATCGTTTTGACGTCATCACCCAGGGATTTTAATTCGTCGCATCTTCTCACTTTACGCAATATGTCGGCGTACGTCGCATCCCCCGCCTTGGAAATAATGATTGCATCCGGCCTAGCCTTAAGTGATTTTTTCTTGCTCTTCTTTTTGGCTAACTGCCACTCTCCCGTCTTTTGGGCTGCAGTTTCCTCTTTCCGCTCCGTCTTCTCTTGCGTTTCTTGCCGTCGTTTGTGTCCACCCACGTACCCTGGTAAGACATCTTTTAGAGTAGTAGTGGGTTTTACCACGTTGTTCTCCTTGGTCGAGTACGAATTATTCCTCGGTCGCTTTCCTGGGGGTGATGGACTTCTATCCTTGGCGCATTCGCTTGCACGCAATTTATGTTCTAAATTCTTTACCTCTAGGGCCGACTCGATGTACAGCACTTTTATTACGGAGGCCAAGCGCTTGATTTCCGCGTGTATATTATTACGCCCTATGAAGAACTGCATCAAGTCCTCAATCGCCTTGCCAAGCTTGGTCATCTTTTTCTCTCCAGGGGGGTTTTGCTGATTTAACGCAGCTGACGCCTGCTTAATTAGCTCACTTAATAATGGTGTGCCCGTTTGAGCCTTGCTGTCGGAGTTCTTTTTGCAAAGCTTCGGTGTAGCACCCGGCGACAATGCTCCTTGCTTGCTTTCGGCCTCCGCTCCTTTGGGTTTCGTTACCACTTGCGACGAAATGTTAAGGCCCCCAGCCGATGGGCCACGCCCTTCTGGAGAGCGAGCTAGCTTCCTTCCTACAAATGGATTGAACGCCATTTCATTCTCCTGTGTTTGGTTTTTTATTTTAGTATTGTTGTTGCTCATCATTTATTTAATTGGGTCCCCACTTGAGGCCGCTATCTTGGTCCGAGTGTGCAGTTACCTATATAGATCCCGTGGTTGTCTATGCGAAGGCAGGGAGGCCACGTGAAGGTTGACGCAGTCCCTCATGAAGACTGCGTTCAGAGCCAGATCAGTATTAATCGGGAGAATCTCAACCGAACCTGCACCACCAACTTAATGATGACGGACTTTGAACGTACCCCAAGGCCTGCCAAGGTTTTAACGGGACGGAGACGAATGGGACATTAACCGGAAAGTCATTTCGACGGTGTGTCAAGCCGTGTACTGAGATTTCCGAATGCCACATTCGCCAGCCCTTAACAAACATATCCGAGTCGTTGATTCCAGTATACCTTAATTAAGACCTTACTGGGCTCAGTCTTAATGTGACAATCACCTTAAATTTACAAATAATTTACCTCTTTACCTTCCTGAGTGTGTATCCCACGTCGTATAGTTGCCTCCCTATCTTGGGTAGGTATTCCCTCGAAGCAACCCCGCACTAGGCTGTGGATGCTTAATTCAGGGCGGCATCTACTCGCCCTGTCACTGGAGGTTCTCAGGGTGCTTTAGGCCTTTTAAGCCAAACCCTCCTCACCAGCCGCTCTTGGTCGAGGGCTGCTTATTTGATATTCGCAGCTAACCTAATTAATAGGCCGTTCATTGTCCGCCAGCAGTGACCCCCTTGGCCTGAGCTCAGCCCTATACTATACTATACTATACTATACTATACTATACTATACTATACTATACTAAACTATACTATACTATACTACTGGCTTACATATATACACATTTTTAAAATGTCTTTCATTCAGGTGAAGTTGCATTTTAGTAATAGAAGGTTGGTTTGACATCTTTCTATAGGAGAGCTTTCCTAAAATTAAAGAATAAAGAATAAATGTCCGATGATGTTCAATACTCATTATTTATTTAATGTGTATCTGCAAAGCGGCACAAAATCGGTTTTTAATTCAATAAAAAATATTATTTTTAAACTAAGAAAATAAAGTGAAATAAGCCACTTTGAAAACCATTTTAGAGGTCAAGATCAAGCTAATTATTTTACTGAACGGAAGTATTATTTTCTGATTTCTGATTCAAATTCATAAGAATTCCGTTACTCGATTCTTTTTTTTTATTAGCAAATAATTGAAATTAAGTAATCAGGAATGGAAAAAAGATGTATTCATTACCAAGTACCAGTAAAAAGTAATTTAATTACCAAATATTTGTAATTGACGAATTAACAATACCAAGTATATTCATTACTGTATAGCTTTGATACATATATATGTCGTTTACACAAAAGGACACGTTTGCTACTATAACGGCTTCTAAAATACTGCTCGCTCTTCTATCTTTCGAAAATCAGAAAAAAGTTTGTATTTCGATATGCTTCAAATGGCATGCGCGCAGGATTTCGGCGCTAACCGGTAGTGATAGAACCAAGAAGAACGAGTACTGAGTGAGTATTATCGATGCTTTTCCAAAAAATACTCGAGTATTTCGTACTCGAAGCTTTTTTTCCAAGTACCGACTAACGTATCGATACTTTATCTCGATACTTTTCCCCTATATTTTACCAAGTGCCGATGGTGTACATGATTAAGATCAACAAAGTTCAGTCCATTAGCACCATAACATGAGCATAAAACGAGATCGTCGACGATGCGGTAAAAGCTGCGCATTTAACTTAAACCGACTTTTTGATAATGGTGGAGTGGGAGACGATTTCTGCATATGGTGGTAAAAGAAAGGTACGTGTTTACTGTCCAGAATCACTTACTCCAGCAAAATAATGAAAAGCTGCTAACTACATAAAGCTTTAATGCACTTTAACTTGTCATACAGTAGAGTTTTTTCGTTCTACTTTGAAATTGTGGTGGATGAAGTTAGCAGCTTTTATAGCAGCGATATAAGAACATGGATGTCTCACTTAATTTCGGCTACGAGAAAAGCTACAGCAATAAACGAGTGCTGGTGGTAGAGAATATGGGCAAAGGTTGATGGAGATTGTGGGGCAAACAAATTGTGGGTTGTAGAGGCAGGAAATAAATCAACAACAAATATACTTGTAGGAAGAACCCTGGCTATGACAAAACAAAACGGACGTATACCGGTAGGAGTACTCAATGAGGTCAAATCACCACTCAAACTTACCAGAGGAGCCATATGGGGAAGATGCCAAGAGGCTGAAGTAGTTTTCAACTGTGAATAGCTCCAGGAACACGTTTCAACTAGCAAGAGTGATCTTTCAAATGACATCACGGCATGGACGGAGGGGATAGAGGAAGACTATCAGAGTAAGGCCAAACAACTGCTCCTAAAGTACGCAAACATATTTGACCAGGATGGTTCCAAATCAGGCCGCACCAACGTTGGGAAACATCAACTTGACAATGTAGATGCGAGGCCGATTCGTCAAGCTCCTCGTAGTGTTCCACTGGTGAAGCCGAAAGTTCAAAGAGGACGCCAAAGAGAAAACAGCGCTCAGTATCGGAGATGGTCTTTGGCAATTTACAGTGATGCCTTTTGATATTGAAAGGACTACATTGGAAAACGTGTTTGGTGTACCTGGACGACATCATCGTATTGGGAAAGAACTTCGATGAACATCTTAAGAACTTGGAGGACGTTTTCCAGAAAATAGCTGGCGCTGGTCTGAAACTAAGTCCCAAAAAGTGTTCGCTGTTTAAAAAGGAAGTAAGTTATTAGGGTCACAAGGTAACGACAGAGGGTATCTGCACTGCGAATGAAGCAATAGAAGCTGTAAAGGACTGGCCAAGACCACTGAACCTGCATGAATTGAGAAGTTTCCTTAGGCTGTGCACATATTACCGCCGATTTGTACCAAACTTTGCCAACGTAGTCCATATCCTCCACGAGCTTACAAGAAAAAAATAAAGCTTTTGAATGGAAGAAGGAGCAAGAAGTGGATTTCCAAACATTGAAAAAGAGTTTGTACACTGCCCCAATGTTGGCATATCCGATTCCAGGAGCAACGTTTATTCTAGACACAGATGCGAGGGGATATGCTATATGAGGCGTTTTATCACAACTGGTCGATGGACAGGAAAAGGTAGTTGCCTATTACAGCCGATTAATTGGAGAACCAGAAAGGGACTATTGCGTTACACGGAGAGAGCTGTTGGCATTGGTAGAGTGCATTAAACATTTTCACAAGTACCTCTACAGGCATCGCTTCCGCGTCAGGACAGATCATGCAGCGTTGAAATGGATCCTGCAGTTCCGTAATCCAGAAGGTCAATTGGCACGGTGGATCGAGCGACTACGAAGCTATGACTTTTCTATTGTGCATCGAAAAGGTAGCACCCATGGGAATGCCGATGCAATGTCACGAAGCCCATGTAATTTGGAATGCAAACAATGTTCGAAAGCTGAGTCTAAGGAAGACATCATAGATGTCCGGCTTATGACTATAACGTGTTCGGATGAATGGGACATGGAACAACTAAGGAAGTCTCAGCCAGAAGACACAGATCTGTCACATGTTATGCAACGGCTCGCACGAAACGAAAGACCAAATAGAGAGGCGACATCAGCAGGTAGTCCTATTGCGAAGCCATATTGGGTCCAATGAAACAGTTTACAATTGATATCTCGTTGCCTGTATCGGATATGGGAGAGTGAGGATAGTAAATGCAAGAAGAAACTGAAAGTTATTCTCAGGAAAATGATTCCTGACGTTCTCAGCGAGCTAAATAATGGTCCAGGTGGAGAAGTATACCCAATCTCAAATCAAGTAGCGGAAACAGTAGCAGAAGTGTTTACAAACAATTGGGTTGCAAGGTATGGTGTACCAACGGAGTTACATTCTGATCAGCTGTGTTCCATGAGATGTGTAAGATATTGGCCGTTCGAAAAACTCTGACAACTGCATTGCATCCTCAGTCTGATGGTATGGTGAAACGAATCAATTGAGCCTTGGAGGAGCACTTAACGAAAGTAGTGGACAAGTTCCATAAAGAGTTGGAACTTCCTATCCTATATTCCTATATCCTTATTCTTGATGGCTTACCGATCGGCAGTGCATGAGACAATGGGCCAAACTCCCGCCAAGGGAATTTTCACAATGACCTTCGACTGTGCTACTGATTTGAAGTTTGGGACAAATGCCGATGCGGAAAGAAATTCCACGAAATTCTCTGGCGTCTTGGATGAGAGATGAGGGGAAATACACGATCTTGTAAGACAAGGAACCAAGTTTATGAGTGACAAGATCAAAGCCAGATACGATAAAGCAATTAATTCGGAAGGTTTTCAGGAAGGAGATTTGGTGCTGTTATACAAACCACAACGAAAAAAAGGTTTGTCCCCGAAATTGCAGTGTAACTGGGAAGGCCGTAGTAGTTTACCGCTTACAAAGAATTGGCAAACCACGAAACAAAATGGAAGTGGTTCATTTGGAAAGGCCAGCAGCGGTTAGATCAGAAAATGTGTCTGATCGGGACGATCCGACTTAGGTGGATCGCAGTGCGGCGAATTTTAGCGTCACTAAGCTCACAGTGCGCCAAATCGTGGGAAAAACCCGCGAAAAAAGGGTCGACACACATAACCTATTCGTCGATTTTAAAGTCGCCTTCGACAGCATGAAAAGGAGCTTCCTATATGCCCCTATGGATGAATTTGGTTTCCCCGCAAAACTTATACGGCTGCGCAAAATGACGTTGAGCAACACCATCAGCTCAGTCCGAATTGGGAAGGACCTCTCCGAGCCATTCGAGGTCTCATACAGGGTGACTCCGGATTTCTTTAATTTGATGCTGGAGAAAATTATACTAGCTGCAGAACTTAATCGCACTGGAACAATATTCTGCGTGCAATTTCTGGCATATGCTGATGACATTGATATCATCGGCCTAAACACCAGCGCCGTCAGTTCTGCTTACTCCAAACTGGAAAAAGAAGCGGTAAAGATGGGTTTGATGGTGAATGAGGAAAAAATGAAGTACCTACCTGCTGTCATCGAGCAAAGAGTCAGCGCATATGCGCCTTGGCAACCACGCTATAGTGGGCGGCCATAATTTCGAAATAGTGAAACACTTCGTTTATTTGGGAACCAGCACCAACACTACCAACGACATCAGCTCTGAAATCTAGCGAATAATCACTCTTGCCAATAATCACTCTTGCCAATAAATGCTACTTCGGACTAGGTAGGCAATTGAAAAGTAAAGTCCTCTATCGGCAAGCGAAAATCATACTCTACAAGTCACTTATCGTTCCAGTCCTGCTATATGGTGCAGAAGCATGGACCATGACAACATCAGATGAAACGGCTCTGGGAGTGTTCGAGAGAAAGTTATTTGAAAGATTTATGGACCTCTACGCGTTGGCGATGGCGAGTATCGGTGAAGATTTAATGATGAGCTGTACGAGCCATACGCACACATCAACATATTCCAGCGAATTAAAACGCAGCGGCTGTGCTGGCTAGGCCATGTTATGCGAATGAGAGATGACGCTCCGGCCAAGAAAGTGTTTCTATCGGAACCCATGGAAGCAGAGGTAGACGGGCGGCCCCAACTCCGTTGGAAGGACCAGGTGGAAAACGATTTAAACTCCCTTGGTGTGACCAATTGGCGCCGGCTGTCAGAGAGATTGAGCGACTGGCGCGCCTTATTGGACGGCCATAACCGTTTAAACGGTTAAGCGCCAATAAAGTAAGTAAGTAAGAAGTTAGAATATACAGGTAAAACAACAAAAACATGAAAGCAAGCTACACTTGTGTACATATACACATTAAAGCAAGCAGCCACACTTGTCAACAAGACAACGAAGAATATTCCATACACATAATCAGCAGCTTGAAGCAGAAAGATTTTTTCACATACATATACGTAGCCGGCACCTAAGAGCAGATGGTGTTGCTCACACATACACGCGCACATAGCTAGAAGAAAAGCATAAACTACCGATATACATGTATATAGCTAAATACCCAAGCATGAGATACAAATATCCTAGACCACATGTTCGTGAAACTATTAGACACGCTATTAGCGAACAGTTGTATAATTGTGAAGTACTACTCCCAAAGTAGTCTAATAAAGAACATTTTGCAATACTGAATAATGGAGTTATTTATTCGACAGTTCAGCGATTCGAACGTTAGCAGAAGGCATACACCATTATCAGGATTTCCCCAAAAGTTCGTTACAATATGCAAGCTTTTTTAACCACTACAAAAGGTTAAGGATTGTTTCCTACGCCGGTGACTGCACGATAATTGCTACAGATCCCGGCCCATCCATCGGTGACCTATTTAATAAAATAAACAACTATCATTCGCCTCGCGAAACCTAACATTGTCACCGGCCAAATTATAGGCGACCTTATTTACAACATACACAAAACAAATGTACCTAGAATCCAGAGCCGTGACAAAATTCTCAGTCTCTTGCTGGCAAATGCAGGCCTGTCAAATCACCGCCCTCAGAACCGATACGGGCTGTCTTCATAACTATGTCTGCAGAGCACCACCCACATACTGAGGCGAGAGTACTCCCCATTGGGGCGAGACGTGAAATGCTGAACAAACAGTTTCTGTTGAATACATATAAACCTGGGCATCCCAGCAGACATCTAATTAAACGATTCCGACCAGCGTCTTAAGAAGTCATCTTCGCAAGCATTATGAGGAAATACGGCAAAAACATATAAATGTCTTCAGTGATATCCACAAAAAGGCGGCGGACCCCGCTCTTAAAGTTAAATACGCTGAGCTAGCATAAGACGAAACCGATATGCCTCAACTTTGATCTCGATACTGTAACAGGCTAACCTATTATATGTCCAGAATCAACCACATGACACGAACCATCTTTTCAACTGCAATGTGGAATCAACACCTCTAGCACCCCTTTACCTGTGGTCCACCCCTGTTGAAACTGCAGGTTTCTTTGGACTCCCGTTAGAGGATATAGCTGAAAATTTGTGAGTGGTCGCACCTTTTGAATGGGGCTAAGCACTGTTACAACAATAACATCAACCAGTAGAGATATGGTAGTGAAAAGTACATAAGATCCATTTAAAGTTCTATTTAGTTAATCTATCCATAATTCCTTTAATGCCATAAAAAACGCGATTTATCTCCGAGGAAATCTAGACCTAGCTTCTCTTCCAATTTGCTTCATGTTCATGACGATTCCGAACGCCCTTGCGATGAATTTTTACTGGGAAGCTTTTCATGGGAGAAATACACTAGGAGTGCTTGCCAAACCACTGCGATGTGACTCTTTTTAGAAAAACTTTTTTTTAAACGCTATAAGTCGACCAAAAATAGTGTAAATCATTTAATGTTCTCACCGATTCTCTTTAAATGTATCCTTAAAGTAATAGAACACACAAATGGGTATATAATGTTCGGGGTCGTCCAAACTTATCTCCTTATTTGTTTTCTATTAAATTCATTTAAAAAAAGTTTCTTCACTTTTAGTAAAAATTCTCAACTACTCACTTGGATCGAGTATATATACTCGATATCTTTTACTGAGTATAAGTACTAGAATCGATACTTTCAACCGAGTATTTTATACGAGTACCGTTATCGAAACTTTTTCTAAAAGTGTTATCACTACTAACGGGTACATATGACCATATGTACATTACGGTGCTTTGAAAAAAAAAAAAAAATAAAAATTTCCAACTTCTACCCTCTCCAATGTTTCTAATTGATGTAAAAAAATCCTCACCAAACATGGCTCTATAACTCCACTCTAAGGGGTATGCTATTTCTATTTTAGTTTCCCATTTAATAAACATGGCAAAAATTTTGTTTTCTTTTAACTTGAATTTACAAAAGCCTTTTATTTCCTCAAAGTTGAGTCTTTGCGATTTTCAAACTTCTGAGGCAATGCATAACACAGATTTTGCAACAGTAAATTTACATATCACTAGCATTTACCTGCGGCCCCGTCCGCAAGGAGTAAATAAAATAAATTGGCTATTCACGTTAGCCTACTTTTAAAGTTATATGTTTGAAAATTATTTCTGTTTAATGTATTTTATTTTTGTAATAGAGTATAAAAGAAGAACTATATGAGTTGATAACTTTATACGCACGTTTACGTGAATAGTACCATACAGTTTTTCGAAAGAATTAAATTACTTTTTGTCTCAAAGTTAAATTAATTGATACAACAGGGGTGAAGAAATTACTGTTCATAGAACAAAGAAGCGAAAGTAAAATTAGCTAAAACTAAGAGAATTTTTCCCCTTCAATGTTGGTCGCTTTGTCGTGGAGAAGGGGCTTAAGTATCATGCTGGAATCTCCTCTGCGGAGGGGTCCCAACATGAGACGAACTAAAAGGAAATCCCCATATATCCTACAGCGTCGATGGCGTGTTCAGAAGAACGCATGACTTGTCGCTGCAGGAGATGTGAGGATTGCCGCACCAACAACACCCAAGCCAAAGTGTTGAGGTACCCGTGCCGATGGCTGTGTGGTAAGCGGGGGTATATTGAAAGGCTGATCGCGAACGGTCCCCTCCGATGCCCGGGCAAGGTCGGTTGTATAAGTGCCTTACCGCCGGTATGCTGGCTCTGCCGGGGGCTGACTAACCATTCAATGCAAAGTCGTGGAACTGTATGTGCAAAGTAAATAAAAATAATAAAAAGGAGGGAGAGAAAGGGAGCGTTCTGGGAACGCTCTCTGAAGACGATCTTCTGGCGACGCCAACAAACTCCTCAACCTGGCGGAGCTGGATGAGGATGGGTCGTCAATCCTCGGAAGGCGAGCAGGCGAGTCTCACCACATGATCAGGGTGGCTCAAATTAACCTTCATCACTCAAAAGTCACATCGGATAATCTGACCCGAAACTATAACCATTTTTACACACATGGAGAAGGTAAACCGAGGGCTTGTATCCTCATTAGGAATACTATTAATGCTTTCTTTTTACCTAATTTCAGTAGTTACGACGTTGCTGTGATCAAGATAGAGTCAAGAAGCGGCCGAAGCATGACGGTCGCCTCGGCTTATATGGCCCACGATCCACCCAGTGATAGGCTCCATAGAAGTAGGATGCCTATTCAATCTACGTACAGTCTTGACGACCGAGTCCGGTCTCTGGAGAAAAGTTTTCAGGTGGCATTTAAAGTCGTCTGTCCAATTTCGGGGAGCAAAAAGACCTTCCCAACGTGGTGGGATAAAAATCTCATCGACCTGAGGTCAAAGCTAAAGAGAGTCTTCAACGACTGTCAATTCAGGAACGATTTCCAGGAGTACAAGACGGCTCTGAGGGAGTATAAGTAAGCCATATGGACAGCAAAATCAAGCTCCTTGCGAGAACACTGCGAGTCGATTGAGTCCATGAAGGACTCAGCCAGGTTGGGAAAGATTCTTGCCAAGAGTCATTCAAACAAGACATTTGTCAAGCGCGCCGATGGAACATGGGCAGGATCGGCGGCGGAGACTCTAAACATCCTTGTAGATGCTCACTTCCCAGATGGATCGGGGGAGGGAGTACGCGATACAGAGAAGGCACATCAGGAAGTACCAGTTGGCCTCATAGACAACCTTTTAGCGGAGAAGAAAATTACATGAGCAATAGATAGCTACTCTCCATATAAATCACCGGGTGTGGATGGTATTCTACCTATTATGCCGCAGAAGACTCAGAAATCTTTTGTTAAGGAACTAAAGGAGATCTTCGGGTCATGCATTCACCTCAATCACATTCCTGTATCGCGGATGAAAACAAGGGTGGTTTTGATCCCTAAGGTCGGCAGAAGGGGGCATGAAGTAGCCAAAGACTTTCGGCCAATAAGTTTCACATCCTTTGTTCTGAAAACGGTCGAAAGGCTACTAGGTAACTACATATACGGGAGCTTCTAGCGAGGCTCCACTTTTCACGACACAGCGCGCGTACCTGAGAGGGAAATCCACAGAAACCGCGCTACATGAAGTAGTTCGGACGGTGGAAAAGTCCCTGCATCACAAGCAGTTCACTCTGGCTGCGTTTGTTGATATGGAAGGCGCGTTTAAGGAATGATCCCGTTGGATTCCCAAAATTATCCAGGAATAGTCCCGAAATGACCCTGATGGGATCCCAGACGAATCCTGAAAACCATCCAGAAATGATGCCGGAAGGGTCCCCAAATGATCCCGAAAAAGTGCTGAAATTACTTTGACGGGATCCCGAAGACCATCTAAAAATGAAGCCGGAAGGGTCCCAAAATGATCCTCAAATAGTCCCGGAATGACCCTGACGGGATTCCGGACGTGTCCCGAAAACCATCCAGAAATGGCCCCAGAAGGGTCCCTAATCGTACGTAGCTATACATTTTTTTAACACATTCATAACATACATACATCTATATTGGCATCTGTTATTGGTACCTCAACCTAAAAATGTGCTAACTTCATAAAATAGGAAACGTCAAAAAAATTTTGAAACTAAAAATTTAATCTTCAAAATGTGAATAAATTCGCTAAACCAAAAATTTATAAATTACTATCTTTACCAGGCGCACGTTGTAACGCCCGAGATCGAATGGATGTTGCGTTATTTTTTCTGTTTTGTTTGTTGATAATTTAATTTATTGTTCTGTAAATTGAATTGAATTTTGTACGCATATTTGGTGAAATTTTCTGTTAAAACATTTTATTCTTGTATCTTATTGTATTTTATTTTATATTATTGTATTGCTTTTACCGCTGATGATTGTTGCTTTGATTACATTCATACATGACTGGTGAGCCAATTTTCAAAGTTGATATATGCGCAGGCATTCCTTCTGGTTCTAAGGAGTATAGAAATTCATTTGGATAATTCACAATTTTATCTTCATCTGTAACTGCGTCGATCGATTTATATTTCGTCACTTCACCAGGAAATTGATTTTGAAAGCGATCATTGATTTTGTTAACATTATCATTTTTGGGAGCTAAGGTAGTTCTTTCGCATAGCCAAAAAACAAAAACATTTAAATTTAAAATTCTTAATTCAGAAATATGAAAAACTTTCGTCTTGATCGAAGGAACCTCGAGCCAAAATTTGGTGATGATCGAAGTATAGCAAACACGTTTTCATAGGGAACACACACACAGAATTTGATTTTTATAGAAGATGTAGATAGACTGAAGCTAAACAATTTTTTTAACACGGGCAGATTACTAAACGTCCAAAAGGCATAACAGCTAAACTCAACAATGCAGTCAAACTTTAGGTGTTAAAATAACTTAAGTTTGTACGGCAGCCATAGTTTTTCCCCATTCCACATTTTACTGGAGGTTTTAGGACTTAACGTCACATAGCTCCTTACCAATTTTAATTATCCTACCATTACGACATCCAGATATACGCAGTATAATATATTCCATTTGTATGGGAAGTGCCACGCCCCTTTTTCCCAATTCCATATTTTCTTGGTGGTGTTAAGGATTGACCTCAAATAACTCCTTACTGAATTTCAATGTTCTGGCATGTATACCTTCAAAGGTATGCAGTACCAAAGGTTCCACTTGTATGGGAGGTGCCACGCCCCCTTTTTCCCCATTCCTCATTTTCTTGGTGGTGTTTGGTATTGACCTCATATACCTCCTTACTGAATTTCAATGTTCTGGCATGTATACCTTCGAAGGTATGCAGTACCAAATGTTCCATTTGTATGGGAGGTGCCACGCCCCCTTTTTCCCAATTCCGCATTTTCTTGGTGGTGTTAGGGATTGACCTCATATACCTCCTTACTGAATTTCAATGTTCTGGCATGTATACCTTCAAACTTATGCAGTACCAAAGGTTCCATTTGTATGGGAGGTGCCACGCCCCCTTTTTCCCAATTCCGCATTTTCTTGGTGGTGTTAGGGATTGACCTCATATACCTCCTTACTGAATTTCAATGTTCTGGCATGTACACCTTCAAACTTATGCAGTACCAAAGATTCCATTTGAATGGGAGGTTCCACGCCCCCTTTTTCCCAATTCCGCCTTTTCTTGGTGGTGTTAGGGATTGACCTCATATAACTTCTTACTGAATTTCAATGTTCTGGCATGTATGCCTTCAAAGTTATGCATTACTAAAGATTCAATTTGTATGGGAGGTGCCATGCCCCCTTTCTCCAAATTCCGCATTTTCTTGGTGGTGTTAGGGATTGACCTCATATAACTCCTTATTGAATTTCAATGTTCTGGCATGTATACCTTCAAAGGTATGCAGTACCAAAGGTTCCATTTGTATGGGAGGTGCCACGCCCCTTTTATATATCGAAATTATTTTTAGCCTAAAACCTTCTCGTTGATCGAAGGAACCCATAACCAAAATTAGGTGATGATTGATGTGTGGGAAATACGTTTCCATAGCGAACACACACACACACAGAATTTGATTTTTATATATATATGGCTAAACCGATTTGGGATTTCAAAATCAACTAACCATCATCTCTCCTTCCTGTATCTTTCCTAAAAATTGCATGGCAATCTGTCGAGCCGTTCTCGAGTTATGGAGTGACAAACAAAATGTACACTTCTTTTTATATATATAGATAGATGAATATGGCGGAAAACTAAAAACTTATTGGTTTGCTATGACATTGTTATGACAAAGGCGTTATTCTATGGCTTCAATAGCCTGTTACATTAATTTCCATATCTTTCTATCTCATGATCTCTTCATACATGATTGAACTGTACAGTCGTGAATAAAAGGCATTTACATGCGTCACACTTTTATTGCAAACAATCAAAAATATTTATTGACTCGTAATTATAAAAATTTATTTGTACATGATACAAAAAAAAAAAAAAAAAATATAGCTATTTTGACTGCTGAGTGGAATATCACCATATCTCAACTGCTGTTTGGAAAACGTCCCATCTCAAAATAAATTGTAATTCAGCGGAGCTAGGGAGATATTCCACTCAACAGTCAATTTATAACAACACTCCTCAATTATAACACATCACGAAACTTAATAACTCGTTCGCTTTTGGATGTCTTACATCTGTATATAAACTGGGAAAATTGACGTCCACACAACCCCCATGTAATACCCCACAAAGCTTTCCTCCCACAATGCCCCCTGCTCCAGAGTCTCCATTACGTGGAATATTTCCGGGACGTCCAGCAGAAAAGATTGTTTCTGGTAATAATGTCGGTGGGTGTGTATACATATAAAAATCCTGGCATATTTTCTTTTGTAATATACGCTGTTGAAGAGTTTGAAGAAGACGATAATAAGCTTCAGAATATAATAATGTCGAACCCCAACCACTAATTCGCAGTGGTGTATTCGGTATTAATTCACTCTCGCAAAGAGATATTGGTTTTACTTGATCTGTCTTCTGAAAGAATCCAGCCATTTTAACAACAGCTATGTCTATATATCTTGTTGCTCTATCATATTCACAATGATAATATATTGTGTGAAAAATTTCTTGTTGCCCTCCCCCTTCTGCTGTGAACAGTTGATATAAATCGGTTAGAGCAGCTACAAAGATGAACAGCTCCGGATCTGACTACGCAATGCGCTGCTGTTACCACCAAATTCATGCTGACTAAGCTACCAGCGCATCCATATATGTAATCATGAAAAATTGCTATCGAATGAGGACTCTCCTCTATACTTATATCCTCACCACCTACAATGCGAAGTTGCGCATTCGTATTTGTTAAGTATTTGCTAAGCACGAGAGAAAAGATCACGAAATGAATGCTTGAATACATTTTACTTTAAGACTTTTTGCACTACTTTTTAAATATAAAGTACTACGTGATAAATTTTGTGGGCGCTATTTATACCTAATTGAGTCGTGTGAAAATAGAATAAACAACAACATTTTTTATGGTTTCCAGGAATACAAAAAAAAAATCTTTTTCTTTAATTAGTTGAACAAATTGATTTTGCTTTATTCCAGCTAAATGAAATGAGCTCAGCTTTAACAAGATACGTTAGTTCTTCAAAAGAAAATTAGTAATTGTTTGTGTATGTAGGTATGTATTGGCGGAGTTGAATTGTGTTATTGATTAGAAATGTATACAACGACTGTATTTTTGGCGAATAAACACAGAAAAGTATAATAGATCACTTTATTAGTTTTATCTGTTTCCAAACTGCTAATGCTCTATTGTTTACTGCCACAAAACAATACATAAGTTTTGAGCCATAAAACTGCTCGAATTTAAGTGGGCTAACATAATCAAGATCTTGTGTTAAGTGTTAATGAGGCGTTAATTTTTTATGAAAACAATCTTTGAATAGTTCCAAAAAATCGCCAAATAGTCGCAGTCGTGGCGATAAGCACACAGTGATAAGCAGAAGAAAAGATATACGAGATTTTTCAAAAAGGGGTGATCCAATACTTCCCTGAAAAATTTATCTTTTGAAATGATCTTGAAATAGTTCCGAAAACAACGAACAGATTCGGTTATAGTTAAAAAATATTTGGTAGCAGTCCTTCCGATATGATTACCGAAACATTTTGCTTTGGACTTTTTCGACACTTTTTATACTCAGCGTGCTTTGCACACATAGTATATTAACTTTGATTGGATAACGGTTGGTTGTACAGGTATAAAGGAATCGAGATAGATATAGACTTCCATATATCTGTGTCGAAAAAAAATTTGATTGAGCCATTTCCGTCCGTCCGTCCGTCTGTCCGTTAACACGATAACTTGAGTATATATTGAGATATCTTCAGCCAATTTGGTTCACGAGCTTATATGGACCCAGAAGAGATCGGTATTGGAAATGAGCGAAATCGGATGATAACCACGCCCACTTTTTATATATATAACATTTTGGAAAACATAAAAAACATGATTATTTAGTAAATAATACACCTAGAATGTTGATATTTGACGTGTGGACTGATATTGAGACTCTTGATAAAAATTTGAAAAATTTTTTTAAATGGCACCGCCCACTTGTGATAAAATCAAATTTACAAATATTATTAATCATAAATCAAAAATCGTTAAACCTATCGTAACAAAATTCGGCAGAGAGGTTGCCCTTGCTATAAGGAATGCTTTAAAGAGAAATTAACGCAATCGATTAAAGACCACGCCCACTTTTATACAAACGATTTTTAAAAGGGTCGTAGACGAAAATAATTAGCTATATCTTAGCGAAAAAGAGCTTTGTATCAATAGAATTTTACTTTTTAAATTGAATTATAATATTAAATTGGAAAACACTAAAAATTTTTAAAATAGGTGTGGCACCGCCCTTTTATGACTAAGTAATTTTCTATATTTCGGAAGCCATAACTCGAAGAAAAATTATAAAATTAAAAATTGCTGGAAATAAATGCTTTCATACATTTAAAGCGATACGGGCAATCCCCGGTTAACTCATATAAGTAGACATTTGGTTAATTCGTTGTAGTTCTATAAATAGAACAAAAACAACAACAAATATCAAGTTTCTCTGAAAACCGCCTTACAAACAGGCATAACTTCAAGACATAACTACATATGAATTATGTAATGTGTGGAAGATAATATATGCGAAGAAGGCAATTGGGAAAAACTTTACAACAACTAAGGCATGACGTAGCTGAATGCGTTTATAACCATTTCAACTATCGTAGGAGTGCGGGTTCGACTCCCACTCCCGGGAGAAAAGGCTGTGAAGAGATTTACAAGGTATAATCGAAACAGCTGTCGCCTTGTCCGTCCTGATGTCACGTTGTTTAAATTTTTCCCAAATTATTAAATAAATTATAAAACTAAAAATTGCTGGAAATAAATGTTTTCATACATTTAAAGCGATACGGGCAATCCTCGGTTAACTCATATAAGTAGACAACATTTGGTTAATTCGTTGTAGTTCTATAAATAGAACAAAAACAACAACAAATACCAAGTTTCTCTGAAAACTGCCTTACAAATAGGCATAACTTCAACACATAACTACATACGAATTATGTAATGTGTGGAAGATAATATATGCGAAGAAGGCAATTGGGAAAAACTTTACAACAACTAAGGCATGACGTAACTGAATGCGTTTATAACCATTTCAACTATCGTAGGAGTGCGGGTTCGCCTCCCACTCCCGGGAGAAAAGGCTTTGAAGAGATTTACAAGGTATAATCGAAACAGCTGTCGCCTTGTCCGTCCTGATGTCACGTTGTTTAAATTTTTCCCAAATTATTAAATAAATTATAAAATTAAAAATTGCTGGAAGTAAATGTTTTCATACATTTAAAGCGACACGGGCAATCCCCGGTTAACTATTATAAGAAAAATTAACGGATTGTAATAAAATTGGGTAGACAAATTTTCCCTATAGTAGAAAATATTTCTAGAAAAAATGGACGGTATCGGTTAAAGACTAGGGCAACTTAGATATAAAACAAATTTAAAAGGGTCGTAGATTAGAATAATAAGCTATAACTTAGCAAAAAATAGTTTTGAATCAATGATATTTCACTTATCAAGTTTAATTGTAAGACGAAATGGGGAGAACTTTTTTTTTAAACGGGCGGTGCCACATGTTATGTAGAAAAGTAATTTATCTGAAATAAAATGTACAATTCAAGTTCACGCTGAGTATATAATGTTCGGTTACACCCGAACTTAGACACCTTTACTTGTTAAGTATAAAATACACCGAAAATAATTTTCTGGGCGCTATTTGTACAATATTGGGCTGTGTGAATAAAATATATGCAAACAATTTTTCTTCTAGATTTCAGGAATTTGAAATAACAAAAATACTTCTAAATTTAAGTTAAAGCTATACAAAGAGAATCTTGTTTGTTTTTTTCTTGCTGTCCATAATAAATCAATAGCTTCTCTAATTTGCGTCGTGCTCCTTTCAGTCTTTTCTACAAATTGGCGGGACAGGGCACTTTCATGTTTTACACCGATTCCGAACGACATCTGCAAGGCACTAAGAAAATCTTCATGTGAGAAATAAAATCGGAGTGTTTGCCAAATCGCTGCCGAGGGGCGACTACGCTTAGAAAACCTTTTTGATAATTGAAAACTTTGTTCCTAAATTTTTGATGTTGCTTTGCCCGGGAATTGAACACATGAGGTAGACGGGCCACGCCACCACCACACCACTGCGCACAGTGTTTCGTGTAGAACAAGCTAGCTGAACAAAATTATTTTATGAGATTTTCCGTTTCATATGCAGTCATTTATTACAACTACGTCATTTTTTTCAGCCATATGTTCTTTTTTTTTATTTTTTTCCAAAATTTTATTTCATATGCATACATTTGCTTATTTCATATACAGTAACTCATGTGAATAAGTGACATAGATCCAAAAAAATTTAAAGGACTTAAGAATATTACTTTATTGTATTTAAATTGAATGGAATACAAATCTCAATACTCTAAAGAATTCTAAAAATTCGGAAAAAAAATTAAAATTTTTTATGAAAATTCGTCGAATTTTTTAAACATAATTTAGTTTTTGTTATAGATCGTGACAAATTTTCTTATGGGAAATTAGTTAAAATAAATTTGCGAAAGCGAAAATTGTAAGAATTATCCAAAAAGGGGTGTCTACTTATTTATGTGAGTGACTGTACTTATGTACATACATATTTTGTATTTATTTGAGGATTTATCCTGGCACTACAATTTTTACAGAATTATTTTATAGTACCAGTCAGGAATGTAAAAGTGAATTACAATAATAATAATAACAATATAAATAATTAAATTAATTATGTCAAAATTACTTATTACAAAAACTTAAAAGTAAAGTATCATACAAAGTAGAAAAGACAATAGATTTAAATTGAATAAAACCTGATCCAACAAAAAGTTATAGGGTAGGTTATCTTTTATAATTATGTTATTATTCGCTATCATCACTTTCATTGGATGAGCCACTTGTGGAATAGTCATGAACATCAGCAACACTACTGTGAAAGCTTGAAACAACTGGGGTATTTATTGACTCCTCAACATCGGGGGACAGTAAATTTAAGACTTCTGATTTCAGAATTTTACATTTTTTCTTAGGTATCTCCCTAAAACTGTTAACTAAAGGATCCGATGTTATAAGCAACATATTCATAAGATCTCTATTCGTGGCTTCGCGCGTCTGCTTTTGTGTGTTAGAATCCCTGAATCGTCTCAAATCTTTGTTACGGGCTTCCTGTGCTTCCTCGGAAAGTTGACCAATAGGTAAAATTGCTGATTTTATAATTTCAGTACTATGCACTAAGAATTTATGAACTGTAACAGGCATATTAAACCATGGATAGAGATCTATGTATAGTTTTTTAGTCTCGACCGCAAATTTTTCAAATCTTTGGATATTTATATTGTACCCAGATGCTAATGCGCGAAGGAGAGTGTCGAATCTTTTGATGAGCGTTACATCCAATCCCGTAATCTCAGCACTAGCCTCAGAATTTTCGAAAAACCTACGAGCAGTGTTGCCGTAATTGGTATTGCCGAAACCTGGTTTTGGTTTATCTTCATCAATCCATTGTATGTACCTGTTTTTATGCCTTGGTGACTGGTGCGGTAGGTTGTGGCAGGTTGAAGTCAGTGATCTTCGCCTTTTTGCTTTTGGTGTGCTCTTGTTGACCTTGCGCGTTTAATTTTGTGTGTTTTATGGCTACGTGTTTGCTCCCTGTACCTGGGGATTGGTTTTGCCGTTTGTAGATCAGCTTTAAAGGTTCAAATATCTCGTCGGAGCTGGTACGTACATACATCCTATTTTATATGTAGAGATAATTAAATCTACAAAAAAAAAAAAATTAAAAATAGATGTGCAAAGAATTCGCAATGGTTTTTTCTTTGGACTATTAGAGAATACTTGCGACCATAACATATGTAAAATTTAGCCCGGATGTCGGGGGATGTATGTAACTTTTTTGTCCCTACAGTTAAAAATATAGAGAAAAAATACCTTTTCTTCTTAATAACGGAATGTTAAGTATATTGAAAATACTCTAATTGCGAAAGAATTAGTATTAAAAAATTTTATTTACCTTCGAGCTTAGAATCCATCAAAAAAATTATATAAAAGTGTTCACTTAAAAGAAATATGAAGCTTAATATTCAACAAGAATTTTGCAAATTAATGCATTTTACGGCCACTCCTGCCTTCTTTCTTCAATTACTCAATATATATGAGCAAAGATATTAAAAAAAGCAAAAATCCCGTTATTTTGTTTGTTTTCTTTCATTTCTCATTACACTTTTCTTGGAATAAGAACTTTGTTTTTGTCCAGCTAGCTTGTTCTACACGAAACACTGTGCTGCTGTCCATTATAGCTTGTTTAAAATTTTGGTGAAAGTGCCTGCTAAAATTGTACTTATTGATAGAAAATACAATGGCTACGTGACAATAGGCTGATGAAATTGTTATATTTCTTGGCTATCTACTCTCCGGCTGTGATAGTGCAATATAGAAGATACATAGCTTGCTAGCACTTGATAATAAGTCGGTAAGTATGTATCCCTCGGTGAACCAGGCAGTTATACAGTCATAAGGACGAATGACGCAGTCTGTTCCCCTCTAATGCGGTGTATCAGGAAACTATCTGGAAGACGAAAGCCTGCAAGTCCATTGAATCATTCGATAATTTTTTGATGATTATAAAACATCTGCAACGTGCTTAAGTATTTCTCCGGATTGCTATGAGGAGTTTAAAGTTTTTTTTTTCATTCTTTCCCAGCGATCTATTTATTGAGCCACGCAATTTTAACAATGCTACGTGGTTCATAAGTCTAAGTCTTCTTCCCAACTATAGCTAGCACTTACAGAGATGTTTCCGGATCACATTAATGCTGGGACGTAATTTTAAAGGATATCCAAACACGGAGGCGAAGAGTTGGTAAAGACCATGCATCAACTCCTAGGCAAAACATGGACGGATGAGCGCATGCCTTCAGATTGGAAATCAAGTATGCTCACCTCCACAAGAAAGGTGGTCCTGCAAAGCACGCTAATAATCTCAGAATCAGCCTAGTTATTATCGCATACAAGGTTCTATCTAGCGTACTGTGCGAAAGATTGAAGCCCAAAGTTAACGAACTGATTGGCCTTATCAGTGGGGCTTCAGAGCTTGTAAATCCACTATCGACCAATCTTCACACTGCGCCACATCCTCGATAAAACTAACATGTATGCTGCTACGTCTGAATTTGAAAATGACTTTTAGCGATACCACTTGCTTTTTAAGAATTTAAAATTACCTCTCCCAGGCATTTAAAACCTAACGAGGCTTTAGACAAGGCCACTCTGTTTCGTGCGATTGCTTTAAAGAAATTCTGGAGAAGATAATTCTACCGTGATGGCGCAATCTATTATAAGAATTGGTGCTGCTAAAATTGTTTTAATTGGCCTTAACTCATAACTACAATCTCCGTAGTAGAGTTGGTAGCAATGCCGAGCATCAGCCCCCGCCCGTCCTCTTCCCCCTCTTTTCCGGCAGCAATCGTGTAGGTCAGGGAAACGTACTCTTAGTCCCTACCACTTTCTGTACCGTTTGTCAGCATAGAATATATATGTTTACGTCATCCGCACAATGCAGCTCCTGCCTTGGACGGTGCCACTTTCCTAGATGTTCTGGTCTCCGCGACGGCAACCCCCCGACGGGCTTCATTGCGCCATGTTGCCAGGCCGTAAACCCAAATACACCGGGAATCCCAATGCTTACTCAGGGAAGTCCAGTCCCAGGGCCACAACAGTAATTGCGTCCTGGCCTCCCACAACTCAGGCGTAGTCACCCGTCACTTACTCTTAGAGCGACGACGTCTCCCCCGCTGCACTTCAGAATTCTGCAGTTTAACTGTAATGGATTAACTGGGAAGATCACAGAGATAGTCGATTGACACCAACCATCTCTTCAACTGTATTGTGGAACCAACGCCTCTAACACCCCTCTTATTATGGACTCCCGTTAGAGGATATTGATGACAATTTGTGATCGGTCGCACCTATTCGATGCTAAAACAAAAACAACAACTATTAAGTATGTTTTATATGGCTCTTTAAAAAAATCTTTTATAAAAAAGTGGACGTGGTCCTTAATCGATTTCGCCGATTTTTGAAAGAAATATTCAGAGTTATTAGAATATATGTGTATCGAATTTTATCTCGATAGGAGAACTTCTATTCGAGTTATGGCTACCGAAATGTCAGAAAATACTTGGTCAAAGAGAGGCGGTGCCACGCCCATTTTCTATTAGTATTATAATATTTCGGAAGTACAAAAAAAAACATTTATATAAATTAACTTTTTGATAATGACTTGTTTTTTACATGTATATACATCAACATTTGCGCCTACAAAAAGCGTTATCGACATTTGCAAATAGTAGTAGTGTATGGAGAAATAGTAGAGACACAAACCTTTCTGGTCAAAGTATGTAACGCATACCAAAATTGAAAGTGGAGATTGGTGGATTACTGGAGACACGCACTTTTAGTAATAATTTTATGCGCAACAATTTCACAAGTGAAGATAAAGTTATGCACTTAAAATATGAGTGCTTATATATATACATACATGTAAGAAAATGTCGTTTATGACCTTTTACGATTCTTTGAAATTTTTTTAAAATAAAAGCAGGTGTGGTCATTGCCAAGTTTGCTCATTTTTAACAGAAATTTGCACATTTTCACAATTTGTGGCGATAGAAGAACTCACATTCGAGTTGTCAGCGAAACGTAGGAAAACGCTTCGGCGAAAAAAGGGCGATGCCGCGCCCTTTTTCAAAAATTTGAGAACTTGCTTTTTATTCTCATTTAAGATCATTCTAAAATCTTTTGTTAAAAAGTGGGCGAGGTCGAGAACCGATTACGATATGGGTTTTCAAGTACATTACCTCTTTTAAGAAAAATCTGATGAACCATTTTTTTTTAATGACAGCTGAAGCGGTTATTGATTATGAGCAGTAATATTGTGACATTGGAAAATTTTAGAAAATTTTCGAATAAGCGTAATCGACCTATCAACTTAGCAAAGAAATAAAATTATTGTACTTGTATTATTACCGTGATCTGGACTAAATTAATATTCACTGTGAGCTTTGCTCAGCTGAGAAACGATATTAGAGATAGTATTAAATTTTTTTTGCCTCCAATAAATGTTGTTGACATTAAACAAATAAGGAAGACTGAGTTCGGGTGTCACCGAACATTACATACTCAGCTGAGAGCTTAGCTGCGTTGGTTTCATAGGGTTTCGTAGATGGTTTATAAGTGGTTTCTAATTCCATATCACGTATGTTTGGGGAATATCGAACAAATTGTAGACCAAGGGTGACGTTTTTTGGAACGATTTTCCTTCATCCTTTTTCAAGTAAGGGAAAATCACCATGTAAGAAAATTAACCTAGGGTAACCCTGCAATGTGTTTGTATGACATGGGTATCAAATGAAAGGTGTTAATGAGTATTTTAAAAGGGAGTGGGCCTTAGTTCTATAGGTGGACGCCTTTCGAGATATCGTCATAAAGGTGGACTGTATAATGTGTTGTACGATATGGGTATCAAATTAAAGGTGTTAATGAGGGTTTTAAAAGGGAGTGACCCCTAGTTGTATATGTGAAGGCGTTTTCGAGATATCGACCAAAATGTGGACCAGGGTGACCCAGACCATCATCTGTCGGGTACCGCTAATTTATTTATCTTATAACTTTAAACAAGCAATTCTTGTATATTCGTATATTTGTATGTTTGTATAGCCGTTTTAAATGAAATTTGGCACAGAGATAATGTATCACCTTCTAAGACTTTCTACCTAGGTGTTGCCACTCAGAATATTTCACAAGGTTGCCACCTATTCGAAATTAAAAAAATTGCATGCGGTATGCCGATATGGATATTAAACGAAAGGTATTTCACTCCGCATTAGAATAGGGACATTTTTGAGTAGGATTGCCATTTAGTGTGCCACCTATTCGAAATAAAAAAAAATTGCATGAGATATGCCGATATGGGTATTAAAAGAAAGTTATTTCACTCCGCATTATAATAGGAACACTTTTGGGGAGGGTTGCCATATAGGGTTGCCACCTATTTGAAATTAAAAGAAAAAATTGAACGAAATATGCCGATATGGGTATCAAACGAAAGGTATTTCACTCCGCATTACAATAGGGAAATTTTTGAGTACGGTTGCTATTTAGGATTATGATAGTTAGACGAAATAGTACTCTACTTATTACTCATAGTCTATTAAAGCTTTAAAGGAGAACATTAAAGTTAAAAATCTTCGTAAAAAAATCTTACACATGATTCGACTTAATTTTCTTAATTTCACACACGCCAATAAAATTGAAATGCAATATCAAGGCACCGTGGCAAATTCTAGCAAAATTTAATTAAATGCATATTTTTGGCAAATATGAATGAATAATTGCAATTTCTCACATATTACTATTAGAAAGATTTCTCATCGTAGCAAAAAGATCTCACGAAGGTAATTTTCTACCGTTGAAAACTAGAGGCATATGTTCAATTTGAAAACGACATCTAACCATTTAACTACTTACCAACAGATGGCGCTTAGGGAAGTAAGTTGACATTTAATTAAACTAACTGATATTTGTCATTCGTGAAATTTACAAAATTTTTGAATGTAATAAAATTGTGAGACTTTCATAGTGTATAACTAAAAAAATGTTTGAAATTAATAATTCGGCGCACGAAGATACATGACCTAAATAACTTAGTTATCGATTTCACTAATTGTCATAACAATCCCTTATACTATAGGCTGGAATTACCCATTTAAAATTTTTCATTCCAGTTCATTTTGCGGTTAGTGTTTGATATGTTTTTGAAATCTATATTTAAGTAAATCAAATATTGGTAAGTAAAAGTATACAATATATGTACATATAAAAAAGGGATGAGTTTGATTAATGATGACATGTAGAACAAAGTATGTTATGCGGCATACTCGAAGATTGCCGAGCAAAGCTCGGTCGCCCAGGTACTATATGTAATACCACGAAGAGTATTTCTGCCATGATTCCAAGGGCTTTTGATTTCGTCCTGCAGAATTGATCCATTTTCCTCTAATTAGTTTTCTAAAGTTATATTTTGCGTCAAAAAATCAATCCAATCACCATGTTTCATCCCTTTTTTCGTACTTGGTATAGAATTATGAAATTTTTTTAATTTTCCGAAACATTCGACATCGAAAAATTTATAGTCGGATTTCGCCCATTTTTAATACCAAGATAAAGTGAGTTCAGATAAGTACGTGAACTAAGTTTAGTAAAGATATATCGAGTTTTGCTGAAGTTATCGTGTTAACGGCCGAGCGGAAGGACAGACGGTCGATTGTGTATAAAAACTGGGCGTGGCTTCAACCGATTTTGCCCATTTTCACAGAAAACAGTTATCGTCATAGAAGCTATGCCCTTATCAAAATTCACAAGGATTTGTAAATTTCGACTTATGGCATTAAAAGTACCTATTCCTGACAAAATAAATGAAAAAGGGCAAAGCCCGGACCATTTTGAAATTTTCTTTTCTTTTTGTATTTTGTTACACCATATCATTACTGGATTTTAATGTTGACATAATTTACTTATATACTGCAAAGATATTACATTTTTTGTTAAAATTTGACTTAAACATTTTGTTTTTCTTAAAATTCGCTATCCGATTTCGCTAATTTCTATTTAGAACACATATAGTACTAGGAGTAAAGTTCCTGCCAAATTTCATCATGATATCTTTAACGACTGCCAAATTACAGCTGGCCAAACTTTTAAGTTACCTTCTTAGAAGTAATTGTCCAAAATTTTACTAATTTTTTTTCTGCGTCATAAGGTCAACCCACCTACCAAGTTTCATCGCTTTATCCGTATTATAGCACTTTTTCGGTTTTTCGAAATTTTCGATATCGAAAAAGTGGGCGTGGTTATAGTCCGATTTCGTTCATTTTAAATAGCGATCTCAGATGAGTACGCAGAAACTTACATACGAAATTTCATTAAGATACCTCAAAATTGACCCAATTTATGGTGTTTATGGACAGATGGACGGACGGACAGACATGGCTAAATGAATTTCTTTTTTCGCCCAGATAATTTTGATATATAGAAGTCTATATCTATCTCGATTAGTTTATGCCGTTACGGGGTGCCGTTATGCGAACAAAACTAATATACTCTGTGAGCTCTGCTCAGCTGAGTATAAAAATGCAATCTTTATACTCATACTAGCAACCCGCACCTTGTTTCACACAGGTTGCAATGTTTAAAAATAGTAATTTGTTGTTGCATTTTGAATTAATGTTTCAATTAAAAAATAAAGATAATTCATAAAAAAATTAAGTCCAAAGCGAAGTTAAATATATATCCATACATATTAACTGTTCTTATTCAGTTAGTTTTTATTTTCTTTCTTATAAACTTTCATTGTACACAATGTTTGCAGCTTTCCCATCAGGAGCCAAAACATATAAATTATCTGTGTTTGTTACACGGGATAGAGCTACATATAATTGCCCATGTGTGAAACATTGAGCTCTTAGATCCAAACCGGCTATCTTAAGTGTTTGTCCTTGAGCCTTATTTATTGTTACAGTAAAACATAATTTGAACTGCATGGATGAAAGTTAAGGAAAAAATAACCTTAATTAATTGTTTTCATTTCCTCTCCTTTCCTTTCTTTTCCCTTTCTCTTTTCCTTTGCCTTTCATTTCCTTTCCTTTCCTTTCTTATCCTCTTTTCTCCTATCCTTTCCTTTTTTCGTTTTCTTTCATTTCCTATCCTTTCGTTCGCGGTCCTGTCTTCTCCCTTCCTTTCCACCCTGTAATTTCCTCTCCTTTTATTTCCTTTCCTCGCCTTTCCTGTCCTTTCCTTTCCTCTTCTTTCCTTTCCATTCCTATACTCTCCCTTACTTTTATTTATCATATATATTATTTCTAATTGCTGTTTCTATGTGCGATCCCTTTTTCGATCTTATTTGGAATCCAAATTTATAAATAAAATTTTGGTTGTAAAGATGAAGATTCGGGCTATTAGCGAGCTTTGGGCAATTTTGGTTGTAGTGCTTTTGTTTAGGTATATTTTATTAAAATAATTTGTTAAAAATAAACCATTGTGAGCACACAAAAAAATCTATTTGTACTATGGCACTATTGTGAATATTTGCACTGCATAACGCTAGATGGCAGTGCAAGCTGTACGTTTTAATTGATTGACAGCTGATTTCTGTTGATATTTGACAAGAGACTTTTATAATAAATACATACATACTTTCATAAAACACTCGTACACACAAGCAAATAAGAGCTGCTGATTTCTGCTGATTTTTGATTTGAAACTTTGAAAACCGTTTAAGTTGAATACATACATACATACATACGTGGTAAGTTGTTAAATTTGTACTTTGCGTGAAACCGATTTATTTATTTGGGACGAAGTATCTATGGTTCCTAAAGATGGAATTACTATTGTTGACAAACTTTTAAAAGACATGAGGAATGCTAATTTGCCATTTGGGAGGAAAATATTTGAATTTGGATGTGATTTTGGACAAGTTCTTCCCGTTGTTTGACATGCGACCAGATCTTCAATTATTGATAATTGTATAAAACGTTCACCGTTGTGGGCAAAAGTAAAAATTCGACGCTTAATCGAAAAAATGCGAGCAAATAATTGCCATGAGTTTAAAAACTGGTAGCTCTAATTAGGAAATGGTGACTTAGAAAATCAATCAAGTATATCCGAAGATACGTTTAAAATACCTCTAAAATGCTACCTTGATCATAATAACCTCACTGCTAAAGTCTTTGGAACAAATGAAATAAATGACAGAAACATATCTAATTTTCATTCAATAGCAATATTATATCCAAAAAATTACGATTGCTCCACTTTTAATCAGTTTATTGTATCTTATTTATTGTCAGGTTAGAGTAGAGTGTATCTAAGTTGCGATACAGTTGAGAAAGATGAAACTCATAATGTTCAACTGGGTTTCTTAATTCCCTAAATCCTTCCGGTTTTCTTTTTCTAGAGTAATGATAATTTCACACCGAGGTTTAATGAACTAATTAGTCAAGTTTTCTATTTAGAAGCCTAATTTATATCAATCTTCCATACAAAATACAAATTCTTAATTATCTCATCATTGCTTTATTGAATGCCCAATCGAGTGAAAAATCCAGTCGGTTTTGCTTGGTGATTCGAATTTTATTGTCCATGTAACAAATCACAATCAAAAATAAATTATTTTCAATAATTTACAAAAAATAGAAAAACACGAAAAAATTCAAAATTTAACATTCGCTGCATTTGCTGCAAAAGATAATATGGCTTTTTCGAAAATTGGCATATATTTGGTTAGGTGCAATATCTATGGGTAGTTGCGCATGCATTTTATTTTGATTGTATTTATAGTTAATAAGGAAACGGATGCTTTCCATTTTAACTATTTTTTGTAAAAACGAAATATTTTTTTGGGGCTGCTCACAGATGTTTGCCTAATGAAGCAAAAGACCCTGTATGAAAAGGGAAACTTAATTATTTCATTAAATAGAATTCAAGGTTCGATTCGAGTTCAAGGCCAGAACAATAATTTTTTTCAATGATAATTATTGTTACTTTTTTATTTTTCTAAATTTGAAAAATTGAATTTTGTTTTTGGAATAGTAAGTAGAAAATTTTTCAGACAACCTGCCATAGCTGCGCAGATAGATCCATTTCTAAGGGTGCTAATCATCAGTACGCTTTAGGCACGCTGCGCTAAACATTTTAGCTATACAGCGATGGTTTGCTTGACTGACAAATTGCTACTTCTATTCCTTCTTACCAACTATATTTATTCAGTGTTGCGCTATCTGTTGCAAATCACTGATTTTGCTGGATTTGTTTATTGTCAATTGTGATTCGGTTAAGTTTCTGTGTGAAAAAGGTATAAGAAGAATTTAGGATATTACCCTTTCAGTGTAAGAAGAATTCAAACAAAAAATAATAAATGATTTTATTTTCACGTCTAATATTGTATTCAAAGAAGTATTGTAAAAATATTTAAATATGTAGCTAGAATCTTTAATATCAATGTGTAAATAGCTACTCGCAACTATGTTTTGTATTTTGTTGCGCAACATGCGCACGGGCGCGGCTAGTTTTCTTTTATTTGTCCTTTCAAAAAAGTTCACCCAAAAATTATACTAAATAATATAGAAAATCGCAATGTATGGTACTGTATTGTACTTACTTTTGCAATAATATTGATAAAAAAAGAAAATAAAAATAAATGTAAAGCGCGATAACCTCCGAAAAGATTTTAGGCCGAGCTTCTCCTCCAATTTGCGTCGTGCTCCTTTTTAATTTTTCCTACAAATGGGCGGGACAGGAACTACTTGTTTTATGCCGACTCCGAACGGCATCTGCGAGGCAGATGAGTTTTCACTCAGAGCTTTTCATGGCAGAAATACACTCGGAGTGCTTGCCGAACACTGCCGAGGGGCGACCCCGCTTAGAAAAATTTTCTTCTAATTGAAAAACCTTATGTCTAAAATTTTGATGTTGGTTTGCCCAGGGTGGCAACCCAGGGCTTTCGGTGTGGTAGGCGGGGCACGCTACCATCGCATCGCGTTGGCCGCCATTGATAAAAACATATTGATAAAAAAAGCGCACTTTTTTTTGATTTTAAATAAAATAAAATAAATTATTAGCACAGCTTAAACAACTTACGTACAAATGCTAATAAGAAAATTTGTGAAAACTAACTGTTCTTTTACTCCTTTACGGCTGCCATAAAAAAAAACATTAAAAATGGTTACTGATTTCATTTGTCTTTACGATGAGCATACAAATTAGCATAAAAAATATATTGAATATATACCTTCAAATTGAGTCGTGTGAATAAAAAATAAACAAAAACTTTTTTTGTGGATTCCAGGAATACAAAAAAAAATCTTTTTCTTTAATTAAGCTGGGTGCGAGTTAGCCTAAATTTTAGGTACCTAAACTAACATTCCAATGGAAATTTCCAGCACTGCTACATTTTAGGTAAAAAGCTGCCAAAACTGTGCGAGTACATTTGACAATCTAAATTGTTTAAGCTTGGAAATTAATACAAAAAATTGCACTTTGAAACTTTTGTTGTATTTACAATCTGCAGATATGCATGCTTTAAATGGGCATGGACTAAGAAGGGTTCATAGTAGGAGTTCCCAAGATAGCAATACATGAAGCTGCATCTGATTCAACTTGTATGGCCTCTTTCGCCGACCGTATTGGATCACATCTTGAGGGGATCTGCCTCTATCTAAGGTAAAATGAAGCGGCTAACATTAAGCATGTCACTATTTACATATTTTTGGCCAGTAAGTGACCATTTCTGAGAAATTTGTGCAGGCTTTGATCCACATTCCTTGCCATCGACGTGTGGCGATTTGGTTTCACTGCAAAAACTCAACTAATTGGCACCGTATCTACCAATCGATCGCCATACCTAGCACATCACTAACCATCGCGGCCTTGGATGTATGTTAACTACTATATTTGTATGCAGATGCGCATTTCACAGAAAATTTGAAAGTGAAGTACAAAATTGAAGAAAAACCAAAAATGTTATTTATTTTTAAAATTTGACTTTCCAATTTAGGTTGAAAAGTATGCTCAAAAAAAATTTAAATTTTTTCTTTGGCAATGCCTTGCCGACAGTTTCCAGTGTTTTAGGTTTTTTGTGTATTTAGGTAGCAATTTAGGCAAACTCGCACACAGCCTTAGAACAAATTGGTTTTTTATATTTCAGACAAATAAAATGAGCTCAGCTTTAACAAAACGCGCGCTTTAGTTTTTCAAAAGAATATTTCATAGTAATTGTTTGTTTATATAGGTATGTATTCGCGGAGTTGAATTGTGTTATTAATTAGAAATGTATACAACGACTGTATTTTTGATGAATAAACACAGAAAACTACAATGGAGCACCCAATTAGTTTTATCTGTTTCCAAACTACTAATGTTCTATTGTTTACTGTAATAAAACCATACATAAATTTTGAGCCATAACACTGCTCGAATATAAGAACAACAACAATATAAGTGGGCCAACATAATCAAGATCTTGTGTTAAGTGTTAATGAGGCGTTAATTTTTTATGAAAACAATCTTTGAATAGTTCCAAAAAATTGCCAAATATTCGCAGACGTAGCGATAAGCACACAGTGATAAACAGAAGAAAAGATATACGAGATTTTTCAAAAAGTGGTAGTCCAATACTCCCCTGAAAAACTTATCTTTTGAAATTATCTTGAAATAGTTAAGAAAACAACGAACAGGTTCGGTTATAGTTAAATAATATTTGGTAGTAGTCCTTCCGATATGATTACCGAAACATTTTGCTTTAGAAGTTTTTCGACAGTTTTTAAGTCTAAAATACACCGAAATAAATTTTGTTGGCGCTATTTGTACAATATTGGGTTGTGTGAATAAAATATATGCAAAAGCTTTTTCTTCTAGATTTAAGGAATTTGAAATAACAAAGATACTTCTAAATTTAAGTTAAAGCTATACAAAGAGAATCTTATTTTTTTCTGCCCATTATAAATCAATAGCTTCTCTTCTAATTTGCGTCGTGCTCCTTTCAGTTTTTTGTACAAATTGGCGGGAGAGGGGAGTTTCATGTTTTACGCGAACTCCGAACGACATCTGCAAGGCACTGAGAAGCTTTTCATGTGAGAAATACAATCGAAGTGTTTGCCAAATCGCTGCCGGTGGGCGAATCACCATGTAGGAAAATGAACCTAGGGTAACCCCGGAATGTGTTTGTATGGCCTGTGTATCAAATGGAAGGTACTAAAGAGTATTTTAAGAAGGAGTGGGCCATAGTTCTATAGGTGGACGTCTTTTCCAGATATCGCCATAAAGGTGGACCAGCGGTGACTCCAGAATTTGTTTGCACGATATGGGTATCAAATGAAAGGTGTTAATGAGTATTTTAAAAGGGAGTGTGCCTGTATACTGCCATAAAACCAGATTAAATACGGAAAAGCACACATACCCCACTATTTAAGTTATATTTGTTCGCAAACTAATTATATGATCTATTCTATGCTGCCATAAAACCAGATTAAATACGGAAAACTACACATACCCCAGTAATTAAGTTATATTTGCTCACAAACTAATTATGTGATCTATTGTATACTGCCATAAAACCAGATTAAGTACGGAAAAGCACACATACCCCACTACTTACTCTATATTTGTTCGCAAACTAGTTATATGATCTATTGTATACTGCTATAAAACCAGATTAAATACGGAAAGCACACATACCCCACTGATTAAGTTATATTTGTTCGCAAACTGATTATGCGATCTATTGTATACTGCCATAAAACCAGATTAAATACGGAAAAGCACACATACCCCACTACTTAAGCTATATTTGTTCGCAAACTAGTTATATGATCTATTGTATACTGCCATAAAACCAGATTAAATACGGAACAGCACACATACCCCACTAATGAAGTTATATTTGTTCGCAAACTAATTATGTGATCTATTGTATACTGCCATAAAACCAGATTAAATACGGAAAAGCACACATACCCCACTAATTAAGTTATATTTGTTCGCAAACTAATAATGTAATCTATTTTATATTGCCACAAAACCAGATTAAAAACGGAAAAGCACACATACCCCACTACCTAAGCTATAATTGTTCGCAAACTAGTTATATGATCTATTGTATACTTCCATAAAACCAGATTAAATACGGAAAAGCACACATACCCCACTAACTAAGTTATATTTGTAAGCAAACTGATTATGCGATCTATTGTATACTGCCATAAAACCAGATTAAATACGGAAAAGTACACATACCCCACTACTTAAGCTATATTTGTTCGCAAACTAGTTATATGATCTATTGTATACTGCCATAAAACCAGATTAAATACGGAAAAGCACACATACCCATCTGATTAAGTTATATTTGTTCGCAAACTAATTATATGATCTATTCTATGCTGCCATAAAACCAGAATAAATACGGAAAACCACACATACCCCAGTAATTAAGTTATATTTGCTCACAAACTATTTATGTGATCTATTGTATACTGCCATAAAACCAGATTAAATACGGAAAAGCACACATACCCCACTACTTAAGCTATATTTGTTCGCAAACTGGTTATATTATCTATTGTATACTGCCATAAAACCAGATTAAATACGGAAAAGCACACATACCCCACTAACTAAGTTATATTTGTTCGCAAACTGATTATGCGATCTATTGTATACTGCCATAAAACCAGATTAAATACGGAAAAGCACACAT